>NC_081323.1:14688381-15341616 GCF_026419965.1 Kogia breviceps | reverse complement strand
CACAGCAATAAATACCTCTATGTCACTATTTTAAATTACTGAATAACATTCCATATAATTTAACTCATCCTTACTGTTTTTTACGCTCATGTTAATATTTAAAGAAATACTCTCCCAGGAATTCCCTGATGGTCCAGGAGTTAGGACTCTGTGCCCTCACTGCCAGGGGCCCGGGTTTGGGTTCGATCCCACAAGCTGCGCAGCGTGGCCAAAGAAAGAAAGAAAGAAATATTCTCCCAGTTAAATTGCTGACACATCCATAGTGGGTTCACTGGAAGTGAAACCACTGGGTCAAAAGGATGCATGTTTTCAAGGCCTTTAATAACTATTGACAAATCTCCCCTAACAATTTTGGAACACTCTTTACTCTCTCCAGGAGCTGATACACTATTCCCCATTCTCTGAAACTAGCTCCTGTGATTTTTTTGTTGTTTGCCATCACAATGCCATGATTTCACAGCTCCCACCACCACCAGACACCCACTCACTCGGATGTGTCACATGTATAAACTTAGACAATCCACCCTCAAAACATTTATTTACATGTATGTGTATCCACAAACAATATATAATATTGCCTTGGGAGGGCATTTTTAAAACTTCATGTAAATTCTATTGTGTTATGTATTTTATTCTATTGTCCCTTTTTGTTCAACCAATACTGTTTTTGAGATTACTGTTAGCTCTATGTTATGTAACTTCTGTTTAATTTTTTTTTTTTTTTTTTTTGCGGTACGCGGGCCTCTCACTGTTGTGGCCTCTCCCATTGCGGAGCACAGGCTCCGGACGCGCAGGCTCAGCGGCCACGGCTCATGGGCCCAGCCGCTCCGCGGCATGTGGGATCTTCCCGGACCAGGGCACGAACCCGCGTCCCCTGCATTGGCAGGCGGACTCTCAACCACTGCGCCACCAGGGAAGCCCCCACTACTGTTTAATTTTTGTCTTCATTTTTTATAAACTCATTTTCAGACTGATGTGGCTGCCATCACTTTGCTATTATAAGCAGTGCTGTGGTGGTTATCTTTATACCTATCTCTTTGTCTTTGCTAGAGTGCCTAAGCAGAGGAGGGATTGCTGGGTGGTAGGGCTGGCAGTGTCTTTCAAATTTACCTGACTGGGCTTCCCTGGTGGCGCAGTGGTTGAGAATCCGCCTGCCGATGCAGGGGACGCGGGTCCGTGCCCCGGTCCGGGAAGATCCCACATGCCGCGGAGCGGCTGGGCCCGTGAGCCGTGGCCGCTGCGCCTGCGCGTCCGGAGCGTGTGCTCCGCGCAACGAGAGAGGCCACAACAGTGAGAGGCCCGTGAACCGCAAAAAAACCAAAAAACAAAAAACAAATTTACTTGACTGTGAGCCATGATAAGAAAAACATTTTATATCATAATCTGGTAAGATTCCCCACACACATACAAGTAAAACAAAAGTTTCATAAAATAATACTTATCCATATCATGACAAAAGCATTCTGATGTGTTTTATTCTATTTAAGTCAACTTTCTTTTTTTAATGTTGATCACAACCTACTAAACAGAGTATTTAACATATTAATGGGCCATGACTCACAATTTGAAAAATAATAGATTAAAATGTATTTGGTTTCACTACATACTTCGAAATTACTCTTCAGAATGGCTATGCTAATTTACAAAGCATTAGGTTCTTTTTTCTCTACATCCTACTCAACACTTGAAATTATCTTTTTTGGGGGGCCAGTCTGATGAATGTAAAGTAGTATGTCATTATTGTTTTAATTTTTCTTTCTCCGGTTACTAATAAATTGAGTTTCTCTTCATATGTTTATTTACTACGTAACTTCCTCAGAAGTGAGTTTGCCTATTTTTCTCTTGGGTTGCTAGAATTTTTTTTTTTTTTTTTTTGGCTGCGTTGGGTCTTCGTTGCTGCAAGCAGGCTTCCTCTAGTTGGGGCGAGCAGGGGCCACTCTTGTTGCAGAGCACGGGCTCTAGGCACACAGGCTTCAGTAGTTGTGGCATGTGGGCTCAGTAGTTGTGGCTTGCAGGCTCTAGAGTGCAGGCTCAATAGTTGTGGCACACAGGCTTAGTTGCCCTGGAGCATGTGGGATCTTCCCAGACCAGGGATCGAACCCATGTCCCCTGCATTGGCAGGTGGATTCTTAACCACTGCACCACCAGGAAAGTCTCTGGGTTGCTAGATTTTTTTTTTCTTGCTGACTTACTACTGAGTTTCTTGTACAACTTAGATTTTAATTCTTTATTGATTTTGTTGCAAATATGCTGCAAATACCTTTTCCCAATATGTTAATCATTTGTTAACTTTGTCTGTGATGTCATTTATTGAACAGAAATCCATCAGTCATTTTCTTGATGGTGTTTTAAGAAATGCTTTCTTCACTCCATATCATAATGATTTACCTTTCAATTTTTTATAGCTGCATCTAAGGTTTGTCCTTATGTGATGTGAGATAGATTAGTACATAATTTTATTTATTCCATACAGTGGATTCACTTCCCCAACACCATTAAAATAATCGACCCTTTCCCACTGATTTCTGTTGCCACCTCCATCACATACCAAATATCCACATACATGAGTCTGTTTCTGGATTCTTTTCTTCTGTTCCATTGGTCTAGCATTAATAGCACACTTTGAAAAATTAAACTTTATGTTTTAATGTCTGGTAGGGTAAGTTTCCCACCTTTGCTTTTATTTTGGAGACGACTTGTCTTAGCTACTTGTGGAAACCTATCCTTCCACACAAATTTTCGAATTGGCTTATCCAATTCCTCTCCCCCAAATATTAGTGAGAATTACATGAATTGACACCATTACAATGCTATGCCTTTCCTTCCACAAACATAGCATATTTCTCCATTTATCCAGGAGGTAAAAATCTCCTTTAGTACATTCTCTCTGGCATGCTTGGCCAAGTTAATTTCTAGATAATTCATTTTCTTTTTTTCTCTTTTTCTTTTTCCAAAAAAAATTCTCCAGTTTAATAGATGGGAATGGTATCTTCTTTCAGGACAGCCAAGTTTTTCTACATACTTCCCTTTATGACCGTGTTTCCTGGATCACCTCGTTGGCAAGGTGAAAGATCTCAGAAACCCAGGGCCCTGCGAGAACCAAGCAAAACCAGTAACACGCTAGTGAAATGGGAAGTTGCCAAGAGTATCAATCTACAGAAGGCGCTGAGCATCCTTGGGGCTCTAAAACAACTCTAGATATGAAATGAGACGGCGAGAATTATAATGACCTGAATTCCTCTCAGGGGTATCGCTGTACCTATTTGAAGGTGATACTTTCAAAAACTACTTGGGGTGTTGGGGGAGAGAGGAGATGCTTTGGACTATTAAACTGCCTTCTAAGGAAGATGGGTCTGCTTAACTGCAGGGAGCTAGTTTCATTAAGCAGATGTGCAAGTTCCGAGACAGAGCGGACTTGCTTGTTGCCACAAGGAGTCTTCCTTCTCAGCTCTTCCTTCATGCATCACCCAGCCTCTGTTCTAAACAAACATTGAGCGAACATTTTAAAGGAAAAAACAGACACTGAATTATTAGTTGCTCTGGGCACCTACACATTGCAGGCTGGCAAGGGGTGGGGAAAAAGAATAGTCGATATCCCAGGATCCTAGCAAGCACGAAACAGAAGCCTAAGCAGAGAAGAACCAGGAGATTAGGTAGACCACCCAGATGGAAACTTAGGAACAGGGACCAAGGCCAAAGCCCTCTTACAGGGACTGCAGCCCGTGCAGGATGGAACAGAGACCTCTTGAATTGAATAGTGGCCCTGTTGTTGAAACACCAGCATATTCCCCGAGAGAAAAAAATGGCAAAAGACCCAACCAGGCAAATTTCCAAATGAAGAAAAACAAATGGCTAATATAAAAAAAGAAAATGTTCGACTTCACTAGAAAGCAAAACAACAATAAGGGATTTTTCCCTGCATCTGATTGGCAAGGTTTCTGTTTTCTTTTTCCTTCTTCTTGCTTTTTGTTCTTTCTTACTCTCTTTCTTTTTTAATGATGATACTCACTGTTGAGAGAGTAGGGAAAGGGCACTCTTACACGCAGCTGGTAGTTCTGTGAATTGGCCCAGCTTATCTGGAGGGCAATTTGTCAGACTGTATTAAAAACCCTACAGACAGCACTCTTTTTGATCCAGCACTTCTACTTCTAGGAATTTTTCCTACGGAAATAATTAGAAATGAACACAAAGATGAATAATAGCAGCTTAGCCTTTACTGGGTGTTCACTCTGTTCCAGACAGTATGCTAAGAACTTTACACTTTACTCATTTAGCCTTTGCAGCAACATACGATGAGTATTATTGTGTCCATTTTCAGGTGGGGAAACTGAGGCTCAAAGAGCTGTAGTAAGTTGCATAAGTTCAAGCAACTGGTAAGTGACAGGCTGGGGGCTCGAACCCTGATTTCTAACTCCAAAAGCCATGCTCTGAGCCACCTCGCTATACCACCCTGTGGAAAACTGTGTATAAAAATGATGCTCTGCATGGTACTCCTTAAAACAGCAAAAATTCGGAAATCATTTCATTGTGTAAGAATTGAGGGATACTTAAATAAATCATGTAGACTCATATGATAAAATACATAGCCATTAAAAATCAGTTGTGAAAAAATAAGGATATGGGGAAACATAGTATATACTAAATGAAAAAAAAAGGATGTCACATTTTGATTTTTAAGATGCATATATGCCATTTTTATGAAATTCAAAAATAGGAAAGACTAGCCTATGGTGATCAAGATTTGGGGTGGGGGGTGGTCATCGGTTGGGAAGCATGCTGGGGCTCTGGAAATATTCTAGATCTTGATCTGGGTTGTGGTCAACTTGGTGTACCCAGTTGTATAGTTAAAATGTGTGCTTTATGAAAGTTTACATGTCACTAAACTTTATATCTCACTAAAAAAGAAAAAAAACTCATAAATGCATAGAAAAAATCCTGGAGGAAAAGAACAGAAAAATGTTAGCAGTGATTGTTGCTAAGTATAATTTTCATTTTATTCCTTTTTTTTTTTTTTTTTCTCTTGGCCATGCCGCTCGGCTTGCAGGATCTTAATTCCCTACCCAGGGATTGAACCTGGGTTTTCACTGCCCATGGCAGAGAAAGCACGGAGTCCTAAACACTGGACCACCAGGGCATTCCCTCATTTTATTCTTTATATTATTCTTTCCTTTCTTTTTTTAATAATAAGACTGTATTACATTTATAATCAGAAAAAAAAATGCCCAGTTTATTATTGGAGGGGAGTAGGGGAGACGGACATGCACATGAGAACCATGTGTGGTCCAGACCTGGGACTCTGGGGGCAGACAGAGTTTCTCAAGGGTCTCCAGTCCTGGGCACCCTCCTAAGTCTGGTCTTGCAGGCAGGATGCTATGGTTCCAAGGACAGAGAGAAGGGAGGAGAGAAGCCCAGTGCCCAGCCCTGTTTGAAACATAAAGCTGAGGGACAGGCCCTGAAGAGCTGGGGTGGACTAAAAGCAATGCCCTTGAGACAAATCCCTCCAACTTTAAAATCTTGCTAGGTGGGTACTGCACTCTCACTCCCATCTCAGTCACAGCAATAACTCCTCATTCCGCTGCCAGTTGGGTGCCTTGCTGCTCACTGGCGATGACATCAGGCCTCCAGGGAGCACACTGGCTGTCAGTCAAGTCTTTCTGGCAGCAGTGAGACACCTCTGCTGCCTGTTTTAAAGGGACAGCTTCTGCCTGAATAAGGGAGCCAGGTTTGGACCATTTCACTCTTTCCATTTAGCGTCTTGATTCCATGGCAGTAGAGAAATTAGGGTGGGTACTTCCTGAGATCACCACTGACAATGAAATCCTGCTGACCAAGAGGTGAATCAAAATAAAGAATTTTAAGTATAAAGAAGCTTTGGACACACTATGGTAAAACAGTTATACTCAAATAAAGATTTTTTTTTTTAAAAAAAGAAGTTTTGGTATATAATATTATAATATTATAAATATTAAATATGGTTAATTATAAAATAAGAAAAAATAACTGAGAAATAGCAGTTCTTCCTTTCTTCCTTTCTAAGAAACATCGATTTTATTAGGGCCATCAAATGTTCCTAGTAAAACAAATCCAACATTTCCTAGCCTCTGTTGCAGCTAGAGGTGGCATTTAAACACAGTGATGTCCAATGAGGTATAGACTGGGAAATTGTAGAAAGCCTTCCTTTCTTGATAGAGTCTTTTCTTCTTTCTTAGTGGAACAAAAGCATGATGGCTGGAGCTGCAGCAGCTGTTTTGCAACCATGAGGAAAATCCCTGGAGGATTGCAGAGAACCCAGTCCTGACATCCTTGAGGCACTGAACCAGTAACAGCAACTGCCTAGCTCTTCACTATTTGTTTATTTAAGCCGCTGTCTGCTCAGCAGGTTTTCTGTTCAGGTTTCATTACTAAAAGCAATCTTTAACTGATTCACCCAACAATGTAAAAATAATAACGTAACTAATACAAAACAGGACGTTTGGGGAAAAGTGTAACAGTGCCAATGTTTCACTGCAGTTAGTCACCATCTATAATTGAAATATATGGTTAAAAATGATGATGGCTGCAACCTCTTGATGTTTTCCAGAGGGGCCTTTGGGGAGCTAATATCTCTTTTGGTGTGGAAAAACAGCTATCTAAAATTCAGAAATTCTTTCATATTTAAAATACTGTTAAACCCAAGTAAAATAAATAAAATATATTTCAAAATTTAAGAAGAGTATTATAATGTGAAACAATTTTTACACAATTATTTACAATTGTATAAAAATTATGCAAATCTCAGGCTTGTTTGGGTTTTTTTAACTTTTAGTTTTGAAATGATTGTAGATTTATGGCAGAGTTGCAAAGATGGTACAGAAAGTATTTTCCCATTTGCTCTTCACCTAGCTTCCTTTAATGTGAACATCTTACATAAGCATGGTACATTTATCAAAATTAAGAAGTTAACTTGGTAATTGGTATGACACTATTAGCTACACTAAAGACTTCATTCAGATTTTTCCACTGATGTCCTTTTTCTGTCCCAGTTTCCAAACCAGGATACCATGTTGCATTTAGATGTCATGTCTCCTTGTCTCCACTGGCCTATGACAGTTCCTCCATCTTTCCTTGTCTTTCACAGCCTTGACACTTTTAGTGTAGTGGTCAGATACTTGGTAGACTATCCCTCAATTTTAGCTTGTCTGATGTTTTCTCATGATTAGACTGGGGTTATAAGTTTTGGGGAAGAAGACCCACAGAAGTGACGTGTCCTTCTCATTACATCTTATCAGTGGCACATGATTGTGACATGACTCACCATTGGTGATGTTGAACTTGATCACTTTACTTCTTTAAACTTTCTTATTTGTACTTTTCCGTATTGCTTTAGTTCCTATAACAAGTATGTGAAAACAGTGAATCTGCAAGTACTCATAAACTGAAGACCTCCACAAATGTGAGGGTTAAATTTTTTATTTGATCAAGAGAATTGATGTCCAAGGCTGGAAGAGGGAAAAGGAGATAAGTATAGCTACAACATCAATGTTTCATTGCTCTGGAGGCTAGCCAGGACAGAGAAAGATGGAGATGACTTTGGGATTTACGTAACTGCTAGCAAAGAATTAGGGCCTCATCCAGATATTTTTAATATAATATATTTCCCTTTACCCTACAGCCCTGGGTAAGAGTGGAGGCCACCCCACTTAGCCCAGTTGGAAATGGCAGAACAGAGGAGAGCTGATTCCACTGGAAAAGTGAGTGGGTATGGAAATGAACGTTGACTAAGCACCATCTGTGGTCCTGCTTCACCTCATTCGCTGAATCTTCACAAGTCTTCTAGTTAAGTACCACGGTCCTCTCCATTTTATGGACGGGGAAATTGAGACTCAGAGAAGGGAAGTGACTTGCCCAAAGCCAGTTAACCATCACATATCGCTCAGGCAGTGCCCTGGGTGTGCACGGGAAAGCCACTGTCTGAACCTAGGACTCTGTGACATCAAACCTACACTATGTCCCTTCCACCCCACAGCACCTGCTGCCCAGGAAGAACTGTGGGTGAAAGAGTTTCACTCGTGGGAAAGATGATGAACTTTGGCAACTGTTCCCAATCCATTAGATTGTTCCGACTCTTCATGATCTCTCTGTCTCTTCATTGATCAGAGAATCGCCTGGGCATGAATCCCTGGGATCAGGATCCTACTATCCTCTGGATGCCTTGAACAACTCTTGTCTCCAATGAGATGGGGCTGAGGGCCCAGGGTGGCTGGGATAGGCTTCTCTTAGCCCCTCCTAGGCAGGATGCTAGTGTGCAGAGAGAAACAAAGAAAGAGATGGAGAAAAGGGAGAGGGAAAAAGAGAGGTGGGGAAAGGAGAATGGTTGATTTTGGATTCCAGACTCCTCTTTGAGTCAGTGCTAAGGCCAGCCTCAGTTGCACCTCAGCCTCAGATTTGAACCAATGAAGAACTCTTTCACTGAATCTAGTTCAAGATTGGTTCCTGCAACTTGAAACCAAGTACCCTGATGAGTACATTCTACTTACTCTAGTTTTTACTCCCTAATAACATCACCATGTCTGTGCTTTTTACCTAAGACCCCAGCTCTGCTTCATGAGTGGTTATGAATACAGGCTGTGAAGGCAGAAAGACAGGGGATTGAATCCCTGTTCCTCCACCAAGCTATTTGGTCTTGGGCAAGGACTTTACCTCCTTGAACTTGTGCAATCTGATAAAAGGGGATGATAATATTCCTGTAAGGGGTGTTATAAAAATTACAGGGGATTCCCTGGCGGACCAATAGTTAGGACTCTGCGTTTTCACTGCCGAGGACCCAGGTTCAATCCCTAGTTGGGGAACAAAGATCCCGCAAGCCGCGTGGCATGGCCAAAAAAAAAAAAAAAAAAAAAAAAAGAATTACACAAGATAACACAGGCAACGTGCTTAGTGCATCACAACTTTAGCTTAGCCTGCAATAAATAGTAGCTATGATGATTATCTTTATTCAACTCTACTTGCCACAGTTTATTGATTTCCCAATTCCATGAGACATCTGCTGGCCTAAGCCATTTTCCCTCACCAGGCCACATAATTCGTACGTCACTGGTAGCTTATGGGTTAGTCTCCCCAGGGGTAGGAGTCTATCTCAGCCCCTTAAGTTACAACTTAGGGTTGGAATTCCAACCAGGGTTTGCAACTGTATGGCCAACCTGTGCCGAGTGGTATGCTGGTAAATATTTAACAACCAGCACTCCAAAGCAAACAAACAATAACAGCAAAATGTTTCTGCCAGTTTCCATGGTATAAGTACTGCCACCATGGCTGATTTCAAGCTAACAGTGGGATGTCCCTGAACACAGAGTTGGGAAGAATGTGGGCGATTGGCCCTCATGAGCTGGAGCTGGCCAGCGCCAGCACGGCCCCGTCCATGCAGGTGGAATTCCCTCCAGGAGGGGTATGGGCAGGGAAAGCAATCCAAAATGTGTCCACTAGAGCAGTCACCAAAGTGGTAGTAGTGTGTCTTACATGGGGTTTATCAAAGTCTGAAATGGGATTCTTGTAAGAGTGATTGATCAAGGGACTTCTCGGGTGAACCCTGTTAGTAAATGAAGGAAGCAGAATAGGACAGGGGAGAAAGCTAGGCCCAAAATGTGGGCTCATTTGAAGTCTAACCTCAGCCTGGCTTCACAAGTCTTCTAGTTAAGTACCACGGTCCTCTCCATTTTATGGACGAGGAAATTGAGACTCAGAGAAGGGAAGTGACTTGCCCAAAGCCAGTTAACCATCACATATCGCTCAGGCAGTTGCCAAGGGGGAGGGGAAGGGGAGAGGGATGGATTGGGAGTTTTGGATTAGCAAATACAAACTATTATATATAGAATGGATAAACAACAAGGTCCTACTGTGTGGCATAGGAAACTATATTCAATATCCTGTGATACACCATAATGGAAAAGAATATGAAAAAGAATGTATATATATGTATAACTGAATCACTTTGCTGTATAGCAGAAATTAACACAGCATTGTAAATCAACTATACTTCAATAGATTTTTTTAAAAATCACTCTTCCCAATACCATTTAGAAAGACTGTCAGTCAAGGTGTCCAGCCCTCTTTTAACCGTGGAATGGGCTCATGACCCAAGCTGTCACCCCAATGCTAGCTTCTGCCACCCAGACCCCCTGGAATTCTGTCTGCCTTTGTGTCCAAGTTGGTTTTTCATCCTCATCTGCAATTCTGTGAGCCATATTATATTCATCTCCCAAATTATTATTATTAAAAATTTTATTTATTTATTTATTTTTGGCTACCTTGGGTCTTTGTTGCTGCATGCAGGCTTTCTCTAGTTGCGGCAAGCGGGGGCTACTCTTCATTGCGGTGTGCGGGCTTCTCATTGCAGTGGCTTTTCTTGTTGTGGAGCACGGGCTCTAGGCGCGTGGGCTTCAGTAGTTGTGGCTCACGGGCTCTAGAGCGCAGGTTCAGTAGTTGTGGCACACGGGCTTAGTTGTTCCGCGGCATGTGGGATCTTCCCGGACCAGGGCTCGAACCCGTGTCCCCTGCATTGGCAGGCGTATTCTTAACCACTGCGCCACCAGAGAAGTCCCCAAATTATTTTTTTTCCCAGTTATAGAGTCCAGTTGGTTTCATGCAACCAGATAATGTAACATATCGTCACTCCACCCTCTGGACCTCAAACGAGCTTTGTCACCTGCTAACTAGGAAGTTAGCAGGTGGCAGTATGGCACCCACCTTGCAGGAGGCAGTAGGGATAGAGATCTTGTTTCCTTGAGCCAGGCCTTGCCAACATCCTGGTTTTAGTGTCTTTTCAGACCCTAACCTCCCAGGAGAATCTTCCCCATTCTTCACTGGGGCTGCCAGATGTGAACGCTGCACACTCAGCAAAAGCAGTGGAGGAGCCTGAGCTATATTTGAGCTTCCCTGAGAACACACAGACGCAGCCTCCTGTGCCCGGCTGGCCGGGGAGAGTATAATTAATAGCACTCTTCTCCAGAGCATGGCTGGAACAGGTGATGACTCAGCAAGTTCAGAATCACACCCATGGCCAAACCCTCCTCCCCACCCAGGTTTATTTTGGGGCCACCACAGATGCTTATTAAGGCCACACGTCAGGACTGCAAGGCAGAGGAGAGACTTTTCTTGGAGAACTTGTCAGTTAGGATTGCATGGAGTTGCATGTAACAGGAATCTGCCCACATAAAGCTTTCTTTTTCTCATGTAACAAGAAAGCTTTCTTTTTCTCATGTAACCAGCCTGGCAGTCCAGGCTGGTACAGAGGTTCAAAGAAACCATTAAGGACTGAAGTTCCTTCTATCTTCCTGCTCTGTTATCCTTAGCAGGTGGCTCTCACCCTCATAGTCACAAGATGGCTGCTTTACTTCCAGAAATCTCACCTACATTCCTGGCAGAAATGAAAGCAAAAGCAAGGAGGTGGTTGGGATTTGTTGAGCACACTAACCACGTGTCTGACAGGATACCAAAGGCCATACCTCATGGAAAGAGCTAACATTTATTGAGAACTGTGTCTGTTTCCTATCACTGTTGTAACAAATTAACACAAACTTAACACTTGAAACACAAAGGTATTCTCTTAATGTCCTGGAGGTTAGAAGTCCTAAAATATGCTCCTTTTGGAGAATACAGGGGGAAAATCCCTTTCCTTGCCTTTCCCAACTTCTAAAGGCTGCCCACATTCCTGGGCTCGTGGTCCCTTCCTCCATCTTCAAACCCAGCAGCACAACGTCTCCAAATCTCTGTCTCTCTGCCCTCTGCTTTCATTGTCACATCTCCTTTTCAGACTCTAAGCCTCTTCCCTCCCTCTTTCACTTACAAGCCCCTTGTGCTTATATTGAGCCCACCTGGAAAATCCAGACTAATCTCCCCATCTCTAGATCCTTAATTTACTCACATGTGCAAAGTCCCTTTTGCCATGTACGGTAACATTCACAGGGACTTCCCTGAAGGTCCAGTGGCTAGGGCTCCACGCTTCTCCTGCAGGGGCACTGGTTTAATGCCTGGCTGGGGAACTAAGATTCCGCTTTCCATGCGGGGTGGTGGGGAAGGTAACATTCACAGGTTCTGGGGATTAGAATGCAGATATCCTCAGTGGGCCATTCATTATTCCATCTACCACAAGAATTTGTGATATTGCTGGCACTGCTGTGAATTCACGTAACTCTCCCAACAAACTTAGGAGGCAGATACTATTATCCTGTTGATTTCCAGATGACAAGGTGTATTAGTTTCCTATTGCTGCTATATCAAATTACCACAAACGTAGGGGCTTAAGCAATACAAATGTATTATCTTACAGTTCAGAAGGTTAGAAGTCCTACACAGGCCTTACTAAAAATCAAGGTATGGGCTTCCCTGGTGGCGCAGTGGTTGAGAGTCCGCCTGCCGACACAGGGGACACGGGTTCGTGCCCCGGTCCGGGAAGATCCCACATGCCGCGGAGCGGCTGGGCCCGTGAGCCATGGCCGCTGGGCCTGCGCATCCGGAGCCTGTGCTCCGCAACGGGAGAGGCCGCAACAGTAAGAGGCCCGCGTACCGAACAACAACAACAACAACAAAATCAAGGTATCAGCAGGGCTGCATTCCTCTCTGTCGGTCTAGGGGGAAACCCATTTCCTTGATTTTTTCCAGCTTTTAGGGACCCCCTGCATTCCTTGGCTTGTGGCCTCCTTCAGCTACAAAGCCAGCATCAATGAGCCAAGTCCTTCTCACATCACATCATTCTGACGGTTATTCTGTGGTCACATCCCTCTGCACCTTCTCTTCGGCCTCCCTCTTCCAATTTTAAGGGCCCTTGTGATTAAACTGGGCTCACCTGGAAAACACAGGCTATTCTCACTATCTGAAAGCCAACTGATTAGCAACCTGAATTCCATCTTCAACCGAATTCCCTTTTGCCATATAACTTGGCATATTCACACATTTGGGATTAGGATGTGGATATGTTGGGGGGAGTCTTTAATGGGCCCACCACACAAACCAAAAGCCCAGAGAGGCTAAGTAATTTGCCCGTGGTTATATAGCTACACATAGTCTGGTTATATAGCCAGACTCCAAACGCAGGCTGTTTGCCTGCAGTGCCCATGCTGTTAACCACTGCACTGTGTTTCCCTATCTCAGCAACCCTACAGTGAGGTGGGTATGATTATGATTATGATGTGTATTTTACAGATGAAGGCACTATGCCTCTTACGATGATGTGGCTTGCCTGAAATCCACATGGCACGTGGAAAGCAGAGGTCAGTAAGACTCAGCTAAGAGATGCACCCAAAACAAAGGAAAGAAACTGGCTGATGGGAGGCTGTGACTATCATCCTTAAACCAAGATTTCATAGACTTCTGTTCAACTGACAGCACTTCTCCAGACATTCTCTAGCACCAAGCTCACTCCCTCATTTCTTCCAGGCCATTTATCAAATGTCACTATGACCACTCCATCCAAAATAGCTGCTCTCATCCCCCTCTATCCTCTTGTCTCACTTTAATTCTCTTATTGCTTGACACACATATAACTTTTTGTTTATGTATGGCTTCCGTGCTAGAATGAATGCTTGATGACAGCAGACACTGTCTGTTTTGTGCGCTGCTGTCCTCCTTGGCACACAGTGGGGCCCTCAATACATTTTTTATTAACATAAATAAATGCATGCATGTATGAATGCCAATCTCAACAGCCTCATGGATGGGCTTTAGAATAAAAAATTGTTACTAACTTACGTCTTAGATGTTGGGGTTCTTGATAATATCTCAGTTGAACAAAAAGCTTTCACAGAGATGAAGGTTGGACACCATGGGATTCTCCATGGTTTTTACCCTTGAGTGGTCATCAGAATCATAAGGGAGTTTGTTCAAAATGCCAATACCCAGTGCCTACTCTCAGAGATTCTGGGGAGTAGGCTGGCCATCAGTATTTTTTAAAGCTCTTCGGGTGACACTAATGTACCTCCACAATTGAGATTTCCAGCCCTGCACCTCCTGAAACAGAATCTCTGTGATAATGGTTCTCAACGTTGGCAGGTTTGGAAGGTACAGATGTTGGAGGCCCAACCCCAGAGATTTTGATGTAATTAGACTGGGGTGAGGCCTGGGCATCAGATTCTTTATTTCAGTTATTATACTTTTCAGCTCCAAAATTTCTATTTAGTTCCTTTTTAAAATCATCTCTCTCTCTTTTTTTTGGCCACACCACACAGCTTGTGGGATCTTAGGTCCCCAACCAGGGATTGAACCCCGGCCCACAGCAGTGAAATCATGGAGTCTTACTTAACAACTGGACCGTGAGGGAATTCCCCATGTTTCTTTTGCTAGAATATTGATATTCACATTTTGTTCATACATTGTTTTTCTGAGTTCTGTTAATTCTTTGTCCATGGTTTCCTTCAGTCCTTTGAGCATTTTTAAGACAGTTGGTTTCAAGTCTTTGACTCATCTGTTCAATGTCAGGGCATCCTCAGGGATAGTTTCTGTCAATTAATTTTGTTTCTTTGACTGGACCATACTTTCCTGTTTCTTTGGATGCTTTGTGATTGTTTTTTTCTGAGATTGGACATTTGAATATTGTAATATGGTAACTGGAAATAAGATCCTCCCTCTTCCCCAGGGGGTGCTGATCTAGATTGATGAAGGCTGCAGTCATCCATTTGCTTAGTGATTTTTCCCAAACTATTTTACATAGGCTGTATTTCACATCATATGTAGTTGCTGAAGTCTGTTCCTTCAGCTCATCTTCAACTAGTACTTTGACAGAGATTTCTTGGCACACCTGGAACTTAAAACAAAACATACCTCTCAGGCTTTGCAGATGGGCTCTGTGTTGTGGAGGCTGTTTGCAGCTCTGCTTTAGCCCATAATCCCTGCTTGCACTGAGCCATCTTTAAAAAAAAAAAAAAAAAAAAAAAAAAGAATTTATTTATTTATTTATTTTTGGCTGTGTTGGGTCTTTGTTGCTGCACCGGGGCCACTCTTTGTAGCGGTGCACGGGCTTCTCATTGTGGTGGCTTCTCTTTCTGTGGAGCACGGGCTCTAGGCATGCAGGCTCAGTAGTTGTAGCACGTGAGCTCAGTAGTTGTGGTGCACGGGCTTAGTTGCTCTGCAGCATGTGGGATCTTCCTGGACCAGGGCTCAAACTCATGTCCGCTGCATTGGCAGGCAGGTTCTTAACCACTGCACCACCAGAGAAGTCCCCTGAGCCAGTTTTAAGTTGTCTTTTTTTTTTTGATTCAGCGTTCAGTTGGTTGCTGTAAACCTTGATGGTTTTCCAAAGTTCTTACAAAGTTGATTCTGACAGTATCTGTTTTCTCAGTGTTTCTATGGAGGAGCTTGGAGCCCCTTGTCTCAGCAGCAGTTTGGGGTGCTAATAACAGAAATACTATACACTGGGAGGCTTATAAACAACAGATCTTGGAAGTCCAAGATCAGGGTGCCAGTGTGGTTGGGTTCTGGTGAAAGTCCTCTTCTGGGTTGCAGACTTCTGACTTCTCAGCTTCTCAGTTGTATCCTCACATGGCAGAAAGCAGAAAGAGGAAGCAAGCTCTCTCGTGACTCATAAGGGCACTAATCCCACTGATGAGAGCTCCACCCTCTTGATTACATCTAATTCTAATTACCTCCCAAAGATCTCACCTCCTAATACCTTCACATGTTGGGAGAGAGGAGTAAGGTTTCAACATATGAATTTGGGGAGGACACAAACATTCAGTCCCTAACACACTCCAACATTTTGTTTTTTAAAAGCTTCCCTGGTCACCATTGTAAAGCAATTATACTCCAATAAAGATGACAAAAAAAAAAAGCTTCCCTGGTGATTCTAACGGGTAGGCAAGGTTGATATCCACTACCCTGGGAGCAAAACCTTGGCATCACTGCTTTCAGTAAGCTCCTTAGGTGACTCTGATGCAGCCATTCTGAGCTTTGGGATCCTGAAGATTAAATAAACCCTGGGACCGAGCTCAGGAAGTCTACCGTCTCTCATTTTCCTCCAGTTCCTGGAAGCCAGACAGGATGAAGAGATCAAACTCTGTGGGCGTGGCTCTCTATCCACGGACTACAGCACATGGTGCCATGGAGACACCTAGTGGTGAGTTGCTGCACTGAGTGTTCACTGAGACAACTGGCTCCTTGCTCCCATTTGTTTCACAGAAGAATCAGAACCAAGATAAAGAAAGGAGCCCAGGATGCGCCAGATTCCTGCCTCACACGGATGACCAAGAGATTTCTTCCTCTCTCAACAGGTGTGATCATGGACAAGTCTCAGCTTCCTGGTGTGGTGAAGACAATTACCTGTCTCAATTCTTATTATTTTTATGGAAGATAAACGCAATGTATTACTTAGTAAAAGAATAAAAATAAAATAATAAATGTGTAGTTTGATTCTGTTTTTGTTTAAAACTATGTATATATCTTTATATCAATACATATATTTATCTTTATGTAAGTTTGCATGGATGTGTATGTATATTTATGTATATCTGCACGAAGTGCTGTCTAAAACAATGTTCACCAAACAGGTAGTGACGTTGGAGGTGATTTTTGCTGTCCTCTTTGTACTTCTCTAACTTGTTTATGATGTGCATGTACCGAGGTTTTTTTTGGCCTCGCCACTCGGCATGTGGGATCTTCGTTCCCCGACCAGGGATCAAACCCGCACCCAGTGCAGTGGAAGCTCAGAGTCTTAACCACTGGACCGCCAGGGAAGTCCCCTTGCTTGTACAATTTTTACAATAGAAAACTAAACTTTTGGGGTTCTTTGTGCAGCTACAGCAGTGGCTCCGGGAAAGATGGAGGCCGGGGCAGGTTTCCAGTCTGTGGCTCCGAGCGGCAGCGCTGGAGCCTCAGGAGGGGCGGGCGCGGAGGCTGCCCTGGGCCCAGGTGAGCCTCCGGGGCCTCCGGTATGAATGGGTCCGGCGCTGAGTCAAGGGCTGTACTGCTCCCCGATGCCCGGAGCGGCCTACCCGAGACCAGGTATGCTACCAGGCAGCCAAACGACACCTCAGGGACCTTCCATGGGACCCCCTGGCCATGATGGGAGCCTTTCAGTCCGACCTGGCCTGGCCCAGGCAGGGATGGACCAGTCCCGCAGGAGACCCGTTCCTCAGCAGATCCAGCAGGTCCAGGAGAAGGCGGTCCAGAATCGGAACCACAGTGCAAAGAAAAAGAAGATGGCTGACAAAATTCTACCTCAAAGTATTCGTGAACTGGTACCAGAATCCCAGGCCTATATGGATCTCTTCGCTTTTGAAAGGAAACTGGACCAGACTATCGTGAGGAAATGGCTAGATATCCAGGAGGCCTTGAAACATCCCATCAAGTCAGCCTTGTACAAATATGATGCCACCAAACAAAAGAGGAAGTTCTCTTCTTTTTTTAAGTCCTTGGTGCTCGAACCGGACAAGGACCTGTATGGGCCAGGCAACCATCTGATAGAATGGTACAGGACCACCACTACCCAGGAGACAGACGGCTTCGAAGTGAAGTGGCCAGGAGATGTGAATGTACGGTGTACTGTGCTGCTGATGCTGGATTACCAGCCTCCTCAGTTTAAATTAGACCCTCCTCTGGCTCGGCTGCTGGGCAGGCTATATGCCCAGTAGTGGGATTGCTGGGTCGTATGGTAGTCCTATTTGTAGTTTTTTAAGGAACCTCCATACTGTTCTCCATAGTGGCTGTATCAATTTACATTCCCACCAGCAGTGCAAGAGGGTTCCCTTTTCTCCACACCCTCTCCAGCATTTATTGTTTCTAGATTTTTGGATGATGGCCATTCTGACCGCTGTGAGATGATGATATCTCATTGTAGTTTTGATTTGCATATGAAACTTAAAAGCTTTTGCACAGCAAAGGATACCGTAAACAAGACCAAAAGACAACCCTCAGAATGGGAGAAAATAGCTGCAAATGAAGCAACTGACAAAGGATTAATCTCCAAAATTTATAAGCAACTCATGCAGCTCAATAACAAAAAAAACAAACAACCCAATCCAAAAATGGGCAGAAGACCTACATAAACATTTCTCCAAAGAAGTTATACAGATTGCCAACAAACACATGAAAGAATGCTCAACATCATTAATCATTACAGAAATGCAAATCAAAACCTCCTCAGGCTCCTGCGAGCACATCCTCCAGCCCCGTATCCCTGCCTGTTCCACACGGGGACAGCAGAACTTTCTCCCCGTCTTCCCCTTCATGTCATTATCCCACTCCTCCCTTGAAAGGTTCTCCCCACAGTGACACTGGACAATCTCTGTCCCTGGGGCTGGAACCCTGAGAAGGAGGCTCAGCACTCCTACACAGTGTCCCTGAAGATAACTGTTTTTAATTAACTGAATTATTATGTTTTCTTCATGGACCAAATTTTTTTTGTACTGCTCCCTTATCGATGTCACCCAGTTTTAATAAAAGAATCTTCCGGGAAAAAGAAAAAAGAAAACCGAACTTTTGGGTCAAGAGGCCTGATTAAGCACATCTGTTCATCTCTCCTCCCTCCAAACATCCCATTGAAATGACAAGATGAGCGTTTCCAAGTACTGATGAAAGCTATCAAAATAATAATAATATCTACTCTTAGAATGATGAGCATTAAAATCTGGCACATGGTACTTGATGGTTATTACCTCCATTCCCCATTCACTTGTAGCTCTAAAGAGAACATGAACACAGGGATTCTTAACCCTTCTTGTGCCACAGACCTCTTTGCAGTCTCGTGAAGCCCATGGACCTCTTCTCAGCCTAATATTTTTCAATGAATCAACTGCCATACAGAAGATTACAGAGGGAGTCATTGATATCAAAATGCAGTTATCAAAATATTTTAAAAACAAATCTGTCCTAGAGTAACATATGTGCTTCTATATTAGAAGATTTAGCAGTATGTCTAATAACTAGCATAATTTCAGTCATGATAAGCAGAAATGATATTTTGAGATGCCTTTGGTAAGACCATTGTGATAGAAAAATACATGTTTTCTATTGGTGAAGCCGTGGGAACTGCTAATACTGCTCTGGTTTGTTGCTTATGTTCGTAAGTGAAGGAAATGCTGAATTTAAGTTGAACTGAAAGACCATTTTTCTCATCCAGCTTCATGGATCTCCAAATTTAACAAATTATGTTCTCCCATAGGTCTTTGCTTAAGTCTGTCCGTTTGATCTCTTTGTTCTTTGCATCTTTCCTCCAACGTGTGATGATCCTTGGCTGTCTGCTCACATGGAAGGGTGGGGCATAGACTGAAATGGATTGGGCGCTGGATGCTTGTGAGGAGGCCTAATTATTCACTATGAGCTTTGGTGTGACTGTCCATTAGGGAGATCCCATTGTCAGCATCCTTAAGGTTTTCCTTCTGAGCTGGTCAAATTCTCCAGAGAAGACTCTTGTAGCATCTCTTTAGGAGAGTACAATCCTCCATGCCAGCAATGTGGAATCTAGGTTGTGAAAGAAGCCTGAGGGAAGGAGGTTGCGCAGAACATCTCAGTCTTCCATATATAAACTTTCACTTCATCCCTCCGCTTTCAGGATGGTGACCCATCATCCACTGTGCCTGGTGTTTCCAAATCCAGATCTGCTTCGGTTACTGTCTACAGCTGCACTATCCAACACAGCAGACTCTGGTCTCCTGCAGCTACTTAAATCTAAATGAATTAAAATAAAATAAAACAAACTTTCAATGCCTTAATCGCACTAACCACATTTCAAGCGCTCAATAGCCACATGGAGCTAGTGGCTGGCAACTATATTGGACAGTGCATGACATTCCTTGCCGCCGCAGAAAGTTCTGTGGAATAGAGCTGCTCTAGAGCAAGGGATGGCAAATCTTTCCTGTAAAGGGCCAGATAGTAAGTATTTTGGGCTTTGCACACCATATGGTCTCCATTGCAACTACTCAACTATGTCAATGTAGCATGAAAGAAGCCATTAACAATGCATGGAACATGCATTGGAACACATGGCTAAGTTCCAACAAAACTTTATTGATGAACACTGGAATCTGAGTTTCCTAACATTTTCATGTGTCGTAAAATATTAGTCTGCTTTTTATTTTTTCCCAACCATTTGAGAATGCAAAACTATTCTTCCCTTATGGGCTGTACCTAAACAGGGAGCAGGCTAGAGTTGGTTCATGGACCATAGCTTGCTGACCTTTGTCTTAGGGCACTGTATTTTTAAAATTTTAATTAATTTTTATTGGAGTGTAGTTGATTTACAATGTTGTGTTAGTTTCTGCTGTACAGCAAAGTGAATCAGTTATACATGTACATATATCCACTCTTTTTTAGATTTTTTTTCCCATATAGGTCATTACAGAGTATTGAGTAGAGTTTCCTGTGCTGCTATACAGTAGGTTCTTATTAGTTATCTATTTTATATATAGTAGTGTGTATCCGTCAACCCCAAGCTCCCAATTTATCCCTCCCCCCAGCCACCCAGGGCATTGTATTTTTTAAAGAAAAATACCTGTACTGTTATTTTAGTAGTTTCAGAGAGGAAGCAGAGGCTTCGTTGAAGTTTTTTGGTTTGGGGTTTTTTTTTTCCTTTTTTTTTTAACCTAGACGTTTCATTAACTTCTTTGTGTAGCCTAGGATCTGTGAACACAGAGCCGCATCTCTCTTATTGGCTGTTCTCCGCCTGGGGTCCAGACTTGTGTCCAGCACGATGCTTGACATGTAACAGGCTCTCAGTCAATAGGGCTGAACTGCAAAATGCTCACCAAGTCATCTTCTTTTCCTTTATTTTACATAATTTTACTTTTCACTTAGATCTGCCTTCAGGAAAGAATGTGCTGGTTAGGCTGATGAGAAAATTGCAGTATGCGTAATTCTATTTCTTGTTATCAGCGAATACATTGATATTCCCATTTTCCACATCAGTCCCATGAGCTTGGTAAATGTAATTCCACCTCTGAGAGAAGACATCGGCTCCTAAGCCTGTGTAGCATCAAACAGATCTTGGTTATGGAAGTGTAAGTCTCAACTGAATCTGATAAGAAGACTTGTAAAGCAAAGGGAAATAATCTGGAGATTAATCTGGAGATTAATCTGGAGACCTAACGCAGCCAAAAATAAATTAAATAAATAATTTTTTTTAAAAAAAGCCTTTAAAAAAAGTGAATCAAAGATCTTAACAGACACCTCACCAAATAAGACAAATCGATGGCAAACATGCATAGGAAAATATGTTCCACATCCCATGTCATCAGGGAGATGTAAATTAAAACTACACACCTCTTAGCACAGCCAAACTCCCAAACACAGACAACACCACATGCTGGTAAGGATGTGGATCAAGAAGAATTCTCATTCATGTCAAAAGAAAATGTTCCTTTCCTACTTAGTGGCTTTTCACCTCCTACTCTGCCCATATCAGATCCTAAGGCTATAGGCTTTCTGGTTCATTGGTGATATAACCTCTCTCTATGCTGGAAATCCACCACTTGTGCAAGTGATTTAAGGTACAATGAGCTACACAGATTAAACAAACATGTCCTAAGCACCTATAATCTGCCATGTTCTTTTAGTTATATATATATATATATATATATATATATATATATATATATATATAGTTTTAGTTGATTATTTATTTATTTGGCTGCGTTGGGTCTCCGTTTCTGTGCGAGGGCTTTCTCCAGTTGCGGCAAGCGGGGGCCACTCCTCATCGCGGTGCACGGGCCTCTCACTGTCGCGGGCTCTCCCGTTGCGGAGCACAGGCTCCAGATGCACAGGCTCAGTAGTTGTGGCTCACGGGCTTAGTTGCTCCGCGGCATGTGGGATCTACCCAGACCAGGGCTCGAACCCATGTCCCCCGCATTGGCGGGCAGATTCTCAACCACTGCGCCACCAGGGAAGCCCTTTTAGTTATATTTTTACTCCCAATTTACAACTGAGGAAACTGGAGCTTCAAGAGGATAAATGACTTGTATGATTCCACTTATTTGTTTCAAAAAACAGGAGGAACTAATTGACAGAGTTCGAACAGTAGAATGGGTAACCTTTGGAGAGAAGGGGTGGGTAGTGATCGGGAAGGAGCACAAGGGGACAATGACTTGTTGGTAATAATTGACTTCTTGACTAGGGTGTCCTTATCTGCACGTGTTCACTTTGTGATAATTCATCCATTTGTAAGCTTATGATTCATGATTTTTTTCTGTTTGTTATACTGATATAAATATTGTTAAAATTTCTCAAACATACACTATTGCTAAAATGTAAACTTTAATAGATGGCTGAAATTTAAAGTTGAAGAAAGTCCTCCCAACATAGAACAAAAAGACAGAGATGGAAAAGACCAAGAGAGAGAAAATGTGAGAAAAAAATTAAACTGTGTCAGATGCAATACAGTTTAAAGATTCTAAGTTTTCCCTGAATTAAAAAAATATTCATCTAGGGAGTTCCCTGGTGGTCTAGTGGTTAGGATTCAGCGCTTTCACTGCCGTGGTCTGGTTTCAATGCCTGGTAGGGGAACTGAGATCCTTCAAGCTGTGCAGCATGGCCAAAAAAAAAAAAAAAAAAAAAAATCATCTGTGAAGGAAAAAGACCCAGACCAGTATCAGATTTCTCACCGGAATTCAAAAGCCAGATGCCAATAGTGCAGTATCTTGAAAATTCTAAAAAAGATTTTTAACCTAGAATTCTATTCCCAGGCAAACATAATCAAGTGTGAGGGCAAATAAAGACATTTTCAGACTTGCCAGGACAGAAATAGTTTATCTTTTTTGTAATCTATTCATTTAAAGAATGGACAAAACATTAAAGTTCGTGATTGTAATAGTTGCAGGACAGAATATAATGTTAGCTACATCAGTTAGGAAGTGCATGTTTAAGCTGCAGTGACAAATAACCTCCAAACACTCAGAGGCTTAGAACAACAAAGATTTATGCCTCCCTCATATTACATGTCGATTATACATTGCCGGGGTTGGGGGTTGCTGACAGAGGCTCTTCCATATGGAATGTTGTCAGGTGTGGTAGCAGGTGGGAGAACATGGTATCTGCATCTGGGGGTTGGGGGAGGGAGGAGCTCACACCAGCCATTAAATGCTCCAAGCCTAGAAGTAGCAAAGGTCACTTCCTCCCCCAACCCATTGGCCAGAATTAGTCACATGGTTACACCAACTCAAAGAGGTGCGGAAACATAATCCTCCATGTGTCTGGAAGGAGAGACCCCAAAGTCTCTCTGGAAGTCTCTACCATAGTAAATAAAATGACGCTTTAAAAACAAAAGTGAGGGCTTCCCTGGTGGCGCAGTGGTTGAGAGTCTACCTGCCAATGCAGGGGACACGGGTTCATGCCCTGGTCCGGGAGGATCCCACATGCCGCGGAGCAGCTAGACCCATGAGCCATGGCCACTGAGCCTGCGCGTCCAGAGCCTGTGCTCCGCAACGGGAGAGGCCACAACAGTGAGAGGCCCGAGTACCGCAAAAAAAAAAAAAAAAAAAAAAAAAGTGAGGCTGACAAGATGTGGAAAATAGAAACAGTGAGAGAAAAGAAATGCTGCTCATACCCTCATCTTAGAAAGTGGAGTGTCAAAAGATATGGTCGATGGGATAAAATAAGATAGAGGTTACATTTATTGAATTTATGAAGAGAAATGAGAATGACATAAGTATATAAATATCAAGCAGTTGGAGAAAGCAGGGATTGTAAACACACTTTACAGACATTAAATACTATCTAGCTATTGTTTATAATTAGGGAGGTAATCACCAGAAAATTAAAATGATTAAAAGAGGTCGCCTCAAGGGAGTTGGGGGTGAGAGTTTGCTTTTCATGGTAAACTTTCCTGTGCTGTTTAATATGTTATCACGTATATGAATGTATTCGGGCTGTCCAGAGAAACAGAACCAGCAGGAGATATATGTGTATTGATAGATATGGATATAGATACAGATGTGTAGACATCTAAGATCTGGTCTGAGTCCAAAGACCTGAGAACCCGGAGTTCCAATGTCCAAGGGCAGGAGAAGATGGAGGTCCCAGCTCTGGAGAGAGAGCAAATTCACTCGTCCTCCACCTTTTTATTCTAATTGAGCTCTCAATGGATTGGAGGATGCTCATCCACACAGAGGACGGCCATCTTTACTCAGTCTATTGATTCAAATGCTAATCTTTTCCAGAGACACCCTCACAGACACACCCAGAAATCATGTTTTGCCAGCTATCTGGGCATCCCTTAGCCTAGTCAAGTTGACACATAGAACGAATCATCACAATGAACTACATTTCATTTCAAATAGCATAGCCTTTGAGGTCAGACTTTCAAGCTTCACCGCACGGGGCAACTGCCATCACTTAGCTTCCCTGGACTTCAACTTCCTTTCCTATAAAGTGGGATGAGACTTTTATGGGATTATATGAGCTTATGTATGGTGAGAGCTTGGCACGGGCTGGTTAGATGGGAGACAGCATCACTGACATCAGGGCCACACTGGCTCTGTGTGCAGGAGATTTGGGCCCTAAGTCCTGATGGAGAAGGTTCTGGGAAACCAGTCAACATACCTGCTTATGCTCCAGTTGGGCATGTGTGGCCTGGTCTTATTGGAGGAGTCAGGCTGTGGGACCAGGATGAGAATGGACTCACGACCTGCAGCCCAGGGCCCTGCAGACCACCCCTGTGGTCTCAGAATCATAACTGCATTTGGCTTTGGACATTAGAGAAAAGAGAGCCATTTGGGAGGAATTGAAACATTTCCTCCTGTGCAAATTGTTTCTTTTTATATTGGCCAGTCCAAGGAGTTCTGACAAAGGTCAAAAGCATTTATTTTCTTGGATACTCCAGGGGTGAGAGTGAAACGCAGGTGAGGGTGAGCCAGATAGGTGGGGCTGGGGGAGGAGAAAGAGGAGTTTTGCCAACTTTGACAGCTGAAAGGGCTTCTTTTTATCACAGGAAATGGTTGGTTTGGGGGCATGGAAACAACCTCTGGTTTTCTATCAAGAACAGCAGAAATTACAGCGTGGGAAAGTTAAGAAATGGTTGAACAGACACATGATATGGTCAAGGCCACTCTCCATTGGGCCCCTCCCACCTCCCCAGCCTTGTCTCCCCCTGCCCCCCACCCCCATCTGACACCTGAGCTTTGCCAGTCTGCTAGGTTCTCTAGCATGGAACTCCCCTGGACTGTTACCTCTGCCTGGACTGCCCAGCCCCAGTTTCTTGGCCTGCTGAGTCTTCATGTAGGACTCAGATGGGGTGCCATCTCCTCCTCAAAGACCCCCACCCCCCCCCGCTCCTCTTCTCTGCCCCATTACATCATATGTTTCCATCTTTACACTTATCAAGCTGTGTCAAAACTACCTATCCACCCATCTGTCTCTCCCACTGGGCGGGAGGTCATACAATGGACCCTCAGGCTCAGATCTGGCACTCAGACAGAATCATGGCCTGCACCATTTGGGCCAACATCACATTTAAAAATTTTTTTGCATTCATTGCCAAAAATTAAACTTTGAGAGATTTCACGTTAAAATCCAGATTTCTGGCTTCTCTTGACAAATTGGAAATCCAGCAACATGGGTGCACTTCTTCACCATTGTGATGGGGGTCCCCTTTGGATAGAGCATGGTTTCTCCATTTCTCCACAGTCTCCACCATGCCCTATTGTCTCAGCATTGAAGCCTCATATCAGAGCCATTTGTCAGATATCCTGCAATACTGTTTTTTTTGTTTGTTTGTTTTTTACAGTGGATTAAAGAAGAAAGTAAAATATTTCTTTTACCCATGTTCCTTCCTCACATCTGGCCCACTTCCCTCATTTACATCACCAAACCAAATCCTGTGGGTACCTGAGCTCGCCACTCTTGCACAAATCGAATGAATTGTGGTAGGAGTTAGGTGGGATGATTCCCAAAGAGAGATCAAGGGGAAAGGTGCTGGGCAGGCAAAAACAAGAGCTGTCCACTCAACCCCTGCTTTTAAAGAGGAAGAAACTGAGGCACAGAGAAGTTAAGCAATTTGCTCTGAGTCACACAGCTAGGGAATGGAGGAGTTGGAATTTGAATCCTATCTGATACTAAAGTCTCAGCTTTTGTCATTGCTTTTCCCATTTGGCTTTCAATGGTTTGTTTGTTTGTTTAATTTAAACACACTCTATAAAATTTTTAAATATATAAAATTATAAGGAAGAAAGTAAAATCCCCTGAAATCTTATCACGCTTTAGAGCTACTGTTAATATTTTAGCGGGCATCTTTCAGACATGTCTTTACACTCGCAGACAACAGAAGAAATCTTTTACAGAAATCAAATAATAAATATTCCTTACTTTATCAAAGAAAAAAATTGCACTGAATCTATAGACCCATTTGGAGGGAATTGACATCTTTACAAAATTGAGTTTTCTGACCCATGAACAAGAAATATCTGTTTATTTAGAGCTTCCATTTCTCCCAGCGACGTTTTAAGTTTTTCAATTTACAGGCCTTGCATGTATTTCTTTAAATTTACTCCTAGCTATTTGGGTTTTGTGATACAAGTAAATGGTACTTTTTTCTTTTTGATGTTATTAAACAAAGTTTTATGTTAAATTTTTATGGTAAATAAAAATTCAATTGACTTTTGTCCACTGACTTTGTATATGGTGATTGCTAAATTTACTTTTTTAAAAATTTCATACTTCTTAATGGCTGAGTATTTAGTCCATGGATCTTTTTTTTAAAAAATAAATTTATTTATTTTTGGCTGCGTTGGGTCTTCGTTACTCTGCGCGGGCTTTCTCTAGTTGCAGTGAGTGGGTTACTCTTCATTGTGGTGCAGGGGCTTCTCATTGCAGTGGCTTCTCTTGTTGTGGAGCACGGGCTTTAGGGGCTCAGGCTTCAGTAGTTGTGTCACGGGCAGGCTCAGCAGTTGTGGCTCGTGGGCTCTAGAGCATAAGCTCAGTAGTTGTGGCGCACGAGCTTCAGTAGTTGTGGCTCACAGGCTTAGTTGCTCTGCAGCATGTGGGGTCTCCCTGGACCAGGGATCGAACCCATGTCCCCTGCACTGGCAGGTGGATTCTTAACCACTGTGCCACCAGGGAAGTCCTGCTAAATTTACTTTTAATTCTAATAGCTTATTGGTAGATTTGGGGTTTTTTTTCCCTCATGTGTGTAAATTTCTTCCTTTCAAATCTTTTATTTTTGCACTGGCTAGGATCTCAAACACAATAATAAATAGAAATAGACATACTGGGAATCTGTTTCTTTCTCGATCTCAATGGAAATGCTTTCACTAAATATGCTATATGTTCTTTGTAGAAAATCTTTACCATATGAAAGAAGTTTCCTTCTACTCTTAATTTCTTAAGTTTATTTTTTAAATCATAAACTTATGATGAATATTATCAAATGCTTTCTTTGCATCTACTGAGATGGTTGTTCTCCTTATTCTGTTAAAGTGGTAAATTATACGAGTTCATTTTCTAATGTTAAACCAATTTTATATTCCTGGAGTAAAGTCATATTGATTTTGACGTAAAATAATAATAATAATACTTTTAATCATGGACATCCTTTTTAAAAAATTAATTTATTTTTTAACTTATTTTTGGCCATGCCACACAGCTTGCAGGATCTTAGTTCCCTGACCAGGGATCGAACCTGTGCCCTCAGCAGTGAAAGTGCTGAGTCCTAACCAGTGGACCTCCAGGGAATTTCCGACATCCTTTTTTAATGTGATTTTTTTTTTCTTACCTATTCTTTTCCTTCTCTTTTACCATCCTCCATTAATCTTTCTAACTTACTCCACACCTTCTGGCTCAAGGTAACCAATGTCAACAACTGATGTGGACATTTACAGACTTTTCTCCAAGTCAGTATAATCTCTCTCTCTCTCTTTCTCTCTCTCTCTCTCTCTCTCTCTCTCTCTCTCACACACACACACACACACACACACACACACACACACCCCTACCTATATAGAAGTTCAGCTCTTAATTCCTGCAGTTTTCATTTTCAGGGACAATGAATCTCTAATGGTGGCATCTGGCGTCCAGAGACTGGTTGTTGAGAGATGGAGGGATTTCACCTATGGAAGGAGCCCTTCTTGGCACCCCTAAATTGCACTGCTGGGGTGATCTTCAGGTGAGTTTATTCCCCCACGGCCCTGGAGTGAGTGAGAGTAGGCTGAGGGTGGGCACCCTTTGTCCCGCCAGGATCTCAGCCGGCCTGGTCTCATGGCTTCCAGGAATGCTCGCTGGCCGGCTGCAGAGCAGAAGGAACTACAAAGTCATTTCTATCGGGAGCTCCTGAATCCAGGCCAGCTAACTCCTCCTCCCCGCAAGCCCTCAACACCTCCTTTATGGATTTTTTTTTTCTTTTTTTCTCCTACTTGGCAATTTTAACCAGTCCAAGAACCAACTGCTGTGCCTTTAGATTAATAGCCCTTGGGAAGGACTGCAGATGGTCTCTGGGGAGGCACCTCAGCAGCTCCTGCAGAAGAATCATTTCCTTCCTGACTCTGTTTCACTCAAATCAAGCTTCTTCCGCTTTATTGCTTTATTAAAGCAGCCTCCATCAGGCACGTTGGCACCAAGTCAGGAGCAGAACGAAATCAGTGGCTAAAACTTGTCTTTTTATCTCTCAAAATCCAGCTTTCCAGCTGGGGCTTGGAATTTTCTTTTCTTCTTTTCTTTTTCTTTCCTTTTTTGTTTTTGTCTTAGTCACCATGATGTTTTAGAAGGGATTTAAAGCTGCACTTTGGCTGGAGTAAGGTCTCAGCAAGCATGCACTGAGGAAGGGATGAAAGAATAAATGATGGAATAATCAGCACTTGGTAAATGGTTGATGAAAGAGAATCAAATGAGATGATGCATGTGAAACTGGTATGTAATCTGTGTGTAGTGAGAGTTGTAACTGAGCTGGATAGGATTTATCCACTGGCGCCATCTGCTGGAAAGAAGTTAGCACAACAGGACCATTTCTCTTTCAGCGAGGCATGAAGACACTGGCTTCTGGAAATGCAGGCAACGGGCTGAGCAAAAAGGGAATACATTTCAGCAAAATCTAACACGTGCCAGATATCATATGATTTACAGCATTATTTCTCTTCATCCTCATTGTAACCATAAGAGGCATATACTGTCATTTTTTCATCTTTAGAGATTAAAAATACGAGGCTTACTGAGGCTTATAGTGAATGTATAATGTCTAAGGCCACGTAGCTCGTGGGTATTTGGGATAAAACTCAAAACCCAGTTCCGTCTGACTTCAGAGCCTGTTGTGGGTTAGGTTCCCCGGGAATAAAAACTCCGTGGAGGTATGCATGCATGAAGATTATTACAGAGTGCTTTCAGGATCATATGTGGAAAGGAAAAATCAAACTGCATGCAGCCTCAGCAGAGGCCTTAGCTGATGCCAAGGGGTAAGGTTGGAGCTAGGATGGCATGGAGGCAGGACTTTGGGACTCCCACTTCATCCAGTCATTGGATGTAGAACTTGGACTAGGTTGCTTTCTTCAACCAAGGGCAAATCCTCAAGAGGGACTCGATTGAGAGCTGTCAGCAGCCTATGCTGGCAGCAGCTGGGGGAGTATAAGTGCCTCAGTCCTGGAGTGGGGGGTCTGGGCAGCACGCCACAGTATCCACTACAGAACCCATGTACTTGTCCCATTTGTACCGCTGCTCAAATAGGGAGAACAGCTGACAGGTAGCCAAGGTCAATGTCAGGGGTAGTGGGAGGGGGGATTTAAAGAGTGAAAATAGTTCTGCCCACCATCCACTGTGTGAACCTGTGACCCAGGCCATATCTGCCACCCAATTGCAATAAATGATGTATCTTGACAAATTCATACAGAAATAATATATAGATTATTTTATGGGTTTCAAGCTGTTAACAAAGAAGTAAAATGCAATGTTCAACTAACTGGGCAAGTGGTTGGTGATGGATTCCTTGACCTCCTCAAATAAGAAATGGAAGAATCGAGGGCCACAAATTGCCAAATGCATTTGTGCAATTGATTTAAAAATCATTTTATGGCAAATTAAATTGTTTAAAAACATTCCGCTCTCTCTCCCACACCACCTCCATAGGAGGAGTGGAATTTGATGTTGGGGGATGCTGGCCTTGGTCGCGTACGTATATACTTCCCCACCCACTGACCTTAGGCTTGGCCATGTGACTTCTTTTTCCCAATGGGATGCTAGCAGTCATTGACACAAGCAGAGGCTTGAAATGTGCTTGCGTGGTTGGCCTTGCCCTCTAGTGCTGCTGCTATGCAGGAGAACATACCCTGTATGCTAGGTCAGCCAGACCGCAGACTTACTTTACATGAAAGTAAATGATTGTTGCTTTATATCACTGAGTATTTTTTTATTGGAGTATAATTGCTTTACAATGTTGTGTTAGTTTCTGCTGTATGATGAAGTGAATCAGTTATATGTATACATATGTCCCCTCCCTCTTCGACCTCCCTCCCCCCTCCTTGAGCCCATCCCACCCATCTAGGCCATCACAGAGCACTGAGCTGAGCTCCTTGTGCTACAGCAGGTTCCCACTAGCTATCTATTTTACACATGGTGGTGTATTTATGTCAAACCTAGTCCTCTCATTCATCCCACCCTCCCCTTCCCCCACTGTGTCCACACGTCCATTCTCTACGTCTGTGTCTCTATTCCTTCCCTGCAAATAGGTTCATCAGTACCATTTTTCTAGATTTCACATATATGCATTAATATACAATATTTGTTTTTCTCTTTCTGACTTACTTCACTCTGTATGACAGACTCTAGGTCCATCAACATCTCTACTAATGACCCAATTTCATTCTTTTTTATGGCTGAGTAATATTCCATTATATATATATATACCACATCTTCTTGCAGCACTATTTACAATGGGCAGGACATGGAAGAAGCCTAAATGCCCATCGATAGATGAATGGGTATATCACCAAGTTTTGAAGTGGCTTGTTATGCAGCCTTAGCTAATTGATACACATTTACAAAGTTGTGGAGGATAACACACATGGATGTATCAATAATAATTTTGACTGTGTATCATTTTTCTTTAAAAGCTGTCATTAGACCTTAGTTTCCATATAGGATATGACTCCTGAGCTTAAACATGGAAAAATGGGCCAGGCATTATTCTGAGCATCTGTGGCAGAGACCACTAAATGTCCCCTAATAAACATCTCCATATTTATTTCTTCTACAAAGAAATGAGAAACTCCAGGGACCCCAAACTATCAGGAAACAGGGCTATAATATTTGTGCAGTCCCCAAAAAGGTGACACTAGTATCTGTTAAATTTGGCCATGAGGATACTGGACAAGGAAGAGTGTCCCCAAGGGAAGAGCCAGGGGTCATGGAGGTCAAAGTACAGGTACACTCATCCGAGAAAGCAGGACCAACTCACCTGCCAGAGAAGGGTGTCTGTCCAATTCCTGGACTTTTAAAAGTAGTATTTATAGGTCATCTCCCTTGTGCCTAGGCACTTAGGCCCCCAAATAAAGTTAAAATCTCCCCAACCTTCCTTGTAGCCAAGTATGGCCATGTAACTGAGTTCTGTCCAACAGGGTGTAAATCAGGTAATCACATAGCAGATTCTAGAACCTTCATTAAGACACCACTGGGTTGCACCCAATACCTCCACCTTTTCCCTCCTGGTCTCTTCTTTTTTCCTTCTGGTTTGGATGCAGATATAATGGCAGGAGTTAGAGCAGACATTTTGGACCTATGAGGTGAGCTTGGTCCAAATGAGCAATTCATGTAGGATGAAGCAACAAGACTACAGGAGTCTAAGTTCCAGAAGACTTAATGGCACAAACCACCAAATCAACCCCATTGTTTCTACAAACAGTAGCAATAAGGTCTCTTTCCTTCTGATTAAATATAAGGACTATGAACTGTCAATAGTTGGATGCTGTATCAATTAGGGTTAGGCTATTTAAACCTAAGCTGTGCTGGAAAAGACAGTCTGGGTCCCTGCATTATCAGCAGAAGTCCTCACTAATAATTAGGGCAACACAAATTAAAAGTGCACTTCTAAGTAGCATTTTTTTTTGTTTGCTTATCATATCGGCAAACAATTAAGTCATTTCCTGTTCTGTGGGTAAGAGAACGGGATAGATATCTTCTATTTGCTCCTCCAGGTTGGCTTTCTATTCTTTCCACCTCCTCTGTGTTCCAGCAGGCAGGCCAGGACGGGCTAGATAAATAGACTCTTTGGCTGTCTATCATCTGCTTGAGGTCAGCCCAGTAGGAGACCAGAGGGAAAACAGTGATTTGAGGCATTTATTCCCTTGACTCCTTCACTATAGGGCCACATTGGGCTGGCTTCACCCATCCCTTTCCACATGACTCTGCTAACTGCTCTCTCCTCTTGCTCCTTCAGGCCTAGCCTCACTGCTATCAGTCTTGGGATACTATTCTATTCTTTGTCAGTAGTCTTGTTATTAAACTCTTTGAAATTCTCCTAATGAGTATGCCGTATTAGGATACAGAGAGAAAACTGGCAGTTCCTTTGGAACTATTCATGAGCTATTCATGAGCAATTCCACTTCTCTGTACCCACCCCAGAGAAACGCTTGCACATACGTACAAGGGGCAAGTACAGGGATATTGCTACACTTTTGTCTGCAGTAATAACAAATTAGAAACAACTTAAATGTCTTCAAATAGGGAAATAGCTAAATAAACCATAGTACATCCATATTACGGCATATAAATGCAGCTCTTTAAAAAGGAGATGGAGGGACTTCCCTGGTGGCCCAGTGGTTAAGAATCCACCTGCCAAAGCAGGGGACATGGGTAGGAGCCCTGGTCCAGGAAGATCCTACATGCCACAGAGCAACTAAGCCCGTGTGCCACAACTACTGAGCCCGTGTGCCACAACTACTGAGCCCATGTGCCACAACTACTGAACCCACGTGGCACAACTACTGAAGCCCGCGTGCCTAGAGCCCGTGCTCTGTGACAAGAGAAGCCACCACAGTGAGAAGCCTGTGCACCACAACGAAGAGTAGCCCCTGCTTGCTGCAACTAGGGAGAGCCCACGCATAGCAGCGAAGACCCAACGCAGTCATAAATAAATAAATAAATAAAAAGGAGATGGGTCCATTTGTATAACATGGAAAGACTTCTAAGACATATTTTTGCATGAAGAAAGTAAAGTTCAGTATTGCAATAAATTATATTAAAATGATACCTATTTCTATAGTTTTATGTACTCTATAAAACCACAGGAAATTTTTTACTGTCCCTCTCTATGGAAGGATTATACACCCTCACTGAAGTAGGTTTGGCTATATAATTTGCTTTGACCAAGGAAATGTGGGTGAAAGTGACATGAGACTTCCAAGCGGAAGATTTAAGAGGTTCCACCATTGTTTCTTTTCCCTCTGCCTTAAGATTAGCATAACCTACTTGCTTTTTCAGCCTGTGTCCAGAGATACAGCTGAAGTCAACCCATGACAAACATGTAAGGATCAATAAATAAACCTTTGTTGTTGTAAGGCACTAAGATTTTGAAGATGTTTGTTATTGCAGCAAAACCTAACCTCCCTTGACTAATGCATGCTGCTATATAATTGATACTTGGCTACTTTCTGGGGAGGAGAACTGGTATTGAGGGTGGTGATCACAGGAGACTTCAGCATCACCAGGTAATAAGAATATATGATTTAAAATGAATACAGCAGGTGTTTGCCTACTCAAAATTAAATGCTACAAAATATCATTCTTAAAATACACACACAAACACCCAAAAAATTAATGGTTCTTTTTGCCCAGCTGGCACTCTGAAGAAAGAGACTGGAGGAGGATAGTTCTGTGAACATTCCAGGGCTAGAGGAAGTACTGGAGTGTGACGATGCCTTGCCACTTCCTCAACAGGTAGAAATTTGCAAAACCTAGACACAATGTGAAACTTATTTCTGATTCAGCTATCATGAAACTGAAACACAGATTCATATTTGTTTTCATTAATGATGCCTACTTTTCCAGTGACTTCATTTATGTGAGAGCCAAGGTTATTATGTGACCAAAATTCAATCCAGTGAGTTTGGAGAACTCTGGCCTCCTTGACAGAGCCTACTCTTGTCTGGCAAAGTTAGTGAAGCTATTGGAACTCTGTTTCTGACTACACCTATAGAACTCACTCCGTCAGGAGTTCAGCTTCTGTTTCATTAAAATGAAAGGCCAAAATTGGTTGGATGAATATCAGTTAGATGAATATCAAAGTCCTCATGTGAGTTGACATGTCATAGACTACCCCACAATTTGAACTTCTTATTCAAGCCAAACAACAACCTTGCTGTCTTTGAACTTTACCTTTGAGCCAAATGTCAGTGGCCAGACTCCCTGTGCCCAGTCCCCAGCTTCATGTGGTCAGGAAGTTACGGTGACAGCAGCAAGAGTAGCAAATGTGACCTCTCAACTACAGCTATGGTGATTTGAAACAAAAGTTCCCCTGATTTCAGCAACCCCAGCTCTTCCAACGAGTTTGCAAGCACCTAATTCCCTATATTAAATCCTTTTCTGCTTGAAATACCTAAAGTGGTTTCTGATCCTGTCTCCTGCACAGAACTCTAACCAAATACAGGTTGGAGGATACTATTCAGAAAGTAGATCCAAACCCCAAAGGGTAAAAAAGTAAGAGAGAGGGAGAAAAAAAAATAAAATTAGAAAATCATTCTAGGAGCTCAGCTATCCAAATAATTGGAGTTCCAGAAAGGAAAACATAGAAAACAGGGAGATGAAGGAAGGAAATCCTTGAAGAAATAATTCACAAAAATATTTCAGAACTGAAAGAAATGAGTTTTCAGATCGAAAGAGATCATTGAGGAACAATTAGGCATTACGTGTCTCCTGATCTTGTGAAATAGGAAATACACAGTCCCACCTATAAAACACTCTTGTCAAAATTTGAAATCTAATCAAGCCTCTAGATCTAACTACCAGTTTACAGGACATTCAAGGGACAGTGTCACATTTTTAAAACACTACAAAGATCCAGTCAGCCAAATTCAGACTGTGAGAAACACTATAGGAGAATTTATCCAGTTTCTTCAATCGCATTTTAAAAAAAGAGGAGTAGGAATAACTGTTACAGATTAAAAGAGACTTAAGAGATTTAGCAGCTAAATTCATTGTGTAGACTGTGTTTGGATCCTGTTTCAAGTAAGCCAATGTGTTTTAAGTAAACCAATGTGAAACGTCATTTTTGAGACTATTAAGGAAAATTGGACCTGGACTGTCTTATAAGATAGTAAGGAATTATTGTTAATTTCCTTAAGAGTGACCATGGAAGTATGGTGTTTTGGTTTTTTTGTTTGTTTTTTTTTTTTAGGTTCTTACTCTTAGAGCTACATACTAAGATGTTTACTAATTCAATGATATAATGTCTGGGATTTGCTGTAAGATAGTGCTACTAAAAACAGTGTGAGGTACAGTAGAATAGTAAAATAAAGCTGGGCGATGAGTACAGCAAGCTACTGTATATTCTCTCTACTGCTGTGTTTGTTTGAAAATTATCATAATAAAAAGTGAAAGAAAGAGAAACAAAAGAGGGAGGGAGGAAGCAAAAGAAGGAAAGGGAAAGGAAGGGAGGAATGGAGGTAAGGAGGAAAAAAGGAAGAAAGGAAGGAAGGAAACCCACTGGGTGACTCAAGGCCATTAATCAGAATATTAGGAACAAAAAGAAACACTGGAGGAGACAAACCAGGATCTTACATTACACATTTATGTAAGAATGGATGAAATCAAAAACAATCAAAATAAAATCCAAACTTGACAATACCCGACACTGGCATGAATATGGAGCATCAGGAACTCTTTCACTGCTGGTGGAAATGCAAAATGGTACAGCCACTTTGGAAAACAGCTTGGCAATTTCTCACAAAGCTAAACATAATCTTAACACATGATCTAGAAGTCATGCTCCCAGGTGTTTATCCAAATGAGTTGACAACTTGTGTCCACACAAAAACCTGCACACAGATGTGGATAGCAGCCTTATTCATAACTGCCAAAAGCTGAATCAAGATGTTTCTCAGGACGTGTATCAGTTTCATAGGGCTGCTGTAGCAAAGTACTACAAACGGAGGGCTTAAACAACCAGATTTATTCTCTCACAGTTCTGGAGGCTAGAAGTCCGAAATCAAGGTATCAGCAGGGCCATGCTCCCTCTGAGATTTCAGGTAGAATCCTTTCTTGCTTATTGCTAGCTTCTGGTGGTGGTTACGGATCCTTAGCATTCCTTGGCTTATAGCTACATCACTCCAATCTCTGCCTCTGTCATCGAATGGTATTGCCCCCTGTGTGTCCATATGACCTCTTCCTCGTTTTATAAGGACATCAATTATATTGGATTAGGGCCGACCCTAATGACCTCATCATAACTGGATCACATCTGCAAAGACTTTTTTCCAAATAAGGTTACATTTACAGGTACCAGAGATTAGGACTTCAACATATCTTTTTGGAGGACTTCAGCCAATCCATAACAGTAGGTGAATGGGCAAATGGTGGTACATTCATACCATGGAATATTATTCAGTGATAAAAAGAAATGAGGTATCAAGCCATAAAAAGACATAGAGGAATCTTATATCATAGTGTTTAGTGAAAGAATCCAGTCGGTGGAGGCGACATACTGTATGATTCCAACTGTATGACATCTGGAAAAAGCAAAACTAAAAGAGAAGTGATAGCCAAGGGTTAAGGTGAGAGGAGAGGGTGAGAGTTGAATAGATGAAGCACAGGGGATTTTTAGGACAGTGAAACTGTTCTGTATGATACTGTCATGGTAGGTACCTAATATCCATTTGTTGAAATCCTTAGACCTGTACAATAATAATGAACCCTAATGTAAACTATGGACTTTAGTTTAAAATGTATCAATATTGCTTCATCAGTTGTAACTAATGAACCACACTGATGTAAGATGTTAATAATAGGGGACATTGTGGGTGGGGAGAAATTGGGTATATGGGAACTCTCTGTACTATCTGGTTAATTTTTCTGTAAACCTAAAACCACTCTAAAAGAAATAAAGCCTATTAATTAAAAAAATTCATTATGGAATCTAAGGCTCCAGTATCACCTCATCAAGGAAGTCCTTCCTGCTCTCCCACCATACACTCAAGATGGGTTAGGTGCCCTTGCCTCAGACTCGCATAATACCCTGGCCATATATATTCCTATGGCTGCATATGCCACATTGTATTTTAATATCTCTTTGTGTCTCTGTTAGTTAATAGCTGTGGTTTGCCGACCCCTGGCCTAGAATGCAGAGGTGGTGAAAGCAGCTAATCTGTGCAACTTTAGCAGGCACCCAGGGATGCCTGGCAAAGGGCAATTACGTTCCCTCAATGCACTGTTGTCATTTGTGGTGTAATTATCATGAGCCCTCCGACCCTCTAGGGTATTTATTAGATGGGGGCCTAAGGTCATATTACATTAAGGTTTACTTCGACCTGAGCAGTCTCTGGATTATGGATCTTTGGTTTGCCAAAGATGGATTCCCACGGGGAAGTTTTTGCACTTGGGAAACTTTTCCAGGGTCCAAACCCTATGGTTTTGATGTCAAATCCATGCTGTTTACATTACACAACACTCTCTTTCAATCTTGCTCAAGTTAAAAGGTGGCGTAGTAAGGGGTCACTGGCACAGATGCCTATATGACAGACAATGTAAATGAAGAAAGCAGCCTGGGGGGTGGGGTGGGGAGGGGACCCTGGCACTTTGACAAGTCCAGACCTGATCTAGAGTGGGCAGCCATTCCTTGGTTTCAGCCAATTGCCACACAGAGACGTGGACACAGTGTTGCCAGACAAGGCAGAGATGGCAGATTTCTGTTCACAAAGAAATCTCTCAGTCTTTAAGAAATGTTGGCAACTAACACAAAAGGTTTAGAAAAACTGAAAGCTGGCACACTGGGAGGATAAGGAATCATCCAGTTGAACTGGGGGTTTGTGTTGAGGAAGAACGAGCAGGGAGAAGCTGAAGGATAAGGGCAGCTTCTGGAGAACCTTGATTGTCCCACTCAAGGAGCTTATCAATTGTCTTCTAGGTCTGAGTAATCACCAAAGGATTTAAGCAAAAGGACACAATCAGAATGGGGTTTTTCAAAGATCACTTTGGCAGTTGATGGGAGCAGGACTGAGGGTGGGGTGATGTGTTAGAAGTCATCAATAAGCTAAGTAAAGGTAAAGGAGAATTGACAAAGGCCATTTACTTTGTTTTATCTTCTACCAGGCTGTAAACTCCAAGACAGCAGGGCTCTGTCTGTCTTGCGTCTCCAGCACTAAACATAAAGGCTGCTTAATAAATATCTGCTGAAAAGAATGAATGAAAGGGAAGGAGTAGAGGTGAGGCATTTTGAAAAACTGCCTTGGGAAGAGCAGTCACAGGAGTGGGGGGCCCGTGGAGAGCTGGTTCCTTTCCTTAAGCTTCCTCTAAGATCCTGGGGAGGGGTATTCACACAGGCTTCCAAGAAAAGGCCTTCGCCGGTCCGATTCCTGGCCTCCTCAGTCCACAAAAGGAGGAAATGATCAGTACCTTGAAGGACTGAAGGGAGGACTAAGCGAAAATTTAGGAATGAGCATTATCTGTCCTTCCCTAAATCCAGTATTCCCAAAGCACACAGCAAAAGGGGACTGACTTCAACCTCTGATCTCGTTAAGATTACTTTTTGGGTGGGGTGGGAACCGATGACCTCGGAGACTCTGGGCCTGAACCGGGCGAGCTCCAAGCCTAAGCTTCAGGCACGCCGAACCCCAAACCTCGCCCAGCCTCTCTGGTTCCCACACGTCCCCTTTCTAGATTCCCCCTCAGCTCCGCCTCCACTCCTTCCACCTTCTCTTTCCGCTCCCCGCCCCCATTTCCGTCCCCCTACGCCCGCCTCCTCCTTGCTCCCGGCCCTGACCCCCGCCCTCCCCCGGCCGCAGCATCCCAGCTCTCAGCTCTTCTTCCTCCTCCCTCGGTCGGCACCCCTCTCGGGCGGCCGGGGCAACCCCGTGCACCGCTCGCCCAATGAGGAGGCGGTGCAGGGGCGGGGCTCGGGCCAGAGCGGAAGTGGTGACCGGAGCGGAAGTGGAGACGCCGCCGCCACCACCGCCGCCGCCGCCGATTCCGGAGCCGGGGTAGCTGCTGCCGCCGCCGCCACTGCAGCCACTGCCGGAGGAGTGGGCTTGGGAAGGAAGCGGTCACCGCTCCTTCGCTCCGCTCGCAAGCGTCTTTGCACCCCTGCAGTCCTCCCACGGTGAGTGCGGCGCGGGGTCCGCCTGGGGCCCCTGGGGGCCCGAGTCCAAAGCTCCCCCACCACCGGCGGCGTTGGCGACGAGGGCGACCCCGCGGGTGGGCCCTTGGGGCGGCGGCGCGCGGCCTCTTCGGCCCCGTGCGGCCGCTTGCGACGCGGGCTCGGCCTCGCCGCGGCCCCTCCCTGTTTCCGGGGCCGGGCCCTTCGTTCTGGGAGAGGCCCGGGCCGCCCTCGCCGCCTGCTTTCCTGCCCGGCGGGCGGGGTGCGGCACCGTACCGGGCCGGAAGGGACTTCGAGCCGCGGACCCCCGACCCTCCCTCACTACCCAGCTTCGATCCCCGCGCGACCCCTCCCTGCGCCTTGAGCGGCCAGAACCGATCCTTTCAGCCCTGTCACTCCTGCTCCTCGCTTTCCGTTTTCTACAAATGAAAATGTAACCAAATGCGGGCGAGCTCTCGATTCCCAATGCCCCTGCTCGACTTCCTCTAGATGGGTAAGGGGTTTAACCTTGGGAGAGAGCAGAGGGAAAACCCCCTCCCACTTTGCAGTAAAGCCATTTCATCAACGTTCGCTGGTTTGGGAGCCTGGCAGGACCCGAGATTCCCTGGGAGGCCCAGGGTTGAGGTTTGAATCAAGAAAATGCATTTGTTGGAACTGGTTACTGAGTCAGGCGCGATCCCCAGGAAAAAAATGTCGGAAGCTGAGAATCGGAATATTTTCCCACGGTATTTACCGTCATTTAATGCCAGAGTCTTTTGTGTCCTCGCCCCAAATTGCCCCATACTGTGTGTTAGCACGTTTTCAGGACTGAAATTTTCCTGGTGGCCTCCCTGGTGGTGGCGAAGGGGTGGGAGTGATTAGGCCCTTTTTCTGCACAAGATGAGTACATCTTTGTCTACTGCAAATGGAGAACTCACGTGTAATGGGGTTTTCAAAGGTGGTAGTATTGGTAAGACAGTTCGCCAACCTTTCTGTAAAAATTCCTGTCTCTTGTTCTTGCCATCACTGCTTTTCCCTTTGGTAAGGCTAGATAGCATCAGGTTCTGATTTTACTTGCCCTGTGTGAGAGACAGAATTTGGCAAGATGTTGTTATGAACATATAAAATCAGGCGGCCACAGGAGCCAAAACAGAAAGATGAAGCACTTGGGAGAATATGAAAAATTGTCTGCATTTCTCACTCTGTCTAAATTGTTCGTATGAAACCACACACGTACGCAGTTTATAGAACTAGACACATGGGTACTCAGCTTTTTGCCTTTTAATGTTAGAAATTTATATGTGTTAATATGTGTTAATGATTCTCGGTCATTTCCTTCTTGACTGCTTCTAGGGCACCCCATTTCTTATTTAGGAATATATCAGTTACCGGAACCCTCGTTTTTCTAGGATCTGTGTCCTTAGCACACATGGTGAGGGTAAAACCTGTCAGTTTTATTGGACCCAAGTTAGAATTTTACAGGTGATCTTCACAGTGGGAGACTAATAATCCAGTAGCAACTGCTGAATTATTTCCCAAGCCTCTCCTTTCAAAGAGATGAGAAACCATTCACCCGTGTTACAGATGAAGTCCTTATGAGAAATGAGATGATCTGACCTAGACCATACACCTGGTTTCCAGGTTGAATCTCCTCTGTCATCAGTAGCAAATATTTACGGCCTGTCAGCCCCTGGAGTACGGCTCCTACCCTATAATCTTCTGTACATTTCCCATCATGCCGTGCTTGTGTTACGTTGGAGCCATTTTAGAACCGGAGCTCTGTGGATCAGGGAAGCAGCCTCCACAGAACCAGGCTGAGCACATTCCCCTAATGCTAGTTCTGGAGGCAGAGTCTCCAGAGGTTTGGGCCACTGCAAAAAGTGCATTTTACCCATTTGGCTGTGGATATACAAGCAGAAAGAGCACTGGACTTGGAGTCAGATAAATTTGATTCCTCTCTTGCCTGCAGCCTTTTGTAGCAATGTGGTCTTTAGTGTGTTGCTTAATCTCTGGTTCCTGGTTTCTCTGTCTCCAGAGTTGTCAAGAAACCTTTTTACAGACTGTAAATTGTTAAATATAAGCTTTCAGTTTTGTGTTTTAATCACAGAGTTCACTGTTAAGGGCTTTTCCCCCCCCTTGGTTGCATTCTACTTTGTATACATGTTGCTTTCAAAAAACGATACATTATTCTGGAACAGTTTTGTGTAGAGCGTCTTCAGTCTTTCTGAGCCGATTTTCTCATCTGATCAATGCAAATGGTAATAGTCTTTGATGTATTATTGTGACAAACTCAATAATTAAAATAAGGGTATGAGATATACAAGATGTTTAATAAATGTTGCTTGACTACATTCCTGAATATATATATGTAAAACATATGCATATATGCTGTAGAGCATAGGCACATACAAAGTCCTTCCATATGATTCATTCATCAATTGATGAGGTAGCATCAAGCTGTAATAATAATAGCTACCATTTGTATGTGCCAAGCTTTGTTCTGAGCACTTTACACATATTAACTGAGCCTTCATAACAGCCAATGATAGGTAAGTACTGCTAGCCCCATTTTACAGTTGAGGAAACTGAAGCACAGAGAAGTTAAATAATTTTCCTGGGGGCGTACACACACCCAGCACTGGGTAAGTGCTGGAGCCAGGAATCAAACCCAGGCAGTCTGGCTCTAATGATAGATTTCTACTTGTGGTAGAACAACACATGTATATTTTTCATGTGAATACCATCTAGTAGTTAATTTTTCTTTACCTGTATCTTATTCAAGTAAACGTGTTTGGACAGGAATTTTAGCTATTTTTGTAAATAGATACAGTGTAGTTTCTTGGGGGGGGGGTAGTATGTTTATTCTGGCATACAGGGAAGATACTGCTGGTGTGCATTAGGAAGCAAGCTTGTGAAAAACCCAGTTTTTCTAGTATTCGCTTCATACTAGAGAGAAAATTCATCAGCTACTTTGTGGCACACTGACTTATCTAATCCTAGGTTCTAATAGAATTTGGTCAGGACCAAGTATCTATATCTAGGTAAGTAGAAAAAGAATTCTAAATTAAAATGTCCTATTATGCTGTCGGCTCTTTCAGTGGCATCAAACTAAGCAGTTTTCCTTAAATGAGGGTACCATAGAGAATGAACTAAAATTTACTTTTAAAGTGAATTTAAGTTCCTAGGTTCCTACATTTTTCTAAGGACAGGTGACTGCAATTCACACTAGCTAGGAGGCAAGAAATTAGTTGTATAATAGCAGTTTTTAAGCTTTAAAACCATCTTGGTCTCTACATGACTAGATCCTAGTCTTCTCTGTGTCATTATGGAGAAACTAACAGCTGGATTCTGAGGGAATTTTTCTAAAGGGACTACTTAACTTAGGGAGGAAAAATGGATGAAAGTACTTTCTGTTTTGTCATGTGTATGCTAAAAGCCAATCATCTTTCCGCTTTCTCTGCTAAAAAGATCTTCTAACATAAGCATAATTATGTTTCTGATACTTACAATGAGATGAAATTGATTGATGGCCTTGAGATCAAGGCATTTCCAGCAGACTGTAGGTTAGTAAGGTGACTTTAAAATAATCTGGCCAGCTCTCTATTGTGTAAGTTTTTTCCTGTACTGGTTAGTTTATTTCATTGTTTTCCCTAGGAGACCCAACAATAAAAGTTATTTCTGAATGGCCTTGACCAGAGCAGAGATTGAAGGAGACAATAAAGTTGATATGAGCCCTGGCCATTGTTATTGTTTGCCGGCAAAGCTCACCTTAAAGCTTGTTAGACAGTCTGATGAGTTTTTTTGTTTGTTTTTTTGTTTACGGTACGCGGGCCTATTCACTGTTGCGAGCCACAGGCTCTGGATGCAGCCTCTGGACGAGGCACAGGCTCAGCGGCCATGGCTCACAGGCCCAGCCGCTCCGCGGCATGTGGGATCTTCCCAGACCGGGGAAGTCCTAATTTATCTAGCTAGATAAATTAAGTTCAGTTCTCAAACCTGACTATAATAACTTTGTATGGTTCTTCAAAAATTGTTCATTCTCTCTTTTCCTTAAGTAATCATTAAGAATCATATTGATCTTTAGGAGGCTGTGCTACACAGAGGAAAGAGCGTGTACCAAATATACCTGTGTAACAGGTTATTGGGACAATGACACCTACCCTTTAGGATACTTAAGATTAAAGGAGTTGACATAAACCCCTAACTTTTTGCACATTTAGGCAGACCATAAATGATGGGTATTTTGTTGTTATTTACTAAACCAATAAGTTGGTGTGGCTTTTTGTATAACTAATTGGTTGGACTTTTGAATAGAAGAGTTCAAGGGCATTTTGAAACTCAGTTTGAACCTATAAATATAACAGTGGGTACCTGAGAAACGATTGTTCAGAGAGCGTAGTGTTGTCTCCTGACTGGAGCTGAGATGGCTTTTTTCAAAGAGTAGTCTAAGACAGAGTTTAAATATAGTGTGTATTTTATAGGTCAGAAGTTGTCTGCTTACCTCTGTCCACATAGGAAATAGCAGCCTTGTTCACTTTAGAAAACTGCATCGGTTGATCAGGTAGTTTCACATTCAGTGTGGCAGGCATTGTGCTACATACATGTTGGGTGCCCAAAGATAGAAATTTGGGTTCCTACCTTAAGCTCACAATCCAATGTGGGAGCCAACAAAGACATTTACACTAAATTCTGATCAGTGCTACTTTAGAAACAGGCATATGTAAGTTAACATGTGCCTTCCTTTTAAAAGTCTTAGGGAAAGCCATCTGGATTGAAAAGAAATGAGGTGTGTAGTAAGTGTCCCTTCACTGGCTGATGTTTGTAGACTTCTGTGTGGAATATACTGTAGCTGCCATTTTAGTGCTTACAGTGTGCAGAGACTGTGCTAAATGTTTTGCATCGTGATCTATTTTACTCCTTACAAGAACCCTCTTAGGTAGATTTGCCTATTTTATGCATGAGAAAACTGAGACTCACAAGAGATCAGGTAATCTATGGAGTTGGTGTGTAGAACTGGTAAATTGGACTGGGTTCCATTATGTTGGTGGGCCCAAAGCCTTTGAACCTATTCACAAGGTTGACCAATTGGATTGTCTTTATGAATAAGAATTAGCATATTTTAATTTTTTATTCTGTTCCATTGATCACTTCAAGCCAAGAGGTCAGTTTATTGTCATGTCTGCTATTGATTCACATTGTATGACCTTGGGCATATCACTTAACACCTCCATTGTTTCAGGTTTAATTCTGGCTAATTGGACATAATTAACAATGATATTCAACAAATGATATGAAAGAAGGAATTTTGAAGTAGAAGTGATGTTTCCCTCCACAATTCAGTGTTGGCTGGATATCAGAGCTATTGCCTTTGTATTTTAGACATGCTGTGTTTCATTTTCTAACAAAGAGCCTGCAAGCATGTGAATAGAATTAAATTTATTAAAGGACTCTGAATTTTGTGTGTAGAATGGCACACAGACCCGTTTTTAGAGCGGTGTTTTTCACTGAGTATTAAAATTCTTTGAGAGCCAAGAGTACTTCAATTTTTCTTGGTAACACCCACTAAACACCTGGTCCCACTGACTCTCTCAGTCCCTCCCACGGTAGTTTGGTAGTTTGGCATCTGCTTTTCCTTGGGCAGAGTGACTCCAGGACTGTATCTTTGACTTGACAGTGCTGTGGGTGCTGTGTCCGGGGTGATCGGGTGATCTGTCAGGGAATGCTCTTCACAATTTACTGTCAGTTCCTTACCCCGTGGAACTTTTTAGCCTAGATTTTTTTTTTAACGTCTTTATTGGAGTATAATTGCTTTACAATGGTGTGTTAGTTCCTGCTTTAGAACAAAGTGAATCAGTTATACATATACATATGTTCCCATCTCTTCCCTCTTGCGTCTCCCTCCCTCCCACCCTTAGCCTAGATTTTTAAGGTGCTCCTGTCAATTTTCTCTCTCCAGATTCGTAACTCTTCTCAGTTCCTCATCTACTTCGGCCTATGATTTCTTTTTCATCTAGAAAAACATACATGCACTTTATTCATACATCTGTATTTCTTGTCCCTTCCCGGAGCCCTCTTTTTCTGTCCTACACAGAACCCCTCCAACCCATAAAACCAGTCAGGACCCAGCCCCTTTGAAACTAAACCTCCTCATTTGAATTCTACCTGGTTGCTTCTTCAAGGGGAAGCTTTATAATCCTTAAATATGTCTGCCCTCCCTTCTCATGTTCCTACCCTGAGAGTTTCAGCTCTCTGAGGGGAGGACCCTGCTATTCTGAACTCCAAAAGAGAGTTCTTGGAAATACTGGTAGTTTTTTCATTTGCAGTTATTTCAACACACATTAAATTATATACATTGTATTTTTGTGACGTAGCTTAAGAGTGAGAATAGGGCTTCCCTGGTGGCGCAGTGGTTGAGAATCCGCCTGCCGATGCAGGGGTCACGGGTTCGTGCCCTGGTCCGGGAAGATCCCACATGCCGCGGAGCAACTAAGCCCGTGAGCCATGGCCGCTGAGCCTGCGCGTCCGGAGCCTGTGCTCTGCAACGGGAGAGGCCACAGCAGTGAGAGGCCCGCATACAGCAAAAAAAAAAAAAAAAAAAAAAAAAAAAGAGTGAGAATATATGCCTATTTATTAAGCCTTTACTTTTGACCAGTACTGTCTAGGTATTTTATGTATATCATCTTATTTGATAGCTATTAATGTTTCCTTTTAACATTTGAGGAAACTGAGATTTGGAGATATTATTTTAAAAATTGTCTAATTTCTCTTTAGAAGCCCAGATTTGTTGTATGTAGGGCTTTCCTAAAAACAGGTCCCACTCGTACGGGTTTCATGTTGGAGCTCAGTAATCCTGACACCTGATAATGGAATCCTCATTTTCAATTTCTAGCAAATTATTAAACTCACTTAAAGCTCAGTATTTTACAATTGAGCATGTTCTTTTCCTTGAAAACAAAACATAGCTGAAAGTTAATACTTCTCAAGGTCACATTTCATAAGGTCCTTTGTAGTGCTTTTTTTTTTTTATATGGATTAGCAATGGATAGTCATTTTAATTTTAATTTTTGTCCCTTCTTATCCTCGGATGTCTCCTTCTGGCCACTGGGAAATGACCTCTCAGGATTCTGACCTGGGCTAGAAAAATATCCCTTAGGCAAAGAGTTGAGATAGAGGGGCTAGGTTGGTTCATATATACTTTTGTTTTAGCATTCACTGTCTGATTCAGGGTTTCATTTATTTGAGGGAAATCCTGTTCTTTCATGGCTACCTTTAGAATTATTCCTCATAACATTCTTTAGGGGATATTTTACAAAAATGGAAGACTGTTGTGCAGCTCCCGCCACCCCATACCTCTGTAACAGATCTTTCTGAGACATTAAATCCCTTCTTTTGGTGGCCATGTAATCTTGTGCCAGCTGTGTCTTTTCAGCCACTCCCCTGTTGGATATTTAGACAGTTTCCCATTCTCCACTAAGCAGTTGCTGGTTTAATCGGCAAATGCTCCCCAGTCCTCTGAAGTGTTGCCTGCAGTGACTGGGAGAGATAGATGCCCGTGCTTGAGAGCATGTCAGCATCTTCCTGATCTGGGAAATCTCTTGGTCTACTGCAGGGTTAGACCTCTTGTGGCCTCTCATACATTTGTCCCCTCTGGTATCTTGACTCTGTGCTGTTAGTGCAAGCCTGATGAGGAGACTGTAGCCTTTTAAGGCTTTTTAGGAGCAAATGAAGGCTCTTTTGGCAGTGTTTTTCTTGGTGGGTCCTCAGTTCAAAAGTCTCAGGAGAAAAGTAGGCCCTGATTATAAACCATCACTACTTGGCACCTCTTAATGAAATCAGGAACTAATGAATGAAAGTGTTACAGTTGGGACTTCCCTGGTGGCGCCGTGGTTAAGAATCCACCCGCCAATGCAGGGGACACAGGTTCGACCCCTGGTCCGAGAAGATACCAAACACCACGGAGCAGCTGAGCCCGTGCGACACAACTTCTGAGCCTGAGCGCCTAGAGCCTGCGAGCCACAACTACTGAAGCTGGCGCGCCTAGAGCCCGTGCTCCGCAACAAGAGAAGCCACCGCAATGAGAAGCCCGTGCACCACAACGAAGAGTAGCCCCCGCTCAATGCAACTAGAGAAAGCCCGTGCGCAGCAACAGAGACCCAATGCAGCCAAAAATAAATAAATAAATTTATAAAAGAAAGTGTTACAGTTAACAAGTGTGTCTGTTTTTCAGGACTTTGAGGGGTGGAGTCTTATCAGGAATGTTACATCGTAACATGTTCGCTTACTGTACAAGATTAATTAGATTTGTTTTTCCTTCTCATGGATAGTCGTCTTTTATTTTTTTCTTAATTCCAAGCTCACATGTATGGGCTAAAACAGTGATGTGTAGGTACTACGAGAGGAATAACAGTACTTCCAATTTGTTGTACACTATGCACTTTTTAAAAAAGATTTCCACATTTATTATCCTTTGAGTCCCTGCACCTCATCTTCAGAGCACCTCTCCTTAGGTAGCTGCTGTTGCCTCCAGTTCAGAGGTCGGAAGACAGATTGACCGAGCTCACACGGCTGTGTAGTGGCAGCCTCCGCACTTAACGCACAGGCCTCTTGCCACACCATGTACAGGTAGCCTCCCAGTAATGACCTGCTGAAAAAATTCACAGATACTTATTTGACTATTAGTTTTGTACTTGGCAAAGTTTTAGGCATTAGATGAGAAACGAATGTGAAGCTTTCCTTTGAGGACATACACATGTAACACTGTTTGTAAGTGGTACACCACTCATTACTTGGACCATAGAACATATAGAACAGAGGCCTAGTGAAGCCTGGACTGTGTAAGAGGCTATGAGTGTGTTTGGATTCATGGGCAGGGTAGATCATTGGGGGCTGGGATATTCAAGGAAGGCTTTCTAGCCCTAGATGGATGGATAGAGTTTACATAGGCAGGGAGTAAACCGGGGGCTTTCTAGATGAAGGGAAGTACTGAAGTAATTTCAGACAGGTTTAAGCATGATGATTAAGGGTATTCGGTGATGTCCAGCCTGCAAGAAAGGTACATGTTGGAGAACAGCGGATGCGAAAGCCTAATAGGTACAGAGGAGCCGAATTATGAAGGACTTGGCAACCCAGGTAAGAGTTTAGATTGGGTTGAGTAGCCAAAAGAGAGTCACCCGAAGTTGCTGAGTAAGAGTCTGGGTATGACTAAGGGTAATTTTGAAATCAGGTGCAGAGGTGCATGGAGTGAGGTACGGATGTAATGAGGACGTAATGTGCTTGTGAAGAATAGGTGCTTTGAATTATTTGAGAAGAGACAGAACTCTACCAAATTTGCAACTTCAGGATCTGCTTGCTCATTCAGCGAATATTTGTTCCTGCTGATTCTGTGTGAGGTGCTGCGGGGGGTGTGCCCTAAAGGAGTTGATGGTGTGGGAAGGGGCGTACGCGATACAGACAGATAATTGTAGTGCTGAAGAAATGTGCTGAGACATTAAGAGAAGTATAGCTGCAGTGCTCTGTGAGAATATTTTCAGCTTAGAGCAGTGCTGTCCAATAGACACAGGATGTGAGTCCCACGTGATTTAAAATTATCTGGTAACTGCATTTTAAAAACGGGGGGAAAGGATGAAATCAATTTTCATAATTAAAAAAAAATTAACTCCAGGGCTTTCCCTGGCGGTCCAGTGGTTGGGACGCGGCGCTTTCACTGCGTGGCCCAGGATCGATCCCTGGCTGGGGAGCTAGAATCCCGCAAGCTGCGCAGTGTGGGCCCGCCCCCCCCCCCGACAAAAAATATTAACTCCGTATATCCAAGACGTTTCCGTTTTAACATGTGGCCAGTGTCTGTCTGAGTAGACAGCTTAGGTTAAGCGGCCTAAGAAAGGTTTCATAGAGGGGATGCCATCTGAGCTGTGCTCTGAAGAATTTTATATGCAGAATAAACGGGAAAGGACATTCCAGGCAGAGGGATGGCTTGGTGAGCAGAGACGGAGAAGCATGTGTAAGAAAACCATTTTGGCAGAAGCACCTGCTGTGCAGAAGGCATGTTTTGGGAGAAGCCTGGGGAGATAGCTTGGAAAACCTTCACTGACAGGGGAGGAAATCTGACTCTCCTGTCAGTAGTAGGGAACTGTGAAGGATTTTGAGCAGGATGTGACTTGATCAGAACTTTAAAGTGGGTCTGATAGCAGGTGTGAAGGTTAAACGTAATGAGAGGATGAAAGCAGTGGGACTAGGGAAAGATGATGGATGGGAGGTTTATTAGGGATGTAGAAGTAGGAACAACTTCATTTCTCCCTTGTCTGCTGCCGTCCTCCAAACCGCTGGGTGTTGTGTAACCCATTTCCTGTTGAAATTGGTCTAGCTGCTTCAAAATGCATGTTATATAAGTCAAAAGTTATGTAAGCAGTAGGCATCAGGACATTTAGCTATGGATTTTGTTTGTTGTAAGTTGTTGGGGGTATGTGTCTGTGTGTGTGTTTAAAATTTTTTAAATAGATGACTACATTCTTTAAGGCATGCGTTCAGTTTCACCATATCGTCACGGTTCTCAGTCTCCAAGAGCTCTTGCAGTCACCCCAAAGAAGCCTGAAATAGATGGCCCCAAACGAGAAAGGCCACATTTTATTTTGAGAAATAGGGCATGTACATTTGGGAGGTCCCAAGGAGTCGTCAGGATTCTTGGGAGAGAGATGATTTAACTTTTAATGTTTGGGAAGAGGAGAAGTCGGGGGGTTGAGGGGACCTTAGTTGAGGGGACTGGTAGAGCCAAAGAGTTTCATGGCATCCCTTAGGCAGTGCTAATTGCATTTCTCTATTACTCTTTTGTAATACTGCATGGGATAGCTTAGCTTTGAATTGCCTTTGACCAGGACTTTTATTAATTGGAATCTTTCCTGCGTAGAGTTGCACAGGTGCTGTTTCTGTACTTTGGAGTGGGCCGCTAAGTGACTTCTAACTCTGAATTAGCCTGCAAACTGGAAACTTCTAAAGTTCATTGAAAGTTGGCTTCCCTCTGCCTCTCACTTTTCGGGATCATAAAGTAGGGTTGTTTAAAGATGGGGATAGTATCCTGACCAGAAGGACGTTATGATTGAGAAAGTTAGACGTATGGAGGAAGTATATAATTTTAAGAGGATGAATAGTGTATTTGCGATGGACTTTGTATTAGAGTAGGACTAGGTTGTGTTGTGTGTGGTAACAAGCAGCCCCCACATCTCAGTGGCTTCATGTTGCACATCCAGCGCAGGCCTGCGGGGATCTCTGTACTGCATGGTCACACAGGGACTCAGGCTACAGAAACTGCTGTTTTGTGACAGCACCATTTGGATCACATGGCTGCCGTGAGAGAAGAGAGCCTCACGTGGTTTTTTGCAGTTTCAACACATGGAAGTAGCGTCATTGGACAGAACTAACTGTATGACCCCTCCGAAGTGCAGAAGGGTTGCTGGGAAATGTAGGAGAGCGGATAGATGATTATCTCTATTGTAGTCTCATTCTGGTGATGTGGGTGAAGTCAGACTGATCAAGGTGAGATCTGCTTCAGAGTGTAAGGTTAGAATCAGCGAGCCTTACATAGGACACAGCTCTGAATATGATTTAGATAATAAGTTGTGGGAAGAAAACTCACAGTTCTGAACTAGAGAACCAACTCTTTCTGAATTGTCTAGATTTAGGGTGTATCTTAAATTTGTCCTCCATCTAATAAAACTTTGTTTTGTGGTATGGTCCTGTCTGCAGAATTTCTCCCTTGAAAATACAGAAATGACTTGAGGTGAAGCCACAGTCTTAAATTGTGATACAATGTATAAAGTGATAAAAGAATTTGTTTTAAAAATATTGATAAAAATATTGATATTCTTACCCCTCTTTAAAGTAGTATTTTATCTTTTTACACCTTAAGATATTAGTGTATTTTTACACTGTGACACAGGTGGATGAACAATTGAAATTTCAACCAACATAAAACTAACTCTTATTGGTTAATAAATAATTTTTTAGCTACGTGTTATCCAAAAATTATTGCACTCTATTAATGGTGATTATTATAGTGGGGAATTGAATAAGGTGAAGTGAATTATTTAAGAGGTATTCACTGATTGGTGTATAGAGGGTTTGATAAAATGATAAACTGAAATCACTAAGATTTTTGTGTATTTCAGGAAAACTTTTATGCAAACTCAATTATGGTTTGCATTTCTGTTGCTGTGCGTCTTGGTGAATACACCCATATCTCTTGCAGCCTGTACCACGTACAGAGTTAGTGCTTGATATTTGTATATAATGTCTAGACTTTTCACAGTGCCTTCACATAGATGAGGTCATTTGCGCCTCACAGCGGCCCCTGGAGAGTTGGGAATATTCTTATTCTCCAGTTAGGAAACGGAACTCTCGGAGGCTGAGTGATTTGACCAAGGTCATGCCACTTGTAAGTAGCAGAGCTGGTGCTAGGTAGAGCCAAATCTGCCCGCCTCGAGTCTGTGCTCTCGGGGACAGTGTGTCCTTGTAACAAAGTTAGCGCGTTGCAGAAGATGTGATAAAAACGGCTCCTATTTTTTATGTACCTGTTGCTTCATGGGCACTGCCAAATATAACACTGAAAGTCATATCTTTTGCTTTAAGATTGATTGAAACAGTCGTCCCACTTCAGGTGTTTTTCCACATACTTTGGGGAAAAACAGCAAAACCAGATAATTCTTGAAAGAAGAAAAGGACATATATTTAACATAAGCTTCTAAAGAATTAAGCCGTCTCTGTGCATTGAGGAGGCAGATTAGGAAAGTGGAAGAAAACAACTGGAGAGACAGAGACTTGAGTTTGAGTTCTGGCTCTCTACCACCTCCTAGCCCTGGGCACACCACTTGCCTCCTCTGAACCTCCATTTCTTCACCTCATAGAGGGAGGCGGGATTGTTGTGAACGTATCTGCCCTGTAGGACTGTTGGGAAAATTGACCAAAAAAGTAAAAAAGACCATAGCAAAGTACCTAACCCTTCAGGCATTCATGCTTGATGTTACTGAGGGCATTTGGAAGTAGATGCTTCCCATTTAGGTATGTTTCCTTCCAGATGGGTTGGAAGAAGATTCACGTGTGCATTTTCTGGGCCGCGAAGCCTGACATTCGCTTTCTCTTTCTCTTTCTCTTGCTCTTGTTCTAGGGAATGACCATGGATAAAAGTGAGCTGGTACAGAAAGCCAAACTCGCCGAGCAGGCGGAGCGCTACGATGACATGGCTGCGGCTATGAAGGCAGTCACAGAGCAGGGGCACGAGCTCTCCAACGAGGAGAGAAACCTGCTGTCTGTTGCCTACAAGAATGTGGTCGGAGCCCGTCGTTCTTCCTGGCGTGTCATCTCCAGCATCGAACAGAAAACAGAGAGGAACGAGAAGAAGCAGCAGATGGGCAAAGAGTACCGTGAGAAGATCGAGGTGGAGCTGCAGGACATCTGCAACGACGTTCTGGTAAGAGGCCAGTGTTCCTGTTCTAAACAACGATTTCTAATAGTATTCATTTCATGTACGAATGCGAACGCTCAAACAGCTCATGAGAGAAAGGTGTCTGAACATACTGGGAAGCTGCAAACCATTTGCAGCTAAGTTTTAAGCGTACGATGTGATTCTTTTTCTTACCTCTTACCTGATCAGAGGTTGCTCGTCTCTTATTGAGTATTTTCCGCTCCCTTCCAAAGACCTCTGAAAAACAGGTACATTTGGTCAGCATCCCTCCATCGTTTCTTTAGAAGTTGAGGGCAGAGAGGCAGGATTTTTGATAGATGCAGCCACGGAGAGGCTATTCTCTGTTTAGTCTGATGGCAGTGCCATCTCCAGTAGGGGAGAGAGGAGCAGAAAGCCGACCTGGCTTTTAGCCTCTCCCCAGTCCCTACACAGCGTAGAGTCCAGTTTTTGTCTGAAAGGTAGCCGTGTCCATCAGTTCGGGCCTGCATTCCGAAGGCAAATCAGAAGTGGTCTGGGGATTCTCCTTTCTGGTGTTTTATATAAGCCTTAGTCAGACGACTGATTCCTAACTGCTTTCCCTCGAGCCATGATCTGGGGTTGGATGGGAGGGGTGCATATCCTAGAGCAAATCATGATCATATTGTCTTTCCCTCACATCCTGAGCCCACTGGGAACTTTCTTTTTCTTCCAGGTGAAATCAGGTAAAAATGAACGGTGAGGGCTGCTTTGAAGGGAAAAGGAATTCACACTTGTGGATCTACCTCCTCCCCTGCTGGCTGCCTCTCCGAGTTACTGCCCTTGACACCTTTCTTTTGAAAACCAGTACAAAGCTTGTCAGCCTCCAGGCAGTACTCCTCATCCCTAACCCATAAGGAGTTACACCCTGTCTGTCTGCAAGGAATATTAAAACGACTACTGCCCCCTGCATCTTCTCACTTTGATTGATTAAATCCCCTTACAACTAAGCTTTTGCATTGAGCTGCTCTTTTTGTTAGAGTCGTGGTGTAAGAGTGTCATGGCTAAATTTGTTGCCTGTTGGTAATTTGGGGGTTTGTTAACGGTGCACTAATTCCTGAATGTTAGGTACATCTGGTATTCAGATGAAGTATGGCATGCATTCCAAAGGCAAGAAAGTTCCCTAATTCCTGAACTGTAGACCAGCTTTTATGAGCATCTGAAAGAATGTGAAGAAAAGCATGGTACTTACTGCCTCTTAACCAGTTTTTCAGGATGCCACATTCTAAAACAACTCTTCGAAAATATTGCTCTGTATACGAAGCTTGGACTCCTTCAGAACTGCTTTTGTTGTAAGCATAAATGTTTAAAGGAATTTATTATTAATAATAGTTTTAGCTACTTTTGGAGTGCTTACTGCGTGCCAGGCAGCGTGTTAAGCACTTTGTGAACATTGGCTCATTTATCCTCATGAGTACGCTGGGAGGTGGCTATTATGCTTCCCTGTGTGTAGCTGAGGAAACTGAGGCTCAGGGCGATTAGGTCATTTGTCCAGGGTCATACAGATAGTAAGCAGCAGAGGAGGGATTTCTACCCAGGTCCGATCAGTTCGAAACTTAGTTCTTGGCAGGTTTGCCCTATTACCACGTTTTTTTCTCCCAAACTGGAAAGATTTTTTTTTTCTCTAATTACAGAATTAATACAAGTTCATGTTTTTTTTTTTTAAAAAAAAGCACAGGGCAGGAGAATATAAATAAGAAAATAAAAAATCAATTCTAATTCTACCACTAGAGAACCATTATTAACATCTTGATAAATATTCTTCCAGAATTTTCCCTTAGGTATTTCCGTGCATGTACACATATCTATTTTAATATTAAAATAGGAGTCACATGGTTTTTATTATCTGCTTCCCCACCCCACCCCAGACTTCTTTTGGAGAACCTTTCCACATTATCACAGTAGTTCTGCATCGTCATTTTTAATGCCTATGTAGCATTCCATTGTATGGCTGTACTTTAATCAACCCCTTATGGACGGTCAGAGTGATTTTTAATAGACAAATACTGGCATCTGTTATGACCTGGGCTAAAAACTATTTAAAACCTTTGGATGAAAATTATGATTTTTTTCAATCTTCCAAAAAAATTATTTAGAAGTGGTAGTGTGTATCTTGAATCTCAAACATAGTTTTAACATCTTGTAAGTAATATTTCCAGATTCTTAACAGAATGTGAATCACTTTTTAGGAGCTGTTGGACAAATACCTTATTCCCAATGCTACACAACCAGAAAGTAAGGTGTTCTACTTGAAAATGAAAGGCGATTATTTTAGATATCTTTCTGAGGTGGCATCTGGAGACAATAAACAAAGTAAGTACCTTTTTTTTTTTTAAGAAATTTGACCAATAGTGGAGCCAGTTTCATAATGATTTTAAGATTTTGCTTTGAAGTCAGAATTTAAAGGACTGCAGCATTGTGCTGACCAGTGTTAAACAGGGTCATGGGAGTTGACAGTTGTATCTAAGGGGCAAGTATGGAGGGCATTAAAAGTGTGGTGCAGTAGTGCATTTAAATCGATCTTTATTTTAAGGATTATTTGGTAGCTGTCTTTTAGAGGTGAAACTTTAAAATGTTTGGTAGAATGAAACCACGTAGTAAATAGAGATGCGTTTCTTTTGTCATATACATGCGTTAGTGTAATGGTGACAATTATAGCTATGCTTTATTAAGTGCCTCCTGTGTGTCTCATTTATCCCTCACACAACGCTAGGAGTATAGGTGGGAGTCTGTCCTTTTTTTCTGATAAGGAAACCAAGGCTCACAGAGGTTTTCACTTAGTCCAGACCACACACTTAACGAATAAGAGTTGGGGATTCCAGCTTTGAGTCTGACTCTGAAGTCCATGATTTTTCCATCAGAGCTCATTGTTTTCCATGTTCTGTCTTGTTCAGGGTTATTTCTGTATTTCCTAACTGCTTTTGTAGACTTTGTCATCATGGTCTTTGTTTTTCCTCAAAGCATTTAATATGGTACTTGGATTAGAGTACACATTTAACAAAGGATTGTTAATCGAGTGGTAGAGACACTGACCCTCGTTTGATAGCGCATGTGCTCCAGCCCAGTTTGGTAAAATAATTTGATAGTGGATCCAGCATATGATGCAATCTGTGAAAGACCCAACCTTTCATATTTTTTATCTTTCTTATAGCCACTGTGTCAAACTCCCAGCAGGCTTACCAGGAAGCATTTGAAATTAGTAAGAAAGAAATGCAGCCTACACACCCAATTCGACTGGGCCTGGCACTTAATTTCTCCGTCTTTTACTATGAGATTCTAAACTCTCCTGAAAAGGCTTGCAGCCTGGCAAAAACGGTGAGAAAGACCCTTTGTGGTTTCTCTTTTTTTTTTGGCAGAATTTTATTTTTTTAATTTAAATTTATTTATTTTTTTGTTGGGGTATAGTTGTTTTACATTGTTGTGCCCTCTGTGGTTTCTGATCATAGTAAAACTGCTTGTGCTTTTTGGTACCTTTTTTTAAATTACCTGAACATAACTCATTGTCTTGGACTTCTGTGAAGATTTTTCCAGAGGTAGGAGTATATATCTTTTATGGAATAAATACACACCTATTACTTCTTGACTTCTCAGTGCCTTCTGCTGATTTTTGTTTGTGTTGTTTGATTACTCTTTGGGGGCTGGGGGTGGTTGTGGACAATCCAGGGAGAAGGCAGTTTGTTGTTTTTGTCCCACTTTGGACTGTAGGCCTCCACTGTATTGTATATTGTCATCCTTGTGCCAAGATTGGAGGTTATGGCTTGTAAAGGAGGGAAGAAATCAGATCTTGTTTTCTTTGTTAACTGAATTACCTCCTGTCTTCTTTTGATAACCCAGCTGCCTTTTCTACATATTTTTGTAGTCTCTCAATATGCACACTCTTTTAAAAATTTTTAGTTGGTAAAACTTTGTGAAATGAATGCTCAAAGTTCCATCGCTTAATTGAATCAGATTTAGTGGTGTGAACTTCTGTTCTCCGTTTATCCCCTGTATCCAGACCTTTTGAGTTTCATCTTAAAGAAAAAGGGTGGATTACTAGAAACGTCTTTGGTAATTGAAAAATCATGTGAGTTTGCTTAGAATGAGTGTGCTGGGTTAACAGTAATACCTGTTGACTTAATAGGTAAAGGTCACATCTAGGAATTTTTGTCATTTTGGGTTGACACTTGATAAACCAGCATCATGTGTTTGCTGACATAACTAGCAAACAAGGTAACAATGACCTAGGTTCCCCCAAAGTACCGTACAGAAAGAGAAGTGATAGTCAGTTGTTAGCAGAAAAACACTGGGCTAAACTAGTTCCAAGGAACCTGTGACTTCTTTGCTGAAGGCTCTTTGTTTTAGGCATTTGATGAAGCGATTGCTGAATTGGACACACTGAATGAAGAGTCTTACAAAGACAGCACCCTGATCATGCAGTTGCTTAGGGACAATCTCACTGTAAGTACTGCTGATTCCATGAGTGCTTCTGGAGGGCTTATAGCTTATTCGTATTCCTCTACCTCGTAACTCACTCTTGCCTAAGACTCAAGAGGGGATTTGTACCCTGTAAGTGTAGTTAAGTTTTCAAATTGGTTATAAATGCCTACTGAAGTTTTGACCTTTGCCTTCACTGTCTGAAGTAATATAATTAGGAAGAATTTTAAGCAGTTGAATGAGATGAGATGATACACACTGGGCCACCTCCCTGAGGAAGCTTTTAGTAGCCCTACTTTGTTCATAGCTCTGTTTTTCTTTTGCAGCTGTGGACGTCGGAAAACCAGGGAGACGAAGGAGATGCTGGGGAGGGAGAGAACTAATGTCTGTCGTGCTTTGTGATCTCTTCAGTGTCACTCTGTACCCTCCACGTATATCCCTTTGTGCGATAAAAAAAAAAAAAAAAAAAAGAATCGTACGTTGACTTTCAGTTTTTCACAGCCTCAGCCTAGCAAAAATGGTCCATGGGATAGGCAGCTGGTATTTGTATCTAAAACTCAGATTGGTCACATAAATGCCACGGCATTCTGAAGTTTTGATTTTGATGAACATTGACAGGATTACTGTGTGTTTTAATTTTTTAAAAAAATCTGAACACTGTGATTATGGGGTTTTGTAATTTAGCAGAACTCTTACTGGTAGAAAACAAAATAGACCTGAATTATGTGTAACTTTTTGGAAAGCTTAACTCAATTCAAAACAGTCACTGAAACACAGTTCCATTGTAAAGTTGTACAGAAAGTTATAGAGATTATATTGGGACACTGGGACTTGGAGTGAGACACCTCGTTTGGCATTTGAGTTTCATGGTAATTCACAGTGATTCTGCCTGTTCTGTTCAGGGCTTGTAGACACTTGACCCGTTGGGGCTGTTGCCATTCAAAGGTTCATGACTGCGGATGGCCACAGTGTCTTCCTCTGAGGATAGTCGAAGCCAGAAATTAACATTCTTGGTGGCAGATAACTGGCTTATGACACCATGCAGAGGTCCAGTGCTCACAGACCACACGTGAGTCCAGCCCCTTTCCCACAGCAGCATGTTACTGATTGGCACGTTGTGCTTCCATAGTGGAATCTGTTTTCCCTGTAACCACGAGCTCAAGAAGGAAAAAAAAAAAAAAAAAAGCCGTGTATCTTATGAATGGCCTTATCTGTTTCCTGGGTAACATCTTTAAGAATAATGTTCTGCAGAGATTGCCTTTTACTTGAGGAGTAAGTACTCAGTCTTTGGATTCTTCCTGGCTCGGGGCTTTAAAATTTTGAAATCTGAACATTCTTTCCCACTGTCCTTCTTGACTGTTGACTTTGGTTTTCTCTTCTCTCAATTTCTGTCCTTCAGCTTCCTTACATTGTTTTCCTTGTGCATTCTCTTTCTCTTTGCCTTTTGCTCACGGTTTAGTACTAGATGAGCAGGGACAGGGGGCCTGGAGGGGGTGAGGGATGTTGGTGAGCACTTCGGTGAGCCAGCCTTGCTTCAGAGAGTTGAGAAGAGCTTCCCGCATCTCAGCTCTGTCTTCTTCCGGTTCTCAGAGCGGTGGTTGCTCTTCAGTCACACCAAGATCTGACTCGAAAAAGTATTCTTAAATATCCGTGGTTTCTCCTTATATTGCAGCCAGCCCTGATGACGCTTGTTAGCACCTGTCACCAGCTCTCCCAAGCGTACCCATCCTGTGAAGTTCACAGACACGTTTCAGCAAGACCCTGTAATGCAGGGAAGTTGCATGAACACTGCGATGGGGAGAGTTGGGAATAGCCAGGCCTACCAGTCTCACAGTGCCCCCCCCGCCCCGCGAACATTCCCCATAGCCGTAGTGTCCATCTGTTTGTCCATCTGCTGAAATGAGAAACATTCATGCACTGATCTCAAACCAAAAGGAAAAAAAAGAAAAAAAAATCCCTCTCCTTTCTAGCTGAACAAAAATGTGCAGTTAATACTTGGCGCTTGAAAACGCAGTAGTGAATGTGGAACGAGCCTGTCTGTATATCTGGTAGCTCTCTCTCGCTTTGTTCTTCCTCACCAGTATTCTGCCTCACGTTTGCTTCTGTGATGGTTATATTGCCTAGCAAGCACACCTGTGGTTGTGAAAATAGTATAGCAAAAAAGAAAAAACTCCGGTTATTGATGTACTCGATTTGTGTATGTCTTTTAAACAGTTCTAGTTTCCACCTTACATGGAATAATCAGGAAAAGTGTAAAAACTCAAAAGTGAAATAAAAAATTTTATCAGTTAGTTGGCCTGTGCATTGATGTGTGGCGCCACCTGTATCACCACCAGAACTAGCTAACTGTTCTGATCACGCTTATTTAGAGCTCTACTATTTAAAAGGAGGGAGCAGCTTCGTTTCATCCTTTAGAACCAGAAGTCGAGGGCCTGGGATGAAATTGCCATGAATTAACACAGAGCCTGTCCACCTTCCACAACAAACCATCCAGGTGTTAGGTCATCTCTGTGGCTTCTAAGACTTGATATGGACTGTTAACTTAGCATCCCACTTACACAGCACCAGCACCACGTCCTCTTTTTTAAAAAAACTCTTGAGACGCAGCCGAGCCAGTGAGAGGTGGTAGCGTAAGTCCTGGTCATCTCCAAGGTTATACGAGCCTCTCACCTGTCCTAACACTGTCTAAGATAGCCTGTGGCACCGAGTTTCCTTATGGGATTTGCCCCCATCTAAAAACATCCACATTGGGAATTCCCTGGTGCTCCAGTGGTTAGCACTTTGCGCTTTCACTCACAGGGCCCAGGTTCGATCCCTGGTCAGGGAACTAAGATCCTGCAAGCCACAGGGTGCAGCCAAATAAATAAATAAAAACGTCCACATTCCCACAAGGATTGGGGAGGGGGTCACGACAGGGAGGTATTTAAGCCCCAGATTAGAAGTGGTGGTTACTTTCTTGCTAGTATAGGCTGGGCAGCCAGACCCACTCCCGCTCCTGGTTCCCGAGCTGTTCCACCTGTCATGCCCAACCAAAGGGCAGTGGGAAGCTACCTGTCTTATTGAAGCAGGAAACTAGGAGAGGCCCAGTGAAGTATCCATCCACAGTGGACTGGACCAATTTTTTTCAAAAATGACTGTACACCACAGATAGGGGCTGCAAATTTAAGATTGACGGAGGGGTCTCGGTGCTTAGTTTGGGGCCACTGCCGTGATCTTGTTCTGTTAGGCCCCTACTGTTTCCATAGAGGCTGGGTCCCAAAGAACTTGGTGAGCCTTCGTGGTGGAACGCAGGTGGAGTGGATTCGTTGAGAAAGGTGCTCAGGATACGTCCCACGAAAAGGTCTTGTTAGTAGAAGAACCAGGGTCAAGGAAGGGCCTTCGTGGTCTACAATTCTCACACGGAACCTTCGGCCTCAAACCACCATGCCGGTTCGAGAAGGCTGGGACTAGATCCGGACTGTCTTGAGAGAAAGCCTCCTTTCAGGAGGGTAGGAACGCAAGCTTTGAAACGGCATCCTGCTCGCAATTCTCCCGTTTGTGTGTGAAACGTGCAGAGAGCATACGCTCACCTTTAATCCTTGTGTAAAGGGAATCCTCCCAACTTCACAGAGAAGGGAAACGGGCGCAGGAGAACAGTGACTAATGGGGCTTAGAACCGAGGTCTCCTACCGTGGTATCCCCGCCCTCTCTGTGCCGCTGGCGCCGGCCCAGAGCTCCCCCCACGTCCCCGCAGCCCTACCCGGGGCCAGGTGAGGGCTCTCCCCGCCTCCTGTCGCGGGGGCAGAGATGCCCCCACCTGGGGCTTCTAGAAGGTGCGGGGCGGGGTCCAAGCGCGCCCGCGATTGGCGATTGGCGCGCGGGGCGGCGGGGGAGGTAAAGGCCAGGGGCGGGCGGGGGTGGGAAGAACCCGGCCGCCCAGCGCGCCCCCGCTGCCGGGGTGAGCGCACGTGGGCGCCGAGCGCGGGGCCGCGCGCCCACCATGAACTCCAGCGGCCCGGGTTACCCGCTCGCCTCGCTCTACGCGGGCGACCTGCACCCCGACGTGACTGAGGCCATGCTCTACGAGAAGTTCTCTCCCGCTGGCCCCATCCTGTCCATCCGCGTGTGCCGCGACGTGGCCACTCGCCGCTCGCTGGGCTACGCGTACATCAACTTCCAGCAGCCGGCCGACGGTGAGCCCCTGGGGGAGGGGGCCGGACAGACACACCGACAGGCAGACAGGCAGACAGCATCCCAGCCACCCGGGCGCGCTTTCATCTCTGGCTACTCCTGCAAAATCTTACATTTTGCAGCCAGGGAAACTGAGGTCCAGAGATACAAGGCCTTGGTAGGGGCTCCGAAAAGCCCCGGAGACAGGGACTAGCAGTGAGTGTGCTCCTACTGTGTTTTACCGGTGCTCCGTTTTCTGGAAGAGCTGTTAAGACGGTGAAAACAACCAAGGGCTTTGGGGTCAGCCAGACCTGGGATTAGAAAGCCGGCAGCTGTGCGGCTTTGAGCAAATGAATCATTCTGAGCTTCAGCTGCCTGTCTGCAAAATGGGGGTGGTACCTGGTTTACAGAATGATTGGGAGGATGAGCAATTCAAAGCACCCGGTGAGGAAGATGCCCGAGAAGACACGGGTGATGAGCGGGGCAGCCGGGAGAGCTCGGCCTCGGGTTGTGGCCTTTCCCGGAAGCCGGACCCGAGGTCTGCACCAGGCGCCTCCACCTTCGGGAACCGAGAAAAGCTGCCTGCGCTCCAGGCTCCACGACCCGTTTCTCAGAGCTTGTCAGCTAGGTGTTGAGTGGAGAGGAGAGAGATTAGAGCGCAGGGTTTTCTGTTGGAGCTCTGCCACTAGGGTGCGAGCTTGAGCAAGATTTCACGCTTGGCTCTCTTCATCTGTAAAGTGGGGCTAAGCCTTATTATCCAGTAGCATGGAAGGAATGGAGGGCTTTGTCTATGAAGTAGCTCCAGTATCACGTGGTACTTGTAAGCCCTCGGTAAGTGCTAACCCAAGAAAAATCATAGCAACTATAGCGTTCAGGTGTAAGACTCCAGAAACATAACAACAACAAAAAAAACCCTGCCCCGGTCAAGTCCAAAAAGGGGTGCCTTTACTCTTAGTCTCCTGGGAGGATGGGGAGGTTCCCTGATCTGGGAGTTTGCTGTGGTGGTTCCTCCGGTTTCCCAGCAGGTGGCAGAGCTGGATTCCTGCGAGCCTTCCCCTCTGCTCTGCTTTACCTACCCACTGCCTCTTGCCGTCTTCCTCCAAGCCCTGTACAACCTGACCTTTTTGCCAGACTTCATAGATGGAGAAACTGAGCTCCAGACAGGAGAAGGATTTTACTCCTGGGTGTTTATGGCAGGACTAGATAGAAAACCTAGACTTCTTGCAACTTGCACACTGAGTATTCCACAGTTCCCCTCCAAACCCTCTGAAACGAGAGGTGTCCCTGAAGCAGAGGACAGCATACCACCTGGTAGAAGGATGGGCATAGGCTGTTGTTTTTAGACATACTACTGTTTACCAGACACCTACTTTGTTCCAGGCACAAAGTACAAGGCGCCTTGCACACCTTATTTAATTTTCAGTCTGTCTGACAACCTGGAGGCAGGTGGTATTCTCTCCCTTTGTTAGATGTAGAAAGGTGGGTAATATTATAATCATCCCCTCTTTACAGGTGTAGAAGTGGGCTCAGAGAGGTGATGTTCACTTCCCCGAAAGCCATACTTCCTTGGGATCAAATCTCAACTCTGCTGCTCAGCACCTCTGAGTTTCAGTTTCCTCAAACTGCTGCCACCCTTGTCATAGGGACCCTCCTGATCTTTCCCCTTTCTGAGCCTCAGTTTGCCCGTCTGTAAAATGGGGATAGGCATTCCTGCTCACTTCATCATGGTGAAGAGTTGAAGGAGATCCTACCTGGAAGGTGGGAGGAGCACCACACACATGAATTCTTTCTGTTTATCCCTCCTGAGCCTTCAAGCTCTTATCTCAAGTGAGACCCAGACAGACAGTGGCTCTTTTCTTTTTTTCATTTTTGGCTCAGTTCCCAACGACGCTCTTTGGGGCTCAGGGAAAGAAAATCCCCTTCACTAGCTCCTTTCTCTCCTCTTGTCCAGCGGAGCGAGCACTGGACACAATGAACTTTGAGGTGATCAAAGGCCAGCCCATCCGCATCATGTGGTCCCAACGAGACCCAGGACTTCGCAAGTCGGGTGTCGGCAACATTTTCATCAAGAACCTGGAAGACTCCATTGACAACAAGGCCTTGTATGACACCTTCTCCACCTTTGGGAACATCCTCTCTTGCAAGGTGGGTGTGCCTCTTGGAGCGGGGGGTGTTTTGTGTTAGACACCTGTGTGGTGGTAGAGGGATACCAAGCAGCTCCTCATCCGTAAAGATCCAGGTTCAGCAAGCACCTGAATGGTAGTTGTTCTCAGTTTCAGTGGTCACCTACGTATCAACTGGCTCTTGCTGAGTAACCACCTCCTAACTTCGTGGCTGTCAACAACAGTGATTTATTCTGCTTGTAATTCAGCTGTTGGCGGTTGGGGCTGAGTTCAGCTGAGCCGTTCTGCTCTTGGCTGGGTTCCTTTGTAAGCCCACTGAGAGCTGGATGGCTCTGCTTCTAGGGAGTGGGTGGTTGTCAGCTGGACCGTCTCGGCTTTCCTCCCTGTGGGCTTTCATCCTCCAGCAGGCTAGCCCAGGCTATTCTCATGGCAATAGCAGGGTCCCAGGAGACAGAGAGTGGAAGGTCGCCTGGCCTTTTGAGACCTAGGTTCAGAACTAGCACACTGTCATTTCGTGGCATTCTACTGGCCAGAGTAAGTCATGAGAACAGCCCAAATTCAGAATGAGAGGGCAGTAGAAATTATAGGACAAAGCAAGTAGATACAGGAAGGCCATGATGGCAATGGACCAGACCTTGTTTGTAACATTTCTCTTAGAATAGAATGGAAGTTTCCTAGGAGTAGGGATCTTGTTCTTATCCACCACTGTATCCCAGTACCTGAGATGTGAAAACATAGTAGGTGCTCAATAAATATTTGTTGAGCTAATGGCTGTATTATCATTTGGGAAGGGCTGTGGTCATTTCTCTGACTTTGTAGTTGAGGGTCAGGGGCCATGCAGCAGATCAGTCTGTCCTGACAGGGTTTAACCCTGGGTTTTTTGCCCGCTAGATTTTATAAGGGTGGCTGGTCAGTTACCCTGCAGCCTTTGGCATGTCCAGCCTTCTGGGGAGGCAGCAGGGGGGATGGGGAGTGATGGCATCCTCTGTGTTAGAAGTCTTCCTTGAATCCTACTATGTGCCAGGCACAGTCCTGCAGTTCTCAAGTGAGGCCTCACCACCTCCCTGTGAGTGAGGGGATATCCCTGTGACTCAGAGGGGCAGACAGACTAGAGGAGGTGCAGTAGCTGCTAAGGGCATGCCATGATAGACAGAAAGGGCTGTTTCCTGTCTTTGAGGATCAATGGAAGAGAGAGAGAGTCTTAACTGTGTGCTAGGTTCTTACAGTGCTAACAGCAGATTTATCCAGAACTTTCTATGTGCTAGATTTTCTGCATACACATCCTCGCTGAATTTCCCAAAATGGCCTCTTAAGATGCAAATAGGAGGATCCCGGAGCAGAGAGGCTCAGAGTTGGGGTTACTTGTTCACAGTTATATACTACAGGGGTGGGAGATCAGTGGCCAAGGCAGGATCTGACCCAACGGGTTTGCTGGCTTAGCTGAAGCTAACTTAACAGGGAAGAGTATCTCTGTCCCCGTTATCCAGGCCTTGAGGCTTCCTCTGAGCCACTGAGGATTGAACAGAAAGTTCTGTGAGACTCGGGCAAGTCTTTGCAGGCCTAATGAAGCCCTGTTATGGGCCTGGTTACATACAAGGCATTCAGTGTGGTCCGTTCCCCTGGTGTTTGCTTTTAGGTTTTATGAGGATGGCTGGTCAGTTACCCTATAGCCTCTGGCGTGTCCACCCTTCTGGGGAGATGGCAGGGGTAGGGGGAGAGGTTGGGAGTGATGGCACCCTCTGTGTTAGAACCATTCCTTGTGTGCTACCAAGTGCTCTCAGGCTGGTTGGAGGTGAGACTTTTAGGAACAGCTGGAAATTGGGCTCTGAGGGGAATGAATGCATGGCGATCCGGGGAGTCAGAGGCCCAGAAAGGAGAGGGCCCTGGGGCTGAGGAAAGGTTTCTGAGGCACTGTGGAACTCCACTAGGCTTGGGGTCACGCCACTCAAGTGCAAAGTTCAGCTCAGCCTACCGAGCAGAGAGTCAGCATGACATAGTCGGCCAGACCTTGGACTTTGAGGCCAAGTGTCCTGGGTTCAAATCCTGCCTCTTCCACTTCCTGGCAGTGTGGCCTTGGGCTGGTTGTTTAACCTCTCCATACCTCAGTTTCCTCTATCAAAGGCGGCAGTGGTAGAACCTACCTCTTAGGGTGGTTGTGAATGTATATTAACTCACATAATCTTCACAATATAGATAGCCCTTAAAAGAGTAGTGAGCGTCTCATTAAGCTTCTACAGGAATCAAATAGTTACTTCTGCTGGCTGGCTGACCTCGGACAAGTCATTTATTCCCATTTTCCCCAATCGGGCAGCTGGGGCTCAGAGGTTAAGAACTGCCTGGAAGGGTTCTGATGACAAATATGACAGTATGTGATTCCCTTAGCAGGTGCATGACTCAGAGTGGAACCCAGTCAATGTGATTAAATCTGAATGACGGGCCTGGGCTTGAGTTGAAAGCAGAGGGAACCTGCTTGGGGCCGGAGGGGTGCGTGTTGGGTGTGGGCTTGGAAGCAGGACTTGTGAAGGGCCAATTGGAGAGCCTCAAATGCCAAGTTGGTATAGTTCTGTGGATTGCGGGAGCTACTGGAGATCATCTCCCAGAGGGACATGGTCACAGTTACATTTTGGAAAAACCATCCCAGTGGTCAGCCCAGAAGCTGGGTTGGGAGGCTGGGGTGGCGGTCAAGGCAGAAAATGTCACTTAGTTGAGCCGGGGCGGTGGCCGCAGGGATGAGTGGAGCCGTGGACCCCATGAGATGGTCATTAGGGGTCTTAGTGCAAGTTCATCCAGAGGGACAGGAACTCTGCGAACTGAAGATCTTTCCCATTCGCGAGGTCTGTCTTAACTTGAGTCGGGAGCCCTACAGAATGGGGGCAGTATGCTTGTGGGTCTTTTCAAAATTTGAAGCAAGTTTGCTATTGAAATAATAGATTAATTGGTAAAGTTTAAACAACCCGGAAAGGAATAAAGTAAAAAAGCTTTTGTCGCTTTCAACTCTAGTTCTCGGAAATAATTATTAACAGTTTTGTGTGTGTGTGTTTTAAAAATTTCCCTGCCAAGGTATGGAAGCAACCTAAGTGTCCATCAACAGATGAATGGATGAAGACGATGTGGTTTATATATACAGTGGAATACTACTCAGCCATAAACAAGAATGAAATTTTGCCATTTGCAGCAATGTGGATGGACTTGGAGGGCATTACGCTAAGTGAAATAAGTCAGACAGAGAAAGACAAACACTATATGATACCACTTATACGTGGAATCTAAAAATTACGGCAGACGAGTGAATATAATAAAAAAAGAAGCAGACTCACAAATACAGAGAACAAACTAGTGGTTACCAGTGGGGAGGGGGAGGAGGGGCAATATAGGGGATGGGGAGTGGGAGTACAAACTATTGGGTTTAAGATAGGCTCCAGGATGTATTGTACAACACAGGGAATCGAGCCAATATTTTGTAATCACTGTAAATGGAAAGTAACCTTTTAAAAATGGTATATACATTTAAAAAACATAATAAATAACCATCCCACACTTTCTCTCTTCCTGCTTTCCTTCCTTCCTTCTTTCTTTCCCCTCTCTTCCTCACTTCCTCAATCTTTCTCTATTTCTTTGTCTCTCTCGCTCTCACTTTCCAAAAGTTTCCCCTACATATGTATTTCTTGTGTTAGCGGAAGCATAATTGAATGTTACCAAAAAATGCCAAAAGGTTTCTCAAAAGTATAGATGCCCACTTTAACCCAAATGAGCTTGATTCCCCCCCCACACACACACACTTAACAGTATACCTTACAGGTAACCCTGCCAGCCGTGAAATCTACCACATTCTCTTCAACTATGCACATACAGCAGACCAAGGTGAATATACTGTAATTTAACCAGTCTCCTCTTGATGGATCTCGGGTTGTTTCTAACTTGCTGTTAGAAACAAAGATGCAGAAAGGGGGAAAGGTGGCTTGAATCTAATCCTTTTATCCATTGCTTTAGGAAGATCATCAAAAGCTGGTCTGTGGTATAGATGAGATCTGCGTTCGGTTTGAGGACCCTATCCCTCCTTTACTGTGTGATCTGAAGCAAGTAGCTTGACCGCTTTGAGCTTTCGTTTCCCATCTCTAAAATAGAGCTGTTGTACGACACAGGATTGTCTTCACAGGCACAGAGCAAGCAAGCACTCAGATATTAGTCATTATTGCCGTTGCTATTCTTTTTCTCTGTTGGATGCTTTTCATGTCCTGTTTCCCTGTGGCCCAGGTGGTGTGTGATGATCGTGGCTCCCGAGGCTTTGGCTTTGTGCATTTTGAGACCCACGAGGCTGCACAGAACGCCATCAGCACCATGAACGGGATGCTGCTGAATGACCGCAAAGTGTGAGTGGTGGGATGTGGGTGGCGCCAGGGCTAAAGGAGCAGAATCATGGTGCCACCGACTTAGGACCCATAGTACTGCCACCGTCTAATGGGCGCCTGGCACTGAGCAGCTGCTGGTATTCTTCCTGGCAATATGACCTCAGACGTGTTGCTCCATCTCCCAGGGATTCCTTTTCCTCAAGTAAGACATGGGGCTGCTGATATGCATTAGAGGACTTCTGAGTAGCAAATGGGGCAATGCTTTAGAAATTCTAGCAGGAATAGCTAATGGCCAAATCATCAATGGACAGAGTGATTTTTGTCTGTTTTCCAGCCTTCTCAGCATGGCTGTGAATTTTATTAAACCTTTTGTTTCCTGAGATCTGGGGACAGGAAGGAAGGTTGGCGTATGCTTAGCTTGCCATTTTCATGCCTTTAAGTTTGGCATCAGCCCCACTTCACAGATGGGAAAGTTGAGGTGCAGATGCTGGAGAGAATCTGCTCTGGCAGCTGCCTCCCCCACTTCTGGTTCCGCCCACCAGATGGCCCAGCCCCATGCCCGAGACTGAGCAGTGGAGGAAGCTTTGGGGTGGGAGAAGCACCCAGAGTCATTTTGTCCAGAGTTTCTCAAGGTAGCCTCCTGTCAGTGAACCAGAACTTGGCGGGGCTTTTCCCAGTTCTCCAGAAGTGTGTTTCTATCTTTGTCAGCTTTTAGTTTGCCTGTTTTCCCTTGTCACTCAGTTTCCTTCAATTTTTGGTGTCAGCTATCACTCGTTTGTGCTAAATGTCTTATATCAGGGGTCCCCAACCCCTGGGCCGCGGACCGGTAGTGGTCTGCGGCCTGTTAGGAACCGGGCTGCACAGCAGGAGGTGAGTGGCGGGTGAGTGAGAGAAGCTTCATCTGCCTCTCCCCATCGATAGCATCACCGCCTGAACCATCCCCACCCCCATCCGTGGAAAAATTGTCTTCCACGAAACCGGTCCCTGGTGCCAAAAAGATTGGGGGCCGCTGTCTTATAGGTACCATCAAATTGTCTTATGCTTGCTTTGTTTTTCTTAATCTAGGATACTTTCCTACATGTGTTTATGTGGACTTGGAATTTACAATTTTTAAAATTCATAATGTATTTGAATGATTTCGGTGCCCCCCTCCCCCACCCCAGCAATACCGGCATGAACCACATCTGGTTCTCTCACAGCCACTTCCCCAGTGCACCCAGTACGTGTTAAATGAATAAGCAAATCCCTGCGATGTGAGTTTGATCCCCAGTTTTACAGGAATGAACACTGAGGCTCAGAGAGGTTAAGTAACTTGCCCAGGGTCACACAGCTTGGTAACTGCAGAGCGAGGATTCAAGCCCTTGTCTGTGTGACTCCCAAATTTGTGCTCTTATCTCCTGAGCACTCAGCTGCCTCACGTGCAGTAGGAGATCCTGTGCATTGGCCCCAAGAATGAAGTCATCTTAACCTTACGCTGGAACATAGAAGCTTGGCTGCTGGAAGTGGTCAGTCCTTGGATGTATGCCATCTAAGGAGCATTGCCCTGCCCAGTCCCTTGATGAGGGGTACAGAGATCCTGGAGGCCAGCAGCAATTGACTCAAGTGACCCAGGCTTACTGGGTGGGCCGGGGCAGGGATGGGGGTGGCTGATGGCAGCCATAGGCAGCTGCCTACCCTGTTGGCATGTCCACAGCTTCGTTGGCCACTTCAAGCCCCGACGGGAACGTGATGCAGAGCTGGGAGCTCGGGCCATGGAGTTCACCAATATCTACGTGAAGAACCTCCACGTGGACGTGGATGAGCAGTGCCTGCAGGACCTCTTCTCCCAGTTTGGTGGGCGTGTTCCCCAAGGGAGTTGGGGATCACTTCTCTTCTACTCCCAGCTTGGGCTGGGACGGGGGTGTCCCCTGGGGCTTCCTAAAGACTTGGGAGAAGGGAGGGGACATCTCAGGGCTTGCCCGACTCCCCTTTGAGACAGGTTGCCCTTCCCAGGGAAGATACTGAGTGTCAAGGTGATGAGGGATGACGGCGGCCACTCCCGCGGCTTTGGCTTTGTCAACTTTGAGACGCATGAGGAAGCCCAGAAGGTAGGAACTTCCCCATGGCCCTGTTTCCTGGAGGAGGTGTGGAGCCAGGATTAGGAAGAAGGGAGATCAGGAGCGGAGGGCTCCAGCTGCCTGTGGAGGAAATAGTCCCACCCCAGCCTGGGTCCGCACAAGCCAGGGCCCTTCCAGCCTGGGGTGAAGGCAGATGCCTTCAGCTTCCTTCAGCTGCTTCCATACCCTGAGGCTGGCTGGCTTTTCATAGAATCTTGCAGCATGGGAGCTACTAGGGGCCTTTGAGACAGCCATTAACCTCTTCTTGAATTGATCGTGGGATTGAGGCCAGGGAGGGGAAGTGTCATGTTATTTCTTGCTTCCAAGACTTTGAAAATATTGTTTTCTCAAAACACGTCCCCTCCCCTACTCTTTAGACCAATACTGTCCCATAGAAATATAACAAGAGCCACATGTGCAGTTGAAAATTGTCCAGTAGCCACATTAAAAAGCGTTAAAAAAAAAACACTGCAACTTTAATAATATATTTTATTTAACTTATTCAAATTATCACTTCAATGTGATATAATATTGATATAATTGATTGTGATGTCATATTTATATTGATAAAAATTGAGATTTTACAGTCCCTTTTTTGTACTACGTCTTTGAAATCTGGTACCTCTAGCCCATGTCAGTTCAGACTAGCCATTTTTCACGTATTCAGTAGCTGCATGCAACAAGTGATTGCCATGCTGGACAGCATAGCTGTAGATAATTGATGGGTCTCAGCTTATACTTTTCCCTCCTTTAGGAAGCCACCTCTTCCTGTCCTCAGTGCTTCTGAAAAGGTGCCCCTCCTGTCTGTCTCCATCATTAGCTCAGATCTCCACGGATAGAACTGAGGGCAGGGGCTGGGTCTCATGTCACCATTAAATCCCTAGTATTTCACTGCTGGTAGGTACCAGATACATATCTACTGAGCAAGGGAATGGTACAAGGTCACAGAGTGAGTAACAAAGCAGGGATAATGTCCGATTTTGCCTCCCACCACGAAGTTCTTTCCGTAGCTCCTGCCCCATTAAGATCACTGGTCATGGGAGGGCTCAGCTCATGGTGGATTCTGGCTGGAGACCTGGATCCTGGGGCCATCTTGATAGCAGCCACTTCTCACTGAGCACTTACCACAGGCAAGGTGCTACCTGATTTTGCATACACTGTCCTGTCTCCTCCCACCAGTGTGGGCTCTACTGTGGTTATCAGGTTCCACCAGGTTGTGGGATTAGAGCACTGGGATTAGAACCAACTCTTTCTGACCCTGAAATTTTGTTCTTAAGTAAAGGGCTCCTTTGAAAGGTAACTTCTTGGGTTTCCTTGGACAAGTCCCACCCTCTCTGTAGACTTTGGTTACCCCAACTATAAAATGACAAGTTGGAGTAGAGCAGTGAAGCTGGCAGGGGAAACCATAGACTCCAAGGTCTTGGAGACTTTGGTAATGGCCTGTTTTTTGGGGTTTTTTAAAAGATTTATTTATTATTTATTTATTTATTTTATGCTGCGTCGGGTCTTAGTTGTGGCACACAGGATCTTCGTTGAGGCATGCGGGATCTTTCGCTGTAGCACGTAGGCTCTTTGTTGTGGAGCACGGGATCTAGAGCGTGTGGGCTCTGTAGTTTGTGGCACGCGGGCTCTCATTGAGGCGCGCGGGCTCAGTAGTTGTGGTGCATGGGCTTAGTTGCCCCACGGCATGTGGTGTCTTAATTCCCTGACCAGGAATCTAGCCCACGTTCCCTGCTTTATAAGGGGGATTCTTTACCACTGGACCACCAGGGAAGTTACCTGCTAATGACCTAATGACCTTTAAGATTGCTATAGATCAGGCAGTTCTTGGGGCCCCAGAGTGTTTTAATATATATTTACATATGTTTGCATGTCTAGGTAGGGAAGCAAGTCATTATGTGAAAATATTTACTAATGAACTGACCACTTTAAAAAGTCAGTTCCCTGGGCTTCCCTGGTGGCGCAGTGGTTGAGAATCCGCCTGCTGATGCAGGGGACGCGGGTTCGTGCCCCGGTCCGGGAAGATCCCACATGCCGTGGAGCGGCTGGGCCCGTGAGCCGTGGCCGCTGAGCCTGCGCGTCCGGAGCCTGTGCTCCGCCACGGGAGGGGCCACAACAGTGAGAGGCCCGCGTACCGCAAAAAAAAAAAAAAAAAAAAAAAAAGTCAGTTCCCTTTCAAATATTTCTCCTCCCTAACACCAATGTCTAATCCAAACCTTTGAGTCAGTACTCACATGGGTCTGATTTTTGCAGTTGAGTCAATGCCGATTCAGTTCATTATTAGTGGATTGCAGAGACATTGCACGTCTTTTTTTTTTTAATGTGACACCAGGTTGGGTCACCGCCCCTGAACGAACTTAGTAACAATTTCTCTCTCCCTCCCTTTTTAAATTTTTTATAATTTATCTTTATTTTTATAGTGGAGTATAGCTGATTTACAATGTTATGTTTCTTTCTGGTGTATAGCAACTTGATTCACTTACACAGAGACATCTGTATATTCTTTTTCAGATTCTTACCAGTCTTATACACTCTTTTTCGGTGATTACAGTGAGTTGAGTCAAGTTCTATGTGCTATACAGTAGGTCCTTATGGATTAAGACATTGCACGTCTTGCAGAAGATGTAGGAATTCATGCAATCAAAGCCACTGACAGTTTGGGATCTGGCAGGCTTAGGCCAGTTAACTGAAGAAAAGAAAAATCAAGGGTTAAGTAGCAAATGTTTCTAAAGTCCTCATAGCAGAGACAGTTGTCTGTGTGGTGAAACCCAACGTGAAGGAAGTTGATTTACGCCCTCACGCCCTTTTGAAAGAATTATGCTTGTTGCTTTATTCTAATCATCAGTGTGTAGTTACAGTTAGAAACCTAAATGTTAAATCACGGGAAACTTTGCAAATTTCGATTGCACTCTTTCAAGTAGAGCCCAAATCAATTTTACTCTGAAATTCTGTCCCATGTTTTTTAAAAATGGATTCACTTTAAATGGCCTGGATCCTGGTACTAATTATTCTCAGCTAACAAGGCCAGCCTGGGGCTTCCCTGGTGGCGCAGTGGTTGGGAGTCCGCCTGCCGATGCAGGGAACACGGGTTCGTGCCCCGGTCTGGGAGGATCCCACATGCCGCGGAGCGGCTGGGCCCGTGAGCCATGGCCGCTGAGCCTGCCCTCCGCAATGGGAGAGGCCACAACAGTGAGAGGCCCGCATACCAGGGAAAAAAAAAAAAAAAAAAAGGAGATAAGGCCAGCCTGGCTTGCAGGTGGCCCCTTCTGAGCCCAGAAGATGGGACTGGAGGTCAGGGCTAAGGCCAAGGCCTCGTGGGGGTGGTCACCAAGCCCTCTGGCTGCCTCTTCTCTGCACAGGCTGTGATGGACATGAACGGGAGGGAGGTGAGTGGACGGCTGCTGTACGCAGGCCGGGCCCAGAAGCGGGTGGAACGGCAGAATGAGCTGAAGCGCAGGTTCCAGCAGATGGAGCAGGACCGGCTGACCCGTTACCAGGTGAGGGGCAGGCTTCCCGTGGGGCAGCTGCTTCCGCGTGCAAGTGCCTGTGTGTGGGCAGCCCTGAATGCGACTCCCTCCTCCAGCAATGCCGCTTCTGGGAACTTGGCTTTAGAGAGGCGGGGAGTGGGGAGGGGCTGCAGCTTCCAGGTGATGGGCTCGCTGAGTGATGGGTGAGGTGCAGGGGTGCTGCACGAGGCTGAGAACTGCAGGCTTGGTGGGCGGGGCTTCCAGTGCCCCCTTGGCCCATGTAAGCCCCTCCCCCCACCCCAAGTCATTCTGGGGCTTGGAGGGGAAGGGGCACATCTAGCAGGTATCCTTTCCTTCTAGGGCGTGAACCTGTATGTGAAGAACCTGGATGACTCCATCGATGATGAGAAACTGAGGAAAGAGTTCTCTCCCTATGGAGTGATCACCAGTGCCAAGGTGAGGGCCCGGGGCACCGGGGATCGGTAGCCTTCCCCTCCCGTCCTCACTGCCCACGCACACCCCCATCCCCGCCCCGGGGCTTCCAGGGATTGGGTGCTGCGCTGCTCCTTCTGGAGTTTGGGGGCTGGGTCTGACCCCATTGGAGCTTGTTGTCCATCTGCAGCCTTGTCTGGGCTGGAGGGGAAGAGGGTAGAAATACAGTCCCAGTCACACAGCTGGACTTGCTGGGGCTCACTGTAACCGAGGTTTATGCAACAAGCATTTATTGAGTGCCTACTGTATGCCAGATTCCAGAAATTTGTGTCTCAGAATTTCCTTTGACTTTTGTTGTCTGGCCTTGGCTGGTGACATAACCCCTTCCCGGGCCTCAGTTTCCCCATTTGGAAAATGCGAGGCTTGGGCTGCATCATTCTTCACTCATTCTTCCCCACATGTTGAGCAGAGACCGTGTGCCCTCCTAGCACCAGAGATGTCTTCCAAGCCTCATCTATAAGATGAGGGTGGGCGGTGGGCTCCCTGGATGGTTCTGAACCCTGGCTTCTTGTTAAAATACCCTGGAGACCTCTTAAATAGACACCCGAGTCAGACAAACTGAATGTAGAGCTCTGGGCATCTTAATTTAAAAATCTCCCCACGGGGCTTCCCTGGTGACGCAGTGGTTGAGAATCCGCCTGCCGATGCAGGGGACACGGGTTCGTGCCCCGGTCCGGGAAGATCCCACATGCCGCGGAGCAGCTGGGCCCGTGAGCCATGCTGGGCCCGTGAGCCATGGCCGCTGAGCCTGCGCATCCGGAACCTGTGCTCCACACAATGGGAGAGGCCACAGCAGTGAGAGGCCCGTGTACCACAAACAAAACAAAACAAAACAAAAAAAATCTCCCCACGTAATTTTAAGAAGACCTAGTGTTCGTTCATTCCATACTTGAGCACCTGCTGCTTTGCCAGGCCCTGTGGGAAGCACACAGGAATAAGTCAGACGTAGTCCTTGCCCTTGAGTAACTTAGAGTCTAGTGGGGAAGTCGGATGCATCACTAACTCAAATCTACTGTAGGGTGGGGTGGGGTTGGGGTAAGTGGAGGAGGCAGAGCTGCAGGAGCTCAGTGGAACAGGAAGGAGGGCTTCCTGTAAGAAGTGGCAGTGGCAGCACGTTTGACTTGACTGTGAGGAGGTAGGGAGCTGCAGGTGGGAATGAAAGACTTTCCAAAGAGGTCAATGTGGGTGACGGGGCTGAGGACTTGCACGTGTGGTGTGATGGTTGAGTTCTTGGGACGTGGTCTAGAAGTTCTTTTGCCTGTTGAATCCAATTTAAAATGTCCTTCAGGGAGCCTGGTATTTGGGGAAGAGTTTCTAATAATTTTTGAGTTAAGGACCTTTCCCCCCCAAAAGTGACAGAAAGCTGTGGGACATGTGAATTAAGCATCAGGAAATCTGATTAAATTTATCAATCAGTAAATTGATAAATCTGATTTATAAAAAGCTCTGGGCCCTCTTTCCTGGCAAATGCATACTTGGTGTAGTATTGTGGTTGGAAGCTGGGATTTTAAAGTGAATCAGAAGTAGGTCTAAATCCCAGTCCTACCATTAACTACCTGTAGAGCCTGAAGGAAGTGACATTGTCATTTGGACCCTGTTTACCCATCTGTAAAATGGGAGCAACATGACCTACTTCTAGAGGTGTCCTGAGAACTAAAAGGCCTGCAAGTGGAGCACCTGCCCACGATAAGTAGTGAAATAATGATCTAATTGTTCACATACCTTGCATATAATTTCAGGAGATTCACTGACCTCCTTGAGGACCCCTTGAATGAAGGGAATTGTACAAAATCTGGATTGCTTAGAGTTGATGCACAGTGGGGTGGACTATCTTGTTATAAAATGGGAATTTTACATAAATTTATATATACTTATAAAATTTAATATATTTTCTATTTTATAAAATAGTGATTGAAAATGAGATGATAGTGTTATAAGCACTTCGTAGAGATTAAGTTCATAGTAAGCTCTGCATGAGTATTTTTTATTATTTATTTATTTATTTAGGCTGCATTGGGTCTTAGTTGTGGCACGCGAGATCTTCACTGAGGCATGCAGGCTTCTTTCTAGTTGTGGCGTGCGGCTTTTTCTCTCTCTAGTTGTGGCGCGTGGGCTCCAGGGTGCGTGGACTCTGTAGTTTGTGGCACGTGGGCTCTCTAGTTGAGGCGCGTGGGCTCAGTAGTTGTGGCACGTGCTCCGAGGCATGTGGCATCTTAGTTCCCTGATAGGGCTCGAATCTGTGTCCCCTGCATTGTAAGGTGGATTCTTTACCACTGGACCACCAGGAAAGTCCCTGCATAAGTATTATTTGTACTAAGTTTATCTTTTTTAAAACTACCTAACACAAGTTCTTATTAATTTGCTAAGCAATATTTTTTGTGCCAAGAAAATTTGGCTGTCTCATAAAGCCTATGGACCCTTTCTGAGGATATTTTTAAATGCATAAAAGAAAACTCATAAGATTACAAAAAACAATTGAATTGAAATATATTTGTTAAAATACTAAGGTGACAGCAGTATGTTCTGCTTTATTAAGGCGTCAAACTATAAGATCTAGGGGAATTCCCTGGCAGTCCAGTGGTTAGGACTCCATGCTCTCACTACCGAGGGCCTGGGTGTGGCTGAAAAAGGTAAACAAAACAAAACAAAACAAACTGTAAGATCTAGTGAAGTAGCAATGAGCCTAAAAGATTTTTTTTTTTTTTTTTTTTTTTTTTGCGATACGCGGGCCTCTCACTGTTGTGGCCTCTCCTGTTGCGGAGCACAGGCTCTGGACGCGCAGGCTCAGCGGCCATGGCTCACGGGCCCAGCCGCTCCTCGGCACGTGGGATCTTCCCGGACCGGGGCACGAACCCGCGTCCCCTGAATCGGCAGGCGGACTCTCAACCACTGCACCACCAGGGAAGCCCCGGAAATATAACTCTTAAGAGCATCTTACTTTGTCCATAATTCACAAATGAACTAAAGAACTGTATGGGTAGTTTAATAAAACCCGAGGAGTAGTTGAAATGCAGATTTTTCATTATAGTGACCCCTACAGAAAGGTTTAAGATTGTAGCCTGGCCGAAGAACCCTGCCCCTAGATTTTCACCTGTCCCAAACTACCATCCCACTTCATTTTAGCCGCACGGACAAAGGCAGATACGGTAACAATTTAAGCCGGCTTTCCATCGCCGCTTAGGAAAATCTTTTCAGAAGGAAAATTTAGAGATCAAAATTAACTCTGAAATGCAGCTGTTCTCACTAATTCTGGGGAATGGTCTAGTAAACGATGAGCAGCCCTCATTAGCAAGTGGACCGGTCTTGGACAAGTCACTGTGAGCCTCATTTCCATCACCTGTAAAGTGGGAGTGGCCGTGCCTCCCTGCTCAGGTGGCTGCACCTGTCGAGTAAGAAGGCGTGTCAAGCATCTGGCATACGGTGGGCCTCAGTAAATGTGTGGGTGAGAGAGGACCCCCCTTAATCTCAGTTTCTCCTGGGTACCCTCAGTACTGGGCTGGGCCCCCCGGGGGGTGGGGAGCATGGCCCCCGGAGCCTTCCTTCTCCACCCCCAGCAGCCCTTGTCTTGTCTTGCTTTTAGGTGATGACAGAGGGTGGCCACAGCAAAGGGTTTGGCTTTGTGTGTTTTTCCTCTCCAGAAGAGGCGACGAAGGCCGTGACAGAGATGAACGGGCGCATCGTGGGGACCAAGCCACTGTACGTGGCACTGGCCCAGCGCAAGGAGGAGCGGAAGGCCATCCTGACCAACCAGTACATGCAGCGCCTCTCCACCATGCGGGCCCTGGGCAGCCCCCTCCCGGGCTCCTTCCAGCAGCCTGCCAGCTACTTCCTGCCCGCTGCGGCCCAGGTGACCTCCTGTCCGCATCCCTTCCCTGACAGCCAGGTGGGGCAGGAAGATCAGAGCTTCACAGGCAGACAGAGATTCCCAACATGCTTCTGCTGGAAACCCACTCGGCAAGCGGCCGTTGTCACCCCATCTCTAACAGGGGTAATTTTGTCCCTGTCAAGCAGTGCTTCCCGATCTGGGAGAGATGCGTGAATGTGATGCTGAAAGATTCTCTGCGGTCAAGTACGTTGGGGAAATGTTGCATTAAGCCAGAGAAGCCTTGATTTCTTTACTGTGTACCTTCTTCTATCCTGATATGCCAGTAGGCACCATGACTTCACCAAACTGGCAGAGTATGTAGCATTCCCCCAACTTAGATGATCATTTTTGTGAGTTGCCTGCTAACGTCTCTCCTGGGTGCTGATGTTCTAAGGGGCCTGGTTTGGGGAAGGAGCTTGTGTGACCTGGAGGGAGTAGAAGGATGTCTGTAGAAAGATGAGTGGCTCCGAGGATGGGAACATTCCTCCCCCTTAGCAGTTACTTAGGCTGGCACAGGTAACAGTGGGGTTGTTGCCCTTTTATCCAGGTCACTGGGCTAGTAGTACTGATCATCAGGGACAAGGATTGAGCCTGAGATCTAGCCCTGAAGGGGTCAGGGCTAATGGACCTCCTGATGTGGGAAGCAGGAGCCTTAACCCCAGCTTTGTGGGTCTATAATGACCAGTCCCCTGTAGGGGACAGTGGAATTCCCATAGTGGTGTCCCTGAGGGAATGCAGTTTCTCACCTCCCCTGCTGCCAACCCCCCTCACTCTAGGTCTTTCTGTCCCCCCACAGCCTCCAGCCCAGGCTCCATACTATGGCTCTGGCCCAGCTGTCCAGCCTGCCCCCAGGTGGACGGCCCAGCTACCCAGACCCTCGTGTGAGTGACCCAGCCCCTGCCCTCCACACGGGTCCCGTGGGGCTGTGTGTAACACAGCGGGTTAAGGACACGAGCTTGGGGGTCAAGCCTGGCTCTGCCGCTTCCCAGGGTGTTAATTTGGCTGGGTCACGTCACCTCTCTGAGCCTCGGTTTCCTTTTGTGAACGTGGGCCTGAGTGAGACGTGTGTAAATCACCGAGGACAGGGCCGGGCCCGTAAAAGGCACACACGCAGCTGTTATCTTCAGTGAGCTCCAAAGGCTCTCCTGATTTGTGACGGTGAAAATTCCTGCAAAGCTGAGAAAATAATACTCCCTTGGCACTACTGTTGATGAATGGTCCTTCTCTAAGACTGACGTTCACCCTGACCTGAAGCTGCCCTGGGGGACCAGGCTGTGTGGTCCTGGTACCTATGCCTCTTGGGGTCCTGGGGGGACAGAAGTTGGCTTTGTAATTGCAGATTCCCAACGCCCTCCCCTGGAGTTCTGGGTCTGCCAGTGAATTCACTCCTTTCTGTTGCAGAATGTTCTGGTTCCCCTTCCCATCCCCTTCCTCACCCCAGAACTGTCAGGGTGCAGCGTGCCCGCCTGATTGTCCCCCTCCACCCAAACTTTCTCCGTGTTCTCTATGCCGCAAGCCGCCTACCCGCCTGCGGCCTCGGTTGCCCAGCCAGCAGCTGTGTCTCGGCGCCCCTCATTCCCCATCGGCAGTGCCAGGCAGATCTCCACCCACGTGTCACGCCTGGTGCCCCACGCCCAGGGAGTGGGTGAGTGTGTGCAGGGCCAGGAGGAATGGAACGGAGGGTGGCTGCGGTGGTGGGTAGGGGGCTTGCTGCTGGTAGCGAGGCAGAACCGGCTTCCACGGTGACCCTGCCGCTGGCCCCCTTGCAGGGCAGTGCCGGCATCTGAGGCCGCACAGTGGGCTCCAGGGTCAGGGTCCTACCGACCCAGTTCCGGGGCTGACTCACTCTGTGGTCGTGCTACCTACCGTACCTGGTATCCTCTTGTCTAAAATCTGGGTGAGGGACTTCCCGGGCGGTCCAGTGGTTGAGACTCTGAGCTTCCACTTCAAGGGGCGTGGGTTCGACCCCCTGGTCGAGGAACTAAGATCCCACATGCCGCGCAGCACGGCCAAAAGAAAAAATCCAGGTGAAAGCAGTATTCCCATCGTGTGATGAGGGTGAAAGTGATCATACGTGCAGGGGCGCAGCACCAGATCTGAACCTAAGTACTGCGGCAGCTGTGAACAGGGGAGCAGGTTTTGGCTATAAGGCAAGCATCTGTTCCTTCATTTGGCATATGTTTGCACGCCTGTGTGCTGACCCTTTACTCGGCGCTGGGGATTCTACATGAGTGCTGGTTTTGAGGTGTTACGCCTTTGGGTTGCTGTGGGGCCTTACCATCCCTGCTTATCTCTTACAGCCAACATCGGTACCCAGACCACAGGACCTGGTGTGGCAGGATGCTCTTCACCAAGGGGGCCTCTCCTGACACACAGATGTGCCTTGGCAACACACAACACCCACCGGGTAAGGCTGGCCCAGCTGCCCACTGAGTTTGGGCCCCGGGGGTGCTTGGCTCAGAACCTTGTCTAAGGTGCTGGCCCTGTCTGGGCCTTGGTTTTCTTTCTTTTCTTGGCTTGTAAAGTTTCCTTTATTAACATGTACCATCAGAAGCGATATCCCCACCCACCACCCACTAACAGAGGGGGAAAAAGGACCAGGATCACATTTTGTTTGTTCATCACAATTTGCCTTGCCTGGGTTATTACCAAAATTAACTTGGGTTTCCTTAGTATTTACATAGTAAGCAGCGAGGATGTGATCAATCTGCAGAATAGAACTGAAAATATCTGCTGTAATTAAAAGCTGTGTATTTATCTCCCTGCCCCCTAAAAAAAACTCTCCAACTCAGCATGTTCAGATCCTGTCTAGAATTTCGGTGTGTATACTTCAAACTATCTCTTGCAAAATGAACAAGAGTAGGCTTTAGAGAGCGGAATGGTTTTAAGGTTACCAAGATGCGAAAGGGTCAGAAATCATGCTGGGGATGCGGCCATAAAGCTACCTGATTAAAATGCTTTCTTTAGCACCAGGTGGTCAGTAACGTGTGGCTTTCACTTGACAACACGCATAGGGTTCCTAGCGCCACGGAACACGTCTGCACTAGGACGTCACTTTGTCGTCTAGTCCACCGTGCCCTTGTTAGGGATTCTGTCCCGCCCGATTGCCCATACCTTGGCCCCTGCTCCCCCTCTTCCAGAGCCTTCCTGGAGGCCTGTGCTCACCTGACAAGGGTAAATGTTTTGAGGCCTTGCCCATCCGTGTGGTTAAGGGATGTGCCCCCGGCATCATGTGCAGGTCCAGGAGCCTGCTGTGCGTGTCCCTGGACAGGAGCCCCTGACTGCGTCCATGCTGGCCGCGGCGCCGCTGCACGAGCAGAAGCAGATGATCGGTGAGTGGCTGGTTCCTCGATCCTGGAGCAGGAAGGGGGCGCCACCAGCCGCTGGTTTACCTGGTGGGAAGTGCCTCGAGTGGAGGTCAGACGCGGGGACGAGGTCCGCAGCCTCGTGCTGACCCACCTGCCGGGTGGACTTGCCCAAAGGGCCTCTACTTCCCAGGATCCTGCTCATCTTGTCTTAAAACACTGGTCAGACCAGATGGTCCCGAGATCTCTTCCAGCTCTGCTGTTCTGTGACTCTGACTCAGGCTGGGAGAGACCCCAGACATGGGGAGATGAGGGGCCAGGAGGAGGAGCAGGAGGGCAGGGTCTTGGGTTTCTGCCCGGAAATGGCCCCTAAGGTGGGTGCTGTGGTACGTCACACCTCTCGCGATGGGAAGAGGCTGTCACCGAGTTTCATCGGTCTCCCGGTGCCCACGGCAGGGAGGAGGAACATAAACGTGCCCTGGGGAAACAGACATTGTTCCCCCTGGCCCCTGATCTCCCGTGCAGTCCATCTCCATCCCAGCCTCTGTGGCGGGCCCTGCTTAAGGAGGCCGCTACCGGCTGAATGAATGAACGAGCTTGCTGTGGTTCCCAGGCTCTTTCCTTCGCCTAGATCTCCAGACTCTTCTCTGAAGGCCCCCAGTGCCACCACACCATTGTTTGCTCGGCTCACTTGGGGTTTTGTCACTTTACTACCCACCCCCAAAGAAAAATTCTAAATGGGCTTCATGGCGGTAGAAGGCTCTGTAAGCAGTGCCCTGGAAACATCTTCACTCCCCTTGTGGGAGAAGCCCTCCCCCACCACTGAAGGCACCCAGCACCTCCACCCCCGGCTGCACCCTCCACACGTTGCCCAGATGGGCTGACCACCACCACTAGGCCCCGTCACTCGAAGTGCCCAGTGGTGGAAGGTAAGTTTATCTTGTGTGCTTGGCTCCCCTGTCCCTCCAAGAAGTCAAGTTCAGCATTATCGTATCCCGTCTAGAATTTCAACGTGATCCTTCAAGTGATTTCTTGCCAAATGAACAAGAGTAGTCTTTAAAACAGCAACCAACCTTGCATCAGAGCCTGTGCAGTGTACTTTACATGTAACATCAAATTTGATTCTTCACACCAGCCTCCAAGGTGGGGTTGGCTATGCTCACTTGGGGAAGAGGCCCCCGAGAGTGTTCAGTGACACACCCGGAGGGAGCAGTTCTGGGACAAAAGCCCGGATGCCCCCTCCGCTGCGTTCCACAATACCACCCCCGCCCTGGGACGCCCGGGCTGTCCGCCAGCTGTGTGCATAAGCCTCAGAGGCTCTTCCGTACAGGTGAGCGTCTCTACCCCCTTATCTACAATGTCCACACCCAGCTGGCCGGCAAGATCACGGGCATGCTGCTGGAGATGGACAACTCGGAGCTGCTGCTCCTCTTGGAGTCCCCAGAGTCCCTCAACGCCAAGGTGGGCTGGAGCCTGCGAGGAGCGGGGAGGCCCGGGGCCAGAGGAGGGTTACCGATCAGGGCCTCTCCTAGGCGAGCTGGTAGGCTGCTGCTTAGATGGGTGAAGTGTGTCTTCTTGCTGAAATCAGCTAATACCTGCAGAACGTGGAGGTGGCAGAGGGCCTTAGTGAAGGGTCAGCTACTTCAGCGCCTGCGGCCTCCCTGCAGCTCCACAGGCAAGACTGTGCGACAGGGCGCTGTGTTGTGACCCAGCCCAAGGGTTAGGGCTCCCCCAGCCGTCTGGCAGTGTAGGAGGTGGCTGTGGGTTTCTGCCATGGGAGCCGGTGAGCACAGTCTGAGGGGGCAGCGGGGCTGGGCGCGGGCCCTCTGGCGTCCGGCGGGCCGAGCTGGGGAGGCGGGGCTCTCCCAGGACCCTGCTGGGGCCGCCGCACCAACCCCTCCCCCGTGTGTCCCACAGGTCGAAGAGGCTCTGGCGGTGTTGCAGGACCACCAGGCCACGGAGCAGACTTGAGTGCACGTGCGCCGGGACCAGGTGGGTGGTGGTCAGGGGAAGGGTGACGGAGCAGCCGAGCCCAGAAGCTGTATGGGACTGGGAAGGGACATTCAGACTCCCAGAGAACGCTGTGGTGTCACTGGCTTATCTCGGAGGCACCAAGGAGGCGTTCAGGGGAAGCTGTGACGATCAAAGGCAAGGAGGACAGACTGTGTGATGGGAATTGGCGTGGACTCCGGTGCCAAGTGGGCCGGCTGCCTGGCCCGGCGGCCTCGCTCAGAATAGGCTGGCCTTCCCCCGGGCACCGCCTGGCCCCATGCGACCTGCCGGAACGCCTGGCTTGGGCTTGTCTGTGTCCTTGCTTGAAGACTGGGTGTCTGCCATGCTTTAGAAACATTTATTTTTTCATCCCCAGAAAATGGACTCCTCACTCCCTTGGCGGACAAGAGAACAGCATTTCCGGCTCTTGGCTCTAAGGCCCTGTGAACCGTAACTTCCCATCTGGGCTGTACCTGCACTTGCGCTTTTTGTGAAATGAAGGCTGGTCACCCGGCCAGCCTCTTACCTGTTGCTTTGTGCATTAAAAGTGCTGCAAACTCCGTCTTGTCTCCCAGGAGGCCTTCTTGTGTCAGAGGGAGGTGGGCAGAGCAAAGGGTAGCCTTGACTGGCTTGGGGCTTTGGCTGTAAGAAACAGGAACAGAAACCCAAGGGCGCGCTGCGCTAACGCACACAGAGGGTGTGTGAACCGTGCACCAGACAGAGCAGAGCTGCCAGGAACTGAGCAGGACGACCTGTAAGAGTCCCAGAGGAGTGGCTGCCACCCACCGACCGTGCAGCGGGGGACTAAGCGGTCGTCACACAGCGCTGAAGCTCCAGGTGCCCACGTGTGCGTGGGGGTTCTGGATGCCCGGCTTGAGCAGCCTGCAGGGCAGGATACTCTGGAAGCAGTAGCTGCTGCTTCGCTCTGGGCTGGCTGACTAAGGCGTTGTGTCACAACTCCACTCTTGTAAAAAGGCTTTCGGTTACCTTCCCAGGTTGTGATTTCCAGGTTATGCTGGTCTACCTGCCTCCTATGTTTTCATGAGGAAATCAAGCTACTTGCCTTGTGGACCTCAAGAGGAGAAAGTCAGTCTGTTGTGACTAGATGTCACCTCTAAACCTGCCTAAAATCGGGTGAGTCATGCCTGCTTAAGAGGCAAGAAAAGGGGGTGCAGCTGCTTGCTTTGAAATGGTCCCCAGGCCAGGCCCATGGAGTTTCTGTGACTCTAAAATCTGCTGCAGCCTGGAGGTCTGGTTGCTCAGAGACTCGGCCCTCGGAGAGGGCGGAAGCAGCGTGCTAACGGCTGAATGTTGCCCAGAACCGAATGGGATGGGGGAGCAAAGCGACAATAAGCACCCCGTCTGCCCGGCTTTCTGGAGTCAAACTTCTCCATTAAGATGGAAACGATTTAACCTAAGACACAGCCCAGGCAGGCAGGGGAGGCAGCCCTTCCTTCTGGCCGGATCCTCAGGCGCCCCCAGCCTCACCCGTACCACACTTCGTGAGGTTAAGGGCACTTCCTGGCCCTGTCCTCGCAGCGGGGGGTCTTCACCAGCGCTGTTCCGTCTGCTGGGATTGCTCTTCCCTCCCCTCTTCACCTGCTGTGATCCCCACATTAGAACCTAATTCACACTTGACTTCCTCAGGGACCCCTTTTCCTCCACGGGGTCAAACCTCCCTAGTTGGGGAAAGTGTTGCGACCACTCCTTTAGAACGCTTCAGCCGGCTGCACGTTCACGCTCGTGTGAGTAACTTCTTGGTCCCATGGGACCGTCAGCCCTCTGAGAGCAGGGACCGTGTCTATTTATTCACTGCTGTTTCCCCAGCTCTACATGTAGGGCCTGGCCCATGCAGACATTCCAGTAAATCTGATCAAAGAATGGAAGAGTGTTCCATAAGCAGTCTTTTTTTTATCATTGCAAAGTTCCAAAATGAACCCAAACTGAAAAAGCATAAATGAAAGTACAACAGACATTTATGTAGAAAACATCAATGCAGTAGCTTCAACACACAGTTCAACAGAATCAGTCAGTTCAGTTCAGATTAACGTCAACATATTACAAAGAACTAAGAAGCCTCGACGGGTCCCTGCCCGGGACGGAAGGACAGTGACTTCCGGGAGGCCTTTCTCCCCATCTCGCCTTCCGAAGAAGCAGCCACACCTTCTGGCTCTTGAAACAGCTCAGGCGCCTCCACGCCGGGGGCGGCAGCAGAGCCACAGGCAAAGCCGGCGAAGGGCCAGGTCCTGCATCCCCACCAAAGGAGGGCTCGGCCAAAAGGCATCAGGGCTCAGAACACAGAGCGCTGCGCCAAGGCCCGGGCGGGGGCAGCAGCGCTGGAGACCAGCTCAACAGGCTGCTTTGGGTGCAGGCGGCCAGGGCTTCCCAGTGCCCCGCACGCCCCAGCCCAGGTTGCTCAGGTGGACCACGGTGAGGGTGCCTGGCGACGCTGGCAGGGCAACTCGGTCTGGACCGTGCTGGGCAGAGACAGAGCCGAGGGCTTTGCCTGTGAGGACCTGTCTGTGTGACCCGGTCGCTGTCCGCAGCACAGGGAGTTCAGAACAGGGAGAGACCTTTCCAACACAACGTCTCGTTTTTGACTACACTGAGCTTAATTTGAACAGGCAAATCCTCCTGAGGGGTGGGAGGCCATCACGTCTCTGAGGGGCAGAGGAGCTTGCTCTGGGGCATGCCGGCTCCTGGAAGCAGGCACAGAGGAAGGTGGTCAGGCAGAGGTGTCGTGCTGCCCCTTTGGGTTTTTAGTTTAAGCTCCGGTTAACCTCCTGCCGCAACTTCTGTGCGGGGCCGTTCCTGGGCTCAATCTGCAGGAGGCTGTTGATGTCCGCAAAGCTGGATTTATAGTCCTGAGAGGAGAGAGAGGGTGTGGGGATGGAGCCCTGGCCCAGGGAGACCAGGCGGGGGTGGGGACCGCTGCTGAGCCCGCAGAGGGTTTCTGCACCCCAGCCTGGAGGCCTGCCTGGAGCCCTGGATGAGAAGGCACATGGCAGGTACCCCTCACCTTGACCGTGCTCTGGAAGTGCCAGCACAGGCCCAACTGGCCGTGGCTCTGCTGCTGCCTCCGGCCAGAATCTCTTTACCTTGAGTGCCTTGTAGGCTTGAGCCCGTCTGTAAAACGCCTTCACGTTCTTTCCGTCCAGCCTCAGGGCTTCCGTGCAGTCCTTCACAGCCTCCTTGTACTGCTTCAGCACCAGATGGCAGAGCGCCCTGAGGGGAAAGAGCGGGCCACGCAGCCGTCTGAGGAGTGCCCCGCGGCTCCCCGAATGCACCGTGCTGGGTGCTTCCTACCTCCCTCAGTCCTCACAGCTACCCAGCACCCTTCTGCAGAGGTGACACGGCTCAGAGGGTTGAAGGGACGCGCCAAGCTTCCACCACTACCGAGGGGCAGACCTGGGACTCAACCCGGGCTCGAACGACTCGAGATTCTGACCGTGTTCGGTGCTATTGTTCTGAAGCCTCACGTTCCCACACTGTACTCTTTCAAGCGAAAAACGGCTTCCCGAAACACTCCCCTTGCTAAAAAATTATCTACCTCAAGAAAAAAACAAATACCAGGCTCTAAATAAATACCGGGCATGCTGACATGTTAGGGGTGAAATGTAAAGATGTCTACAACTTATGCATCAAAGATGATAAGATGGATCAATAGATGGCTATAGCAACAAAGCAAATATAACAATGTTCTTTTTAATTGAAGCGTACTTGATTTTATAACAATGTTTATGAATTTAATTGGGAAGTATATGGGTGTTCAATACATAATTCATTCAACTTACATTTTGAAAATTTTCACATTCTGCATCAACGGGGGAAAAGTATATATTTGTATCTTTCTCATTCAATTTTAGTCCTTTCCCCCAAAGATAATCACTAAAAACAGAACAGATACCATTCCACCTCTTTTTTTTTTTTTTTTTTTTTTTTTGCGGTTCGCGGGCCTCTCCAGTTGCGGAGCACAGGCTCCGGACGCGCAGGCTCAGCGGCCACGGCTCACGGGACCAGCCGCTCCGCGGCATGTGGGATCTTCCCGGACCAGGGCATGAACCCGTGTCCCCTGCATCGGCAGGTGGACTCTCAACCACTGCGCCACCAGGGAAGCCCCCACCTCACTTTTTAATGGATACATAGTACTCACTTGTATGTACCATAATTTATTTCATTAATTCCTTATCAGTAGATATTTTTCAGTTTCCAGTTTATAAATAAACGATGCTACCATGAACATCCTTGCGCATAAATCTTAAGATGCCTATTAGGAGGGAGTGCTGCACCAAAAGGTACATACATACATTTAAATTTTTGATTATTACCAAAATGCTCTCTAAAAACCAGCTGACCCTTGAGGAACACGGGTTTGAACTGCGTGGGTCCACTTATATGCAGCTTTTTTTCAGTAACAAATTCAAGAGTATCACACCATCTGCATTTGGTGGACCCCATGGATGCAGCAGAACCGCAGATACGAGAGGACGACTGTAAATTATGCTGAGATTTTTTGACTGCAGGGAGGGTCAGTGCTCCCCAAAGCCGCCTTGTTCAAGGGTCAAGTGTACTTAAGAACAGTTACTAACAGAGACTATTTTCCTACAACCGTACCAACCCTGGGTCTCAACCTTTAACTCCTGCCATTATGGAAGAAAATAGCATCTGTTTTAATGTAGTTGCTTTAAATATAGGTAAAGCTGAGTGTCTTTACAAAAGATTTTTAAATCTTATGAAATAAAATTTATCCAACTTCTTTAATGACTTCTGTGGGTCCCCCTCCATCACCACCAAATACCTTCCCCACTGCAAGATAATTAACCCACACACTGTTCTAGAACTTAATGGTTTTACTTTTTACATTTGAAACTGTGATCCACTTAGAATTTATTTTAAAATAAGGAGTGAGGGTAGGGATTCGGCTTCCTTTTGAACTCTCTCCAGCCAACCCAACACCATTTATTGGATAATTCCTCTTTTTCCCACGCTTTATCATATCTAAATTCTCTTATGCTGTTATTCTTTTCCTGACAAATTATGGAATTATTACCAAGAATGTAAAAAAATTCTACTATTTTCACCGAGATTGCATGGAACTTATAAATCAACTTAGAAAAAGCTTCTCCTTGTAACAATTTAAAAGCAGGCACAAATTCTGTGGCATTCTTCCCATTGAAGAGGTCCTATGTTCTTTCCTCTTGAATGTAGGCAGGTTCTGTGACTGTTCTGAGCAACAGAGTACAGAGGAACGTATGAACCCCAGGGGTAGGCTACAGAGGTCTTGTAGCGTCAGCCTGTTCTCTGGGAACACTTGCTCTTAGAGCCTTTAGCTGCTATGCAAGAAGCCAACTATCCTGAGGCCACCACGCCGTGAGGACACTCAAGCCAGCACATGTGACAAGGCTGCCAGGAGAGAAGAAAAAAGGCTCCAGCTTGCTCTGTCAGTTCCACTCCCCAGCCGTTTCAGTCATCCCAGCCCTGGTGCCAGATACGCAGGAGAAGTGTTTAGACGCCTCCGGTCCCAGCTACCATCTTGTTGACCCTGAATGACAGACCCTGAGTAAGAACTGCCCTTTCCGAATTCCTGGCTCACGAATCATGAGCAAAATAAAACAGCTGTTGTCAGCCACTAAGTTTTAGAATAGTAGTCCCTGATCTAAATTTGAACATAGAAGAATTCTAAGGAAACTAAAGTGTTCTCTCAATGGCCTCTGGTAATTTAAAGAATTAGCCAAATTTCTGGGAAGTACAGGAACCACAGTGTAAGCATTAGGTACTATTTGGTGACTTCTGAATATAAATGTTGCAATGAAAATGATTACATATGAACTCCAAAGATTATATTCAAGATGTGAAAAACACATAACTTTGGCCTATAAAATAAACGCCCTTGGCTTTTGATAAACAGAATGATTTTGTATCCAATCAGAAGGGTTTTCATTAGGAAGGAGAGAAGTGAGTGAAAAGGAACTCAAGCTTTGGAGTATAAACACCTGACTTAAATCACAGCTCCACCATGTATTAGTTGTTTAACTTTATGATCATTTAATTCATCTTTCTGAACCCGTTTTCTCTTAGGTAAACTGGGACCATGACCTAACCTGAAGGACTGCTGTGAGTACTAAATGAGACTCTTCTGGAGGTCCATTCAGGGCCTGGCAAATTGTAGGGGCCAAGTACCTGACAGTGATATCCACTTAGGTATCAAGTACGAAGTGGAGCGTTAAAACAGCATCCAGGATGTGGTATATTCCACCACAATGGATAGAAAATTGATCTGTATAAAGTTTTCAGTCTTCTAAATTAAATTTATACAATCAATGAAATTACAACGAAAAGCCCAACAAGATACGGTTTGGAATTTATCACAGTGAGACTAAGGTTTAGCTAGAAGATCAAAGCTGGGAAAATAGCCAGGGATACTCTGATTAAGAAGATTAAGGAAAAAGACCAGCCCTACAAGATACATTGCAAAGCAATAGTAATTGACAGTGTGGCACAGACAAATGTTTAGATCAGATGTGGTCCCTTGCTGAAAGTTTCAAGCTTCTGACAGTAAAACTAACAGATCTCACTGGAGCCAGGTTCCAATTCTGTCTCTGCCATTTATTGGCTGGGTGAGCTGAGGAAAAGCCCTTCCTGCTCTGAGCCTTGGTTTTCTCAACATTAAAACAAGATGAGCATCTACTGCCAACACCTTTGAGGGCTACTGCTGAGCAGGGACTCCTACACAATAAAGAGACAGTACCCTGGCTCCCAGGCTCTCACTGTCGGTGGAAAGAATCACCGACCACCGGCAGCAGCTCAGGCGCAGGCCCTTCTATAGCACCGCAAGCCCAACCCCTCAGGCTAGACTGGACCCTTCTCTCTTGCTCAGGCCAGGCAATAGTTAATCCATACCCTGGGTTCTGCCCTGGTGCTTGCAGACAGACAGTGCCGAAATTTCTAACCAGAGGGTCTTGGAGAAGCCCACGGGGTGAGAGTCGGGGAAGGTGCAGAGGCTTTGATACTTGTGTTGGGCGTGTGTTTGCATAGCAAGCCGATAGATTTTACTCACATCCTATGTTTATCTGGTTAATGAAAATTTGGGGGGTGGGGGGGCGAACAAAGCCCAGGCTCCCCTTGGGCACCCCTCAGTTTCTGCCCTTTAAGAGAGTGAATGCCACTGGCAACTCCCATCTCACCGTGACCAAAGAGTGTGAATGCACGTTTTGAGCTGTAACACACAGGCATACCTCGTTTTACTGTGCTTCACAGATATTCTGAAGATATCAAAATTGAAGATTTGTGGCAACCCTGCATCGAGCAAGCCTACTGGCACCATTTTTCCAGCAGCATTTGCTCACTTTGTATGTCTGTTTCACATGTTGGTAATTCTCACAATATTTCAAACTTTTTCATTACGATTATACTCGTTACAGTGATCTGTGGTCAGTGATCTTTGATGTTACTACTACGACTTGCTGCTCACATGATGACTGGCGATTTTTAGCAATAAAGTATTGTTAAATTAAGGTACGTACGTTGTTTTTTAGACATAATGCTATTGCACGTTTAACAGACTACAGTATAATGTAAACGTAACTTTTAGATGCACAGGGAAACCCCAAAACTCGTATGACTCGAGTTATTGCGATATTTGCTTTACTGTGGTGGTCTGGAACTGACCCTGCGATATCTCCGAGGTATGCCTTTACTGACTAAATGCTGGGATGCAGAGCCCATCACAGTCTAAGAGAAGACTGCAGGAGAATGTTCGGTGTCCTGAAATCCCCCAGGCCAGCCGTGTGGAAGGTACCTGTTGCTGTACGTGGCGGATTCCAAGTTACTAAACCAGAGGCTCTCATTGTACTTCTCAATCGCTTGCTTATGGTTCCCCTTCTTTACAAGCTCATTGCCTTCCTCCTTCAGAACTCTGGCTCTCTCCACATCCCCAGCAGAAGGCACTAGATACAAATTCAGAAGAGGAAAAAACCATGGAGCAGGTGCCCAGCTGAGCTCCAGGAGCTCTCTTGGGCAGCGTCTCTTCTAAGCCGTCTACAACGCTCTGTCCCCAGAGCTTTCCTGCACTGTGTAAAGCATCCTGCCTGAGTAATGATACCCCCGATCAATGGCTTCTGGGATATTAAACAGTTTTTCCTTTGGAAGAGATTGGGACTCCTGATATAAACATACTTTTACACACACAATGATAAACACACAAGAAAAAGTAACCCAGGTTCTGGCCTCAGCACTGCCACTCAGTAGCTGGAAGTCCGGTGTGACCTACCTAACGCTTCTGGACTTCGATTTGCTCACCAATATATTGGGGGCAATACCTGTTCCACACACGGCTATGTTAGGAAGAAATGTGAGAAAACAGGAGAAAGTGCAGAGCACCCTATAAACTTAAAGCAGGAGAATAAGTGAGAAAGTATTTAAATAAACAAACATCTGGTAAAAAAGGGTGAAGATCCTGGGCTTCCAGAAAAGGGCAGAGGTTATCTGCTACTCCTCAGTTGTTTTGGTCTGAGCCTGTGAGTGTTCTCCCCAGCTCGACACCTGCAGCTGTGCCCCAGCCTTCGGGGGGGCAGGGTGGGGAGAGGGAGAAAGGGAGAGAGAGAGAGACAGAGAGAACAAGGTGAAATGCCAACTGCTCCACCTGGCCTTGGGGCCCCTTCACTGCACGGCCCCAGTTAATTATTCCAGCCCCAGCTCCCATATAACCTGCTTTTTCAATTTTTAAAAGCTATCTTTATAAAATACTCAATATTTATGACAAGGGTAAGGTTTTAGGAATAAAACTAATACCCTTGAACTCATCCCTCACCTTAAGAAACAGAACATTTACTAAGACCTTTGAAATCCTGTGAGCCTCTCCCGCTATCAATCCACCCCTGGAGGAAACCATTAACCCCAATTCTGTGCACACCAACACCTGCCCCCCATTTTCTTGGTTAGTTTAACTATATATACAATAGTATCTATAAACTATTTACTGTTTACATTGTTTTAGAACTTCAAAAAAAGGAATACATAATTCGATGTATTCTTTTCCCCCTCAGAATTATATTCCTGAGATTCATCTGTGTGGATGCAAACACCTGTAACTCCTTCACTCATTCTCACTGCTGCAATGCAACTGATTTATCTGTTCTACTGTTTATGGAGACTTGGGTTATTTTGCTTTTCGCTCTTACCGAATTTTTTTTTTAATTAAAAAAAATATATTTATTTATTTATTTATTTTTGGCTGCGTTGGGTCTTTGTTGCTGCGCGTGGGCTTTCTCTAGTTGCGGCGAGCAGGGGCTACTCTTCGTTGCGGTGCGGGGGCTTCTCATTGCAGTGGCTTCTCTTGTTGCAGAGCACAGGCTCCAGGCACGCAGGCTTCAGTAGTTGTGGCACGTGAGCTCAGTAGTTGTGGCTCACCGGCTCTAGAGCACAGGCTCAGCAGTTGTGGTGCACGGGCTTAGTTGCTCCGCAGCATGTGGGATATTCCTGGACCAAGGCTTGAACCTGTGTCCTCTGCATTGGCAGGAGGATCCTTAACCACTGCGCAACCAGGGAAGCCCCTCTTACCGAATTTCTGCTCTAAACGTCCCTGTACATGTTTCCTTGTGCACGCGTGCATGAGTTTCTCTAGAAGCAGAGCCAGTAGGCTGCAATGTGCACACACCCTCAGCTTCACCTCGGCTCTGCCACGCAGCCCACGCTGCCCCACGCTTGTCCCCACTAGCCACCAGCAATGCCCCACCACTTCATTCTCTCACTCCTTCCACTGCCTCTGCGGAAAACCCCCTCCCCTGCGCACCTGAAGAGCTCACCCTTTCAGGCCCAGCTCAACCTGTCACCTCCAGGAGCCTTTCTTTCCCCAGCTCTCCCAAGCACACTGATGGCAGTTCCCAATTTGAATTCTTCAAACATTAGAGACGCTAAAGCACCTGTTCTTCCTCCTGTATTTTATTATTATTTTTTAAAATTTATTGAGATACAATTTATCTACCATAAAATTCACCATTTTAAAAGTGTACAAATCACTGATTTTAGTGTATTCCCAGTTATGCAACCATTACTACTACCTAATTCCAGAACATTTTCATCACCTCCAAAAGAAACCCCATACCCATTAGCAGTCCCTCCCATTCCCCTGCCCGCATCCTCGGTAACCACCAATCTACCTTCCATCTTTCAGGATTTGCTACTGTGGGAATTTCGTCTAAATGGAATCATACAATATGTGCTCCTTTGTGACTTCTTTCATTTCACATAGTGTTTTCAAGGTTCATCTGTGTTGTACCATGTATCAGAATTTCCTTCCTTTTTATGGCCAAATGATGTTGCACTGTATGGATATACCACATTTTGTTTATCCATTCATCACTTGAGGAACATTTGGGTTGTTTCCACTTTTGGGCTGCTATGAATAATGATGCTGTGAACGAGCTTTTATGTGAATGTATGTTCGATTCTCTAGAAGTGGGACTGCCGTTGCACAGCTCTTAAGTGTATGTTCGTTTTAATGCATCTCATGTGAAGCCCTTTACACACATAAAGCTTTCAGCCCTGGCTTGGGACTTAAGTGAGCAGATAGGAACCTATCTCACCAACAACACGTGGTGGGATCCAAGTCAGCTGGAAAGCCCAGCCAGAGTCCCACTAGCAATTCTTTTTCCTCTCTCCCATGCCCTGAGAGGCTCAATGGTTTCTTCAATTCAAGATGCTGTCTATTTGATAACAATTCAGAGGCCTGGGGTAGGGGAAGTGGTGGCAGGAATGTTTCTTTTGACACTAATTGTAAGATACCTCCTGATTTTAAGAAGTTAAATTGTTTGGGGAGGGGAGAGGGATTATTGCATTTTTAGACTTGGGGAGATCAGTCTTACATTTAAAGGTTACCCCTAGAGGCCAACCCAGCATTTTTATAGAGGAGGAAAAGGAGGGACGGCTCCATAGCTTAGACAACAGTGTAGGCCGACCCTTACTGCTGAGGCTGCAGCGAGAGGGGGTACAGACACAGAAGTAGCAGGCAAGGCTGCGCGGTGGACCCTCTACTGAGTATCTCGATGTGGCCTCCGGGGGCAGCCCGTGGAGAGAAAGGTTACTCTGTGCTACATCAGACACTCAGCAATAGGGATCTGCTCCTTAGTTCTCCACACCATGGAGTCACAGGAAAGGCTGAGGAGCTCCAAGTGGCAGAGCCCAGAGAACTCTGGACTCCAAGGCCAACCCTGTTCCTTCCATAATGCCATGTATTACTTCACCTCCCTGGGCCTTGGTTTCCCCATCTGTGCAGTCAGGAGAGTGATCCCTTCCCTGCCTGAGTCACTCTGTCATTATCAGGACCAAACAAAATGAGTTAATAGGGAGGTGAGCACTCTTTAAAATGAAGGACACATGTGGGTGATGATGTATCATGGGCCTGGATTCACTTAAGCTCATTGATCTATTCATGCCACAGATATTAATAAGCACCTGGTTATAGTTCAACCTCAACTACCTCTTAAAGTAACTACCACTACAGTTTTATTACCTACTGTATACTTTGTTTATCTAAGTCACTCTAATTTCAAAAGAAGTTCCTTAGGCTTCCCTCCCAGTACTCATGCCTCCTACTCCCTGCCCAATACTCACGCCCTCCTGAAACTTGGGTCTTTACAGTGGTCTCCTTCTCAGGACTGTTTTGACGCATTAATGTTTTGGCCTTCCTCCTGTATTTTATTTTATTTATTTATTTATTTATTTTTGTAGTACGCAGGCCTCTCACTGTTGTGGCCTCTCCCGTTGCGGAGCACAGGCTCCGGACGCGCAGGCTCAGCGGCCATGGCTCACGGGCCCAGCTGCTCCGCAGCATGTGGGATCTTCCCGGACCGGGGCACGAACCTGTGTCCCCTGCATCAGCAGGCAGATTCTCAACCACTGCGCCACCAGGGAAGCCCCTCCTGTATTTTAAATTGCTCTGTTTATGTGTCTCAGTCTCTCACTGGGCTGAGAGCTTCCTGAGGGCTTCTCTGGGCCACAATGCTCGGCACAGGGCCTAGGACACACCTGGCTGTGACTCCAACAAAAGAATGAAGTAAATGGTAGGTGCACTGAAGGCGTCGAGTTCATTAGCGCCCCACGTTCTCGTTCTAGGGAGGGAATTCTCCCCACGGCCAGATAGGTTTCCTCCTGTACACCTGATGCAAGGCTCCAGCCCCGCCTCCTCTGCACCTCCCATCCTCAATACCTCACTTGCTGGGCTGGAAAGACTCCCCTGGAGCATTATAAGAGTTTCCAGTTGCCCCTGCCTGGAGAAGGGCCTCTGGTTTTTATAGAGCTGAGGCGGACAGTCTCCTGTTTGGGGCTACCTGGCTTTGATCTCCAGTCTCTTACTCATCCTCCTGCAGGGACTACATACAGTGTGTGTGTGTTCCACTAGCTATGGAGGTGGAGCAGATGGCACAGAGCTGAGCTCATCACAAAATCTCAAGCCCTGGTCACAGCGACTAGTGTAGGGAATGGCCTGTGACCACATAAGGCCAAAATAAATTAAGACGAGTAGCTAGGGATTTGGGGGAAAGAAACCCTCTCTTAGGTAGCTATCAGAAAAAGAACTCTTTCTCTCCCTCTGGGTCATGAGGCATGGCACATGGATGCGAGTCAATGAATTGCTACAGCTATTGTACTACTTTGGAGGGAAGACTGCCTGCAGACAAAGCCGATACACATTAGAGAAGAGCGCAGACAGAAGTGCAGAGAAATGGAGCCAGAGTCTGATGATGTAGTGAGCTGCTGGAGCAAGCCGTGCCTGAACCTGAACTCCAGGCCTTTCAGTTATATGGGCCAATAAATTCTCTTTATTATTTTTACCACATGAAGTTTTTCTGTTCTTTCAACCAAAAACAACCTAAATGATACATCCAAATGCTGCCGGACGAATGAGAAGGGAACTAACACCAGATACCTGTGCGCTAGGCTGGGAGTTCAACGAGCCTCACATCACCTAATCCCTACACCTGTGGGGTAGGCTTTCTCTTCGCCCACTGTAGAGCTGAGGAGACAACCTCTAGGAGGTTAAGGCTTTTTTGTTTTGTTTTTTACTTTGTTTATAGGATTTTTAAAAGAACTCATCTTACACGAGGCCAATTTTTACAGGATTACTCTAAAGAAAGTGGCTCTGGGGAGACTGGACCCTCTCTGGGCAGGAAGTCACAGCTTACCTCTGCTCTTCGTAGCTGTGGTTTCTTTGGATTTGCTTTTAGCTGTCTCTTTGCAGTTTTCCGAAGGCAAACACTCCCACCTCTTCTGAGCTGAAACAGGCACCAAGGGGATAGAGGGCAGCTTCTGGCGCCACTCGGGGCCAAAGGAGTCCATAAGAGCTCTGGTCATTCTGGAAAGGCAGGCAGGATCACAGAGAGGTTTCCAGCTGGGTCAGGAAGATATTCCTCCTCTAGTAAGCCCAAAGGAGGTACATGAGAGCCAGTTATCATCTGCCCCCGGTTTGAACCATCTCTTTGTACCCTTCTGACTTGCAGCAGGAAAGGAACAGGAGCCTGCCACCATATACATCTTCTCAGGTTGGCCACCACGGCACTCCCTCCCTGCCTGGCCCTCGCTTGTCACACTATGTTAACTTCAAAGGGATGATCTGGTGCTTGCTAAGGTAATTGAACCTGACCCCCAAGGGACCATGCATGCCCGAAGAACCACGTTTTATATTTTCTTAATGAATCTATTACAAGGCCATGCAAACACCTGACATTTGATTAATGCTCAGAGATTTTTTTAAAAATGCAAATCTTATGTCATTCAAATTTTAAAATCTTTCAGGGGTTCCCATTTCACTAGGCTGGCAGGGCCTGAGACCTGGTGCCCTCCCATCCCTCCGTTTTTATCGTGTGCCACACTGCCTCTCGATCCTCACGTTCAAGCCTTTGCACGTTCTCTCCCCTCCCCCCAGAAGAATCTCCTCCACTTCCCATTCCCCACTCCCACCTTCTAGGCTCAGGGACCATGCTGGTTTTGTTAACTGATCCCCAGCACCTGGCACATTACCTGGCACCCATGAGGGCCCATTAAATATATGCTGAGTGAGTATACATGAGGCTAACTGTGAACTTCTGCTCCTACAACAATGTTCCTGTGTTACTAGAATGAGGAGCTCACAGGCTGATATCACTACATACTCAGGGGCTCTAAGCCCCCAGAGCTGTTTTTCTGATTGGCCCAGCTGCTTCAAAACTCTACCCGCCTCCACCCTGCTCCCTAACCCTCCTCCTTGAACTTCCTCACACCCTAAATATAAACCTACCTGCACAGGCACACAACAATTCCTATTTCTCTCCCATCAAAACAGAAGAGCTGACAGGGCCGATCCCTCCACCTCCGCTCGGGATCCATCTTTCCCTGCCTCTCTTGGGCCACACTCGGCCAGCACCGTCCTCTCCCACACCTGCATCCTTTCTCTCTACTGACTCCAACTCTCAGCAGCTAACTCGTTCCTCCCGGACAGACCCCTGACATGGCAGCTACACTCCTCTGCCCCTTCCCAGCCAGACTCCTAACGCCCACTGCCATTTGGCTTCTGATCCCACTGAACTGCTTCCATCAGAATCACCAGTGACTTCATTCCTAAACCCTGAGTCTACTTAAGCTCATCGAAACACCTGATCCGAATGTCGTCTTCATCCCTCTGAAAGGCTCCTGCCTTCGTGATACGGAATACGCTCTAGCTTCCTCCTGCCGCTCCAGCTGCTGTTCCTCTGTGCGTCCCTCAAACGCTGGAATTCCTCAAACTGCATCCTCTTCCCCCCACACACTTGCTGTGGTGCTCTGTTTTTCTCCCACAACCTCAAGCCGCCTCTGTGCTGATGACCTTCAGATCTCTACGTTCGGCCCGTATTTTTCCTCCTTTGCTCTGAGTGCATGTAAACGCCCAGACGGCTTCTTGCTTCTCTGGTCTCCGCCCCACAGTCACCTCCAACTCAGTGTGTCAACCAGCTGGACGCCTCCTCTCTTCTTCCCCTCCCCCCACCCTCCAACCGCCAATGCTTGTTGAAATACCACCTGAATGTGCCCTGAACTGGTCCCACTGTTCCCTATCCCCCATCTCTTCTGGATTACTGCCTGCCCCATTCCTACTCTGTTCTCCTTCATGGTCGACACAGCGGGCAGCCACTCAGCTTTTCTCTCAAATCTGCTCCTGTTGCCCCCCTGCTAAAGACCCTTTCATGATGCCTCACTGTGTCTGGATTACATCCAAGCCCCTGAACACAAGGCCCTGTGTGATCTGGCCTCACCATCCTTCCTGAACCGAGCCCCCGTGTGCAGCACCTCAAGCCGTGCACGTCCCACAATCCCTCTGACACCTCCTACTCACTCACCTGGCACAGGCTGCCTATGCTCCTTGCTGGCCCCTGGGCCAGAGCACTATTCATCTCTCTGTCTCAGCTCACCTTTTCTGGAAAGTCCTCTCTGGACTCCCCCTGCTGTTAGGTGCCTTCTGCCCCAGCACTCATCACACTGCAGGTTTGCCTATGACTGACTGCCGTCCTCCTGGAGACCAGGAGCTCTACTAGGGCAGGAAGAGGTATGTCTCAGTCATCAGCCCAGGCCCTAGTGCAAAGTCTGGCACATAAGTGGCAGATTTTGTTGAATGATAGAGACTAAAAGGAAGCAGAGAGAAAACAAGTCAAGCCAGAAAGGACACACTAAACAGATACCATGGAGTCCTGTTCAGGGTTTCTGTTAGTGTGGTGTCTGGCTTTCTAATAGACCATGCAGAGGGGAAACATGACCAGTTACCCAAATGAGGGCATCTGCTCAGAAGACCAGAAAGACATTTCACCTGAGGGGCCTTGTGAAGGGGTCACAGTACAATATACTGAACCATATCCACAAATAATAGCCATACAGCCTGGGGTGACAGCTGCTTGTTCTGTGTCTTACTTTCCCCACTCTAGTTAGCTCTTTGGAGCAAGTGAGGTCTCTTTTTTATATCGGTATTCCCCACTGAACCCGGCTTAAACAGAGCTCAGTTAAGTACTACTGTGTGAATGCATTTGAGCATCTAGGCAAAAAGAAAAACAACGAAACCCCAAGACCCCACAACTCAGTAATTCTGACCCCTTAAAAACCCACTAAAATACAACAGCAGACTGTCCTTCCACACTTTCTGCACATGCTCTTTAGGAGTTTCTAAGCCTAGCCCAAAGGGATCCTCCCAGAGGATGACCAAAGCACTGGTTCCAAGCTAATCAGGGAGGACAGGACGTCTCAGAGAGACTGACCACAGTGACTTGGGCTCACCTGCTGCTGCCTTCCAAGGCTGACGTCACACTGTCATCAATCTGCAGCACGGTCAGGTAGTCCATGTAGGCCAGGGTGTACTTCTCCAGAGCCTCGTAGGCTGACGCTCGCCGCAGCAGGGCCTTCATGCCAAAGGGAACCAAGGCCAGCGCTCTAGGACAGGAGGCAGAAATGTCATCGAGCTGCTGAGTCACCAGGGCTCCCCGCCGTAGCTCCTTCCAGGTAGGGCATCTGCAGCACTCAGTACGTGGGAGGTCATTTCTGACAAGACAATGCTAGACAGTCAAGTCTTAGAAGAGGGACTTTTCAACTTAGACCGAAGTGGAATAGGGAAAGAGGGCAGAGAACCACTACTATTGTGAAATGTGTGCACGTGTGCATCGATTTTCATAGTTGCAATCCCCCAAAATCAAGAATAAGTGCCTTGTAGCTTTCATGCTTCTATGTTTCTATAGAGCGTGGCCAAGTGGGAATAACAGGCTTTGGAGTCAGACGGAGCAGTGTCTGAATTCCACCTCTGCCACTAACCATGTGACCCCAGGCAAATCACTCTACCGCCTCAATCCTCCACAACCCAGTTCTAGCCTGGGAAGGATGGCTGACCTACCCTACAGAGCGCTCACGAGCGCTCCACGAAGGAAACCTAGCACAGGGCCTGGTACAAATCAACTGAGCACAGCCTCCATGAGCATGCTCACCTTTCTCCTCCTCTCCCACCTATCACCAGGGCATGAATCTAAGGCAATGGCACAGGATATCAGATCTGAGAACACATTAAGGTACATGTGCTAGTTTAGCGATGACCATGAAGGCAATCTCAATTGGCTTGAAGAAGAAAGTATGAAAAATTGTTTAATGTCCTCTACACCTGGTCATTGCTTACTTCTTTCAAGGCTATCTATTAACCTCCATCCCTCTTTCTTTCTCTCCCTCCCTCCCTCCCTCTCTCACCCACATCTACCACAGAAAAAACCTGAGCAAGCCAGTTACTAGTCTGCAACTCTCTCATTCCCAGGTCCCAAATCTCACAAAGCCTTAAAGGCCTACCTCTAACTGCCCACCCTACTCCTTTCAGCAGCAGAGCTGAGGCTCCAAAGACACAAGTCAGGGGCCACAAGGACCAAAGAAAGCTTCCTATTCTCAGTGACCTGCTGACACTTAGTGACATTTCCTAATATCTGTTGCAGAGGTAACTTGGTGGGACCAGAGAAGCCCAACCTCCCCTCCTGAGCCCCCAGCACCCCAAAGTCAGCCCTGCCCACTCACGAAGTGCAGTCCTTGATGCAGTCTATGCAGTTCCCGTCCTTCAAGTGGCATGCTGCTCGGTTGGAGTAGAGAACACTTTCTTTTTCTGGGTCTGAAGAACCTGCCCAGGTGGAAGCAGAAAGTGCACTGTTAACAGGCTGGGAAATGGATGCCTCAGGATATCAGGGGTGCATCCACACCCTGAGCTCTCTGGGCTTTAGTAAAGGGCAGCAGAGATGACTGTAACCCGATCAGGCTTGTTGGTCTGATGGGCTGGCAAGTCTGTCAAGGGAGTGAGAACACCAGCTTCCTGCCATTCACAGGGAACCAAGTATCTGCTCATTCACTCAGTCCAGCACTGAACTTGGTACCAGGAAAAAGATCAAAATGAAATAGGTCAAAGAAATCCATGTTGTAACTACGTGTGTGTGTATGTGTGTGTGTGTGTGTTAATTTTAGTACAAGAAGCATGCAAATCCAATAAAGAAAAAAGATGAAAATGTCATAAATGCTACGATAAATGGATTGAACAAGTGTTATGGGGACACAAAAAACTAATTCTACCTGCTCAGAGAGGACTTTGCCAAGTCCTCTGGGTCTGGCAGGACTACAGAGAACTTAATCAGCAGAAGGGCTGAAGCTGTCCCATGGGGAAAAGAATCATTACTGCCTTTCCCTAAAGGCAGTCCTTATCCTTAAGAATCTCAGAAAGCTCAAGTCCTTTACTGTGGCCACAAGGATTTTCATTTTTAAAAATAATTTTTCAACCACTTCATACCCACTAGCATGAGCCATAATGAAAACAAACGAAAAGTGGAAACTGTCAAGTGTTGACCCAGTGATTCTGTTCCCAGGCATATACCCAGAAGAACAGAAAACAAGCTCTCCTTCGAAAATTGTGAAACATATGGAAACCAGTATATCAGATAGTTTTATCACTAAACTCAGCATACAATCTATTTGTTTCCACCTTTTTGTTTTTGATATGACTAAAGCTCCACTCATCCCCACCCTTTTCCCTTTGCCCCCTTCCCAGTCCCCCAGAGGTTAGCATAATCCTGAAGTTGGTATGTCACATTCTCATGTATGTCTATCTTTATTACATAGGTATTCACAGGCAAGACACAATATCACTTTCTATCTTTTTCTTTTTCTTTTTTTTTTTTTGGCCATGCCGCACGGCATATGGGATCTTAGTTCCCCAACCAGGGATCAAACCCGCACCCAGTGCAGTGGAAGCGCAGAGTCTTAACCACTGGACCGCCAGGGAAGTCCACTTCCTTTTAAAGCTTTTCCTAAGTGGCATCATATTGCCTCTCCTGCAGCTTGCCTTTTTCACGAAGTATCCTGTTACCATATTGATGCATGATCTCTTTCATTCAATACCAAATATAATATAATTGTTTTCTTTTTTCTCTTATTTTTGCCAGGCCCTGAGTGAGACAGCACAGTACAGAGATAAGTAAAATACATCCTTGCCCTTAAGAAGCAAGCACAAGTATTCAAAACTTGCAATCCATCTCAAGTTACCAGAGAACGGTTGCGCAGAAAACAGCAGTGGTGTGGTGGAAAGGCCATCAGAACCTACAATCCAGCCTGCGATCCTGCACAAGTCATTCAATCCCCCTGATCACATGTGCTCACCTATCAGATGAAGGTATCACTTCACAGACTTGCTGGAAGGGTTTGTTGTATTAGGTTGCTCCCTGCTCTCCTTTCAAGAGCAGGGAAACTGATCAGAGAAATCAAGGGACTTGCCCATAAATTACCTGGAAAATCAGTAGCAGGATCAGAACCAAATTCTGTTCCCCTGCTGAATCCAGACATCAGGCCACCTCTTCTTGGGGCCCAGAATAAACCCATACAAAAAGACAAGTTTTTCCAGGCCAGCTGGGGTAGGATGAAAGAAAAAGGCAGAAATATCAATACCTCACATTACTCAGCAACTTTATTAAGTTTAGATGAAGAGCTGGGCCTACAGAGAAGTGTTCTAGAAAAAAAGACAGGGCAGTGGGGCAAAAGAGTGGCTTGAAACTGCAAAAATCCAAACAAAAAAGACTGGAACTTAGAGAGGATTTGGGAAAAAGTCTAGCAAAATGATTAAAAACTCGGACTTGGGAATCGGAGAGACCCACATTCAAATTCTGCCTCCGACATGTCTTCACTGTGTCACCCCAGAAGAGGCAATTTAACTTTTCTGGATCCCTCATCTATAAAGCATCTTACCCATAAGTTAGTATGAAGATAAAAAGGAGTAATGTCTATAATGTCTAGCAAGTACTCGACAAATGCTAGCCAAGGAAATGAGAAAGAGGAGGAAGGCAAAGGGAAGGAGGTACCAACGAGGGGCTGAAAGGGGTTCCAATGAGGCTCTGGGATAAGACATTCTGGAGAGGCTTTGGGCAAAAGGCTGTTGTTGGCTGAAATGAGCCGGAGGCTGGGAGAACTGGTAACTAAAGTTTACTCCTCTGTTGAAAATTCTCCAGTAGCTTCCCATCAGGGAATAAAACCCAAACTCCTTACCATGAACTGCTATGTAAAATGCTTACACAATAAGGTTCTTTCTCTGTGACTGACCAAGTCTTACTACTTCCTCCACTGGCTCCCTGTGCTTTGGCTTCTGGAGCATACCCGCTGATTCTGTCTGGGGCCTTTGAAATTACGGTTCCTTCCACCTGGAATGCTTGGCACCCAAGACTTTGTGCAGTTGGCTTCTTCTCACCATTCAGATATCACCTCAAATGTCACTTCTGCAAAGAAGTTGTCCTCGACCTCCCATTTTTCATAAAGGAGCTCCCCAGTCAAACCTATCACATCATCACATCTGTCTTCTTCAATAGCCCTGATCATTACTGCACAGTTGTTGTTTGCTATTTACTAGCTTAAGATCACACCTGTGGCTCCTCACCAACAAGGATGTATGACCCTCGAGAGAAAGGACCTTCTCCATCTTATTATACACTCATTACATACAGGTGCCGAACAAATGTTAATTTAAGTAAAGACTGACCTGTTTAGGAGAATGAGGGTTGCCTCAGGGATCAGAATGAGGCCTAAATATCAGAATGGGGTCCAACAGTACAATTAAAAAGCAGACAGCTCACACACCTATCAGGATGGCCACTATCGAAAGAACAGAAAATAAAATGTGTTGGTAAGGATGCTGAGAAGTTGGAATCACTGTGCCCTGATGGTGGGAATGTAAAATGATACAGCTATTATGGAAAACAGTATGGAGGTTCCCTGCCCTTCCAGATTAAAAATACAATTACTATCTGATCCAGCAATCCCACTTCTGGGTATGTATGCAAAAGAATTCAAAGCAGGATCTCGGAGATATCTGCACATTCATGTTCATCATAGCCAAGAGGTGGAAGCAATTCAAACGTCCATTAACAGATGAATGGATAAAGACAATGTGGTATATCCACACAACGGAATATTATGCAGCCTTACAAAAGAACGAAATGGGCTTCCCTGGTGGCACAGTGGTTGAGAGTCCGCCTGCTGATGCAGGGGACACAGGTTCGTGCCCTGGTTCGGGAAGATCCCACATGCCGTGGAGCGGCTGGGCCCGTGAGCCATGGCCACTGCAAAAAAAAAAAAAAAAAAGAACGAAAGCCTGTCACATGCTACAACATAATAGATTATAATGTCATAGAAATTATTAAGTCACAAAAGACAAATACTGTATTATTCCACTCATTTGAAGTACCTAAAGTAGTCAAAATCATTGACATGGAAAGCAGAAAGGTGGATACCAAGGGCTGGAGGGAGAGGGGGAATTAGTGTTTAGTGGGTACAGAGTTTCAGTGTTGCAAGATGAAAAAGTTCCAGAGATCTGTTGCACAACAACGTGAATATACTTAACTCTACTGAACTCTACACTTAAAATGGTTAAGATGGTAAATTTAATGTTTTTTAACACTGTAAAACAGGATAAAACATCTATTAACATGGAAATATGTTCCTGTTATGTCATTAAGTAAAAAAGAACCAGGACATCTTCCCTGGTGGCGCAGTGGTTAAGAATCCGCCTGCCAATGCAGGGGACACGGGTTCAAGCCCTGGTCCGGGAAGATCCCACATGCTGCAGAGCTACTAAGCCTGTGCGCCACAACTACTGAGCCTACAAGCCACAACTACTGAAGCCCGCGCTCCGCGACAAGAGAAGCCACCGCAATGAGAAGCCCGGGCACCACAACCAAAAGTAGCCCCCGCTCGCTGCAACTAGAGAAAAGCTGGCAAGCGGCAACGAAGACCCAACACAGCCAAAACTAAATAAATTTATTTTTTAAAAAATACACACACACACACACACACACAGAACCAGTAATAAAACTATGTTACAATTATAATAATAATAAAAGTGGAAAGAAAGGCTAAGGAAGTTTCTCGTAGGATGCCCAAGCTGGGGGAAAGGGGAGGAATGGGCGGGTGGTGGTGGGAGGGCCTGGTTGGCCAGTCGGCCGCGGGGTAAGGAAGCCCTAGGCCGACAGGACCAGAGCGACGGCTGGGTAGCTGGGGTCGGGGGAGACAAGAGGGAAAAGGAGGCCTGGCGGAGAAATGGCGGGCCGGGGTCGCACCTTGCGCCTGCAGCATCCGTAGCGCGCGGCTGTAGAGTGTGGCGGCCTCGGCGAACTGGCCGTTGCGAAAGCTCAGGTTGCCGGCGGCGCGGAGCTCCTCCACAGAGTCTGGAAGTTTGGGGGCCATCCTGGCGCCGGACAGGTAAACTGGGGGGGGGGGGTGGCCTCTGTTCCCGGCGCCGAGGCGTGAGGAACCGATTCTGGGCGGAAGCTCCCGCTGCGACTACTTGGGTGCAACGGCTACCCCGGCGGGGAGAGGGCGGGACGGAGCAGGGCAGGGGCGGGGCCTGCGCGGGGCCTGCGTGAACCCGAGGCTCCTAGTGCCTCTCCCTCTGCGCATGCTCAGTTCTGACGGAGCGCGGAGCTGCATTGGGGTCCCCGGAGATGCGCTGGAAGTTTTGGCTTGCTAGAACCCTGCGGATGAAACCGTGAACAGGTCCCTGCTTGCCTGGTGTTTACACTCTAGGGGGGCCTGACTTGTAGTTACCTCATGAGCAAATGAAGACGATAATCTCATAATGTTATTAGTGCTGTAAGGCAAACAAAACAGTAATACCATAGAAGGTGACCACGTGGAGACTTTTTAAGTAAGGGGTGGGGAAGGCGTCTCCGAGAGACTAATCATTGAGCCGAGACCTGAGACTATTTAGGAAATGCTGTTTCAGACAGAGGGTTAGCAATTGCAAAGGCACTTAGGCTGGAAACTGGCACCTAGTTATCTATAGATACTGATTTTATAAATGAATGAACTGATAGATTGATGTAAATCTTTCTTTGAGGGAAACTAGCTTATCTTCAGACTCATTTGACTTCACTCTATGTCCCACTTACAACTCCAATTTTTTAAAAGCTGCTTGTTGCTACCTGTGCATATTAAGCTGTTTCTTTTGCTTCTTAACCTTTGCTTGTGCTCTCCTCTTCCTGGAATTCTTTTCCAAACACTTTTTTCTCTTCCGTAATCCTGACTCAACCAATAATCAACCCAGACATCATCTTCTCCATAATCTCCCTCCTCTGCTCTTATTGCTCCCGGATTTTATTCCTAATTTAGCTCTTATTCTGTGATTGTCAGTGTCGATGAAAATTAATCAATAGTCAATCTGTGAAAGAAGTGGAAAATTTTATTTGAGCCAAGTTTGAGGATTGTAACCTGGGAACAGCACCTCAGCTCTGAGAACTGTCCCCCCACTAGAAGTCAAGGCACAGTTATATAAGCTTTTTGAGACAGAGGGCAAGTGTCATCGTGACCCCCTACAAGATCAAGAAGGAATGTAATCTTTTAAGAAGTTGTCTTGATGCTAGGAGAATGTTGCTCTTTATGGTTGAGCAGGTATTTCTGCTGATGGGGAGGTTTGGTTGATGCATAATGCAGATACACAATGCTCAGTAGAGGGGAGGGAGGAGGCCAAAGGGCAGAGAAAAATTTTTATGTTCAAATTTTTGTCTTGCCATAAAATATGAATTTTATTTCACATCAGTTTACAGTTTTTCTCAGACTGTGAGGTCTTTAAAGGCAGGAAGTAGGTCTTCTTTATTTTTCTCTCCCCAGACCTAATAGGATCTCTGGCACCCAACATGCACTTATAAAGGTTTGTTGACAAAAACCTGGTCTCTGCCATCAGGTATTTAGTTATACAATTGACCCCTGAACAAGGAAGAAGTTAGGAACAACCAACTCCTGCACAATTGAAAATCCGTGTGTAACTTCACTTGGTCCTCCTTGTCCAAGGTTCTGCACCCTTGGATTCAACCAACCTTGTGTTGTGTAATACTGTAGTACGTATACATATCTTTTTTTTGGCTGCATTGGGTCTCCATTGCTTCACGCAGGCTTTCTCTAGTTGTGGCAAGCGGGGGCTACTCTTCGTTGCGGTGCACAGGCTTTTCATTGCGGTGGCTTCTCTTGTTGTGGAGCATGGGCTCTAGGCGCGTGGGCTTCAGTAGTTGTGGCTCATAGGCTTCAGTAGTTGTGGCTCGCGGGCTCTAGACCATAGGCTCAGTAGTTGTGGCGCACGGGCTTAGTTGCTCCGTGGCATGTGGGATCTTCCCAGACCAGGGCTCGAACCCGTGTCCCCTGCATTGGGAGGTGGATTCTTAACCGCTGTGCCACCAGGGAAGCCCTGTGGTACATATATATTTAAAAAAATCCGCATGGACCCATGCAGCTCAAACCCGTGTTATTCAAGGGTCAACTGTAATTATTTGTGTAAACTCATAACCCAACCAGACCTTAAACATTCTGAGGGTTGGGTGGCTGTTCCATCCAAATTCCCTCAGCCCAGCATAGGCCCCATACAAGAACAAAGAAGGAACACTTAGTGTGGTGGGAAAACCGGATCTCACACACACATACACACACACACACACACACACACACACACACACACACGTTATCTACTTAACAACCTCCATTTTTACTTTCAGTCTGAATTTTGCCTGAGATTCTCCTGGCCCAGAAAATGGATCAAGATTTCTGTAAACCAATCACAATAATCTCACTCTTTTGCCAGTGATTGGGCAAGGGGTGAGCATATGACCCTGATCTAGCCAATGAGATAGGAGGATGTGTGCTGGGTGCTTATGGGAAAGTTTTCCTTCCCTGATGAGAGAGACACAGGACTTCAAAACAGCCTTTTTTTCTCTTTTTCTGTTGGGTCAAGGACATGGTACCTGGAGGTGTGGCAGCCATTTTGCAATTGTGAGTCAATAAGCACAAGTATGAAAAGCCAACATGCTGAATCAGGCCAGAGAGGAAAGATGAAATCGACGTGCTTGTGCCCCTGAATCAACCCTAGAACTGCTGACTTCTGGACTTCTTAGTTATAAACAAGATATGCTGTATGGTCAGGCCACTGAAGATGGCTGTTCTCTTGCTCTCTGTACATCCCCTGCCGGACCAGGGCCTGCTGCACCTACACCCTACTCACATGACTGACCTTCCTCTGTACTTGTCCTAGGCCCCAGCTAATCATAGCTTATCAAAGGGGTGGTGAGGGGCATGCCCTTCTGCTGGTTTCCCTAGTAACTAGTGAGCCCACCTGACATCAATTCCCCTATAACTGGTAATCCCCTCCACCCCCCAGCAAAGACTGCCACTATGTCCTGCCTGCCATGAGCTGCACACGGTGGGATGTCACTCCAGGACCTTGCTTCAGGCGTGTAAGCTCCCCCATCCATCAGACCATTGATGTCTCTGTTGCTGATTCCACGTTCTTTCTTCGGTCTTGAAGCTGGGCAAGCACAGGCCTTGTAGGCCTGTGGGGTGCAGCCCAACAAATGCCACTGTGCCTTAAACCACCATTTAGATTGTTCTTTTTCAGTTGCTTGAGGCTGAATGTATTCTAAGTGGTATACCAGACAAGTATACCTGAGGCAAGTTGTATTTTCCCCAAATGGCTGAAACAGTATTTCCAGTTCTCCATGCTCCTCCAAAACCTTGCCACTCCCCTATCAAGAGATGGAATCATGTCCACTCTCCTTGAAACTGGGTGGGTCTTTGGGGGCCCCTTCAACAGTGGAAATGACATTATGTACCTTCCGAAGCTATGCCATTGAAAGGCATTACAGCTTCCTCCTGGCTCTTTCCAGAAATATACTTTAGAACCCAGCCTTTATTCTGTGAGGAGGCTCAAGGAAAATGGAGTTGCCCCCCCCCATCCCCGATCACCAAGTGGGCTCCCAGCCAACACCAACACCAATTTGTCAGCCATGTGAGTGAGCCATTTTGGACAGGGATTCATCCAAATGCTGACTGCCGCTGACTGACACCATGGAGCAGAGGAATTATGGGTATAATTCTTGCTTCATAGGGTTTTTGGAGGCTTAAGTGGTAGCTTAGAATTGTGCCTGGCACATAGTAGATTCTCAGTAAATGTTTTCCTCCTGTCAGGAGAATGGCTCCATTACTCCGCTTTTAACATATAGGGTCCCATACCTGGGTGACCCTGAAAGGTGGTTGCTCAGGTCTTAGGTTTTGTAGATGGCATATCTTTGAGAAAAGCAGGACAATTAAAAACAGTGAGAGGCTGCTTTGGGTAACTTTGTCTATGAGTAAATTAGGTGGAATCTTCCACTTTCTTAAACACTTGCTGATGGTGGTGGCAACTGAGGATTTATGGACTTTTACAGCTGTAACTGGATCTCTGAGTGGAGAGGAAACTGTCTCTCATGCCCAACCAGAGGGTCCAAGTGGTTGTCCAGTTTGGTGGTGCAGGCTCTGGAATCAGATACATCTGGATTTAAATCCCCAAACCTATACTTTTTTTTTTTTTTTTTCCCCAAACCTATACTTTTAGCTATGGGAGCTTCACCTCTCTGGCCTTACGAGAATAATATTACCTAACTTACAGGGTTTAAGAATGTTAAATGAGTTAGTAGTAGTAGAGTACCGCAAACGTGATAAGCAGTGTCAAGTAATTAATAGATAAGATTGGAGATAACGTTACAGGCTTGATATAAGGATTAAATGAGATAATATATGAAAGCAAGTACATGGTAAGAGCTTAATAAACATTAACTATTTTTATGTCCTCAAACTGACTGGAAAGGTAAGGCTCTTAAGAGGATGCGGCAATTTGCAGGCTGATGCTCTGTGACATCCAATGAGAGGTTATGCACGTTCCAGCCTCCACCTGGAACAGAATTCAACCAGGAAGGAACGGTAGGAAACCACAAATACCTCCCGCGGAGAACTTCGCTGGTTAAGAATCCACAGTTCTTATCAAGCCGGTGCTTCGCAAGAAGCTTCAGTATCTCCGTCTGAGAAATGAGGGGCCGGGCCCGAGGCACAGATGGGTTCTTGGTCTCGAGACCGAGTGTCTTGGACGAACAACGTCGCAAGAGACATGCACGCCGTCCCGAGCTCGATTGAGGAGGACTCCCCCGGGAGGCTCCAGGGCTCCGCAGTTCCGGGTCCGCGCCTCGGCGCTCCACGTGACTCGGGTTCATACCACGTGGTCCAGGCCCGGACCTCGCGGCCCCGCCCCGTTCCCGCCCAGCGCGCCGCTTCCGGTAGGGGCGGAAAGCGGAAGTGTGGGAGGGTCTGCGGGGCGGGATCCAGGAGGCCCCGGGGGAGGATGGAGCAGTGAGCGGGTCTGGGCGGCTGCCGGCAGCGCCATGGAGACGGTGCAGCTCAGGAACCCGCCGCGCCGGTGAGGGGCTGCTGGCCAAGAGGAAGGGGGTAGGGGGGGAGGGAAAGGCAGGAACTGGCGGAGGGGAGACACTGGTGTGCGAGCCCCCGGAGGGGACGGACCTGCGGGGCGATCCGGCTGATGGGGCACCTGCTGAATGAGGGACCTCTGGCCGAGGGGGATAAACGTGGGGCGGGTTAGAGAGATCGCTTGCTGGGGGGGACATACTGGCGGAAGTGGGGGACAGGTGGGGGGAGCAGCTGCTGAGGAACGTGGGGACAAGTTAGGGAGAGCACCTGCTGAGGGCGGGGGCCACTGGGTGAGGACTGTCCTAAAAGGGACTCAGAGAGGTAGGGAGCATGCCGAAGCCGGATGAGAACCTACGAGGGGTCTGGCTAAGCGATGGGTCGGGAACTAGCAGAGAGGAGAGCTGGGCAGACTTTCTGAGGAAGGGAGTCCCACCCGAGGGGTGCAGTGGGGAGAATCTGCTCAGGCGAGAAGCTTTGCGCCTGAGGCAGAAGATGTGCCAAGGCAGGTGGACGGTCTGGCAAGGGAGGCTTCGTGGAGGACAGCATGTAAGAAGATGATTTTGGTAGTGTCCCCACTCTAGATGATGGCACCTTTCATCCCTGATATCCAGGGTCTTCCATATTTTCCTCATATCCAACACTGGGAGGTAGAGAGGGAAATAAGAGACCATTTTCAGGACGGGCAAAGTGAGGCCCAGAAGAGTTGAGACACAGTCCTGTATCTTGACTTCTTTGCTCTAGGTCTGGGTCACTGGATGTGACCAGACTGTGCCCTTTTCAGGTCTGTATTGTTTTATATCAGCTCCAAATCCTCTTGCTCCCTAGAAATTGTTTTAAGTCAAGATCTGGGGGGTGGCTGATCCTGGAAAGTCTAATCCCCTGAGTTGGTTGCAGTTGTATCAGTGATTTGCTCTGTGGACACCAGGGTCTTCTCTCACTCTGCCACATCTGGAGAAAAATCGAGGGTAGAGACTGAGGTGCCAGTGCAGTTCGCTTCAGTGTCACGGAGACCTCTGACTTCCTGCAGCAGAATGAGCTCTAAAGTAGGAAGTGTTCAGTGTGTGGGAATTCGGGGCAGTGGAGAGGTGAAGGGAAGGGATCGACAGCCTGGGCTGTGCCCTTGGCTTTGTTTGAAGGGCACGAACACTGCAGAAGGCAAATAGCTGGTTGGGATGGACTGAGCTCACCCTACTGTAGTGTGCTGAGTCTGAAATAAAATCATTATTGCACTCATCTAGCACTTACCGGGTGCCAGACACTATTCTCAGTGCTTTCCATGTCTCTTGTTGAACCCTATGAATTTGCTGATATTTGACCATTTTTGATCTATAAAAATAGAAGTTTCATATGGTTCAACTTATCGTTGACTCATTTGACCCTCACAACAATCCCATCACCTGTATCTCTATTTTACAGGTGATGAAACTGAGGCCCAGAGAGGTTAGTGATCAGCCAAAAGTCCCACAGTTACTAAGTGACAGAGCTGAGATTGCTTTTAAAATTAATTAATTAATTTTTGGCTGAGTTGGGTCTTTGTTGCTGCGCACTGGCTTTCTCTAGTTGCAACGAGCGGGGGCTACTCTTTGTTGCGGTGCGCGGGCTTCTCGTTGCCGGTAGCTTCTCTCGTTGTGGAGTACGGGCTCTAGGCGCGCTTCAGTAGTTGTGGCACGCAGGCTCTAGAGCGCAGGCTCAGTAGTTGTGGCACACGGGCTTAGTTGCTTCGTGGCATGTGGGATCTTCCCGGACCAGGGCTCGAAACCGTGTCCCCTGCATTGGCAGGCGTATTCTTAACCACTGTGGCACCAGGGAAGCCCCAGAGCTGGGATTTTAATCCAAGCAGTCTGGTCCAGAGTCCATGCTCTTGGCTGCCTCAGTCTGATGCCTTTCTGGAAGTATCCCTGTTTCACAGGGCCTTGTGTATGTTAGCAGATATATGCTATAGCACCATAGATCCAATTATAAATGGACACTGGTTATAAATCCTTCTGAACCGTGTTCGTTCTTTCCCTGAGGCCTGGTTTAATTGAAAAGAGAATTAGGAATCTGCGTTTTGTTTCTGCTTTTGCCTTGTGCTGTATAATCTTGGGCAAAAGAGTAAACCTTTTTGGTTTTTGACACACTCCTTTCCTGGACCTTTTGGATTTTAAAAATTTTTATTGAATGTGCAAGAGAAAAGCATTGCAGGACTGAATCCTTTTTTTTTTTTTTCTTTTTCAAGTTACGTATAATTTTTAATCAGCATACAGAAGTACAACTCCTCTCATGAAGAGGGCAAGTACTCTGTAACACCTATAAGGTTCCTCCAAGCTTTTCTAACCTTACAGTGTGATTCTCAACCATCTTCAAGATCACTGAGATTAAATAAGAAGAGTATTAGTAAACACTTGGGCAGGTCAGTATTTCAAAAAAAAATCGTCCAGGAGGGCTGAATACTGGAATGACCGGTGCTTTCCTGCTCACCGTAGCTAGTGAACCACCCGACTTGCAGCCAGTTAACTTTATTATCATTTGTATCAGTTTGTTAGGCCTGCTGTGTCAGTTTCACAGACTGGGCGACTTAAACAACAGAAATTTGTTTCCTGGCAGTTCTGGAGGCCAGAAGTCTGAGATCAAACCATCAGCAGGGTTGTTTCTGTTGAGGCCTCTCCTCACATGGTCTTCCCTCTGTACCTGTCTGTGTCCTTATCTCACCTTATGAGGACACCAGTCCCAGTGGATTAGGGCCCACCCATCTGACTTCATTTTTACCTTAATTACCTCTTTAAAGGCCCTATCTCTAAATACGGGCACATTCTGAGGTACTGGGGGTTAGCACTTTAACATGAATTTGAGGGGGTTGGGAGAGGGAAATACATTTTATTTTCATTAAAAAATTTAATCCATTTATCTTATATATGTGTTGTAACCCATAACACCTTCTGTGTGGAAAGAGGGATAGGTATATATGAATAAAATGGACCTTCCAAGAGTTCTGAGGTGGGAGAAAGAAATTTGGGACTTAGCCAAACCGGTGAGTAACTACTTCATAAACACCCTTATTTGTGTTTGGAAAGATACAGGTGTCTTTGCAGAGATTCAGATGGCATGTGTTTCCAGCAAGGGAAAGCAGTCCCAATGCAGGAAGTGCTCTCTGTGTTCTTGAGTTTGACATTTGTGTGTGACCAAGTGAATGACAATAGATTAAAGTTGACGGTTTATGTAGGAGTTGATGATTTTTAAAAGTGAGTTGCCATTAGGTACAAATAGTGTGGTGGAATGTGTAGAGTACATTTCTGGGATGCTGGCTGTGCCCGTGGCCAGCTGACTTAGGAGCAGAGCATCCCCCTGTGTTGGATCCATGGAGGCTGTGTTGTCGGCCAGGCCTGTTGAGTTATGAGCAAGCAGTGAAACTACCTAGAACCTGGGGAAGTACAGCTGAGAGGGCTGAATCATCAGAGTTGGGCTGTTTGGTTATATGCTTCTTCCATGAAGACTCATGTAAAACATAGCATTGAGTCACTTATCAAAAGATTTTCCATAGAAATCTTATTTGTCGATAACACAGTAATACTTTTTCAGGGTGAAGTTCTTTTTAGTTTTGAAACCTCACAAGGATTGCTGAGAAAGGGTTATGATTCTCATCATTACATTCATTAATCCATTTAACAAATGTTCTTATTGACCACCTCTGGGTTCAGGCACCAGAGATAAAAAGATCCCTTAAGACCGGACCAAAACCAAACAAAAACCCCACTTAGATTGTTTTCAAGAAGTATCTGAGCACTCATATAAAGTTTGTCTGTCACAGTATTATCAGAGACCTGCAGCTGTCTCTCATGGCAGTGGCCGTTTCCTTTGTTGTGCTGTGTTCTCTGTAATAGTTGAAATAGTGAGTTTTGCTTTTGGTAAACCACGAAGTCACCACTTCAAAGGAACACATTTGATCTTCCTTTATATGAACTGTTTATAAAACTGTAATTATACTTGAGAAATGAGGTATTGTCCATTGTTTAAACAGTTATAAATTCAGTGCTTCACCCCCTCTCCCCCGGCTTATGAGATGTTCATTCTAATTTCTGAGTTCATAGAAATTTCACTTCTGACATTGAAGAGGAGTTTCACTTCAGTCCTTCTTGTTCTGAAACTGGGAGTTTTTGTGATGTCATTGGAATTTAATTCTTAGGACCTTTTGATTTTCAAAGGTCGGTGTGGTTGTGTTTGTTAATTTTCAAGTTATGGCAGTTACTGACTTGGAGCAGTTCTCCATTTCTCTAGTCTTTGACATTTATAAAATCCTGTTAAGATTGTGTTTTTGAGATCAGCGTTTATTGGTGGATACACTTGATGTGTTCAGGTGTGTGGGTTTTGTTTTTTTTTTCTTTTTTCTCCTTTTTGGCTTCTTTCATGGTTTTGCCACTTTATCTAGGAAGGTACACATTTATGTGCATGTGTGTGTATGTGTATTTTTTTTTGTTCAAGTCTTTTCTTGTAAAAATTGGTATTGTCCAGCTAGTTTAAACATTTTTCTTTTCAAAGAAATTTTCAGTGGACTACTTCCATATTTCACCATTTCCTGAGCTCTCCTTTCTTTGTTGTCCTTTGTAGTTTCAGGAAACCATTGTGTAGAACCCATACACTGCAAATAGTCCTTAACAAACTCCTCCTTTAAGCCTGTTAATAATTTTCAGAGGTCTCAGAGTTTTTTTAAAAAAACCCTGCTCTTAATTTATAACCTCCCATGTTTGTCATAATCAGAAAAATCCGAATTATCTGGAAGTTGTGAGCAGCACCTATCTTTGATTTTGGGGAATAATCAGATATACAACTGCCCATCAGACAGTCTCGGTGAGACTATTTGAAACTCCCAGCTGCCTGGTTATTTTTTACTTTTGGTCATGTCTGAGTGTATACTCTCCACTTTCTGTTTCTGTGATATCTACAGAATCCACGTGTTTCGACAGAAGTACCAAAGTCTTGCTGATGGAAAGCAAGATTCTTCTACGTCTTCCTTGGCCTCTAGTCTAAGACCATGTTTCAGTTCATAGTTAAGCTTGCATTGAACAGAGAGTTATGCCATCTTAATTCATGGAATCTCAAGATTTAAGTGGATTCTGAAGGTTATAGCTAATGCTTAAATCCACTCTATACCATTTCAGCCACATGAGGACTCATTTTCTGTTTAGATGCTCCAGTGGTGGGAATCTAGGGGCTTCTTAAGGCAGTCTAAACCATTTCGTAACAACTTTTATTGTTAGAAAATTCTTACTCCTGTGGAACTGAAGTCAGCCTCTTGGTAGCTCATCACGCTCTGGTCCTGATTCTGCTGATCCGGGTGACCAAGGACATGTGTAACGTGTCCATAGACCAGCCCTTCAGCTTCCCTTAAAGGTCTCTTAGCTTGCCTTTATTGTCATTTACCAGTGAAGACTTTGTAACAAAATTCCTAAGATGCTAATTGTAAAATAAATAATGCATTTTGCATTCTAGTTGCTAGCAAGTGAAATGTATTTTATGTTTAAATTTCTTCATCCACAGGCAGCTGAAAAAGTTAGATGAAGATAGTTTAACTAAACAACCAGAAGAAGTGTTTGATGTCTTAGAGAAACTTGGAGAAGGGTGAGTACACAGAAAATGTAGGTGGGCTAGTAGGTCCCAGTCTTTTTCCTGCCCCAACACCAGAAGGATGTGAACCTTTCTCGTGGCAATAATTTGGAAAACTAAGGAAAAGAAAGGGGAATGTTGCATATCACCACTGCTCTGGGTAGTGTAGGGGGTAAATTTAATGCTTGAAATGCCCTTTCCCTCTTCCCCCAATTAGCTCTATAGACAGATTTAGTGATTCCTGGTCTTTTCAACACCATGGACATCTGTTGTTTTCTCTCTTGTAAAATCTGTGGTTTGCATGATTTTATCTATTTAACAGATAACACTAATTAGTTTTTACTTCATTTAAAATTTTTTTTACTAATCAGACATATTTTAATTTTCTGTTCATAGCTTCTAAGAGATATGCAATAACTTGTTTCATGAAAAAAACAATGGAGGGACTTCCCTGGCGGTCCAGTGGTTAAGGCTCCACACTTCCACTGCAGGGGGCTTGAGTTCCATCCCTGGTCAGGGAACTAAGATCCTGCATGCCACGCAGAGCAGCTAAAAAAAAAAAAAAAAGAAAAAAAGGAATTCAGCATTTTATCAATAGTTAATGCAGCTTTGGGAAATACAGTAAATAAGTCAAGGACTGCCTACCTTTACATCTTTCCTTAGAGATCCAGAATTACAGATTGGGAACCAGAGGATTTCTTGAAACACAGATTGTGAATGAGTTTATAAAATACTGGTGAAATGATATTTGGTAATAGATAGTGGCCATCATTGGCTTTCCTGATACAATAAAGGTTATATCATAAGTTTTTATACTTTTACATATATTGATACTTCTAATCTTTGTATGTTTATTTCTTTTTCTTAAGGACCAAGACATTAAAATATTAGAGATACCCTTTCTTAAGTTTTTATTGTTCATTTTTGAATAGGTAATCAAGTCACATGATTCAGAATTTTAAAAGTGTAAAAGTGTTACAATGAAAAAAATTTGCCTCCTGTCTCTATCTCTCAGCCACCCAGAAGCAACCAGTATAGCAGTTGTTTATGTGTTCTTCAGAGGTAGTTTATGCATATATAAATAAGTAAACGTGTGGGTGTGTGTTTGTGTAATTTTGTAAAATCTCTTGGGAGTACTTCTGGTTCAAGAGAAGACCTGAAATGTCAACTTGTAAAAATGTCAAATTAATGTCTGTTCTTTAAAATCAGCTTTTGTATGTCATTAGGTTATTTTGGAGTTTAATGTTATTTATGCCTAATATAGATATGCAATGTTAAACCCACTCCTGGATTACGTGGAATAGGTTTTCATGGATTACCTCCTTGTGAAAAACATTAGTCATCATCTTTTTGTAAGTTGGAAAAATACTCTTTGGAATCAAGCAAGAAATCAAGCAGAGAAGGGAAGTAAAAGATGACACCAGCTGCGCTGCTAAAAGACAAGTACACGATGAATCTGAAACCACAAGTTGACTTGGCATTGTTAAAGGTATGGGGGGTGGGGAACCCAGTCCTTCTATGTCTCTTGCCTGCCATTTTCGGCTCTAACTTGATATCCTTGGTATTTCCTCAAGGCAGTGAGTCAAAGGCCCTTAATCTAACCATGCTCACAGGTTATACTTAGAATAAGATCAAGAGTGGTAGGCATAGTTGACTATGTATGTAACTAACTTGTTTCTTTCATTTTTATGAAAGTATATTACAGTTGTAAGAGCATAGACTCTGAAGTCAGACATATCTGGGTTAAAACTTGCTCTACTGTTTATTAGTCATAATAAACAAGTGAGCTCGAGCAAATTGCTGAATATTTTGAAGCTTTGCAAACCTCAACTATAAAGTGGGGATATTTTCATCTCCCTCATAGGGTTATGTTGAGTGTTTCATGAGATGGGACTAAAATACTTAGTACGGTGCTTGTCACCTAATAAGACCTCATTAAATGGCAACTGTTGTTTTATTTTTAAATATATCAATTGAAGCATTTTTTCAGATCTTATCATGACAAATCAAAGTTAAGTCTTAAGTCTTAAAGTATATTTAGGTGTTCTTGAGGGAGCTCTGTTTGGGTTGTTTGGTTTTGAGGAATGTCAAAAGAATACTGTAGACAGAGAGTGATCAGGAATGTAAAATAAGGAGAAACTAAGCTAATTATGATTATTTTAAATTATGTTTTAGATCTATGGATGTCTTCATTAAGGACCTTGGAAATTTCCCTGTAAAGACATCACCAGAGAGAAAACAATTAAAACTTCAGATATTCCCATGTTATCATCATATTGTTTTTTTAAATGATACTACAAGTGCTTGGATTTTTGTCATCCCGACTGAATGAGCCTGAACAAGCTTCATTTAATGAGCAAAATCCCAAAGGAAAACCCAAACTGTGCTTCCTTCCCAAACACAAATGGCCATGCCATCCCTAAATAGTTCTGGAAAATGAATGGATTGTGAACTCTCACTGACATGGGCCTTGTAAAATGAGCTCTGGCTAAAAGATTGTATTGGATTCCCAAGGCTGTAGCTCTTCTGCATTTTGAGGAAATTATGTGGATCTGTGGCAGAGCAGAGCCAAAGCTCCAGACCAGGATGGATGGACAGCACTTGGGAAGTGTTTTGAATTAGAGCCTAGTGCCTTTTTTTCCCTCTTATACTTAAAGTTTTACACATTGATCATTTAAGTTTTTAATCATAGGATAATAACAAAAACACCTTGCCCATGGTTTCATAGCTAGTGAGTGGTATTAAGACTTATGCCTGGTTAATTTGGCTTCGAATACTGTATAATTTCTACGTTTCTGCATTGACCCTTGCCTTGCATAGCTTGTAGGAAGCACTTCCATCCTCACCATCTTTGTTCTCTGCCAGTTAAAATTCATTGAATCACTGTAGTTTTTGTTGTAGAGAATTAGGTCTTAAGGGACTTGCCTATAAGGGAGCATGACTGCTGAAGCCTTCTAAATCCTCTATACTGTAAGTGTGATCTGTGGAATCATGAATCTTAATTGTTCCTATGAGCTCTTGGAGTTTTCTTGGCTGTCAGGATAGCATAGTGAGTCGTGGAGGGTGTTCTGGTCAAGACTGCTGAGTAGGTGCACGTAGGAACCTCTCCTTTCCATTTCAGATATATAAGAATAATAAATGAAAATTATTTTTTTAAATATAAGGATACATAGCCAGCTATAGACCAGGGATAGAAAAGATAGCTGTCATAGTAAGAGGAGAGTAAAGCGTGCCTTGTCCTTGTCGGGAGATTGTAGATGGGCTTCCCGTATGAAGTTGTGGTATCATTTGCCTGTAGCCTGGGGAAAAAGCAGAGGGACTGGTCTGACTATAGGAACTGGGCCTGGACTGTATTCAGGTGTGGTGTTTTGAGGGGCGAAAACCCTAAATCCTAGTGCGAGACCTGGTTTAAATTGTACAGCCTAGAAAACTGAGCTAGGGGAACCATGAAGCCATCCTGACATCATGAAACACTCATGACAGTGAGCACTGTGTAGAGAAGAATCATTCAAAGTAAAAGGAAGCCCATACAAGGAAATCCAGTGCTGTGAGATAATCAACAGACCTAACAAGTGGGAGAACTCCCACCCAAAGAAATAGAAATAATGGAGCCATCTGAAACAGGATTTAACGTTTGTTTACGATTTTCAAAAAGGTAAAGGAGGGAATAACATCCTTAAAAGGAGAACACGAGATTATTAACATGAGCAACCCCATGAAAAAGAAAAAGTTGGGAATCTTGACAATTAAAACTACAATAATTGAAGTCCTAGAGCCCAATAAATTGGATAAACAGTCAACTAGACAAGCTGAAGAGAGAATTTGTGAATTGAAAGCTAGAAGTGAGACTGATCACAAAATGCAGGACAAAAATATAGTGTTGCAAACTAGGAAGACAGCATGGATTGAGAAGGTCCAATATAGGTCCAATAGGAACTCTAGAAGGAGATTAGAAGTAGTAGAGAAGAAGTAAAGAGATAATACTAAGAATTTTCCAGACTTGAATAAAGCCTTCAGATTGAAGAAGCTTATGGAGTGCCAAATAAATCAACTTCTATTTATAGTAAAATTACAGAATGTTAAGGATAAAGAGAAATCTGAAAAGCTACAGAAAGAGATTACCCATGAAAAATGATAACCTGATGACAACTGACTTCTTTACAGCAGTAGAAGATGAAAAACTACAGTAAAAGAGCTGAGGGAAAGCTCTTGTCAAAGAAGAATTCTATATCCAGAAAAACTCGTTCCAGAGTGAGGGTGAAATAAAAACCTTTTCACATGTATGGGACCTAGGGTATCAAGAATAACTTTGGATGAAGTTACAGAATACCCAATTAACTGTGGCTAACCAATAAGAGCATTTAATAACTAAGTAGCAAAAAATCTGGGGGTGAAAGATCCTAGAATGGCTAACTGGCTTGATGATGGTTTAGCATTTGTGTAATTCTCATAGTCTCAAGATGGCCATGTTAGTTTCAAGCATCATGCCTCATGTGACAGTAACCAAAGCAGGAAAAGTAGTGGCAGGTGAAAATGGGCCACCTTGTTTGCTTCTCTCTTACCAGGGAGGAAAGTTTTTCCTAGAGACCCTTCAGAAGAATTCCTCTTAAATTTCATTGGCTGGAACTAGGTCATATGCTTACTACTAGTTCAGTCACTGGAGATAGAAATCCTGCAACTGGCTTGGACCACCATGCTTTATCCCCAGGGACCAAGCATTTGCCACCCTCACAAATCGGGGGTTATCGTATCAAGGAAGAAGGGTCAGTGGTTGGATCTTCCACATATGGTCAGCAGTTGTCTTTCCCTGGCACACACAAAAAAGTTTTAGGCAACATTTAAGTATCATTATACTAGTTTTGCCAATATAAGGGATTCTGATGGAATGGAAATTTTTTGTGTGTGCTCTACATAGATTTTTTTTTAAAGTTTTCTGTGACTTTCACATTGAAACAATCCTTGAGCATCACTTTGTTAGCTAGAGCACTCAGCTACTTTGACGTATTAGGTGGCACTGTTATGATCTTTTTTTTCACTAAGACAGTATGAAGAAACAGGTGTGTTTGGGAAAAATGAAAGACAGTTTACTCATTATTTCACTGACAGCCATCCAGAATTTCAGTGAAAATTAATCTATGCAAGATGATGATATCTCATTTAACCATCACAATTGTCTTGTAGTAGTATTGTTGTCATTTTACAGGTGAGAAAATTGAGGTACAAGGTTAATAATATGTCTGTAAAGGAGAGCTGATATGTAGTGGTGGTAGGACTCCAATCCTGGGTCTTTAGATTATAAATCTACTGTTCTTTTTAGCCCCCAAATTGAATAGCTACATAACCTTTTATTTATCTTGATAATAAACTCGTAAGGGAAGATGGAGCAAAAGGCAAAAAGAATTTGTATGTGCTCTGTTCACCTGATACTAGCATTTAAGAGGCTGACATTTTTAGTTTCCTTAATGTTTTAGGTATTATTGTAAGTAAGAGGAGAAAGGACTAAAAGACCTCATGGTACTAGAATGAGTGCAAGAAAACCAAGACCCCCATTTTTGTACCCCAATACAGATGTGGAGAGAATCTAGGCATTGTATTCTGACAGACCTGGATTCATATCCTGGGCTGACCGCTTATTTATCACCTATGTGACCTTGGGCAAGTCATGTAACCTCTCTGAGCCTTTTCACATTTGCCTATAAAATAGGGATGATGACCCCCTTTTTTGTTAGGATGAACCTCAGATGATGCAATTTCTAGCAGACATCAGACGTGGTAGCTACTCTAATTATCACTGTTATTTCCTACTAATACATTCAGTAAAATTTAAATGTGAAGTTTTTAAGATGCCATTTTGTGGTAAGTTCTCTTAAGGACAATTTTTCCCTGAAGTACTTTAGCTATCTCAATGTTGCAAGTGTGTCTAAGTATATATGTCTTGGGCATGTAGGGATATAAATTAGAGTGGTGAGTTGCTTGTGTTTTACCACTTTTTATCTCTTGGCTTGCTTTGACTTTGTAAATGTTCTCCTTCCCCCAATTATAGGTCCTATGGCAGCGTGTACAAAGCTATTCATAAAGAGACAGGTCAGATTGTTGCTATTAAGCAAGTTCCTGTGGAGTCAGACCTGCAGGAGATAATCAAAGAAATCTCTATAATGCAGCAATGTGACAGGTAAAGGCATCTGGTGTTATTTTGGAGATAACGTGGTTTCGAATATGCTGTGATTATTTAGAGTTTGACGCCTAGAATTGAATTTACTTAGATACTTTGCAAACGGAAGAGTTTAGTGGAATCACTACGAATGTTCTTTTCAGAAAAAAAATTGATGAAAACGTTTCTGTGTTTTAGCAGCTAAACTTTCACAGTTTCTATTTTTGCATTGTTTTGTTTCAGTTTAGCCCTTTTCAAAACTAGGAAGAAGAGGCAAAGAGGCAGAAGGTGGTGGTGGCTAGCCTTTTTTTTTTTTTGATAATGATCTCTCTTACTTCCTATTGAGAAAACATTTCTACAGAGACAGCTAAGAAGAGATAATTCAAATGGTTTTCGCTCCAGAAACCTTAGAACAGCAAATGGACCTGTAAAAAGAGAATACTTATTGATGTATTACTGTTCTGTTCCTTCCTTCACAATTTTAAGAAATGATTGCAGCTGAGAGTAGTTAAGTATTTTATTTTTGAGGAACTAAGATTTGTCAAATGCTGCAAGCAGGAAGTCGGGCCAGCAGGCAACCACAGAAAAGCACGTGGTTTGACCTGAAGCTCCATGACAACATGGGAGGTCACTGTGGTGGAGCAGGCTTCCTCAGTTTAAATTGGCGAGAAACACAAACTGAAGGGCAGTGGCAGCTCTAGGGAGTTGCAAGGAGAATGAGAAAGTCTTTCGAGGCTGCCTTCATGCTTCTGAAGCTCTTTTGGTCCGCAGATCAACTCAGTACCTCCTGTTTGTAAAGCTTGTACCTTAAGGCAGGTGGGGCTACCTTCTAGGCATTTTGCCCAGGAGCCCGTAAGTCTTGTAGACTTGTGAATGCGATCACTTCTCTTCTCCCTCCCTCCCTTTCTTTTTTTCTTTATACTTTTGTGGTTACTCTGTACTGGATAAAACCCTCCTATTTCTTGATTGGAGGGGCCAGAGTAAGGTAGCAGTTTTTCTTTGCCTCTTGCATAAGATACATTACAGGAGCTCTTTCCAGTGGGCACATTGGAACTTTGCCACTTTTGATAGACTGTGCAAGAGCTGTGTTCCAAATAGGGTGTGCAGATGTCTCTAATTAAAGATGAGGGATTTCAAAGAGCCTACTCTGTGCTTAGAAATACAAAGAGATACAGGGCAGAGTACTGGTTCTCTTAGAGTTTATAGACTTTAATTGGACAGGCCAGGCTTATAGATGTACAGGAGAATCTAGTCGACAATACAAGATTGTATAGGACATACTCCAGCAGTGAGTACCTGACAGTAATTGCCTTGTAGAGGCATTAAATACTATAGAAATTCAGGGAAGGGAGAGCAGGTGTGGTGATCTGTATCTTAAGAGGTTTATTCATCCATTTCTTCAATAATATTCATTTTGTGTATGTGTATATTTTTTTTTCCTGCTGTTCTTGTCATTGGCATGTTTCCCAAGGATGAAGGGGCGTTTGAAATTTTGAGAGTTAATGCAGCTGAGTTGGTTTTAGCATCTTCTGTTACTATGTTATGCAATATTATTTAGCCCTGATAATGATCTAGCTAAAGCTGGTAGCTTCAGAGGACAAATTATTTCATTTTAAAGGGATTTTGACTTTTTTCTGAAATCTGTCTTCAAGACCCAAACTTTCAGGTCTGATTCTGAATATTTTTCCTTTACAATAGATTGTAGTGTGATTTTATTTTTTCCCTTGTTACAAAGTATATGTGACTTCTTGGAAAAATGCAAATAAAAAAAGAAAGGAAACCACTTTTCTCTTTGGAGAGAGAATCGTTGTCAAATACTACTTGGTGTACATATCCTTCCATATCTCTTTTTGGAGTTTCACCATGCTTGCTATTATGTAACCTGCATTTTTGTTTGTTTGTTTTTTGGTAAACAGAATATCGTCTCGTATTATCAAGTATTCTTCTATAACATTTTCCATGGATTCATGGTGGTTGCATTAAACGGATATATCATTATTTCTTAAAGAAACTCCCTAGTGTCAGACATTTAGATGGTATCTAAATTTTCACTTTTATAGACAGTACTGTGATGTTACCTATTTCTTTTTGAATATCTGTAATTCTTTTCTTAGGATGAATTGCAGACTTACAAATGCTGAGGGACCCACACAATTTTTGCACTATTATTGTTGCCCTCCAGAAATCAGTACTATTTTACATTCTCATCAAGAGGGTGCATGTTTTAACCTTAAATATGAATAATTGATCTTTTGAGCTGAGAAATTAATTTTCATGTATTTAACAGCATGAATTACTAGGGATGTTTGAAGGCTGTGCCACTAACTTGTATTGTCTCTCTCTCTAGCCCTCACGTAGTCAAATATTATGGCAGTTATTTTAAGAACACAGACTTGTGGATTGTGATGGAGTACTGTGGGGCTGGTTCTGTGTCTGATATCATTCGATTACGAAATAAAACGGTAAGTTTACCTTCTGGAATAGTAGGTATTTCCCCCTTTCCGTGGTTCTTTCCCCCTCTGCTTTTTGATGTCGCTTAAATGTGGCAGTTTTGATATCAAGCAACCCAGTCCAGTGAAGTGCTTTGCTTATTTCTAACTGGGGACAAAAATGACTATCAAATCTTGGTTAAACAATGAGTTCTGAGTGATTAAATTTAGTTGGGTTTTCTCCTTCTACCCAGCGTGTTCACAGATTAGCTTCCACTAAGTCCTCCTAATCAGAGAAAACTCTCTGTGAAAGGTGATTTGCTGTTACTGTGATTGCTGAGAGAAAAGCTAGAAGTCATGGGTTCTAGTTTGGGTTCAGTTGCTTAAACTCTTTGTTTATTCGTTCAGTAAGTATTTCTAGAACACTGGTCTAGGCCTTCGGGATCCAGTAGTAAATAAGACAAGGACCGTGCTCTCATGGTAGTACATTTTCTAGTAGGGCAACAAAAAGCAAATTAATGGCAACCAGAGAATAAATACCAGATAGAGAGAACTGCTGTGAAGACAGGGAGTGACAATAAAGTGATAGTGAGTGCTTGGTGGGCTACTTGCGAGGAGATGGTTGAGAAACGTTTAAGTGTCACTTGGGGAGGTGACATTTAAAATAAAACGTGAATGACAAGAAGGAGCCATGAGTTCTAAAAGAACATTCTAGGTAGAATGAATTTGGCATGTTTGAGTGCTGGAGAGAAGGCCACTAGATGACTAGAGAGGAATAGGTAAGGGGGAAGCTGTAGGAGGTGAGGTGAGGCAGTGGGGCAGGGCTAGATTATGTTGTGTATTATTGGCTGTGATAATGAGTTTGATTCTTTTCCATGTACAATAGGAAACCGTTGCTGGGTTCTAAGCAAGTGAGTGAGCCATCTGATATAAAAGATAACTTGTATAAACAACAAGGTCCTACTGGGTTGGCCAAAGAGTTTGGTTGGGTGTTTTATTTTTATTTTTTAAAAATTAAATTAAATTTATTTTTTTATATAGCAGGTTCTTATTAGTTATCTATTTTATACATATTAGTGTATATATGTCAATCCCAATCTCCCAATTCATCACACCACCACCACCACTCCCGCCACTTTCCCCCCTTGGTGTCCATTCGTTTGTTCTCTACATCTGTGTATCTATTTCTGCCCTGCAGACCGGTTCATCTGTACCATTTTTCTAGGTTCCACATATATGCATTAGTATACGATATTTGTTTTTCTCTTTCGGACTTACTTCACTCTGTATGACCGTCTCTAGATCCATCCACATCTATACGAATGACCCAATTTCGTTCCTTTTTATGGCTGAGTAATATTCCATTGTATATATATGGATCACATCTTCTTTATCCATTCGTCTGTCGAGAGGCATTTAGGTTGCTTCCATGACTTGGCTATTGTAAATAGTGCTGCAGTGAACATTGGGGTGCATGTGTCTTTTTGAATTATGGTTTTCTCTGGGTATATGCCCAGTAGTGGGATTGCTGGGTCATATGGTAATTCTATTTTTAATTTTTTAAGGAACCTCCATACTGTTCTCCATAGTGGTTGTATCAGTTTGCATTCCCACCAACAGTGCGAGAGGGTTCCCTTTTCTCCACACCCTCTCCAGCATTTGTTGTTTGTAGATTTTCTGATGATGCCCATTCTAACTGGCATGAGGTGATACCTCATTGTAGTTTTGATTTGCATTTCTCCAATAATGAGTGATGTTGAGCAGCTTTTCATGTGCTTCTTGGCCATCTGTATGTCTTCCTTGGAGAAATGTCTATTTAGGTCTTCTGCCCATTTTTGGATTGGGTTGTTTGTTTTTTTAATATTGAGCTGCATGAGCTGTTTATATATTGTGGAGATTAATCCTTTGTCAGTTGATTCGTTTACAAATATTTTCTCCCATTCTGAGGATTGTCTTTTTGTCTTGTTTATGGTTTCCTTTGCTGTGCAAAAGCTTTTAAGTTTCATTAGGTCCCATCTGTTTATTTTTGTTTTTATTTCCATTACTCTAGGAGGTGGATCAAAAAAGATCTTGCTGTGATTTATGTGGAAGAGTGTTCTGCCTATGTTTTCCTCTAAGAGTTTTATAGTGTCCAGTCTTACATTTAGGTCTCTAATCCATTTTGAGTTTATTTTTGTGTATGGTGTTAGGGAGTGTTCTAATTTCATTCTTTTACATGTAGCTGCCCAGTTTCCCCAGCACCACTTATTGAAGAGACTTGTCTTTTCTCCATTGTATATCCTTGCCTCCTTTGTCATAGATTAATTGACCACAGGTGTGTAGGTTTATCTCTGGGCTTTCTATCCTGTTCCATTGATCTTTATTTCTGTTTTTGTGCCAGTACCATGTTGTCTTGATTACTGTAACTTTGTAGTATAATCTGAAGTCAAGGAGTCTGATTCCTCCAGTTCTGTTTTTTTCCCTCAGGACTGCTTTGGCTATTTGGGGTCTTTTGTGTCTCCATCCAGATTTTAAGATTTTTTGTTCTAGTACTGTAAAAAATGCCATTGGTAATTTGATAGAGATTGCATTGAATCTGTAGATTGCTTTGGATAGTATAGTCATTTTCACAATATTGATTCTTGCAATCCAAGAACATGGTATATCTCTCCATTTGTTTGTATCATCTTTCATTTTTTTTTAAAAATAAATTTTTATTTATTTATTTATTTATTTATTTTTGGCTGTGTTGGGTCTTCGTTTCTGTGTGAGGGCTTTCTCTAGTTGCAGTGAGCGGGGGCCACTCTTCATCGCGGTGTGCGGACCTCTCACTGTTGCGGCCTCTCTTGTTGCGGAGCTCAGGCCCCAGATGCTCAGGCTCAGTAGTTGTGGCTCACGGGCCCACTTGCCCCGCGGCATGTGGGATCTTCCCGGACCAGGGCTCGAACGCGTGTCCCCTGCATTGGCAGGCAGATTCTTAACCACTGAGCCACCAGGGAAGCCCTGTATTATCTTTAATTTCTTTCATCAGTGTCTTATAGTTTTCTGCATACAGGTCTTTTGTCTCCCTAGGTAGGTTTATTCCTAGGTATTTTATTCTTTTAGTTGCAGTGGTAAATGGGAGTGTTTCCTTAATTTCTCTTTCAGATTTTTCATCATTAGTGTATAGGAATGCAAGAGATTTCTGTGCATTAATTTTGTATCCTGCTGCTTTACCACATGCATTGATTAGCTCTAGTAGTTTTCTGGATATTTAGGATTCTCTATGTATAGTATCATGTCATCTGTAAACAGTGACAGTTTTGCTCCTTCCTTTCCAATTTGTATTCCTTTTGTTTCTTTTTCTTCTCTGATTGCCGTGGCTAGGACTTCCAAAACTATGTTGAGTAATAGTGGTAAGAGTGGACATCCTTGTCTTGTGCCTGATCTTAGAGGAAATGCTTTCAGTTTTTCACCATTGAGAATGATGTTTGCTATGGGTTTGTCATATATGGCCTTTATTATGTTGAGGTAGGTTCCCTCTATGCCCACTTTCTGGAGAGTTTTTATCATAAATGGGTGTTGAATTTTGCCAAAAGCTTTTTCTGCATCTGTTGAGAAGGTCACATGGTTTTTCTTCTTCAATTTGTTAATATGGTGTATCACATTGATTGATTTGTGTATATTGAAGAATCCTTTCATCCCTGGGATAAATCCCACTTGATCATGGTGTATGATCCTTTTAATGTGTTGTTGGATTCTGTTTGCTAGTATTTTGTTGAGGATTTTGCAACTATATTCATGAGTGATATTGGTCTGTACTTTTCTTTTTTTTATAGTATCTTTGTCTGGTTTTGGTATCAGGGTGATGGTGGCCTCATAGAATGAGTTTGGGAATGTTCCTTCCTCTGCAATTTTTTGGAAGAGTTTGAGAAGGATGAGTGCTAGCTCTTCTCTAAATGTTTGATAGAATTCACCTGTGAAGCCATCTGGTCCTGGACTATTGTTTGTGGAAGATTTTAAATCACAGTTTCAATTTCATTCCTTGTGATTGGTCTGTTCACATTTTCTGTTTCTTCCTGGTTCAGTCTTGGAAGGTTATACCTTTCTAAGAATTTGTCCATTTCTTTCAGGTTGTCCATTTTATTGGCATAGAGTTGCTTGTAGTCGTCGCTTAGGGTGCTTTGTATTTTTGCTGTGTCTGCTGTAACTTCTCCGTTTTCATTTCTAATTTTATTGCTTTGAGTCCTCTCCCTCTTTTTCTTGATGAGTCCATCTAATGGTTTATCAATTTTGTTTATCTTCTCAAAGAACCAGCTTTTAGTTTTATTGATCTTTGCTATTGTTTTCTTTGTTTCTCTTTCATTTATTTCTGCTCTGATCTTTATGATTTCTTTCCTTTAGGTGTAAGGTTGGATTGTTTATTTGAGTTTTTTCTGTTTCTTGAGGTAGGCTTGTATTGCTATAAACTTCCCTCTTAAAACTTCTTTTGCTGCATCCCATAGGTTTTGTATCATCGTGTGTGTTTTTTTTTTTTTTTTTTTTTTTGGTTGTATGCGGGCCTCTCACTGTTGTGGCCTCTCCCATTGCGGAGCACAGGCTCCGGATGCGCAGGCTCAGCAGCCATGGCTCACAGGCCCAGCCGCTCCGCAGCATGTGGGATCTTCCCGGACCAAGGCACGAACCCGTGTCCCCTGCATCGGCAGGCGGATTCTCAACCACTGCGCCACCAGGGAAGCCCTATCATCGTGTTTTCATTGTCATTTGTCTCTAGGTATTTTTTGATTTCCTCTGATTTCTTCAGTGATCTTTTGATTATTTAGTAAAGTATTGTTTAGCCTCCATGTGTTTGTGTTTATTATGTTTTTTTCCCCTGTAATTGATTTCTAATCAATTTTTGGGTTTGTTTTTGTAGGTCCTTTTCTCTTGTGTTTCCCACTTAGAGAAGTTCCTTTAGCATTTGTTGTAGATCTGGTTTGGCTGTGCTGAATTCTCTTAGCTTCTGCTTGTCTGTAAAGCTTTTGATTTCTCAATCGAATCTGAATGAGATCCTTGCTGCATAGAGTTATCTTGGTTGTAGGTTCTTCCCTTTCATCACTTTAAATATGTCATGCCACTCCCTTCTGGCTTGTAGAGTTTCTGCTAAGAAATCAGCTATTAACCTTATGAGAGTTCCCTTGTATGTTATTTGTCATTTTTCCCTTGTTGCTTTCAATAATTTTTCTTTGTCTTTAATTTTTGTCAATTTGATTACTATGTGATTACTATGTGTCTTGGTGTATTTCTCCTTGGGTTTATCCTGTATGGGTCTCTCTGCACTTCCTGGACTTGGGTGGCTATTTCCTTTCTCATGTTAGGGAAGTTTTCGACTATAATCTCTTCAAATATTTTCTTGGGTCCTTTCTCTCTCTCTTCTCCTTCTGGGACCCCTATAATGCAAATGTTGTTGTGTTTAATGTTGTCCCAGAGGTCTCTTAGGCTGTCTTCATTTCTTTCCATTCTTTTTTCTTTATTCTGTTCCACAACAGTGAATTCCACCATTTTGTCTTCCAGGTCACTTATCCATTCTTCTGCATCAGTTATTGTGCTATTGATTCCTTCTAGTTTATTTTTCTTTTCAGTTATTGTATTGTTCATCTCTGTTTGTTTGTTCTTTAATTCTTCTAGGTGTTTGTTCTTTAATTCTTCTAGGTCTTTGTTAAACATTTCTTGCATCTTCTCAATCTTTGCCTCCATTCTTTTTCCAAGGTCCTGTATCATCTTCACTAACATTATTCTGAATTCTTTTTCTGGAATGTTGCCTATCTCCACTTCATTTAGTTTTTTTTCTGGGGTTTTATCTTGTTCTTTCATCTGGTACATAGCCTTCTGCCTTTTCATCTTGTGTATCTTTCTTTGAATGTGGCTTTTGTTCCACAGGCTGCAGGATTGTTGTTCTTCTTGCTTCTGCTGTCTGCCCTCTGGTGGATGAGGATATCTAAGAGGCTTGTGCAAGTTTCCTGATGGGAGGGACTGGTGGTGGGTAGAGCTGGCTGTTGCTCTGGTGGGCAGAGCTCAGTAAAGCTTTAATCTGCTTGTCTGCTGATGGGTGGGTCTGGGTTCCCTCCCTGTTGGTTGTTTGGCCTGAGGTGACCCAATACTGGAGCCTACCTAACTCTTTTGTGGAGCTGATGGCAGGCTCTGGGAGGGCTCACGCCACGGAGTACTTCCCAGAACTTCTGCTGCCAGTGTCCTTGTCCTCACGGTGTGACACAGCCACCCTCCCCCCCACCTCTGCAGGAGATCCTCCAACACTAGCAGGTAGGTCTGGTTCAGTCTCCTATACCCTGGGGTCACTGCTCCTTCCTCTGGGTCCCACTGCACACACTACTTTGTGTGTGTCCTCCAAGAGTGGAGTCTCTTTTTCCCCCAGTCCTGTCAAAGTCCTGCAATCAAATCCCGCTAGCCTTCACAGTCTGCCTCTGTAGGAATTGCTCCTCCCGTGGCCAGACCCCCAGATTGGGAAGCCAAATGTGGGGCTCAGAACCTTCACTCCAGTGGGTGGACCTCTGTGGTATAAGCGTTCTCCAGTTTGTGAGTCACCCACCCAGCAGTTACGGGATTTGATTTTATTGTGATTGCACCCCTCCTACCATCTCATTGTGGCTTCTCCTTTGTCTTTGGATGTGGGGTATCTTTTTTGGTGAGTTCCAGTGTCTTCCTGTCAGTGATTGTTCAGCAGTTAGTTTTGATTCTGGTTCTCTCACAGGAGGGAGTGAGCGCACGTCCTTCTACTCTGCCCTCTTGAAACAATCTCCTCTGTTGGGTTTTTCCATAAGATGTTACGGAAAAACCTGAACAAACTTTTTGGCCAACCCAATATATTTGATATCCTGTGATTAAACCATAATGGAAAAGAATATGAAAAAGAATGTATAGATATGTATAACTAAATCACTTTGCTGTACAGCAGAAATTAACATTGTAAATCAACTATACTCCAATAAATTTTTTAAAAGATAAAATTAAAATATAAATATTTTTTAAAAAAAGATAACTTCTGTGTGGACTGTGAATGGATAAGAGTAGAAGCAGGGACTTCCTTAGCCTTTAGTTTTCTGTTTTGTTTTAATAAGAAAAGTAGGAATAATAGTACCTATTTTAAGTATATGCAGAATTTTGAAAATTAATTTTGTGAAAATACTTTGTAAATTGTGAGGTGCTATACAAATTATAAGGTGGGAGTGTTTTAAAACTCAGTTTTAACTTGGATTATCCATACAACTATATCCTTTTCTTAATTTACATTATTCAGAGTTACCACGTTTGTCTAATTAAACAGCACGTTCTTTAGCTAGGAGTAATATCCTAAGGTAAGACATATGTTAAGAAGTCCCAAAGCTTCAATAATTAATTTATTGAATTAAAAATTGGGTTCCAAGGTTTGTTATATGCAGCATGAAGTTATTTTGTTTCAGGTATTTAAAAACAATCCAAAATTAATTTTAATGATGCTTTTGATGTTTTAATATTAGTTTATTACATTCATGTAATTTTTAACTATTAAGTGCTAATCTTTAACTATTACGTATTTTGAGAAATGTTTTAACTCTGCACTGTCCATCCTGATAGCAAGCCTCTGTGGTTATTGACAACTTGAAATTGTGGTTAGTCTGAATTGAAATGTGCTGTAATATAAAATACCAGATTTTGAAGTATTATTACCAAAAAAAGAACATAGGAAATCTTAACTTTTTGGTATATTGGAATGATAATATTTTTGGATAAATATGGTTAAGTAAAATATGCAATCAAAATTAATTTTGCTTGTTTCATTTTCTTTTTAAAGTGTGGCTACTAGAAAATTAAAAGTTATATTTGTGGCTCATGTTATATTTCTGTTGGGCAATGCTACCTTAACTGATTGGCTCAGCTGGTTAGACTAAGGAGTTATTAGTAAGTCATGAACTTTGTTCTTTGGCCACAGAAGGTACCCCAAACTCTTTCTTGCCACTCTGCCAATAGTGTTTGCTTGCATTTTAATGAAAGCTCTGTCATTTATTAGCTCTGTGACGTTTGGCACAAATTACTTGTCTGTGCTTCACCTTCATTATCTATAAAATGGTGATGATAATAGTATGTACCTCATTTGATTTTTATAAGGATTAAGTTAGATTATAAAAGTAGTGCGTAGCATAGATGAAATGCTTAATATTTGTTAGTTATTTTTAATATTATTAGCATAGTGCCTGGCTCATAATAGAAGCTTATTAAATATTTGGTGATTGATTGATTGATTCTGTAATAGTTATTAAACAGCATAGATTCTTACATGCCTTACTATATCATTTGATTTTCATGACGATCTTGAAGAAAGGTGATTTACCTATTTTATAGATGGAGCAACTGAGGCTAAGATACATTAGATAACTTGCTGAAGTCACACAACTAGAAAGTAGAGCCAAGAGTAAAAACTAGGTCTTCCTAATCCCAAATTGCATATTTTTTGCACCACAGCATATTCCCTTCTAAATATGGGTTGTTTGTCAGAAGGGGACTGATTGAGAGTCTGTTGATTGTTTAGGACTGGGGTTGGAGCAGCACAAAGTCAACATTGCACTGATCAGATATTCTGTTAGTCTCTCGCATTCTTGCTTCCGTTTACTCATCATCATTCAGCAAATATTTTTTCAGGACCTACAGTGTGCTAGGTGGCTTTGTTGGTGCTAGGGATTCAATCAATAGTAAGCAAATCAAAGACATTTTAAAATGGAGTTTATGTTTCTAACAGGGAAGACATCACATAAATAGGTATACAGATAATGTATAGTATGTCAGGTGGTGATAATGCTGCAATGACCAATAAGTAGGATAAGGGGATAGAGAATGGTCTAGGAATGGAGGGAGCTAGTGAAGGCCTCTCTGATTTTCTGATGAGGAGGCAATTTGGGCAGAGACAGTGAAGTAAGGGACCAACTCATCCAGAAATCTAGTTGAAGGGCACTGCAGGCAGAGATAACAGCAGATAAAAAGGCCCAGAAGTGGTAGTGTCTTTAGAGTGTTCAAGGAATAGCAGGGTAGCCTATGTGGCTGAAACAGGATGAGCAAGGTAGAAGGTGATAGATGAAGGTAGCTGGGAGCCAGATAAGGTAAGACCTTGGTGAGGACTGGCTTTAATTCTGAGTGACTTAGGAAGCCACTGGACGATTTTGAGCAGATACGGCTTATATTTTAAACGGTTCATTATGGCTGCTGTGTGGAAAATACAATGTAAAGGGTCAAGGGCAGAAGCAACGAGACTAGTTAGGAGATTATTAGAATAGTTCTGGCAGGGCATTATGGTGGCTTGGATCTGGGTGATTACAGAGGATATAGTTACATATATTTTGAAGATAGAGAAGAGCCAAGGATGACCTCAAGGTTTTTGGCCAGAGCAACTGGAAGAATGAAATTGCCTTTTACTGAGAGAAAGAAGACCGTGGGAAGAGTAGAGTAGGTGAGTGGGTGGTAAAGAAAGAGATAGGGTGGTGGTAAAAGTAAAGAATTTGATTTTGATATGTTATGCTTATGATGCTTGTTAGATATTCATTTGGAGGTGTTGTGTGGGCAAATATATGAATCTGATATTTGGGGAGAGATCTGGGCTGGAAATATAACTTTGGGAGTGGTCAGCATAGAGATAGTATTATAAGCTGTCAAATGCTTTTCACACGTTTAATAAGATTGTATATTCTAGGAAAGGAGTTTGGGTCTTTTTTTTTTCCCTTTTTCAAATGTGCTGATGTAAACTAATAGAATTTTAACTTCTCATTCTTTTTTCAGTTAACAGAAGATGAAATAGCTACAATATTACAGTCAACACTTAAGGGACTGGAATACCTTCATTTTATGAGAAAAATACACCGAGATATCAAGGCAGGAAATATTTTGCTGAATACAGAAGGTCATGCCAAACTTGCAGATTTTGGGGTAGCAGGTCAACTTACAGTAAGTAAAAATGTTACTTGTGTAGGTAACTTTCAGGTCTTTCTTGAGGAGGAGTTCCTTTTATTTATTTATTTACAAATATGATATTTGATATAATTGAATTGTAAAAAATTTAAAAATGTACTAATAGGTTACAAAGGAGCTGGTAGGTTATTTTAGATCCTTTCCTGGAGTTCAGGTCCCATAGTTTAACTTTGTTTAGCTTTGATAAAGATAAAAACTAAAACAGGAAATAATGGAGTAGAAGTTTAAATCCTATTGGGCTACATCATCATATTTATAAAAGGAAGAAGAATTAAATCTAAATGGCTTTCCATGAATAAGACAGAATATCATCTCAGCCTCCAGGTAGCAGTTGGCTTTACTGAAAACACTCTCCTCATTTGGTTCCAAAATACAGACTCTTGATTTTCCTCCTACCTCAGTAGTGCATGGCAATGAAATAAACCTTGTTTTAAAACAGGAAGTCTAAAATTATCTGATTTTTAAAAATCAGATAATATGTGTGAAATATGTGTAGAAAAATAGAAGGAGTTCTGGACAGATATATACTTAAATTTGCAACAATGTTATCTGTCATTTTTCTTGTGTGGTAGAAAAATATGTACATAAATAGTTTGTTTGTTTAGAGCTGGTATTATGTACAGGTTTTATTTTTAAAAATTTTAAATCTGCCTGGAACATGTTAGGGAGTTTCATAGGTATTGCAACAGCACAAAAATTGCTTTGATATTTAAAAAAACCTCAGGAACTTATTCTATTCTGTGATTTGTAGGCCCTTCCAAAGATTTTGTTGTTAGCATATAAGTAAACAGTACTAAACAGTATTATCTAAATTACATCTTAATAAGGAAACCAAATTGAAAAAAAAAAATCTCCTGGTGCTGTGTAAAAGATACTACAATTTAAAATATCAATTGCATTTAGTAACTGAGACTTTTTTCACAGAAATAGAAAATAACAATCTTAAAATTAATATGGAACCACAAAAAGCCCCAAATAGCCAAAGCAGTCCTGAGAAAGGAGAACAAAGCTGGAGGTTTCACACTTCTTGATTGCCAACTCTATTACAAAGCTAAAGTAATCAAAGCAGTATGGTATTGGCATAAAAATAGACACATAGACCAATGGAACAGAATCAAGAGCCCAGAAATAAACTCATGTTTATATGGTCAACTAATATTTGACAATGGAGCCAAGAATGCTCAGTGGGAAAAGATGGTCTATCCAATAAATGATCTTGGGAAAACTAGATATTCATATGCAAAAGAATGAAACTGGACCCCTTTCTTATACCACACACAAAAATTAACTCAAAATGGATTAAAAACCTAAATATGAGGCCTGAAACCCAAAAACTCCTAGAAGAAAACATAGGGAAAATGCTCCTTGGCATTGGTCTTGGCAGTGATTTTTTGGATATGACAGTAAAAGCACAAACAGTGAGATGTCATTGAGATTTTGGTTGGGATTGAATTGAATTGTGTTGAGGTTGTGTTGAATCGTAAATCAATTTGGAAAATATTGCCATCTTCATGATGTTATGCTTTAAAAGTCCTTTTCTGCTTCAACATTGTATAGCTATTCATCTATACTTTCCTTTAGTACTTTTTGGATTTTGTTCTTTGTATTTATATATTCATCCTGTTTGAACTGACTTTGGTGAAAGCATAAGGTAGGAATTTAAGTGTAGAATCTTACAAATGAATAGACAGTTACCCAGTACTTTTTTACCCCCATAATCCATCCTTTGCTTGCTGATTTAAAAATGACGTTTTAATCATATCTTCAAATTATACATTTATATACATATAGGGGTATGTGTGTGTGTGTTTGTATACCATAATCTGTTTTTGGACTTAATATTTTCCATTGCTATGCTACTATACTAATATAACTTTGTAATACAGATCTAGTTAGGTTAGTATCTATTTATTACTCTTAATGTTCAAAAAACGTTTAGTTATCCAGATATCCATTTCTAATTGGGAATAATCCTTGACAACAACATTGACTGTCACCACTTGAATGGTGCAGATTTGAAGTTTCAGAGCAAAGGAAATGACTTCAGCAGTAAGTTAGTTCCTTTGTTAATTTTTTACATAGGACTGACAAAGTGAGATCAGTTTTAAAATATTACCTGTTGTTTGCTCCTGACTGGCATAACCTAACTTAAGTGATAGACATTTTAGAAGGAACATGGGTGATGATGATGGGAAGTCCTGTTGTCTATTTAGTTCTGTTTAAAATCCTTCTCTTCCTAAAACACAGGAATTCTAGAAAGGTTCTCTTTCATTAGGGCCATGCTATTCTGGGAAAGTATGCAAGTAGTTATTTGCCCGTGTGTACTCTATTCATATATTATTTAAGCCCCAAAGTAAGACTGTATATATACAGTATAATATTATATAAATATATATATTATAAAAAAGAAAATCATAGATGTACATATATATGTACACACATATTTTCTCTTTTTGAAATTTCCTGATTGCACATGTAATACACACTCACATAACCCAGCTGAGTGTTACAAAAGTATACGGGATGAAAAGTAAAAGTCTTTCGTAATTCTGTCTTCTAGATATGACTCTTGTTAATAGTTTGGTGTATATTGGAGATTTTTTTTTCTATCCATATAACAACAATGTTTATTATTATTGGTTGTTTTATTGTTGTTCTGATCATTGTTTTTCTTTTACGAAGACAAGACTATATTATATATAATTTTGAACATAAGTTTTTTGCTTCACAATGTGTCTTGTACATTTTTTCCATGTCAGAAAAGTGTATCTAGGTCCTTTTTTTTTCATTGTATGGATATTTATTATATTTAACTTACTTCCTTTAGTTGGTTATTTGTGTTGTTTCCTTTTTTTCTTCCCCCCCCCGCTTCTATTACAAATATTTCTACAGTACTTGTGCATATATCTTGAGGTACTTACATATAGGACACATTTTTAGAAATAGATTTGAATCAAAGGATATGGACATATAAAGTTAATAAATATTGCCAAGTTGCATACTAAAACATTGTATCAGTTTATGCTCCTATAACATTGTATTTTAGTGCCTGTATTTTGTATTTTAATCTGTGCTATTATCAGCAATAGTTATTAGTAATCACTCTCATTTTAGTGTTTCATTAATTGATTTTTTTGTGTTTTAATAATTGATTGAGAATCTTTTATGTTTCTATGTCATTTGAATTTCTTTTGTGACTTGCTTGATCAATCATGCTTGAGTATAGTTTGTGTATGTATTTCAAGTCTAAGACATTTTTTATTGTTGGAAGGGACTCTTTTTCTCAACAGTTTTATTGTTTAGTGTTGATGTCTCTCCTTTCTATTTTAGGATACCATGGCCAAGCGAAATACAGTGATAGGAACACCATTTTGGATGGCTCCAGAAGTGATTCAGGAAATTGGGTACAACTGTGTGGCAGACATCTGGTCGTTGGGAATAACAGCCATAGAAATGGCTGAAGGAAAGCCCCCATATGCTGATATCCATCCAATGAGGGTAAGGAGGTGGACAGAAAACCAGTGGGGTGGTTAGTTACCGGTGATCATTAGAAACTTAGTTAAATGACTTACTTGGTTAGGTACCAAACAATAAACGAATTAATTGTAAATAATTGATAAGTGTCAGTCTAGACTCCAGATGATGATACTCTTCCACTAGTTGTAGTCACTAATTAAGTCAAGTGTAATCCACCCCTCTCCATTCTAGAGGTTGTGTATTAATAGCCCTCTGGTAGGACGTGGGCCAGGAAATGCGTGGTTGACTTCTACAGTGTATATGTTTTTAATAGTTCAGGTGCTCACATTTTAACATAACAACACTAACTGGAGCTGAGCAGCAGTCCTCTCCTTTATACAGGGCATGGTCTTTCCACTTTATCAGTCTCCACGATTTCCTATTCACCAAGTATCCCTTATTGCAGTGTTTTCTCTAATGTTTTTTATAGTAGTATTAAGAGGAAAGTAGACTATTTTTTTAAACTTATGTCACTGACACCCAGTCTGATTCATTTGTTGTCTTTTTCCTGCCTGGCCCTTATAGGTATTTACATGTGTAAGTTCTGGAGGCTCTGTACTCTCCACCTTCCATCCACTTTTAGAGTATGAAGGGCCCATAGGTTCACTCTCCATCGAAACTCCTTCAATGTTGCTGCCCTAAGCAGTTTCCAGGCTTTCCCCACCCCTAGAACCCCTCATGATAGCACTGTTACAAGACCTTGACCCTACCTTCTTCAGCTGCTCCGTAGTCTTCTCCATACCGCCCAACTCAGCCCTTCCTGTCTTTTGATTAAGTAGTCCTTCTATTAATAGACTTAACATTTATTTATTTATGTATTTATTTATTTATTAAAATTTATTTAATTAATTTATTTATTTTTGGCTGCGTTGGGTCTTTGTTGCTGCGTGTGGGCTTTCTCTAGTTGCAGCGAGTGGGGGCTACTCTTTGTTGCAGTGTGCAGGCTTCTCATTGCAGTGGCTTCTCTTGTTGCGGGGCACAGGCTCTAGGCACGTGGGCTTCAGTAGTTGTGACACGCGGGCTCATTAGTTGTGGCTCGCGGGCTCTAGAGCGCAGGCTCAGTAGTTGTGGCGTGTGGGCTTAGTTGCTCCATGGCATGTGGGCTCTTCCCGGACCAGGGCTCGAACCCGTGTCCTCTGCATTGGCAGGCAGATTCTTAACCACGGCACCACCAGGGAAGCCCCCAGTTTTAAAAAAAGTATTCATGGGGGCTTCCCTGGTGTTGCAGTGGTTGGGAGTCCGCCTGCCTATGCAGGGGGCGCGGGTTTGTGCCCCGGTCCGGGAGGATCCCGCGTGCCGCAGAGCGGCTGGGCCTGTGGGCCGTGGCCGCTGGGCCTGCGCTTCCGGAGCCTGCGCTCCGCAGGGGGAGAGGCCACAGCAGTGAGAGGCCCGCATACTGAAAAAAAAGTATTCATGGGCCCAAAGATAAGCTCCATTCTTTTTGGGGGAGCAGAAGTGGAGAAGGGTGGGAAGATTTACTCGATATATTTTTAGATTTAAAGAATATAATTTAAACTGATTATTGCAAAGAGTTTTATGTTTTTAAAGAACTGTACCTCTTTTATTGGAAACTCAATAAATAATACACATACCTCATTTCATTGTGCTTCACTTTATTGAGTTTTTGACAAATTGAAGGTTTGTGGCAACCCTGTGTTAAGAAAGTCTATCAGTGCCGTTTTTCTTTTTCTTTTTTTTAAAGACTGTTTTTAAAAATTAATTAATTTGGCTGAGTTGGGTCTTAGTTGTGGCATGTGGGCTCTTCGTTGCAGCGTGCGGGCTTCTCTCTAGTTGTGACACGCAGCCCTAGAGCATGTGGGCTCAGTAGTTGCGGCATGTGGGCTTAGTTGCCCCGCGGCATGTGGGATCTTAGTTCCCTGACCAGGGACCGAATCCATGTCCCCTGCATTGGAAGGCGGATCCTTAACCACTGGACCACCAGGGAAGTCCCTATCAGCGCCATTTTCCCAACAGCACTTGCTCACTTTGTGTCTCTGTGTCACATTTTGGTAATTCTCGCAATATTTCAAACTTTTTCACTGTTATTATATTTGTTATAGTGATCTAGTTTGAGATACCTGGATTTTTGTTGTAATTGGATGTGCTTGTAGTGGAGAAGAGAAAGATCATTTTATCAAACTCCAGTCATATTTTTATTGGAGCATCACTTTTATTTTGCCAAATTTTTTTTTTAAACTAGGCAATCTTCATGATTCCTACCAACCCACCTCCCACATTCCGAAAGCCAGAACTGTGGTCAGATAGCTTCATGGATTTTGTGAAGCAGTGTCTCATAAAGAGCCCTGAGCAGAGAGCCACAGCCACTCAACTCCTACAGGTATGAATCACCCTGGGGTGCTGCCTCTTTCTGTTTCATTCACAGACTGACCAACAGATGCTGTTAACCCACCTACATGGAGATGGTAAAGAGGTATAAAATATTCCCTTTGAATGTAACTGCTTAGAAAAGACATAGAGAATAAAGTTAAATCATTGAACAAGACCATAAGAAAATACAGGGCTCTATGGGATTAGAGAATAGGAACTGACATTTATTGAGCACCTACTGTGTGCTAGATACTTTGCATGTTGTGCCATTTAATCATCACGTACACCCTGTGAGAGAGGGGTATTAATTTACTTTTATAGGTGAGAAAATGAAGATTTAGAAAGGTTAACTCATTTATAGCCACTCAGCTGGTGAACGGCGAAGCCAGGATTAGAACCTAGGTTTTTTTATCCCAAAGCAGGAGTGCCATTAAATATACCCAGTTCTGACAGAGAACTGGGATCAATGGTAGGTGCTGTTGTAGCTCAGGATGGAAAGAGGCCACTTTGGACTAAAGATACCAGGACTGCTTTCCTGGAGGAGATAACCTGTGTGCTTGGGCCTTGAAGGATGGGTGGGGTTTGGCAGGCAGTATGCTTAATAGTTAGGAGCTTGGATTCTGGAGCCTGTCCTGGGGTTTGAATCGTAGCTCCCTGTTTGCTAGCTCTATGACCTTGGGCAAGTAACATAACCTCTCTGTTACTTTAGTTTTCTTATCTGTACAGTGGAGATCAAGTACCTGCCCCATATGTTGGTTGTGATGATTAAGTGATATAATATGTATGACTTTGAACAATGCTTTACACATATTAAAGATAGTATATAATGGATTTGACAAATATCTGCTATCATTACTGAGCTAGGCCAATGGTTTTCAGTCATGTCAGATCCAATGCCCCCTTTTTATAACCAATACATATTTTTTTTAACATTTATAATCCTTTTGGAATGAAACTCATAGATGTTAAAATCTATTTATGCCCAAAGTTTAAAAAGAATCAGGGTAATGTTGGTGCTATGATGGAGAAATATAAGAATAATAATTTATAATAGTACAAATGTCAATATAGAAATGCTCCAGTTTTTCAATTTATAGACATAATGAAGTAATGAGACAACTGTATCTAGCATCATGAATGAGTTTAGATTTAAGAGCAGTAAGAAGAACAGAAACCATTCCATTCAAGAAACACAGGAAAATGAGTTTATGGACACTAACAGAAATCTAATGTTAAGTAATAACAGGGCAGACTCATTTATATATGATAAGAGGAGGGAAATGATCTTATAGACTTGCCCAGTGGAGAGAACAAGGAAATACGATATTCTTGCAAAGGAGCTGGGTCTTATTTCCAAGAGCAGTGGCAAATTCTTTTCCTGCCTGAATGGGGTACTGATGCAGTTTTATGGGCAAGATATCTTCTGTATTTCGATCGTACCACACGTTGAGTTATACTGTCCGCCTCTAGGGTACTTCCAAAGACCTTGGAGCTCATATCCTCTGGTGGGTGCTGGGGAACAGAGAATGGATTACAGATAAACACTGAGGGCAATGTCAGAATAAGTTTGGAAAACAATACATCTGGGGGGCAATGCTCCCCCCCCAAAAAAAGAATTTCCACATGTAACTTTCACAGTATAGATTTCTTACTGTGTTACAAAGGCAGACAACAAAAATATCAGATGGTATTAACATTAAAAACTTTAAACTGTTTCTATGAAGGAAAGTCAGCAATATCGCTGTGTTTCATGTATCTTTGCAGATTGAATAATATTGGGGCCTACATCTGTTACATATTAGTGACCAGTTTTAGTATTTCTATAGTAACTACACTTTGGTACTAAAATCCTTTTTACCTAAATACATAGTTGGAAATGCTATAGGACATTGAATAGAAAGAATAAGCAGGAGGAATAAACTATTCAGTGATTTCTAAACAATGTCTTTATTCCGCTAGAGCCCCCTCTCCAAAATCACCTCCCAAATTACTAGACTTTTTGCTTATCTCTTTAAAAAGTTCGTCAGCATTATTTATCAAAGTGTATATGTACTCTGAGGCATTTTAAAGATATGGAGAATGTGCTATGGTTCGTTGTTGTACAAGACTGTTCCACACATTACGGGATTACTTGTGTCCCTGCCTCCTTTCCTATGTCCCATGTAGTTTGTGTTCTCCAAACATTGTAGCCACAAGCTCCCAAGATGTTTACAGAACTTCCTCTAGAGGGCAATGCCAGCCTGTTGAGAATCTCCAGAGTTGGTAGAGAAGAAATGGAGGAAACATTCCAGCCAAGGCAGAAAAGATGGGCAAAGCCTGAACGCATTTGCTCCCAGTTATAAAGCAAGTGTGGGTTAGCTGTAGTCCAAAGCAGAAAGAGAAAGATTAGGTTCGCTGATTGATTCAGTGAAGATTGTCAAGTGCCTGCTGTGTGCCAGGCAGTGTTTTGGCACTGGTGCCATATAAACCGTCTTCAACTTTCTTGCTAAGCACCCATTTGTCAAGAGTGCCAAAGGAGTGTCCATACTGCGGGATTTAATTAACGAAGCCATGGACGTGAAGCTGAAACGCCAGGAAGCCCAGCAGCGGGAGGTAGACCAGGACGATGAAGAAAACTCAGTGAGTGGCAGTGGCAGGCGTTGTGGTGGGCCTCGGGCATCAGTGCTTGTTTTTTCATGATTGCCAGCCCAGGTAAGATGAGTGGGAGATGTGGGTTCCACCTGGAACTGGAGGCTCTTCTTGCTGACCGTGTCCTGTCTGGGACCAGGGCTTGCTAAAGACTTGCCAGGTCTGTGTCTGTTCGTCTCTCAGTGCTTCCTCAGACACTTCCACATTTTATTCTTTTGCCTCCATATCTTTTCTTCAGTTTAACTTTTTATTCAGGAAAGAGAATACTCAGGTCTGAGAGACTGGATTTTCCCAGGCCCTTCTGGGGAGTCTAGGATCCATACTAAATATGTAGACTTTACATATGTATGATCTTCTTTGGTTGAATAAGAGTACTGTCAGTGGAATATAACCTTTAAAAGTCATGACTCGATCGATGTCTTTTAAACCTGTAACATATACAATATTGTACATCAATTGTAGTTCAATTAAAAAAGAGTGCTCTTGGTTCTACAAGTTGGGTTTAGAACCCAAGTAAGCATCAAATTCGGAAATATTTGCACTAAGATGAGTAAAAGTAATTCAGAAAACTCAGTCTTTTTAAAAAAATTTTTTTAAATTGGAGTATAATTGCTTCAAATGGTGTGTCAGCTTCTGCTCCGCAGCAAAATGAATCAGCTGTACATACAGAAAACTCAATCTTTTGATCAAATTAGCCATCATTTGAGATTTCATCCTTTTCCAGGAGGAGGATGAAATGGATTCAGGCACGATGGTCCGAGCAGCGGGGGACGAGATGGGCACCGTCCGAGTAGCCAGCACCATGAGTGACGGGGCCAATACTATGATCGAACATGATGACACGTTGCCATCCCAGCTGGGCACCATGGTGATCAACTCAGAGGAGGAGGAAGAGGAAGGCACTATGAAAAGTAAGGCTCTGATTGAACAGACTAACTTCGCAGGCAGCCCACGCACATTCCCGAGAGAGCAGATTTTCATGGTCCACATGGACTCAGTCTTGAAGCTCCTGTCTGTTGTCACAATCAAAGGAGTAAGAGTGTTGGAGGGTTGGGGCAGCAGTGGAGTGTTCAGGGAGGGAGGAAGCCGGCATGTGGAATCAGAGGCAGGAAAGCATCAACAACAAGAAGGGATTGACTTTCAAACCTGAACGGCCATTCTCTCGTTGAATGTTGTCACTTTTTCCTTCTTTTCCTTGATCTGTGGAGGTGAGTACAGACATTTGTTTTTTGTTTCTTTTTTCCAAAGTGATTGTTTAGTTTATTTTTGTTTAATTTATAGTGCTTGTTATTGATTTAAGTGATTACGTGACTATTTAATTTATATTGCCCAGATCAATGTATGATAGTTCCAATGGTTCGACATCTGGGCCAGCACTTGGTATGGGCAGGCTTTGTAAATGTAGATGACCTAGTAGGTGTGTAGTGGTATCTTATAGTGGTTTTAATTTACATTTTCCTAATGACTAATGCTTTTGAGCATATTTTCATGTATTTCTTGGTCATTTGCATATCTTCTTTTGCTTCTCCCTCCTCTCCTTTGTGCTTTCATTATTATACATTTTATTTCTACATAGCACATACGTTGTTTTGATGCATAATTCAAAGTGTAGTGAAATGCTGAGCTATTTATCATACATATTATCTTCAGTCTGTTTTCACAATATTCTGTGTGTCTAAACCAGACTTACCAATTCTAGTCAGTCTGTTAAGGATGAATGTACAAATTGAAGAGTCCTATCCAGTCCCTTCTCGTGTAAACCCATCTCTGCTGCTTTTCTTATGCTGCTGATCATTTTTATTTGGCCTATGACTGAGGCCTAACACCTGTGCTCAGTTCCCGTTGAAGAGGGCCATCCTCTCCTCTCCCTTCAGTTGTTTCCTTTTCCTTTACTCTGTGCATTACAGACCAAGTCATGGAGAAAGGGAATTTGGGAGTACAAAGTGGTAATAATAATGGAGTTCTAAACGTACAATTTAGCCTGAGTTTTGCATAGGTTTAAAGCATTAAGACTCTATGATCTTTTCATCTTCTTTTTTTTCTTTCCTTTTTTCTTTTACTTTACTTTTAATTAATTTTTATTGGCATATAGTTGATTTACAATGTTGTGTTAATTTCTGCTGTGAATCATTTATACATATACATATACCCACGCTTTTTTAGATTCTTTTCCCATATAGGTCATTACAGAGTATTGACCTATATGGGCTATACAGTAGATCCTTATTAGTTATCTGTTTTATATATAGTAGTGTGTATATGTCAATCCCAATCTCCCAGTTTATCCCTCCCCCCTCCTTTCCCCCTTGGTAACCATAAGTTTGTTTTCTATATCTGTGACTACTTCTGTTTGGTAAATAAGTTCATTTGTACCATTTTTTTAGATTCCACATATAAGTAATATTTTCCTTCTTTTTTTAAAATTTAGAGTTTCTTCCTCAAAACCAGGGACTGATTGGCAAACTATGGTCCACAGGCCAAATCTGGCCTGACACCTGGTTTTAGCAATAAAGTTTTATTGGAACACAGCCATGTCCATTCATTTGCTATTGTCTATGACTGTTTTTGCACTACAAAGGCAGAGCTGAGCAGTCGTGACTGAGACCATGTGGCCCCCAAAGCCTGAAATGTTTACTGTCTGATCCTTTACAGACAGAAAAAGTTCTCTAAGCACTGCTTTAGACCTACTGCTTTGTGATTAATTCATTCAATAAATTTCTCTTCAGTGCCTAATGTATCCCAGGTATTTTGCTAGATGCTGAGGATATAGCAGGGAATGAAGAAACAGTCCTTGCCCTGAAGGAAGTCACTGTCTAGTCTGGGGGGCAGACCATTTAATTACACTTCAGCATATGAAATGGGCTTTAAAACAGAGGTAATCTGAGGGTGTTGGCGAAGCAGAGTGGAAGAGTATTTAATTTAGGCTGGGGATTACTGACAAATTCCTGGAGGAAAAAGGCAGGAAGGTTGGCAGTGAGTAGGGTGGGTGGAGATGTTCCAGCAGAGGGAGCCATGTCCACAAAGTCCAAGTGGCAGTGAGTTCAGGGCAACTGCAGCTGGTTTATTGCGGCTAGAACACACCGTTCCAGGGCTTTAGATCTCAGGCAGCCCCCTTGAATTTTCACCTTCCAGGTCTGTGTATTTATAATCAACCCTTTGTTTTTGAAAGGAAAAGGTTTTCTTGTTTTCTTTTTTCTATTTTGGGGCCAAGGCTCATCATCTGTGTTTGGCATCAGGTCAGAATTATACAAATGGTGAAAGAGTAGTAATACTGCTGATGGATGTGTAAATTGATCTAACTTTTCCGGAATGTAGTGCGTATCAAGAGTTTAAAAAATTCAAACCTTTCACTCAGTAAATTCCACTTCTAGGAATTTGGCCCAAGAAAATAATTGAAGACATAGAGAAATTATATTCTAGCTTTACAAAAGTAAAAAGATAAATTAACATGTTAATATGTGCATAGAAAAAAGACTGAAAAAAACCAATCAAAAGGCCAGAGAAAAATAAACCAAATATTAAAAGTAGATAATGGGATTATAGGTATTTTAAATTTTATTTATTTTCCAAATTATTTTCTAGAGTTATTATCAGAGAAAAAAATCCCACCAAAAATACTGCTGATATCATAGTGTATCCTATAAATTAGGACTTTGAATTCTGCATTGCCTTAAGAATGCTTTTTTTCTCCCTTCTTCCTCCTTGCACTGTTTTTTATGGCCTTAAAAATGGATATTTACAAAGAGTTTATTAAAACATTGTCACTCCCTGCTAGTCTCTCTTTAAATTCTTATCGAAAATGTGTTCTTACAGTATGTTTCATCCCCTGGACTCAAGATTTGGTGTTACGAGTGAATGATACTTACTAAATTTATTTTTTCTTTCTCTCTTTTAAGTAGCTAGCCCGTGTGATTTGTTAGGAAGGTTGGTTTTGCAGCAGTGAGCTGCTGACTTCTTTTTGTTGACTCGGAATGCTGTATCTTCTGCTTGTTTTAAGGGCTTTAATTATGCAGGTGATTATAATCCCTGTGTAATAGAACTAGGCTGACCCGTTAACATGTGTTGTGCATGTATGTGTTATGGAAAATCCACCTTTTTAAATATAAAGAATTAATTTTGTTCCAAATGTAATTTTCATATTTTAAGTGCTCATTAATTCAGTGGGTTGTTTGTTCAGTTTCTGAGCTTGGACAGTTTTAGCATGTCTAATGAGAAACATGCACATTTTATTATAGTCATGAGGGAAAAACCCATTTAAAAACCTCAACAGTCACAGCTAAGTGACGTTAAATAAACTTAGTTCACAATCTGTTTCAGGTCTTGTAATTCAGTTTTTAGTAACAAGTTAGATAGATTTGCCACTTAATTCTGAGATCTTTACTCATTATTTTAGGAGCTATTGAAACTTTTCATTATGGAAAATGAAAATATATACAGTTACACAGAATAATATCATGACCCCTATGGACATATAACCAGTTTCAAAAATAACTCACTGCCCATCATATTTCAGCTCTCCGCCAAAGAGTATAACAAACTGAATTAATTTAAAGCAGATCTCAGACATTAGACCACTTCTTCATATTGATTTCTAAACATTTAAAGGAGACTATCTGACCAAGCTTGGCTTAGATAATAACTACCTGTGTTACATTGGACAATTCTCTTTCCTTGTATGGGCCTCAGTGCTTAATCAATAAAAATAAAGGGTTATTAATCTTCTTTATTCTCCTTGTCCCTTGTAGCTCTAATTGTTTATAAAAATTATATAACTCATGACTAATACAGAACTGAAGTTTCTACAGGTTAAAATTTGTGAAAATAAATAGGGTTTCACCTAGTACCTTAAAAAAGTTAGATATTTCAAATGCCTCTCTTCTCATTTACTGTATTAAAAATTATTTATACCAACAGTATTAATGCACTGTTACAAAAGAAAGTAGTTCACCCCCAAGTCCTCTCACTCCAGCAAAGAACTCCTGTTCTTGACCATATGCCTGTATAGTTCCTATATGGTAATAATTTGCTTACATATTCTAATTTCTGATTAATTTCTACTGAATAAGCGTATACATTTTTCATGTTGTTGCATAGTCCTTTTTATATTTATCACACTTAATAGTGTTTTTTGGTCATTCCAATTTTTCACTAGTACAAATAACTCTGCAGGGAACATCCTACATATAAATTTTGCCTTCCTTTTAATGTTTCCTAGGAAAAATTTCCAGAGGTGTTTGAACAATTTAATGTGCAGGTATTGCCATATTGTCCTCCAGAAGGTTTGTACCCATTTACCTTCCACAAGGATTAATAGCAGCTATCAGTATCCTTAGTTTCTTCCCTTTATAGCAATTTCTCCTTTATATTTTCCATTTTTAAAAATCTCTCTGTGCCGCTTTCTGGGTGTTAGCCCTGGATTCATCTTCTAATTCTATAATTCCTTTTTGAGCCATGTCTAATCAGCTGTTTGACCCAGACATTGTGATTTTTTTCAGTGGCTAACATTTGCTATGGTCACATGGCTAGTAAACGTGGGAGCTGAGAATTCAAAGAACTCCACAGTCTATGGTCTTTTCATTCTACTGAACTTCTGATTTGTTCTGGAAGCCTACCCTTATGTTAATGGGCATTAGATCCATAATATAAAACCCATGAAAATTCATGGTAAGACTGGTGCTGGCTTTTGAGGGGATTCCAAAGATACTTTTTTTTTTTTTTTTTAAGAAACAGTTGTTTTTTTTCTTTTTTTTTTTAACGTATATATGTATCTATTCTTTTTCGAATTCTCTTCCCATTTAGGTTGTTACATAACATTGAGCAGAGTTCCCTGTGCTATACAGTAGGTCCTTGTTGTTTATCCCTTTTAAATATAGCAGTGTGTACATGTCAAACAATTGTTTTTTATATATAAATTATTTATTATACCCAAGAGGATAGACATTATAACTGTTAATAATAATCATTAATGATTAGACACTTAATATCTACCAGGTGTTTGTGCTTAATCCTTTATAAGCATTTCCTATATTTTAATCATTACAACCATCGTGATGTGTGGTGTTTTCACAGCCCTCCCCCAGCCTTTTACAGAAGCAGAAACTGAATTGCAAAGAGACTAAGTAACTTGCTCGTGATTACATAGTGAGTAACAGAAGAGCCAAGACCTGAAGCCAAATACGTTTGATTTCAAAGCTCATGCTCTTAACCATTATATTATCCTGCTCCTCAGCAGAGCCCCTCTATTAAGTTGTTAAGGGACAGGACCAATGCTCATGTTACAAGGGCATCTGATGGCAAGTCTCAGCTTGCCGTGTCCCTTTCTGGTTGTTTGAGTACCTAGCCTCACTCTCTCTGCCCAGGATTTCCAGACACAAAGGGCACAAGGTTTTCAAAGGGAACCTGCCTCTGATGATTTTGTTACATCTGAGGGAGTATGTTTTGGTTGTGTATATCTGAATCTACCGTAAAGAATCAGATTGCAGTTGGAGGGAGGGTTAGAGTGGGGTGTGATTTGATTGCTTTATGAGAGACCCCAAGAACACCTGTCAGAACCATAGAGGTAAACCATTGCCCACACTACTTTGAAAACCCGTGTCTGGATAAAATATCAGTTTGGGGATTTTGGAAGGCTTCTCCTGTTTGTCTGTGTCACTGGGTTTTTTTGCATAAGGACCGTAGAAGAACTTTGCCCTCACTATTTGAAGGGCACATTCCTGAGGTGACTTGAGAGGTTCTGTGTCAGTGTCAGCGTTCTTGTACTTTCTCTGGGCCGGCAGAGGGAGCTCTGTAATAGGTTATGAGTTTAAATGGTGTTCCCACTTGTGTCCACAAACCCTCTTTCTATGGAAGGCTTCATTCTAGATCAAGACTGTTATTTATTTATATTTTAACATCTATTTTAAGTAACCACAGCAACACTAGGGCATTGTCTTTATTTTAGGTAGGAGATTGGATACCTCATACTTGGCAAAGTTCAAATAAGACTGAAGTCGATTAGAACGTCTCAAAATAGTTTAAACTTTTCTTTTCTCTTCCCAGATTTCTCAGTAGACCTTAACCAGAACTGATGTTTTCTTTCTGCAGCATGGTACCACGCATATAGTTTCGAACCTATCATCAGCTAAAATGGCCCTAACAAAGTAATTGAATACATTAAAAAAAAAAAAACTTAAAATTCTTGTGCAGAACTGACTTGGGAAAAGTTATTTTATGTATCAAAATAAACATTAACGATGACAGTTTATAGCTTTTCTTGTGTAGCCTCTTTAGTTTTCGTTTAATTTATTTCCATGTTGACTATACAAGTCTGATGCTTACTTTGGGAGTAGCCTTTGCCCTTTTCCTTTTCTTTTTCTTTCTTTTTTTGTTACTGGTTTGCAGTGGTTCTTTATATGTTGGGTACTAATTTTTTATTAGTTATGTGCATTGTAAATATTTTTCCCAGCATGTGACTTGCGCTTTTAATTTTGCAGGATATTTTCTTAGAAAGCAACATTTGTTTTCATGAAGTCACATTCATCTGAGTTTTCTTATACCATATGTTTTTTGTGCCTTAGATGTTAAGAATTCTTAATAATATATTTTAAAAACTTTTGTTTTATATTGGAGTATAGTTGACTTACAATGTTGTGTTAGTTTCAGGTGTACAGCAAAGTGATTCAGTTATACATATACATATATCTATTCTTTTTCAGATTCTTTTCCTGTATAGATTATTACAGAATACTGAGTAGAGTTCCCTGTGCTATACAGTAGGTCCTTGTTGATTATTTTATGTATAGTAATGTGTACATGTTAACCCCAAACTCCTAATTTATCCCTCCTCCCTACCTTTTCCCTTTGGTAACCAAGAAACTCTTAATAATATTGTAATAACTTTGTATGGTGATAGATATTTACTAGACTTATTGTGGTGATTATTTCATAATGTATGCAAATGTCAAATTATTATGTAATGCACCTGAAGCTAACATAATATTGTATGTTGATGATATTTCAATTAAAACAAGAAATTCTTTCCTACCCAAATGTCTTAGAAACAGTCTCCTATTTTTTCTTTCTAAAGGTTATAAAGTTTTACTGTTCACATTTAGGACTTTATTTAATATATCAGGAATTTTTTTTTAGTTTACAGGATAAACTATAGTCATCTAATTTTATTCCTTCCATCTGAAAGACTTGCTTTCTCCCTCCATTCAGATCTTTGGTCCTGTTACCTTCTCAGGCCTTCCTTGACCATCTAGCAAAAAGAAATTCCCCTTCCCCTTTTTATTTTTCTTTCAATAGATTACTCTTGAAAATTATCATTATTCTTCCATGTAAATTTTAGCATTGGGGGCTTCCCTGGTGGCTCAGTGGTTAAGAATCCTCCTGCCAATGCAGGGGACACGGGTTCGAGCCCTGGTCTGGGAAGATCCCACATGCCGCGGAGCAACTAAGCCCGTGTGCCACAACTACTGAGCCTGTGCTCTAGAGCCCGTGAGTCACAACTACTGAGCCCATGTGCCACAACTACTGAAGCCCCCATGCCTAGAGCCCGTGCTCCACAACAAGAGAAGCCACTGCAATGAGAAGCCAGTGCACCACAACCAAGAGTAGCCCCCACTTGCTGAAACTAGGGAAAGCCCGTGTGCAGCAACGAAGACCCAATGCAGCCAAAAATAAATAAAAATAAATAAATTTATAAATTTTAGCATTGGTGTATCAAATTTTGTAAAATACCACTGGGATTTTGACTGAATTGCATTGAATACACAGATTAATTAGGCAGAATTGCCATCTTTATGATGTTAATTCTTTCTATTCATGAATATGGTTTATCTTTCCATCTGTTTGGCTTATATCTTCTTTTTGTAGATAACTTTATAATTATATCTATAAAGATGTTTTAGATCTTTTGTTAAATTAATTTTTATGGATTTTTTTTGTTCTAATAGGTTTTCTGAAGTTTTTTTTTTTTTTATGAAGACAGTCTAATTGTCTGTGAATTAGTTTTTCCTTTTGATCTTTATACCTATATATTTTTCTGTCTTACTAAGATCTGCAATAATAGAGGTGGTAGTGGGCATTCTTGTCTTATTCCTTATCTTAAAGAAAATTCTTCAGGCTTCCCTGGTGGAGCAGTGATTGAGAGTCCGCCTGCCGATGCAGGGGACACGGGTTCGTCCCCTGGGCCTGCGCGTCTGGAGCCTGTGCTCCGCAACGGGAGAGCCACAGCAGTGAGAGGCCCAAGTACCGCGAAAAAAAAAAAAAAAAGAAAAAAGAAAAAAAAGAAAATTCTTCTAATAATTTACCATTAAGTTTGATTTTGTAGTAAGTTTGGTGTAAGTACCCATTATCAGGTCTATTTCTAGTTTAAGAGATTTCTAATCAAAATTGTTAAATTTTATTCTTTCATTTTTGAGTTGAACACTTAGCTGTTTAATTTTCTTGCTTACTAATGTATTCAGGTAACATTGTATTTTTTTCTCTAAGTTCAGTTTTCGCTGCATCCCATAAGTTTCATATGTGGCACATTGTAAATACTTTTTCCCAGCTTGTGATGCTTTGTGCTTATTACATATTTCTTTTTTAACCCGTGAATTATTCAGAAGTGCTTTTTAAAAACCAAATTGTGAGTTTTTTTAACTGCTTATTTAAAATTTTCAATTTCAGAGAATTGTGGCTAAAGAACACAGTCTGTGTGATACCAGTTGTTTTTTTTTTAAGATTTTTTGATGTGGACCATTTTAAAAGTCTTTATTGAATTTGTTACAATATTGCTTCTGTTTTATGTTTTGGTTTTTTGGCTGCCAGGCATGTGGGATCTTAGCTCCCCAACCAGGGATCAAACCCGCACCCCCTGCATTGGAAGGTGAAGTCTTAACCACTGGACTGCCAGGGAAGTCCCCAATACCAGTTTTTTGATGTTTTCTTGTGACATTTGTGGCCTAATATGTCAGTAATTTTTGTTAAGTGTTGTTTGTGTGCCTTAGAAAGAATGTGTGTTTTCTAATTGTTTGTAGGAATCTATATATATACAGTAGATTTAGCTTGTTAATTGTCTTCAAATATAGCTTTTCCCCACTAATTTTTGATACTTGATCTTTTGGTTTCTGAGGGAGATATGTTAAAATTGTTACTCTGTGGTTGTGATTTGTCAATTTTTGTTAATTTTGAGATTTATATTTTGGGGAGGAGGACTTTTATATTTTGAGGTTGCATTGTCTGATGCATGTAGATTTAGAATTGTTAATTCTTCCTGGGAATTGTTCCTTTTATATTTGACTTTCACACCTTCCCTGAGATATGGGTCCACTAGTTATGAGCTTCCTGCCATACAGAATGAGGAAGTTCAAGTTAAAAGTTCAGCGTCTTGTCCGAAGTCACCCTAGATGACAAACCTTTGACTTCTAGTCCTCATTGCTCCTGTGGTACAGGGCTTCTTGTTAAGCATTGTGAAAAGCCTGCCTTTCTTGTCTTTTGACACCTATTTCTAGGATCTTCAAACCTAAGGTTTTTGTGATGTTGGTGTTTGGATTATCAAGACTCATAGCTGTGATAATAAACAGACAAGGTTTTATAGCTAGGCAGATTGATTGACTGAAGTATGATAATGCAAATGTGATAAAATGTTAACATTTGAGGAATCTGGGTGAAGGTTATCTGGATAGTCTTTGTAACATTGGAAGGTTTTGTATATCTGATATGTCAACATAAAACATTACATGATTTTTAATTCATGATTTTCAGGTTTTAGAAATAAACCTCAAGAGGCTAACTTGGGATACTTCATAAATTTGAAAGAGTTTTACTTAAGAGTTTCCTAATAAAATAGTATCTTGAGGTTGTTCGTTTTTACTGATTCAGCTATTACATGTCATTAATACTGACGGAAATTTGTGCTTTAGAAAACCAAGCATATCACACAGATTTATGAAAATGTTAATTTTTTAAGTTAACAGTCCTTTTACTGAAAAAAATTATATTGTGTCCATTTTTTAAATTGAGGTATAGGTATTTTATAATCTGTTTCAAGTATACAGCAAAGTGATTCAGTTATATTAATTATTAATAATGTCATTCAAAGTAATATATTGGACACTGAATATCATTAGTAGTGCTGTGAAAATAATGAAATTTTGTACATATTGCCATCCGTGTATTTTATATTAAATTATATGTGGAGTTTTTTGTTTTTTTTTTTTTGTTTGTTTGTTTTTTTTTTTGCCGTATGCGGGCCTCTCACTGTCGTGGCCTCTCCCATTGCGGAGCACAGGCTCCGGACGCGCAGGCCCAGCGGCCATGGCTCACGGGCTCAGTCGCTCCGCGGCATGTGGGATCTTCCCGGACCAGGGCACGAACCCGTGTCTCCTGCATCGGCAGGCGGATTCTCAACCGCTGCGCCACCAGGGAAGCCCTGGAGTTTTTTTTTGGTGTGTCTTAATATGCAGAAAAATTGTTTCACCATTTCATTATCAAGCGAACGTTTTTTTTTAAAGGAAGATAATTTCTCCTGTTTTAGTTGATCATTATCAAAGAAAATATTTAGGAGCAAAAATGAGAACTTCTATAAGTAGAGAACGAATCCAAGCTTTCAAAACATATTAAAAATATGTTGTCAAATAAACTACATTATTATACTTTAATAATACTTTAAATATAAAGTATCTTTGAAAACAACAAAAAAAGTTCTTTTTTTCAGAGGCAGAGATAACAAAAAAATCTGGAGCAAGTGATCCCGAATTGCATAAATTTGTAGTTTAGCAGTTAAATGCTTTTGCCCTAAATGAGGAAATGACAAGCCAAAGGATGGCCACTTAAAATATGTAACTCATCTACTAAAGATTTGACAGGCAACAGTTCTCCCTTCCAAGACTCATTGGCTACGATATGGTTTTCTTGTCCTCACTGCCTTCCCAAGAGATACATGGCAGCCAATTCCTCCTCATCTCCAGGCTTATTAGGCCACGGGGGATGCAGAACTTGGACCACTGAATTGTAAGATTGTTTCCACTGACTCAGGCCTTTTAAATTAGACTCAGTGAACTAAAGGGAGTGAGTGGATGATTTCTATTTCAAACTTAAATTTCTAATTGTATTCTAATGAGTCTCTTTGAAATAGAATCTTAAAGCATTGTGGCGTAATTAAGTTAGAGCAACTCAGAACCATGTTTTGGGTAAACTGCTGTGATAGTATTATGTGGTAAAAACGGTTATGTATTTATAGCTTCCCAGAAAGTCCTAGGTCTCAGGAAGCCACCTATTGTTGCTGTGAGTTTCCTCATGTTAAAACCAAAGTCCAGGATCTTGTTAAAATGATTTTATTTCAACACCATAGGTCAGATGCTAATTTCAGAGCTGTGTAAGATGGAAATTCTTGACTCACAGCCTATCTTCTTTCCACCTGCAATTTTTTGAAGGGGATTGTTAAAACAGTGACTCCCTTGTGTGTTCTCTATCTCATTCTTTCTAACTCAGATTATAACATTTGCAAGGACAGTTACTAGGACATAAAGCACTACAGGTATTTTAACGCATCTTTTACTACAATAACCTTACTATCTGATTTCAGATCCCCTCAGGATGTTTAAAACTATCATCAGAGAATATTAAGTGTCCATGTATCTTTGCCACTCACCATCAGCATCATATGAGAATTTCAGATAGCATTAGCGTGCTTATACGTACCAAAGCTAAAACTTAAAACGTAGTTTGGTTAGAAACATATCTCTCAATAAGGGTAGGAGAAGGAAAAAGGAGTAGAGGAAAGAACATTAATTTTTGGAATCAGAGTCTTTGATTTGAAACTTGGCTCAGAATTTTATAAACTTTGTCAGCTTTGACAAGCTATTTCCTTTTCTGAGCCTCAGTTTCCTATCCTGAAACAGTGAAGCATAAAAGTTCCTGTTTTGTCAGGTTAAGATGATAGGAGATAGATATGGAAAACGCTTAGCATAGAAATGCTTAAAAATGGTAAGTAGTATAGTAAGTATATAGTAAGTAATGGGTCTTTTTGTGTATGACAGTGGTTTTTTTCATTGGACCTAAAAATTCCTTCAACCTGAGCTACTTTTCTACATCCTAACTCCTTTTCTCTTGCTAGTCATGTTTTTTACTTTTTTAAAGTTTGTACCCTTGGTATTAACGGTGTTTTGTAAGTGCCACTTCTGTGTCTAAGCACTGGTATGAAGATGGTAGATCTAAAGGAAGGTCACTTGTCAGTTTCAGTAATGTTTTTAAAATGTGCTGAGGGGAGAGAGAGAGAGATTGATTCAAATTCCTTGGTAACAGGATAACATGTTTTGAGAATCTGTTAAGCAATAGCTCAAAATATAAGATGGTAGATTATAAAGAAGGCTAGACTTTGAATCTACGTGAGCCTTCCCTTGTGAAGTTTCAAACTGTTATCTTAACACTGTGAAATTTATTACTGACTGGATTTTTTTTTTTTCCATCCCTGAAAGAGAATCAGTGGGGTTCACTGTGTGTTTATCAGAATCTCCTTCTAGGGTGGGATTTACAGCAGAAGAGCAGAGATCTTGGTCCTCAGACTTTTCTCACAGTTGCACAGCTAATTCGAGGTCATCCTGCCAGAGTGGAGGCTAAATCCTAATTGTTTGTGCAGTTTTTCTAATTATGTCCAGATGCTGGGCTCACTTTTATCTTTGGAAACTGTTAACATTCTTGATTCTTTTGGGATAAGCCAAAAAGTACAGACACGTGGTGCCTGAAAATTCATTCAAACCACCTGCCAGACCACATGTTAGGATATGAAAGTACCAGATCTCAGTGTGACATGGCTGAAAGGCTCAAGGCCTGTATTTTGAGGAAGATAAGGTGCTGCTCCATTAGAGTTAAATTGGTAAAAGGAGAGCCAAGAATAGCCATGGGGGAAATCTATTTTCCAAAAGAGAGCAGTAGCACGGTAGTAATGAAGAATATAGGAGAAAGTCCAAAAGATATACTTTGGCTTTTATGCCTAAGAAGCAGATAAGTCAGTTTTGATCAGTTAGGGGAATATATTTTTCTGGTGCTCTGAGCTGTTCTGACCTGCTTACTCTTGCTCAGCAAAAAAATGGAGATACATTTTGATAAATTTAAATGAGTCCCAAAGAAAAAGTAGATGATTCTCTTAAGTGTTTATGCTCTAAGAAAATATCAGCTTGGAACCAGTATTTGTTAAAAATAAATATTTAATACCCACCAAAAAGTATTTATTAGGTAGTCACTATGTGTCGTTACTGTGTAGTGTACAAAAAACCAAATGACATGTTTACTGCTGACCAGGAATTTTTAGGTTAAAAGGGGAAGATGACATATGTCATTATCTAATATGTATGGAGTGCCTACTTTACTATTACCGTTCTTTCTAATTCCTTACATGCCTGGAACATTACTTCGGGTGCCTCAGATAGTGGTATTTGATGTTGACATAACTTAGTTGAGGAGATAGGGCCTCTACATATAAAGGTAGTAATATAATAATAAGACAAATGCTGGGTAAGTGGTTCAGAAAAATGTTGAAGGATTTGTGAGAACTTAGATATGCAGAAAGGCTGGGGATGATATTCCAGGCAGGTGCAGAGTCAGAAAGGAGGGGATATATGTTGAACATTCAGTTTGGCTGGAGTGGGTGTTGACCAGATACTGGAGGACCTTGAATGCCAATGTCAGAAGTTTGAACTTGACTTTGTTGGTAATAGGGTAATATAAAGACATTTTGATCAGAAAAGTGGTATAACAAAGTGGTTTTTTAGGACAGTCGGTTGGATGATATGGAGTTTGAAAAGATTGGAAACAGTGAGACCAATTAGGAAATTGTTGCAATAACCAAGGTATGGATCATTCTCACCAGTGAACCTTTTGTATGTATCTTTTTAGATGTGCTGCCTGTATTGCTCTAGTTAGTTAACCCCTTGAAATCCGGATTTAGATCTCTTCGAATAGACATATGGTAGCACACTAGACTTAAAGATCCAGAGCTTCATTGCCCAGAAGTCAAGTCAATTTACACAGAAGCAATTGCCAAAACTGGTTCCTGGAAGAGTTATTCAAAAGTTAGACTCTGAGGAACCTTATAACTTATGGTTCTGGCAATTCTTAGTGGTTTCAAAGAACATTCAAAGGAATATTTATGGCCACATACAGAAACTTGGATAGTAACTTGTGTAATTAAATGAATTAATACATGTAAAGCACTTAGATGCCCAGTCACAAAACCAAAACCAAAAACCACACACATAATAAATGTTAGATTAAAAAAACAAAACAAACAACCTTATGATAAGGCATATTATTCCAAGCCAGAAGAAAACATGTGAGAGATTATTTGAGTTGTTTTCTTGCAAGTATTCATGCTTGAAACAGAGAAGAAGATGTAGGCTTTTCCGAGTTCTCTACTTTGAACAGGTAGAAAAGAGTTGTTGTAGAAATTAAGGAAAGAGTAGGTTGACCATTGTGTTTTACTTGGTGACAGTCTTGAAAATGAACATTTTAAATGGAAAGGCATAAAGTTTAATGTCTAGTCGTTGGTCATTCCAAAGGAAAAGATGGGCCTCGGTCTCTGGTCAAGCTCCTGGCCAATTATGACTACCTTGGCATTGTGTTATAGTTCATGTGAATCCAGAAATAAATAGTAGAGAAAAGGGATCTTTCTGGTTTTTAAAAAAAATTTATTGATATATAATTCACTCATTTAAAGCATACAATTCAGTGGTTTTTAGTGTATTTACGGAGTTATGCAACCATCACCACAGTCTAATTTTTTTAAATTTATTTTTAATTGAGATATAATTCACATATAAAATTCACCATTTTAAGGTACAGTTCTGTGGTTTTTAAAAATATATTAGCAGGGTTGTGCAATCAAAACCACTGTCAAATTCCAGACATTTTCATCATCCCTCAAAGAAACCACAATCCTGTTAGCAGTCACTTCTCATTACCCTTTCCTCCATCCCCAGGCAGCCATTAACATACTTTCTTTCTCTAAGGATTTGCCTATTCTGAATGTTTTATATAAATGGAATCATATAAAATGTGGTCTTTGTATTTGGCTTCTTTCACTTAGTTTAATGTTTTCAAGGTTCATCAGTGTTACAGCATATATCAGTACTTCATTTCTTTTTATGGCTGAATAATATTCCATTGTAAGGATATACCCGATTTGTTTACAATCTAGTTTTAGAACTTAAAAATATATATATTTATTTATTTATTTGACTGCGCCAGGTCTTAGTCGCGGCACACGGGATCTTCGTTGCGGTGCATGGGTTTCTCTCTAGTTGTGGCACGTGAGCTCAGTAATTGTGACATGCGGGCTCTCTAGTTGTGGCGTACGGGCTCTAGAGTGCACGGGCTCAGCAATTGTTGCGTGCGGGCTTAGCTGCCCCACGGCATGTGGGATCTTAGTTCCCCGACCAGGGATTGAACACACATCCCCTGCATTGGAAGCCGTATTCTTAACCACTGGACCACCAGGGAAGTCCCACAGAGCATTTTTCAAAAAAAAATAAATATAAGATACAGTTGCTTATGAATTTGCCCCTTTGTGGACTTTGACAGATTGTCCACTTAGCTTGCCAGATGCTGCTTACAAAGAAGAACAGGCCAGTCATAGTATAGGAATTCAATGCATTCCCTGCATCAGATAAAAGAATCAGAGCAAGACATGGCTGTTTTCAAAGTTCGACTTTTCTGCTGAGTTCATTCTCCCAACGGCTTCAGGTTTCTGGTGTTATCATTCCGTGGAACGTCTTCATTTCCTGGGATATGTCTGGAAGAAAATACCCTGGCTCACACTGAAACAGAAAGCCCACCAGCCAGCAGAAGCCCTGGGGACAGCATTGCCTTTAGTCAGCTGGGAATGATTCTCTCACACTTTTCAGCATCACTTGATGGTCTCGCTCAGGAGTGCCGAAAGAAGAGTCCAGGGATAAGGTTACTGGGAAAATTCCATTTCCCTGGTCTTTCTACGCTCAACCTAATGGCAGTTCGGATATGTCAAGAATTCTCATTTTGATTTTAGAGAATTTGCAATATGAAAGGCAGCTCGCCAGCCTTAAAGCCTGATGACCAGGGCTCAGATCCTATCCTTGTATAACCGTAGGCAAATTTCTCATCTAGAAAGTGGAAATAATAGTACATACCTCAAAAGATGGGAGGATGAAACGAAATGGTACATTGTGTAGCACTTGGTAAGTGCCAACAAGCACAGATCCTCCTCCCTCCTACTTTATTTACATGGTGTTCATGAAGTGTTAATGGCAACATCCTGTGGAAGCATCTGGTAGAAAACCTGAAACTTAGAAAGTATTCAGTCAATGTTAGTTGAATTTGAAACCTGAGTTCCTGAAGACTGGAACTCTTTTTGTAGATATAGATTGGTGTGTGGGGGTGTGATGGAGAGAGATTGAGACAGATCTCAGATACTGTATCAGTTGGTTTTTGCTGTGTAGCAAACCACCTCAAAACCGTCACGGACTTCCTTGGTGGCACAATGGTTAGGAATCTGCCTGCCAACGCAGGGGACACGGGTTCGAGCCCTGCTCCAGGAAGTGGAGCAACTAAACCTGTGCGCCACAGCTACTGAGCCTGTGCTCTAGAGCCCGCAAGCCACAACTACTGAGCCTGCGTGCCACAACTACTGAAGCCCACGCGCCTAGAGCCCATACTCTGCAACAAGAGAAGCCACCGCAATGAGAAGCTTGTGCATAGCAACGAAGACCCAAAACAGCCAAAAATAAATAAATAAGTAAATTTAAAAAAAAAAACTAGTGGTCAGCTGGGGCTGGCTGACTCCTGAAGGCCTCAGCTAAGACCAGCTGGTCAAGGCCTCTCTCTACATAGTATTCCGCCATCTAGCATGCCCACTAGGTTTATTTACATGGTAATAGGATATGCAAGCACTTTTCAAGTCCCTGCTTGCAATAAATTTGCTATTGCAGTGGCCATAGCAAGTCACACGGCCAGGCCTAGAGTCATTGTGGGAGGGCACTAGTAAAGGGCGAGGATACCAAGGCTACTTGGAGGGAATTATAGAGGCCGTTTTTGCAAACATGCTATTGTAGATACTAATTGTGATAGTAATGCAGATCTGTTTACTGAAGATTATTATCAGTCTATAAAGTCAAACTGTGGACAGGTGCTCTAATTAATTATAGTGTTATTAAGAAAATGTAGGTCCCAATAGAAGTGCTGTTTCCTCCAATAAACTAAGTACAGTGGTGAAGCACCCTCACATATAAGGAATCATTGTGGTGTAAACAATTAACTTCTGGAATCACTAAATACAGGGATCAAAAATACACCTGTTTTTGAATGCATGTTGTTTCTTGCCAGTTGAGGTGTCTTCCCCTATCAGTTGATTCATTCATTTCTTCAGCTTTAGTTATATGAAACATTGTCATAACCTGCATCTATTGATGATATTTTTATTACAGTTTTGGGCCAAGGAGAATTTAGTCACCTCTTCCATCTATTTTTAAAAAGCCCCCCAAACACCACTAACAACAACAAAAAGAAACTCAAAGAATCAGAGACAGTCTTGTCACAAATATTTGTTGAGCAGGTCTGGTCTTTGGTTTATGTCCACGCACATCTAATTTGTGGCATATTTTAGATTAGAGACGATCAAGTGTCATCATCCCTCTGGAGTAAGAATTCCTTTTGAATGTTTATCAGTACATAGGCAGAAATATGTTGTCATAAGCCACTGTCAAGTGATAGTATCATGGAACTTTCACAACTGCAGTGGGACACTAGAAATAATATGGTCCATGGCTTCTTTTTTAGATTGGAACCTGTGGTTCAATCAAGATAGTCAGGACCAGAATCTAGATCTTTGAACCCCAGGTTAGGGATTTTTGTAGTGTATTGTGCTGCCTCCAAAATCAATTGTAGCTATTCTGTAATCCTGTACACGTAACCATTTAATCATTTCGCTATAATTAGGTTTCTTATATGTGTGTCCATTTTACTCCTGGGTTATACCTGAATGTGTGATTAGATTAAAAACTTCTCTTATTACAAAATTCACTATAGTTTTGGGAACATTGATTTCTAATAAATATTAGGTATAATCAGGTCCCTGATATTGATATCAAAAGGTGAAAGGAAAGGCATTTTAGATAGAGTTTCTAATTTGTGATGCTTAGTTGTTGAAAGGGACAAAGAATATTAGGTATTTTAACTCCAAAAATATTAGAGGTCTTTAGGTGAGTTGCAAAGGGCTATTGTTGTCAAATATAGAGGAATTCAGATATGTAGAAGGCAAATGTTCTCATTTTCTCATCTAAACAGTGATAGAAATTAGACAAACAATTATACTCTAGCTTAAGAGATGTTTCTTTGATCTTTATGACATAGTTTAGATTTAGACCATAGAAATGTTATTGTTAATGTTTCATCTCTGGTTTAAAGACTTGAATTTCTAAAATCCACCACTGAGGCATCATAGAAGTATATTGTACCAATTATACAGTTTTTATTGTTGGATATGATGTTTTTTTAAAAAATTATGTCTTTATGATTTTTGTAACAGTTCCACAGAAGAACATATTTTAAATTACCTGTTATTTATCTCCAGAAGTTACCATTTTTATTGATGAACACATTTCAGTCATTTCTTTGTGCGTTTGTAGAGAAGGCTGTGTAAACGGACATTCATGACAGAAGTAATGAGGAGAGATTGTTGCATGATATATACAGCTTACCCTCAAATATTGTGTGTATCTTCAGAAAAAGGAGAAATTCTGTTTTGTGTGTATTTCCTAAGACAGAGCATAAAGTTGTCCCTTGGTATAGGTGGGAGATTGTTTCCAGGACCTACCACAGGTACCAAAATCCACAGATGCTTGCAGATGCTTAAGTCCCTTATATGAAGCAGCGAAGTATTTGCATATAACCTTCACATATCTTTCTGTATACTTTAAATCATCTCTAGATTACTTATAATACCTAATACAATGTAAATGTTATATAAATAGTTGTAAATATAATGTAAATGACATGTAAATAGTTGCTGGCTTGGAGCAAATTCTAGCTTTGCTTTTTGGAACTTTCTGGATTTTTTTTTTTTTTTTTTTAATGTTTTCGAGTCCTGTTTGGTTGAATCCACAGATGCGGAACCTGCAGATACAGAGGCAACTGTACCCTCTTTTATCACCACAATACAGTTTTCAGGTGGTGATTTTTCTAAAGAAGGGCTTTTCCCTTCTCTCCTAACCCCCTTCACTTTTAGATTATTACTCTGAGCTCATGGACTCCTTTTATTCAGTGTTGTTTGTTTTGTTTTGTTTTTGATGCTCAGTGTCCCAGAATTTACCGGTGGGAGCCTCTCAAGGTGGCTTCTGTGTCCTGTTGATAGGTGGGAGCCTCTCAAGGTGGCTTCTGTGTCCTGTTGATATGTCCGTGTCAGTTTGTGAGTACTTGTTTTTTTTTGGCACAAAAAGATGTTCGAGGCTCACTTTGTACTTTTCCTGCCCTAGACCTGGAATCAGCTGTTTCTCTTGAGAAGGCTTATTAGCTCCTTGTGGTGGGGAATGGTATTTGGAAATCAAAATCTGCATGCTACGTGTGCTCATTGCTAATGGGATAGCCATTGCTTCAAGACCTTTTAATAAAGAAAGCTCAGCAAAAATTTTTTTAATAAATCATGAGTTCATGTTAATACCTCGGTTTAAATTCAACACACCAGCATTTTTTGTACCTTCTTCAGTTTCATATTTTGATAATTAAATATTGCCAGATCCCCTTCATAGGGCTGGTACTACTTTGCATCCAAATTCAGCAACGTACGAGAGTGCCTGTGTGGTGCCACATCCTTACCAGCAGATAGGGTATTATCAAGCTTTTGACTTTTGCCAAATTGAAATGTAAGAAATCGCATCTCCAAATAATTTTGATTTGAATTTCTCTCATGAGTGAACCTACACGTTTTTTTCATGTTTAAGGACTAATTGGGTATCTTTGTGTGTATACTATCTTTAGCCCATATCTCTACCTTTTTGGGGTCTTCTTTTCCTTAATTTTTGGAATTCTTTATATATTTGGGAGCTTATCTTCCTAAGATATAAAGAATTCTAAAATTTATTTTTAAAAGAAAATTCTTTTAAAACCTTTATGGTTACTTGTTGCCAATATTTTCTTCGAGTTCGTCATTTGTCTTTCATCTTGGCTTATAGTGAATGTGTGCTTAATTTTTATTTTAAAATTTATTTTATTTTTGGCCGTGCGTCAGGTCTTAGTTGCGGCAGATGGGATCTTCGTTGTGGCATGCATGATCTTCCGTTGCGGTGCGCAGGCTTCTCTCTAGTTGTGGCGCACAGACTTAGTTGCCCTGCGGCATCTGGGATCTTAGTTCCCCGACCACGGTTTGAACCCGCATCCCCTGCATTGGAAGGTGGATTCTTAACCACTGGACTACCAGGGAAGTCCCTGTTTGTACTTATTAATTTTTAAAAATCTGTGATATTTCCTTCACACGAAGAAAACATCCTTTTTTTCTTTAATTGCATCTGGGTTTTTGTCATGGTATGTTAAAAAGGCTTTTTCCTCATTCAGGTTTTAAATGCATTGCATTCACACATGTTTTCTTCTAGTACTTACAGTTTCCATTTTTACAATTAGAGCTCTTATCCATTTGGAGTTTTCCTGGTTGAAGGTATGAGGTGTGGATACAATGTAATCTTTTTCCAAACAGCTATCCAGTTGTTTGGATACCCATTTGGGCTTTCTACTTTGTTTCTAGCCTTTCTATTCTCTTCAGCTGGTCTGAACCTAGTATCTGGTCCAGATTTGTTTTTTGGCTGCACCGTGTGGCATCTTAGTTCCCTAACCAGGGATCGAACCCACACCCCCTGCATTGGGGGCGTGAAGTCTTAACCACTGGACTGCCAGGGAAGTCGCAGAATATTTTGTATAAAAGTACACTGCAGGGCTTCCCTGGTGGCGCGGTGGTTGAGAGTCCGCCTGCCGTTGCAGGGGACACGGGTTCGTGCCCCGGTCCGGGAAGATCCCACATGCCGCAGAGCGGCTGGGCCCGTGAGCCATGGCCGCTGAGCCTGCGCGTCCGGAGCCTGCGCTCCGCAATGGGAGAGGCCACAACAGTGAGAGGCCCGCGTACCACAAAACAAACAAACAAACAAACAAACAAAAAAAAAAGTACACTGCATACTGCGTATTTCAGCCATCTATAGCACTGTCACAGTTGCTCGGCTCAGGAGGCCCTCTAAACACCCCTTCTGATGTGTAGGATTATGGGTAGGCTTGCTGTAGAGTTGTGTCCGAGCCAGCCTTCTCCTCTGGTGGTCCCAGAGGAAGGCACTGATCAAAAGGCCTTTCCATCCGAACTTGTCAGGAAATCCAAAACACCCCCATTTTTACAAGTTCTGTTGCATTTCCTTCAGAACTGTATTATGAAATAATACCTTAAATTTAATTTAAAAAGTAAACAAAATAAGCGTGAAAAGTACTTAACATCATACCTAGAACAGACAAAACAAAACAGACATTCAGCACATAATTGTTGACTGGTTCTAGCAAATATTGTGTTTGATCCCTAATAAATGAGGGGGCAACAGTGAAGTAAGCTATTGGCAGCATCTGGAAGTGGGCAAATCTGGGATTGGCTGCTGTTGAACTTGGCAGTGGTGATGGTGAGTAAGATGACAAATATCTGAGAGGCAGTCAGGGTGCTGGCTCAAAACTGGGACTAGGCAAATGTCAAGAGATAAGATTGCATGGAACAAGGGTTCTTGGAGAGGAAACACTTGCTGTTCTTTATCTTCTGGACCCCTACCCATTCACTTCTTAAGGCTCTGAACCTTCTGGTCTTTTTTTATGGTTACTGGGGGAAAAGGCAGTATAAATCCACATGTTCATGCAAAGTACTGAAAAAAGACTTCTGTACTTCCCAGTATTAGACTACCGTGAAATAGGTGCATTCAGCTAACTAGGTTTTTAAGTCATGCCAGGTAAAGTTATTCTTTCTGTGATTGTTACTAGTTCTAACTAGTAACTGCTGTATTCTGCTCTCATATGGTAACTGCTGTTACGTAACTACTGATCCTGCTCTGCTATGTAGCTACCCTGTTATGTGACTGCTAACCTAAGCCCTTCTACCAGTCTTCCCTGACCACCCATCTTGCAAGATTTCTTCATCTCCTGGGCACATGTAACGCTTACAATCAGTTCTATCTATTTAATATTTATCGTATACTGTCTTCTTTTAAATAATATTTAAAAGAATTAAATAAAATCACCTATCATCCTACTATCAGAGACAAATCCCGTTAACATTTTGGTATATTTTTTTATAGTCTTTTTTTTCTCCTATGTGTATGGTTTTACGGAGTTGAGATTGTACTGTATATATAATATCGTATTTTTTCTCCTTAACTTTATCATAAACCATGTGTAAATAGTATTTTTAAAGTTATATAATATTTCATGGAGTGGGTTGTGATTTACTTAGATTTTCTTTTTCATGCCTGTTTTTCTCATTAGTCAAGTTAGATCATGATTTTGCCAAGGGAAATCAATCACTATGATATCATCCCCCCTTCCTGACTCTGATGCCTGTAGAGTATATTATATATATGTAGATGATTAATAAATATTTTGGCTTGCTTCTCTGTTTTCGGTCTAAATGTTATAGGAACTCTTTGCTATAGGGGATCCAAAAAGTATTACTTGTAGCTGATGTAGAGTCATTGCATCTCCAAGTCTTTCCATTTAGAAAAAGGGACCCTGGGGGGGCTATGGATCCTCTGAAATTCTATGAAAAGTATTTTGAGTGAGCATTGGTGCTTTTTCCTATAGTTTTCACTAGAATCTTGAAGGACTCTTTATCTAACAAAAAGCCACTGATTCCATGACCTTAGCCCATCTGGAGACAGATCCATTTACTAAACTTATCTGAAATCTGAGATACTATATTTCACCTTTTGTTTTTCTTGGTTTTCAGGAAGGGATGAGACCATGCAGCCTGCAAGACCATCTTTTCTTGAATACTTTGAACAAAAAGAAAAGGAAAATCAAATCAACAGCTTTGGCAAGAGTGTCCCTGGCCCACTGAAGAACTCTTCAGATTGGAAAGTTCCACAGGATGGAGACTATGAGTTCGTAAGTAGACTTGGAAGCAGATGGTCATGTCTGCGGGGGAAAGTTGTTTGAAATATCACACATCCAATTCTGTCATTTCACTGAAAGTGCAAAGTGCTTGAGCATTTTATTGTGCAGCTCACAGTTCCTCTAAATGCGGCTATGGGCCTCAGGAGTCTGAGACAACATTTTGACTGACATTTGAGCTGCTCCGAGGGCTCCCAACTAATTAGTGGCATCTTTTTTGCTTTAATAATTATTTATTCACTTGCCATTTTTCCTTTTGTTGAGTTTGAATTTGTTAATGGTAAAAGAAATGTTTAGTCATCCAGTGAAGATGCACTGTCTTTACTAGTTTATCTGGGATTGTGATTTTATATTTAAGAATTAGACTGGAGGGCAGTTAGTGCTCTTTTATAGTGTCTTTGTTGTTTGGCTAACCATTATCCTAATTTCAGTCTCTCTGAGAGGATTATTCTGAATTTTGTCCGAGGCTGAATATTAAATAATTCCAAAGTTTCATAGGAAAAACAGGGTGTGTATTTCCTCTTTCTGCTGTGGAACATTCTCCCTCAACCACAGACACTTGTTAATGTTCACAGAGATTTAATGTGTAGAGGCAGTAAAAAAAAAAAAAAAAAAAAAAATGTGCAAAAAAAAATAAGCTAAGGAGTCCGCATTCCTTTTCTAGAAAAGGATTTTCTCCTTAGGAGTATTTAATTTTTACACTCTTAAATTCTGTCATAATTCTGTTGTTTTTAAGAACTTAGTTTGCATACTAGATTTGGATTTGGGGAGGCTTTCTAGTCCTGGCTTTCTCCTATCCTACTGACCAGTCTAGAGGTCAGTTCTTTCATAACATAGTTTCTGCTTTTGTAGAGTAACAGGAATGTCATAGTTTATACAACTAATGATAGAGATCTTTTGAGGACCAGAATAACTTACCTGAGGTTATTTAACCGATTAGTCCCTGAACCCATGTTAGGACCCAAGCTCATTTGTTTTATCATCTGTTTGTTCACTCATTTATTTATTAGCTCTTTGAGTGCCAGTATGTGCTTGACACTCTTCTAGGGATATAGAAGTCAAAAACTCATCCCTCCTGGAGGTTTCATTTTAGAAGAAGGAAAATAAGGAAGCAAAAGGAAGTAAAAGTAAAAGGAAGTGTGTCAGATAGTGGTAAGTGTTGTAGAAAGTATGAAGCAGGAAAAGGGAGATTGGTGGGGAAGGGAAGGAGAAAAGGAGAGGGAGAGGGAGGGAGTGTGTGTGTGTCTGTGTGTGTGTGTGTGTGTGTAAATTTGTAGCAATTTAAAATAATGAGTTAAAGAAGTTCTCATTGGCAAGAAGATGAGAGAGTGAACTTTGTGACTATCCAGAGAAAGAGCTTCTCAGGCAGCTGGAATAGCAAATGTAAAGGTCTTGAGGCAGGCACTTGCTTAGTGTGTTTGCAGAACAGTGAAGTGAATAGTATGTTTGGAATGGCATCAGGGGGATGTGTTGTAGCAGGAAATGAGAGCAGAGATGTAATGGGGAGTCAGACAATGTTAGGGCTTTTGTGTAATAATAAGGACTTGAGCTTTTAGTCTGAGTGAAATGGAAAGCTACTGGCAAGATGTGACTTGATCCTACTTATGTTTTGAAAACATTAAGTTGGTTGCTATATTAACGCACTACAGGAAGACTAGATTTTGTGAACACAGGTGTAATGTTGTTACCTACTATATAGAAGAGGCCAAATACGGGGCACGTCTGCTGCCATTCCTCTCTTCTAGGTCTTTGGCATTCATATTTTCCACTGAGTCAGGATTCAGCTTCAGAATCCTTCTTAACACAGTGTTCCAGGCCGACACTGTTAATCAGAGTAGACTCAGAGATTTGAGTCTTCATGTTTGCGATTCCGTGTTGCTTCTGTAGTTGTCGTGGACATCTTTGTAAGGACTGATTTTCTCAGTTTAGTGAGTCTTTAGGTAAAGATGAAACAACTTCTGGGTACCAAATCACATCAGCATTGTGACAGAATGCTTAAGAATCCTCAACTCTGTATTCCCAGGTCTAGTTAATGATCCTGAGATTCCAGTCACTTTAAGCTAATCATTAATTTGGGATCAGCAGTTCCAGTGTTTGAAGAATTCACGTCTCTCTGCCATAGCCTTCCCATACTAAGATCATTGCCAGAGAACTTATTTTGATAGGCAAGCTACTTATGCAAAGGGACTTTAGTAGGTCTTTAGAGAGAGAGCCTGTTATTTGGGAAGGAGAAGACTCTTGGCGGGAGTGGGCCCATGAGCGCAGTGACTAGGTGAGCACATCGCCCAACCTGTATTATTCCTGGCTGGGGCAGCAGAAAGGCCCTGAGACTTATCAGAGGTTATAAACCGGCATCATCCAGCCCACACACCTTTTTTGTGTGTCCTACACAGTGCTTAAAAGTTTTAAATTAGTTGCCTGCGTTTAAAAATTGAGAGCTTCTACATGAAATGTTGGAACTCCAGCTTATTTTGAAAACTTGGGAGAGCTGACCATAGAAGACCTACATTTTTGGTTGACGGTTGTGTGGCGTGAGTAGCAGCTGCCCTCTTCGGGTCTGACCTCTCTAATTCTCCTCAAGATCTGATCTACTTCATTCACTTGTATTAAGTATCTAACCTGTCTGGCATTTTTAGGACATTTGATCTGGGGACTCGTGCTCTAAATCATTTGGATTTGTATATGTCCACAGCGTGTCTGAGCCAACCCATCCTGACGTATAAAATTTTATTCTAATTTTACCTTGAAAATTTCAGGAGAATTTATTTCAAAATTTTCTTTTAGGAGAATTTCAAGATAAACAATGAAAGACAATTGAGGTGGAATATATATGAGCTACTACACCAAAAAGTTCCAAAGAGCAGATGAAAACTATTTTTAATGCCTTGATATTCTTGCTGTATCACCTGCATCCCAAATCAAGCGTCTAAAATAATAGTCTCAAATAGTGTTTCCCAAAGTGTGATTCGCAGGCCAGCAGCGTCAGCATCACCTGGAAACCTGTTGGAAATGGTTTCTCAGGCCCTACCCAAGACACACTAAATCAGAATCTCTGGAGACAGTGCCCAGTAATCTGTGTTTTAACTTACCTTATGCATGATCCTAACCTGCTAAATTCATATAAATTTCTTCTTTCTTTCCTGTTAGTTACTATAGAATTTGTAAAATCACATGTATTCATATTTTATTAACATTGCATTACTTTAAAATTTCCTTTTTACTCCCGTTTTGAGTCTCCTGTACTCTTATTGGAGGTACCAAAGCAGTACCTAAAATCAGGAAAATGTACATTTGAAAGTGACGTCTGGCATGGAAAGAACCAGTTTGTTGAGTGAAGAAAGTGTTCTGAGTAACCTCACTAAGCTTAAAGAAGGATGTGTGTCAGACCAGCCGTCCTGTTCCCCCCAACCGTCTCTTAGAGAGAGACTTTTTGATTTCCCAGCGGGCAGTATTTAGTTATAAAGAAGGTATTCTCTTTCTTCCTGTGAAGGCAATTACTATTTTGAAATGAAATTTTTTTGCCCAAAATGGCAAATGGGAAGTAATTCAATCATCAACAGTGGCAGAACTTGATACTGACAAAAAATGTCATATTTTCATCTGAAACTGAATTCTTGTTGCATTTCTAAAATTGAATTGCCTTATTTGCCAAATTGAAAAAGCAACAAAGATTTCCTTTAACTTTTGAGGCATATTAAAGTATAAATCTCCAATTAGTATTTCATAGTCTGTAAACAGATGCATTTTTGGAAGTCAATGTTGCTTTTATGAGAATTCAAACCCTCCCATTTTGCCATCGTAAAGCCACAAAAAGCTGTCAACTTAAACCCAGTTTGGCTCATAGATCTTCCAAAAACACACTGTAATATTTTCGTCTAAGAAGGCTTAGTACCAGGAGGGTGAACGAGACAGACAAGACCCAGGCTTTCCTGGAGTTGACTGTGGTGAGGGAAACAGACCGTAAGTCAGGTAATATACCAGTTCAGGTAATAGTGGCTGTTGAAAAAAAAAAAAGCACAGTAAGAGATAGTGTGAGAGAAGGCCTTGCAGAGAGATGGGACATTCAGCAAGACCTGAATAAAGAGGGGAAGCCAGGCATGGGAAGGTGGAGGGAAGAAGTACAAAGTCTGAAGTAGGACACGGCGAGTGTATGTAAGGAGCAGCATGACACGCAGGATAGCAGTCCGTCATAAACACGTCAGTTATCACAGTGCATGCGAGCTCATTAAAATCACCTGTTGAGTGCTGGAGCCTCTGGATAAAAATAACAGTCAAAATTCAGCTAAACACTGTTTATAAGAGATATAGCTAAAATAAAATATCACCAAAGAGTTTAAAACAGAGGAGTGGAAAAAGATACGCCAGGCAAATATTCCTAAAAGAAAGTCGGTGAAACAATATTAACATCAGATAAGATAGAATCCAAGACAAAGGAACATTACCTGGGAAAGGGGCATATTTTAAGTTGCCAAAAGGTGTGCTTGATCCAGAGGACAAAAGTCATGAACCTATACAAAGCATATATATTTGTCCAAAACCAATAGAAGTACAAGGAGCAATGAGAAAACTGCAGTCATAGTTGATGGCTTACAATTCTTCTCTCAAAATTTGACATTTCAGTTAGACAAAACACCAAAACTTAACACAATTAACACGGTTGATAAAACAGAAAATAGGAACACTTTTCAAATAATCGTGAAAATTTTAAAACATATATGGAATAGTCACAAAATTTGACTATGTTTTAAAGTGCTTGAAAAAAATCTCAGTACAGAAGTCATCCAGGCCACATTCACCAACTATAATGAATAAAATTGGAAATTAACAAGAATAAAGTAGCCAAAGCCACTTTATTACACTTGGCAATGTAAAAGAATATTTCTAAATAATTCTTGCTTTAAAGATAAAATCGAAACAGAAATTATAAAATGTTGAGAAATGAACTATAAGAACCGTACAAAATCCAGATCACTGTCATTTAAACCCATGGGATGAAGCAAAAATGGTATTCATAGGAAGATTTATAGCCTTAGTTGTATTTTCTTTTTAGAATATACAAGAAAGAGTGTAAATAAGACAAAAATAAAGATAAAAGCAGAATTTAATGAAATAGCAAGCAAACAAAATTTGGGTCAGTAAAACCAAAAGTTTGTTCTTTGAAAGGAACCGCCATTTGGCAGATCTGGTCAAATTGAAAAGGAAGAAGATACCATAAACTGTAGCAGAGGAAAGGGGAGAGAATGCTACTAGAGATAGAACAGTGCAAGGATGGGAAGAGAATATTATTGTTTAAAATTTTATATCATTATATTTGAAAACCTAGATAACTAGGTGTTTAAACATTATACCATAGTTAGTTCCCATATGGAAGTGTAATTGCATACAAATATCCAAGATACTTTTGAAAAAGAAGACAATGAGGTTGGATCTATATGTACAACACCACGATAACGAAAGCATTGCAATATTGCCAGAAGAAAACATAGATCAATGGTAAGAGGATAGAGCTGAGAAATATATCTGTGTATATTATAGGAATTTATATACTTTTATATACTTTTTATATATATTTATATACTTTTTATAATTGCTACCTTTGTTTTTTAACATAGCTGTAGCCTTTCAGTTTTGAGAAGCAAGTTATATACTTTAAGTCTCTGTAGCTTTTTTTTTTCTTTTTTGTAGTTATGTAGTTATGTCTTTTGTTTCACTAGCAATGAATAGATTGATTCAGTGGTATCCCTCTGCTACAATCTGGTGCTGGTTATATAAACTAAGTAGGCTCTGATTGAGTCATAAATCCTGTGTCACAGGAGTGTGCGTAATCAGTGTCCCCGCAAACATCGTTAGATGCTCCAGGTATCAAAATGTTGCCGGGTTGGTATTAAGAACCAAAAGAATCCTGGAGGCCTGGGATTCCTAATTGCTGTAATCAGAACCTGAAATTTCTTAAGTTTGAATCTCATTACAACTGAAGCCAGATTTGGGTCAGTTACTTTAATTTTGCTAAATTTGAAGTCAGAAAAGAAAAAAGAAAAACAACTCTAAGTTTAGTACTATTTACTCTTCATCAGTCAGAAGCTTCCAAACATTTTGAAATGTAAGTTAGTTATTAATCTAGAAAGCAGAGTTTTCCATTTTCAGTTGAAGTGAGTGTAAATTATTTTTCTCACTTCTGAATCCACAGCCATGACATTGAATTGTGGTCTCATTTACCTAGACCTATCTTTTTTCACTCTTCTTCCTTTGAGCTGTCAGGTTCTTTCTTCAGTCTTTCTTCTTCGCTTCCCCTCCCTTTTTTTTCTCACACGGACTCTCGGCAGGTCAGTAATCTATATTCCTGGGACATGAAATGTTGAGAAGACAGGGAAAAGGTTTATGCCAATTTTCTCACCCCCATCCAAAGGCAGGATCTCTGTTAGAGTTTGAAAGTAGTATTTGCTTTAGTAGCCCTAGTACCTTTGAAAGAAAAATGATGATGTTGGACTCTTTTCATTCCTCGAGATGTAGTACTTATATCATTTCCCTCCCCAAATGTCACCATATTTACTTAAAAATCCTGTTGCTTCATCACTCAAGCGAAATACAACAGAATTGAGCATCTTTTGTCTTTGATGACATGTTCACTCCAAGCACCAATAATTCTGAATGGAAGGCGTGTCTCTTTTTCTTTCTTCATCTCACTATTGGAGTTCGATGCTGATGTTACTGAGATTTTGAGCTGCCAGTGTAAGGAAGAAGAGGTATTGAGAAGGTGATTCAGTGAGGAGAAGGCTGATTGATGGTAATTTATTGTATTGTAAAGGCACAACTCATTGTGTGTATTGATTGTTCTCTACATCCAAGTTTTTGGAAAGGAAAATATGAGATTTCACATTTATTTAGAGGGTCTTATAAGGTTGCAGTTGGGTCTATTTCTAAGGAAATATATTATGCCTATGTGTACTAAGCGACTGCTCTTTTGGTTGAGGTGGTATGTATGCCTGGGTAGTTTAGATCACTACAGTCAGACTATTAGGTTTCTCATCCTGACCACCATTTATTGAGTACTTTAGGGCCAGTTTCTTCTCCCTGTGCCTCAGTTTCCTCACTGTAAAATGGAGATAATACTGCTACCTGTAGGATAGATTTTGTGTGTGAGTGAGAATTAAGTGTGGTAATGCATATGAAGCGCCTTCAACATAATAGACATTTCATAAATGTTAACTTCCTTCTCTTTCCCTCACTTCTCCCTTCCTTTCTTGAAACACCATCGATGAAGTAAATTTCAGTAACCTAAACCCCCTTCCCCACCGATTTGCCATTGACTTTCATTTTAAAACCAGAGATACATTCCCGAAGAAAACTTGCTCCCAAAGAGACTGATTTAAAACTGCTCTAAAAGAAAGGAATCAGAACTATTACCAGCTGGAAACTGATTACCCAAAGTGGTCATGGGTATCATTTTTTAAAACTTCTCAATGCTTTCTTTCTTTCTTTCTTTCTTTATTTTTGTGGTACGCGGGCCTCACTGTTGTGGCCTCTCCCGTTGCAGAGCACAGGCTCCGGACGCACAGGCTCAGCGGCCATGGCTCACGGGCCCAGCCGCTCCACGGCATGTGGGATCCTCCCAGACCGGGGCACGAACCCGTGTCCCCTGCATCGGCAGGTGGACTCTCAACCACTGCGCCACCAGGGAAGCCCTCAATGCTTTCTTTTTTAAATTATTTTGTTTATTTATTTTACATCTTTATTGGAGTATAATTGCTTTACAGTGTTGTGTTAGTTTCTGCTGTATAACAAAGTGAATCAGCTATATGTATACATATATCCCCATTTCCCCTCCCTCTTGTGTCTCCCTCCCACCCCTCTAGGTGGTCACAAAGAACCGAGTTGATCTCCCTGTGCTATGCAGCTGCTTCCCACTAGCTAGCTGTTTTACATTTGGTAGTGTGTATACTCAGTGCTTTCTTGCTTTCCCTTACTTTTCTGTTCCATATGGTTTTCCTTTGTACCCACCCCTCATTTCATAAACTATTAACATTACTGATATTTTTCAAATCGCACTGACTACTTCCACTGCAGCACACACTTTTCACCAATAGGTGCCACCCTCTCACTTCTTGTGCGCCCAGCTTCCTGGGTAGAATAATTTCCTTGTGATACAGAGAGGTTGCCAGCTGTGTAAAATTAATGATAACATTCCCTCATCAACCTGAAAGTTGGACGTTCCTTGAAAATAGGTGTACCTTGTAGCTTAGACCAGTAGAATGAACATCAGATTATGTCAGAAGAGGGTTGAACGGCCCTGGCTTTAGCTGGGAGCTGGGATGAGTGACTTTTCTCTTTCAGGTTTGTGTTTCAGGTTTGCAGTATGTAAAATTCAAGCATAATTCCGACTGTCCTGCTTTTCCTCCATGGTTAGAGGAAGGATCAAATGAAACATCAGTTGGGGTTATTTGAACCAACTTGTGTGTGTGTGTGTGTGTGTGTGTGTGTGTGTGTGTGTGTGTGTGTGTGTGTGTGTGTGGTATGCAGGCCTCTCACTGTTGTGGCCTCTCCCGTTGCGGAGCACAGGCTCGGGACGCGCGGGCTCAGCGGCCGTGGCTCACGGGCCCAGCCGCTCCGCGGCATGTGGGATCTTCCCAGACCGGGGCACGAACCCGCGTCCCCTGCATCGGCAGGCGGATTCTCAACCACTGCGCCACCAGGGAAGCCCAATGGGAATTCTGTTAATAGTAGAAGACTATTTATTATTGACCCGAATGATTTTTTTCATGCTTATTCAGAACACAATGTAGATTGACAGGCTTTGCATTTCATCAATTATTTACATAAGTAATTCCCCTTGTCGGAACAATGTAATTTTTACCTTCCTTTGATGTTCTTTATTATATACTTTGTAACCGTGGGTTTTACAGTAATTGTGATGTTGTTCAGGAAAGGTCATGCTCACTGTAAAAAGGCATTATTATTTTAAGAACACTTTGAGTTTTGACCAAATATAACCTCTGTGAAAACAAAGGTATCAGTTGTAGAGGAGTCTTAATGTCTACAGCTAACACTTGATATGCCCTCTGGTGATATCTCTGTCACAAAGTGCCTATTGGTCTCATTCAGGCACTTATTCCCGAATTTTTCCCCCCTCATACCCTGTTATCTATTCAATATTAGCTTTTCTTACCTTAGTGGTAGACATTGAATATTTTTAGTAATCTTTTTTATTAATTTTTTTTAAAAATTTATACAATTTTTAAAGGTTCTATTCCATTTATAGTTATTAAAATATTGGCTGTATTCCCTGTGTTTTACAATACATCCTTGTAGCCTGTCTTACACCCAGATAGGTTGTACCTCCCACTCCAGTAATCTTCATATTGGTTGCTCATTATCTTGTCTTCTTTTCCCTCCCACCTTCTGTATTTATTTTATTATTATTTTTGTGTGTGTGATAAGAACTCTTTATTAACATAAGAGCTACCCTACTGGCAAATTTTTAAGTATATACAATACAGGATTATTTGCTGTAGGCACCATGCAGCATGGTAGATCTCTAAGACTTATTCATCTTGTATACCTGAACTTGGTACCCTCTGACTAATAACCTCCCCATTTCCCCACTTGTCTTATTTTAAATTTTACTGGCAGGGACATTTGCTCCTTTCAAGTTGTAGAATTTGAGAAGAACTGATGAAAATAGCAGTTACTGGGTGCTAATCGTGTGTTGGGTTCCTGCAGAAGTCTTGTCCCATTTGCCTCTCACAGCATCCTGGCGCAGAAGCTCCCACTCTTTGACAGAGAGGCTCAGAGACTCTGACTTATAGGTACCCGCCCGCCCATCCCCCCACGGCATGTGATTCATGGGTGACGAAGCTAGGCTTTCGATTTAAGTTTTCTGATATCAAGACCATAGTTTTTCTCAGAATAACACGCTTCTGTGGTGGGAAGTGTCACACACGTGCTGATGGTGAGTGATTCAGGGGCTGAACTGTCTTTCTCTGAGGGGCCCAGCACTTGGCAAATCGCCGTGGTACACAGGTATGTGTACCAGAATGTGTCATCTGATTACATGTTCGAACCCATTGTGCCTTCTGCGACAACCTTTCCAAATCTCTTCCTATTTGCTTCCTGTGACATCCATTCATCTGTGTGTATAGGAGCATGCATGTTAATCACCTTGTAAAATCGTTAGATGTGAAATTTAAGTTTTGTTCCCCTTCTGTAGTCTGTGTTAGTAGAAAACATTGATTGGAACAGCAGTGTTGGAACCCCCTAGATCAGAGTTGGATGAAGAATGTAAAGCATCTAGCGAAGTGCCTGGCATTCCTGCTCTATTGTTAATATGTTGGTTCCTTTCAGAGCGAGAGCTTAGATATCATTAAAGAGAGCAGTGGGCTGGCAGTCAGATCTCGGCTCTGATAGTAACTAGCTTTGTGTCCTTACGCAAGCCACCTAATCTTTCTGGGGCTCTCGTTTTTTTCATCTGCTAAGTAAAAGTGAGATGAAAAAGTCTTCAAGAGCCCTCAAGTTCTCTCAGCCTTTGTTCACTAATCTTTAAAATGGAGACAATGCGTACCTGTCAGGGGTTCATTTGGGCTGGAAAGAGATAGCCTGTGTAAAGCACATAAAAGATACTCAGTATATGGAAGTTTCTTTTTCCCCTGTCCTTCTACAATGCCGGGGAGGTGCTCTGGACACCCCAGAGACCAAAATGAGCACAGGAGGCAGGGTAACATGCTGACCGAGAGCCAGACACACCTGGATTCAGTCCTGGCTTCGCTGTTGACGGGATCTGTAACTCTAGGCCAGCCCCTTAACCTAGAATGAAGATACTGATCATACTTACCCCGGGCTTATTGAGAAGATTAAATTAGAAAAGGCTTTTACAGTGTTTAACAGAGTGCCTGACCCATAGTAGGCATTTGGTAAATTTTATATTCATGTGTAAGACTTAGGTGGGAGAGATGAACTACCAGGGCAAAAGAGTTAAAAATAACGAGGTAGGTCACCCCAGACAAGAGAGGCAGGAGGCAAGCCCAAAGCTCATTTCACAGTTCTTGTCGAGGGCCCTGCTGCTGTGGCTCCCCCCTCCTAGTTAAGTGGTGTTTGCTTCAAAGTATTTATTTAACACCTGAAATGAGCTTAATTCTGTTGAGGCTTTCTTGTTCATGGGGTTTAAATAACAAACTTACTGATTCCTACAGACGTTGTGTGTTTTCTCTGATGAGATTTCTTCCCTTCTATGCCTACCTGGGAGCTGTAGGACATGGAAAGTTCTCACATCGGTGTTCTTTTTCAAAACAGTTTTGATCCAGATGGGTGTGCTTGTTGGTATAAAATAGCTCGTGAGTGTGCGTGCGTGCGTGTGTGTGTGTGTGTGAAAGAGAGAGAGAGAAAGAGAAACTGAGATGAGAAAGACGCAAGACAGACCAAGAGAGAGCCATATCTGGGAGCCATCACCTGTCGAGTGCTCCTGCTTGTACAGCTGAATTCGCATTGCACACATCGGATTAGAGGGTGGCCAGCTGCTGGAAGAAGAGCAAACTCGTATCTACTTTATAGACCCACCAATCACTTCCATTTGCTCTTTACTTAACACAGTCATAGTAAAGACTATTTTAGGATTTTGTAGCCTTCAAATATGGATGTATCCCTTTAAAAATCTTATCTATATTCCTTTTTTTAAAAGTAGACTTTTTATTTTGAGATAACTGTAGATTCACATGTAGTTGTAAGAAATAATACAGAGAGATCCTGTGTACTCTATACCCAGTTGCCCCATTGGTAACATCTTGCAAAATCATAGCATAGTTTCACAACCAAGATATTGACATTCATCCATCAAGAGTGAAAGAACAGGGGCTTCCCTGGTGGCGCAGCGGTTGAGAGTCCGCCTGCCAATGCAGGGGACACGGGTTCGTGCCCCGGTCCGGGAAGATCCCACGTGCCGTGGAGCGGCTGGGCCCGTGAGCCATGGCCGCTGAGCCTGCTCGTCCGGAGCCTGTGCTCCGCAACGGGAGAGGCCACAACAGTGAGAGGCCCGCGTACCGCAAAAAAAAAAAAAAAAAAAAAAAAAAAAATCTTGGGGGAGCAGTGTTTAAAATGAAGTAAATCAAGGAATTGGTTGTCTTCTCCCAAGTGTTATTTTTCCCAGATATGGCAGGACCAAGCATAACGTTGTTTTCACTGGGAAGAAATGTTCCATTCCAGATTCAGGTGGACATTTTCTACTTTTGACATGCTGCTGAGACTGTGATTATAAACTACAACCATTCTAGGATGGATTTAAACCAGTTCCTGTGATGAATTAACACCTTGTGATAAAATACCATATATCATCTGTCACATTATCTGTGGCAACCCTTCTCTGTGCCAGATTGGTTAGTGAGGGCAACAGCCGCCCAGAATTTTATTGCTGAAGGGATGCTTTTAGTAGTGGTGCTGTGAGAGCACTTTATGCGAGAATTTTCAGAAATCGTGCTTGAGTTCCTGGTATTTGATCAGTTTTATGTACAGTTATATAGAAGGTATGGGATTCGGAGGATTTTGCCTGTTTTCATTCGCACGACCTCTCCTCCCATCTCAGTTTTTTCTTGTGGAAAATGAAAATCCCACAGGATTAGCCTTACTCCCTGACTACTGACCTTCCACCCATCCCTTCTCCTTTCCCCATCCCATCACCTTCCCCTTCTCCTGGCTACCTTCTGCAACTGGGCCTGTTCAATGAGGCGGAATGACCGTAGCCTCAAGGAAACTGTAGACTAGATGACCTTTAAGGTTTTGTCTGATCCTGGGAGCCAGTGATGCTGCATCAATGAACTCTTGTAGCTCCTCCAGTGTGACGGGTAGGTGAGCATCCCGCATTCACAGTGAGGGGAGAGACCAGGCTGTAGTACGTACCCCGTGGCTGTGGATTACACATCTAACCCTGAGGGGCCACGGGGACTGGGGAAGGGAGAGCCAGTTTGGCTGTGGCACACGTAATTTTTACAATTTGAATTACCGGAAAGGGTCTGAGCTCTCCAGTTCACCACGGATTGCTCCACTTCCTGTTTCCCTGTATCAGAACTGGCCCATTGAGCTCATTTTCCTTGCCTGTGCCGGCCCCTAAAAACAGCTGCGTTTATGACCTCTGATTTATGCAATCCCCAAATCGTGGACCTTTAGGTGGCTTCCGGCTTTTTAATATTAAACATTGTTTGAATGAACCACCTTTGCACAATACATATGTCCTTAGAGTTAATCCCTGCAAGTAGAACACTTGGGTCAAACTTTTATTTATTTATTTTTCAATTTTTTTAGATATTGGGGGTAGGAGTTTATTAATTTATTTATTTTGGCTGTGTTGGGTCTTTGTTTCTGTGCGAGGGCTTTCTCTAGTTGTGGCGAGTGGGGGCCACTCTTCATCGCGGTGCACGGGCCTCTCACTATCGCGGCCTCTCTTGTTGCGGAGCACAGGCTCCAGACACGCAGGCTCAGTAGTTGCGGCTCACGGGCCTAGTTGCTCCGCGGCATGTGGGATCCTCCCAGACCAGGGCTCGAACCCCTGTCCCCTGCGTTAGCAGGCAGGTTCTCAACCACTGCACCACCAGGGAAGCCCTTGGGTCAAACTTTATAAATTTAAGATTGTGATACCGATGGTCAAATCCACCTGTTGTTTTGCTGTCTGCGTTGTCAGTTTGTGTTATTTATCTCATTATCCTTGGAATTCTTATTTTCCTATTGATTTCAAAGAGTTCTTCATATATCAAGTGAGATTATGAACTTTTAAACATATACAATAAAGATATTTTCCTAGTTTTTAAAAACTTTATGTAAGGTGTCTAACTGTCCAGGTAGTTTTAGTTTTATGTGTTTTGATTTAGCAGCTTTTCCTTTATGGTTTCTGGAATTTAATGCCATGTTTAGAAGTTTTTCAGATCCCAACATTATAAAAATATTAACCCTTACTTTCTTTTAGAATGTTTATTTTTTTCATTTTCATTATTTATCCTGTCTGGAATGTGTCTTGGTGTAAAGAGTAAGGTTACGATCCAGCTTCATCTTTTTCTAAGCAGTTAGCCAATTTTACTTCCAACCAATGATTTTTAATATACCTGGTGAATTTGGAATTACCAAATCTTGAAGGCTTCTAATATTTTTAAGTGGCTTGTTTTTACAGGTAGCAAGTTTCCACTTCAAACTTTGAGTTTAAATATTTTTCTGCTTTTACAGCCTCTAGAAAGGAGCTGTGAACAGAACACCAGATTGGTTTTGGCATTAACTTAAAGCATCTCAAATAGGCTGATTCTACAGAATTTGATCCAAAGCATTTCTATGTCTTGATGCTTTTTTTGCCAAGCAAAATTGATTATTTCTGACTAAAAGGCCTTCAGTGCTGGACTGAAAAAGGAGTCAGGAGGTCCTCTTAGGCTGGTTGCAGGTTATATAATTTGACATCAAGTACAGTGCTTTTTCTTCTTCTCCTAAGTTTCTTTCTATTCTCTAGCCTCCAATGGTCAGTGTTTCTTGTTGCTGGGGACTTTATATTTGGGGGGCAAATTCAGACCCTCTCTAAGTCCTAGTAATTATAACTGTAAAATGCGTTTATTTTTTTCTTGGAAGTTTGATGAATAGGTATCTGAGGTCTTTCTTTGACAGTGATTCCCAGCTTTCTCTTGTATTGTAGAATTTAGCTGTGGGTTGAATTTGTTGTAATGGTATATTTTCACCTGCAATGATGATTCACTCTTTCACATCGGTTCTCTTTATGGCTTTAATTAGAAATGCTTTTAGTTCTTCTAGTTTGAAACTTACTTGAGTATCTTAGCGTCTTGGCAGGTCCCTCTTCTGTAGTCATATTCTCCTAAATTATGATAGTGTCTTTTAAAGATTTTATCATTGATGCTTGTTTTTAGGTTCACCTTGCAGGCAAAAAGGCAGATTCTGCTGCTGTGGTCGAAAGACAGTTTAGGTCTGGGTTAAAACCACCAGTCTTAGAGAAGAAAATGTCTTCTATGGTTCCTCCACCCCCAGCAATAATCATAGTTCACATTTTAAAGTATTTGTTTCCATATTTCTTATACTTAAATTGTTGTACACAGCTGAGATCATTCTGTGTATATAATATGGCATCTTGATTTTTTTTCACAACATATCAGACATTTTCTCATATCATTAGAAGCACCTATAAAATTATCATTCTGATGGTTACATAATAGTCCATCACATCATTTTATTATTATTATTATTATTTTTGCTGCATTGGGTCTTCGTTGCTGCGTGCGGGCTTTCTCTAGTTGTGGTGAGCAGGGGCTACTCTTCGTTGCGGTGCACGGGCTTCTCATTGCGGTGGCTTCTCTTGTTGTGGAGCACAGGCTCTAGGCGTGCTGGCTACAGTAGTTGTGGCACGCGGGCTCAGTAGTTGTGGCTCACGGGCTCTAGAGCGCAGGCTCAGTAGTTGTGGCACATGGGCTTAGTTGCTCCACAGCGTGTGGGATCTTCCTGGACCAGGGCTCAAACCTGTGTCCCCTGCATTGACAGGCAGATTCTCAACCACTGCGCCACCAGGGAAGCCCCACATCATGTTATTTTGATTGACTTCCTCATTCTCCTTTTATTTGGTGTTTAGTATTGGGAGCTTTTTTGGTTGGAGCGAGGTTGCTCTGAGATCATTCACACTTACTAAGCCAGGCTTTCTCTTCTTGTCACTGAGAGGTTTAGAAGTTGAGGCTTTGTGTTTGCTTTTTTTGTTTTGTTTTGTCATTAACTTTATTTTTTTTTTACTCTTTTTATGTATAATTTTATCTATTTTTAATTTTTTTAACATCCTTATTGGAGTATAATTGCTTTACAATCGTGTGTTAGTTTCTGCTTTACAACAAAGTGAATCAGTTATACATATACATATGTTCCCATATCTCTTCCCTCTTGCATCTCCCTCCCACACTCCCTATGCCACCCCTCTAGGTGGACACAAACCACCCAGCTGATCTCCTATGTGCTATGCGGCTGCTTCCCACTAGCTAGCTGGGACATATATACACTACCAAGTGTGTTTGCTTTGTTGTTTCGTCTGTGGAGTATGTGAATGAAGCCAGGATTTTAAACCTCAGATGCTACTCTCTCTGTCTCTGGCCACCATCTTTCCATCCTGGACTAGCTCCATGCTTGTTTACTTGTTAACCTTTCTTTGATGAGTTTCTTTTCATAATCCTGTGCTGGAAGAAAGGTGAATGGAGACCATGATTAGTACTCTGGTCTCCGATGCTGCAGTGCCTTGTGAGTGCCCAGGAGCCAGCCAGGTTAAACACCAGTTGCACATTAATGGTCTTTACTAGGGTAACCCTGCCGAGTGGCTCCTGGTGAGAAGACTGTCCTAAATTGTTCCTGACAAGGTATACTGTTTTTGTTTCAGATTTCTTATTTTTCCTGTAAAGCAGGGCTTTGAGGCTGAATTAATTTGTACTTGGGAATATAATGAGATCTTGTACTTTTTACTGTCAGAAAACCAGCCAAGAACATCAGTCAGAAAAAGAAATACGTATCTAAAATTGCCAGGGCAACCTGCTGTTTAGATATGCTTTCTGAGAAACCACATGGCAGATGAATGTCGTCTTTGTCCCGAGCCACAGCAGCCTTGTTCTGCTGGGGAATCGAGCAGCCGAGGGAAGCTTGGTTTTTAACTCGGTTATTGAAATGACACCAAGAACAAGGCATTAGTGCCGCAGCTCGTGACCCCAGAGGGTTGTTTAGAACGATATCAGCCTGTGTGAGCTTGACACTGGTTTTCATTGCCTTTGTTTGGTTCTGAGGCAACCTGATCCGTGGCTTGGCAGCCTCCTTCTTTCAAGTTCATTCTTCATGGCCGGTTACTCTCTGTTGTTACAGTGTAGGATGGTTTTTATCTCAACCACATGGTGAGCCAAAGAACAGAGTCCAGGCCATGGGTTTCGTGAATTTGGGTAGCAGCAGTGTGAATAAGAGTAAGAAATAATTTAGATCTAGATGGCTTAGAACAGAAGAGCAGAGGGCCTTCCCTGGTGGTCCAGCGGTTAAGACTCCACACTCCCAATGCAGGGGGCCTGGGTTTGATCCCTGATCAGGGAACTAGATCCCATATGCCGCAACTAGAGATCCCGTGTGCAACAACTAAGACCCAGAGCAGCCAAATAAATAAATAAACACTTTTTTAAAAAAGAACAGGGGCTTCCCTGGTGGTGCAGTGGTTGAGAGTCCGCCTGCCGATGCAGGGGACACGGGTTCGTTCCCCGGTCCAGGAAGATCCCACATGCCGCGGAGTGGCTGGGCCCGTGAGCCATGGCCGCTGAGCCTGTGCGTCCGGAGCCTGTGCTCCGCAACGGGAGAGGCCACAACAGTGAGACGCCTGTGTACCCCAAAAAAAGAAAAAAAAAAAAAAAAAAAGAACAGATGAGCAGAAACGGATCCTAAGACCTGCAAGCACTATCTTGACACCTCAGGCCCTAGGAAGGGCTGTCCTGAGGTCACTTCCACCTGGCTTCATTGAAAGCACAGGTAACAAATGGCCTATGTCCTGAATTCCTAGAAGCCATCGCCTCTCTCAATAAGCTCTCGTGGCATTGTGTCAGTCAGAGAGCGCTGGGCTTTCAGAATGGACAGGGGCCTTAAAGGGCGTGTGTTCTAGTCCTGCTACGTCTCCAACAAGACACATCGTCCAGCGTTTTCTTGACCGCTTCTGGTCATCTCTGAGAAGGGGGGATTCCACAGTTGGGAAATAGTACCTACCGCTGCTTTCAAAGGTCTGCCTGAAGATACCTTGTTTTTTGATTTCAGCCAAAATTTGTCCTTAGGGAACTTCTACCCTCATGTTTATTTTGATTATTCCTCACAGAAACTTTCCAGAAGGTTAGTTGGGATTATCTGGCTTTTCCATTTTACAGATGGAGACAGAGTATGTTATCCTGCAGACCTCAAATTCTCCACCTAAAGAATCAGGTTAACAATTAGAGCTGTAAGAGTTAACGAAGATCAAATGAGATAATACACAAAAAGTACTCGATGTAGTGTCCTGCTAATAGTGGTTAATAAATGTTTTTAAAATGCTGGCTTATATTATAGTAATTATTACTATAATCATTATACAACAAGTTCCTTAAATCCTACCCTGTCACCAGTGCAACCCCGGGGGGGCTTCTGTTTATCCTTCTGTGCTACCTTTCTGTATGCTTTCTTGATTTACCAGGAATAGCATTGTTAGTATTATAAGAAGGTGGGATTAGTATTATAACAATGGTTCTGGCCCCTGGAGATTTCCCTTCTTCCACAGGAGGAAGCTTCAGGAGTTGTATCAGTAGTCTGCCTTGTTGGGAGAACTGGAAATTGGGTTAACTTTTTTTTTTTTCCTGCTTATAGGGGAAACAGCTTTGCTCAGGAATATCATGGTTATCTCTATTTTCAAAGATTGCTTCATCCTCTGCATCTCTATTAGTTAAGTATACATTTCTTCCTTTATCCTTGTGGTCCAGATTTCTTAGTCTCTCGTCTTTTTGGTTTTATTCCAAGTAAATCTAGGGTATTTCCTCCCCTAGAGATCTTGATTGCATATAAGTTTTAAAATTTTTTGGCATCAAGTTTAGGATTTTAAAATTTGTAGAATATGTAGTTCCAGCTTGGTTTTCTTTCCTAGTGTTTGTTTCTTCTTTTTTTTCTTGATCAAATTTATCAGAAGTTTTCTGGGGTTTTGTGTTTTGGTTTGTTTTTTTTAGTCATTTGAAAGATTCAGCTTTTGGTTTGATTGATCCTTGCCATTGAGCATTAGCTTTTGAATTCATAAATTTATATTACCTTTATCTACTTTCTTTGGGCTTATTCTGGGTTTTTTCCTCCTCTAATTGGATAATTGAACTTAATAATTTTAAGTCATCTCTCTTGTCTAATCTATGCATGTAAGGCTCTAAAATTCCCTTTAAGTATTACTTGAACTACCTTCCACAATTTTTCATATGTAGTTTTTGCTTTATAAAGTCAAGTTTATTGAGGTTAAATTTATATACCATAAAATTGGCTTATTAAATTACTGTACAGTTTGCTGAGCTGTGACGGATGTGTACAGTTGTGTAAACACAACCATAATCGGGATATAGAACATTTCCATCACCCCCAGGAGTTCCCTCATGCTGTTTTTTGTTCTGCTAGTTTTGTCTTTTCTACGATGTTTGTGCGTGGAGTCAGTCACTCAGGGCATAATCCTCTGTGGAGGGCTCTTTCATTTAGTGTGTGCTGTTTTGCAGTTCATCGGCGTTGTCGCGTGTACCTGGAGTTGTTCTTTTGACTGCTTAGTAGTTTCGATTGTGTGGCTAAACCACAATTTGTTTATCTAGTCACCATTAGTATAGGTTTCAGTGGGAGGAAATAAGAGTATTTTAATCCTACACTTGGGCTGTAAATAAACATTCTCGACTATTCTGGATTTGGAATTGCCTGGGCATTTTTCAAATTGAAATTTTTCTTGGGCGTTTGGCATTTTGGACATTTTTCCATTAGTGGCCAAGCACGTGCTCGTGTGTGTCCTCACCGGCACCCTGTCTCCCTGTAGCAGTCTGGGTCCAGTCAGGAGATACAAACCACATTGTAGGTTAAATGGGGGAGGTTTACTACAAGCAGTTATTAATTTTAAAAAAGAGTACAAATGAACCTATCTACAAGACAGAAATAGAATAGAGTCACAGATATAGAAAACACACATCGTTACTGGGGGAAAGGCGGGGAGGGATAAACTGGGAGATTGGGATTGACACATACACACTACTATATGTAAAATAGATATCTAATAAGGACCTACTGTATAGCACAGGGAACTCTACTCAATACTCTATAATGGCCTAAAAAAGAATGGATATATGTATACGTATAACTGAGTCACTTTGCTGTACACCTGAAACTAACACAACATTGTAAATCAACTATCCTCCAATAAAAATTTAAAAAAATATACAAGGAGTTATTACCTATGATAAAAGAGGAGCTGTAAGGTATAGGGAAACTCTCTATGGTTCCCTAGGGCTGACAGAGCGTCCTCAAGGAAGGACCAAACTACCAGGGGTTCAGACCTCAATAGAGGAAGTGGGGTTCAGCCCGTGCCCTAGCAGAGGAGTTTGCCGGTTTGGCCAGACCCGAGCTGGCCCAGAGGCTCTGGGCAGACCATCCATGGCCCTCTGGAGTGCAGGCAAGGAGCAGGCAAGCAGCAGCCAGTGCCGCGGACGTGCATTGAGGGTCTGGGTACCAGCGGGGCCAGGAGACCTTCAGAGCCTGCAAATCTTGTGGGAGCTCTGGTGTCCACGTCGACAGGACTGCTGAAACATTATTACCAGGCTGAGGCTGCAAGGTCACACAGGAACCAGGATCTGGGCCGTGGCTGGGCCACACTCCACCAGCTGTCCTCACATCCACACTGTGGGCTCCAGTGCTGGACGCTCAGGGGAGCTGCCTCCTCCCGGCACTGTCCCCCCAGCCTCTCCTGAGAAAAACATCACGTACACTTCAAAGGAGAAGCGCTCAACATGCATGTTTATCACAGAGCGTTACACAGAGAAGGGTGCATTCCGAGCTGAGAGGTAATAAATTGGTAACTGATACACTCTCCCTGTTCTTTTTAAAAGAAATACTATCAAGTCAAAAGCAGTACTAACTATATACTTGTGCTATTAACAGTCAGATATACTTGTGCTATGAACAGTCAGACATTTCATGAGGGGAAAGGTTTTAAGAAAAATAGAACTTACAAAGGCTATGTTTATAGACAGATATAAACATCATCTTAATCATGACATATGCCTTCCCATGGTATATTACCATATACATCATCTTATTATCACCATTCTCCCCTCTCCCTGTCATTATAGTTTCCAAATTTTATGCCAGACCCCAGGTTGAAGACAGTTTCTTTCTTCATGATGCTTGCTCACTATAGAAAACATTTAGGATACAAATTTTAAAGAACAGTTTCATACCAGAGAAGCTAAGTGTTTTTAACTCTGAGCTTGGATGAGCTTACTGCTAGGAATATGGTGATCATTGTTTCTGAACCAAAAAACTAGGACACATAGTCTTTACAAAGAATGTTTTCTGGTTTGCGAATTGATACACATTTAAAAAGTATTACCGTGGTATAAATTAAATCACATTTGATTATCCATACTGATTAAACATTGGTTGAAAAGAACAAACTACTTGGGCTTCCCTGGTGGCGCAGTGGTTGAGAGTCTGCCTGCCGATGCAGGGGACGCGGGTTCATGCCCCGGTCCGGGAAGATCCCACATGCCGCGGAGCGGCTGGGCCCGTGAGCCGTGGCTGCTGAGCCTGTGCGTCCGGAGCCTGTGCTCTGCAACGGGAGAGGCCACAACTGTGAGAGGCCCACGTACCGCAAAAAAAAAAAAAAAAAAAGAATAAACTACTGTCTCAAAGTATCTAGGATACATACATATTAATGCTCTTATTTTTCTGATTTAAGTTTCTTAAAAAAAGATAACTTCTTACAGAAGTCTTAAATCAGAAAAAGAAAAGGAAAATGGTAAAAATCCATATTTAGCAGTTTTGTGGTTTGGGCAGAGTAAGTCTTACACACCCCTCTATCTAGACCTAATTTTTTCTTTTTGACACTGTAAGGAATTTAGGTCCCAAAACTTGATGGCCATTGCAGAAAGATGCTGACATGCCTTGCAGATAGAACTTACCTGCTTTTGCTGCAGAATTTTTTTTTTCTCAAAGGATATTGTAAGAATACTGCTCTTGGGGTACTTAGGTTGTAAGTCTCTGACCCTTCATTACATGGGAGTGCCCAGCAGTAAGGCTTATAGAGGTTTTATGTGCTTTCCAGAAATTGAGTGCTATTCATGACTCAGAGAGTTTGTACTTTCCTTCTTGACTAGTTTTCTGTAAACATTTTGTCCTTTTTAGTGTATTTAGACTGGACCCTATTTATGTTTGAAGATACCTTTTAATACTACCTTTATTAAATGAAGTGAGATTAATTTGTATTTCAGTCTTCAGATTTTGCTTGGGATTCTTTGGGCTTCTTATTTGGAAAGATAAGAGAGAAAATAGCCTGGACTTTTTGTTACCTTGGAAATTTCCAGCCCAAGAAAGTGTGCAAAGGCACAACTTATAGGGATTCTTGTGTGATGAGCTAGCCTTTTTCCTGAATTATTCAACTACTTTAAAACAGCAGCTTGGTGCAGTTGGTGTTTTAGGTTTTCATATCCTCTGAAAGATTGATATCCCACAAGAACGATGATACTGTTGATGTCTCCCTTCAGTGCTTTCAAATATCAGGAGCATCATATTCAGCTCTGTTCCTCTACTTTGCCTCCTTTAGACATTGACAGTTATTTTAGGACGTTTAATTATTCTAGGAGGCTATGTGTTTGCTAACTTCCTGAAAATTTTCCTCTCATAGTTTGGCTTCCTTAAGTGTGAAATCTATAAACCAATTTAGAGCTACTCTTAAAATAGAATTTTTCTTAAAGAGCAATCAATCATCAGCAATCAAGACCAGCATGGATTTCCTGTCCATTTTCCCTTGTAACTCTGTTGCAGTCATTACACTGGATGAGCTGTTCATTTTGATTTGGGCATACATGAGTCAGTTTGGAGTAACTGACATAACCTTAGTTAACACACTTATACTATGCTCTTAGGCTTATTTATTGATTACATATTTTCAAAGCTTCCGAAAAGCCTGGTGTCTTACTAGTAATTGAGGGAAGCCAATAAAAAGTCCGTATCATTTTCAAGCAAAGGCTTCAAGATTGAAGGATCTATTTCTTTATTAAATATTCATTGAGAACGGTTTCCTGCTGTCCTGACTCTCTGAAAATATATTAGAGGTAGTTCCTACTCTTAAATAGCTCCCACTTTAGTAAAAGGAAAAGGGGGTTGGGGAGAGAGAGGAGTGGGAGCTTGAGCTGGGCTGCAGGGTCGAATGGGCGTCTCCTAATCCGAAGACAGGGGGGGTTCTGTTCTGCAGAAGCATGGAGGCCTGAAAAACCATGGCACCCAAAGGACTTTTGAGTAGCTATTAGTAATATTCATAAGTGAACTCGTAAATCCTTTCATTTACTTAACCTAATTTTATTAGCTCCCTGTACCTCATATGTGACAGTTACCTGAAATAACAAGATTTGCATTTCATTTTTGAAAATTCTACAATTCAGACTTTCCCTGAATTAGAGTGAGTACCCCTTCCTCGCACTATAAATATATAAAAAGGCAGGCTCTTTCTCTCAGACTCTGACCCCAGGGATTCTTCCTTCTCTCAACGGTAGTACATGTTGCCTTGACACAGAGTTGGCTTGGCTTTGCACTCAGACGTGCAAGAGCTCATATCCTAACCCAGCCACTTACATTTGCTGGCTCTGGGGTCAGGGGAACACTTCCCGTCTCTCTCTACGTCTCAGCTTCCATCTCTGTAAAATGGATACCACTACTCATTTCGTGGACTCTTCTGAGGATCACATGAGATGATGCATGTAAAGTGCTGAGCGCAATGCCCCCTAGCACGTAGCACTCAGTTCAGAGTGGCTCTAATTAGCAGTCATTGGGCACTTACTCAGTAATGCCTCATACTGTAGCTTGGTTTCATGACTTCTCTACCTCGTTCATTTCTACTTCTAGTGTGGAAGGACCCTGCCATACCCTTTCTGTCCTGTACACACCCTTACCTGGCCACATCCCTCAGTCATTCCTACTCCTGCCCAGTTCAGGCCAAGCACAGGTGTCTGACACAGAGCTGGTACTCGCTGCATCTTTATAATTAAAGATGGAATGTTAAATATTAGCAGTGCAGCGCCTCTTGAGATCCATTATTCTTTTATATTTGGGGTATGAAATTTCTTCTTGGGTTCTTGCCGTGGAAAGCCAGAATCAGTGAAAAATCTGGGTTTGGTCAAAACTTGACTACCTTTGGCCAACGGCTATTATAAAACTCACAGACAAAACCAAACTGAAACAACATCAAAAAGCAGGTGCCTTGTGATTTTCAGAGTAAGTTGTAAAAGTTCATGCCAGAACAGAGTTGGAGTAAATTCTACGCATGTAAAAGTACTTCTTCAAAAATTCATTTTGTCACGGAAGTTTAAGGATGACTTTCAGTAAATCACAAATAACCAAGAGAATGCAAGTACTATTCTTTCTTTCCCCCTTCCTTCCTTCCCTTCTTTTTTTATTATGTTTTATCTCCATAGAGTTTGTTTTGTTTTATTTATTTATTTATGACTGTGTTGGGTCCTCGTTGCTGCGCGCTGGTTTTCTCTAGTTGCGGCGAGCGGGGGCTACTCTTCGTTGTGGTGCGCGGGCTTCTCATGGCGGTGGCTTCTCTTGTTGCAGAGCATGGGCTGTAGGTGCGTGGGCTTCAGTAATTGTGGTGCGTGAGCTCAGTAGTTGTGCCTTGCGGGCTCTAGAGCACAGGCTCAGTAGTTGTGGCGCATGGGCCTAGTTGCTCTGAGGCATGTGGGATCTTCCCTCCCTCCCTCCCTCCCTCCCTTCCTTCCTTCTTTCCTTCCTTCCTTCCTTCCTTTCTCCCTCCCTTCCTCCCTCCCTTCCTAACTTTCTTTTTCTTTCTTTTCTCTCCTTCTCTCTTTCTCTCTCTTTCTCTCTCTCTCTCCTTCTCTCTCTCTCTCTCTCTCTCTCTCTCTCTCTCTCTCTCTCTCTCTCTCTCTCTCTTTTGCTGCACCACTTGTGGGATCTTAGCTCCCTGACCAGGGATTGAACCCACACCCTCGGCAGTGAAAGCTCAGAGTCCTAACCATTGGACCACCAAGGAATTCCCTATTCTTCATATTATAGTAAAACCCCATCATTTAAAGAAAAAAACCCTTTTGCTTTTTGTCTTTTTTTTTATACCATTTATCAAATTACATCCTTCATACACGCACAGACACACACATATACACACACGATTCATACTGAACCCTCTCTGGGTAGGGGGCTCTCTGGATGCAGTCTTCAGGTTGTCTGAGGCCAATCTTCTGACCCCTGTCGGAGCTCTTGTCATTATATCACCGTGCCTGCTTGAAGCCAGATGTCTTTGTTTTACCTATGCTTAAAGTCTGCATTTCATTCCAGTCATCTTGGTAAGTATTTTATACACGTGCGGTCATGTTTGCTTTGACTGGAATTCTGGTAACCATTCCATGTATTGATTTGAAGTCATCATAAGCTCAGAATGGGATTGAAGTAATAATTCACTGATAACAGTTTTGCCACTTTTCTTCCTTATTGGAGAAGCATGAGGAAGAGTTCATAAGGGACTGATGGAAACATGATTTGGCCTGACCACAATTTGAATCAGAGGAAATCTCTCATTAAAATTCTCACAAGGCTTATTTAAGGAGCAAGATCTTTTGAAATCGAATAATCTAGTGCTTACTTAATCCATACCAGCTGTGATTTGGGTGTCAGCGTCCTTGCTTTTCTGCTTGGCGGTCTTCTCACTCATCTGCTGAGAGGTGACTGCATCACTGGAGAGTCTTATTTTACTGGAGTCACCTCTCCCCAATCTTGAATCCTCCCCTAGATAAAGATAAGGTCACATCAAGAAAGGGAACGTATCTTTGGCGGAACTAAATCCATGTCTTAGATGCCTTTTGCCTGACCTTTATATGTTTTCTCTGTTGCACTTTTGCTAACCTTCTAGTGGTGGGTGGTAAAGGAATGGGGTGGCCTGCTGGTAGTTTCATCCGACGTTTAGCCTCTATCAAGCTTCCTTGTCATCTTGCTAAATTCCAAAGGTGTGTTCGTTCTTGACTGCAATAAAACATCACCTGTGACAGGGTATCAGCCTGACTTACCTGTCCCGAAGGGATGATGTGTTTGAATTTTTTTTTAGGGACATATCATGACACCATTCTCATGATAGACTTCTGAGTTTCTGGCAGCAGCAGAGCAGGACTCTGAAATAGGTCTAAATCCTGTACCTTGGATTGTTTGTTCACCATGGGCCTCATTGCCAAGGCAGGATGAAACTCCCCTGTATGTTCTAATGTGTTCAGTTTAGCTTGACCCTGCTGTTTCAAGATGGGCTCACTGTCAGTATAATTCCTATGACTTGTTGCTTGTGATGAAACACCAGCCAGATCTTCTCGGTTGTTCTCTAGGCCACTTGGGCAACTGACATTGACACGCCATCATTCAGAATCTCAGGGTTGCTAAGGCCATTTGGGAAGAAATCACTTACCATCAGCCTTCTGGCTCCGTCCTAATGCCGACAATCTGAGGACTTTGCTGTCGTCTGGCCGAGAAGAAACAAGCCAGGTCCATCTGATTCGGGGTTTCTCACACAGAGTTCACTAGAGATGCCTCTGTGAGTGGGGTGTGTGTCCTGCACCACACTGTGAGCTCATCGAGCTCAGTTCTTATAGCAGCAGCAGCTACTATTTATATTACTCACCTGTTTCCTCCATTTTCCAAAAAAGGACTTAAGGTGGCAGCTTCCATTTATCTACTTTCTTTCTGCGCACCAGGCGCTATGTTTTATACGTACCAACACCTCTAAGCCTCACAACTTCCCTTGTAGGTGGAATACTGTTGTCCTCCATTGGAAAAGGAGGCAGGTGCGGCACATGTTAAAGACTTGCCCGGGGCCATCCAGCTCCCAAAGGCAGGGCACCCGTGGAACCAGGGCCATCTGACTCAAAGCCACTGCTCTCCCCCTAAACCCAGCTGCTCCTCCAGCAGCCTTTCTAGATAAGACGGGCTGGCTTGCTTGCAGGAGACGGCTTGCTTGAGTTCTCTGAGGAGTTCACATCTGAGCTAAGGCCAAAAGGATAAGGAAGAACTGGCAACAAGCCATCCAGGCAGGAGGATCATTAACTGCATAGCCCGTGAGGCCAGAAAAGTGTGGCCTGTGTGACGATCTGAAATAAAGCATAGCTAGAGGGTCCTGAGCAACAGCAGTCATGAAGTTGGAGGGGATGATAGGCCAGAGATGTAGGGCCATTGTGGCCCCTGGTGAGTTGTTGGATTTTATTCTAAACGCAGCAAGCAAGATAAGGGCGGCTCATTTCTGTATTTTTAATTGTTTGTTGCTGGGAGATGATGGTGGCCTGAATTGAGGGCTTGGAGGCAGAGATGAGGAAAGTGGTTGGATTTGAGTTATACCAGTATTTCAGAGACTAGATCGAAGGACTATATGTGGGAAAGGGGGTGGTGACAGAAAGGGGAAAATCGGGGATGATTTTGAGCACCCGGGAGGATGGGGGTACCATTCCTGAGATGAGGAAGACAGGGGGGTAAGGAGAAGAGGTTTGGGGATGAGGGAGGATGGGACTCAAGAGTTTTTAGTTTGGGGCTTCCCTGGTGGCGCAATGGTTGGGAGTCGGCCTGCCGATGCAGGGGACACGGGTTCGTGCCCTGGTCCGGGAAGATCCCACATGCCGCGGAGCGGCTGGGCCCGTGAGCCATGGCCGCTGAGCCTGCGCGTCTGCAGAGGCCACAACAGTGAGAGGCCCGTGTACTGCGCAAAAAAAAAAAAAAAGAGTTTTAGTTTGGATGCGTTGTTAAGGGACGGAGGTAGCCGGTAGGATCTGATCAGGGTGTGTGAGTCTGGCGTTCAGAGGAGAATTCTGGTCTAGAGGTGGAATTGTGGGAATCACAGTGTAGAGAGAATGTTTCAGTCCTAGGGTTTAGATGAGATACTAAATAGTGATATTCCCCTTAGCTAGTGAAAACCGCTCAAGCTACCTGTGTGGCTGGTATGAGCATTTACTCCATCAGGATGCTGGCTGCAGCAAACTGTAGAACCACAGCTATTTTACTGCAGGATATACATTTGAAATGTATTTATGCCACCAAGGACCAGGAAGGTGAAATGCTACACTTGGTGCCATAAAACCATCCTCTGAGCTTGTTTTCAGAAAAATCCATATCTGAATGGTGCGACTGGCTGGCTGTGTTCTAATAGGTCAGTTGTAACTTAAGCCCCAAGGGCCTTAGGGCAAGTGAATTAGTCTGAAGGTGGCTGAGATAAAGCCAGGGTGCTTGTTGTTTGCCCCCAGATTAGAATCAAGGGCAAAAGAGCTGCATAGAAATTGGAAACCTAGAAGCAGCCTTGACCAGAGAGACAGGCAGCAATTACTTTGTGAGAATTTCACTGCCAGGAAAAGGAGAAGGAAGGTGTAGGATCACGCTTATCAAATTGAGGGCTTATAAGAAACACCTGAATAGCTTCTTTAGCATCTGAAGTCCTGCGCCTCCCCTCCCAGGGAGCCTGACCTAGTAGCTCTGGCTGGGGGCTCAGGAGTCTGTATTTTCAACAAGTGATTCTGATGCAGGTACGATCCATGGATCGTACTTTGAGAACCACTGAGTTTCAAAAGACCTTTGAGATCATCCAGGCAGCCCTCTCTTACAAGTGGGGAAACTGAGGCCTAGGGAGGAGGTGGTGCTTGCCTGAAGTGGCAGGACAAGTTTGCAAGCCAGTGCAGTTCCACCGACTTTCACTTCTTCATCTTGCAGTGGAGTCTTTATCCAAATGGATGGATCAGAAACAAGCCTCCCATCCCAATTCCCAACTCCCCTTCCTTCATTTTTTTCCTTTTCTTTTCTGTAACACCTTCTCATCTAAGAGTCATTTACTCATTTACTGTGTTAACTGTCATATGTCTGTCTCACCTCACTAAAATGTAAGCTTCGTAAGGGCAACGATTTGGGGAGCTTTTTGTTTTTCTTTCCACTGAAGGATCCTATGTGCCTTCAGTACACAGTGCCTGGCCTATAGTAGGTATTCAGTGAATATATGATGAATGGTTGGATGAAAACTATTTCGTTAAACTATACAGACGTTAACGGGCATTGTGGGCAAGTGCCAGCCCTTAGGCACTGTTAACCCAAAATGGAGTACAGTATTCTCTTTTTCACTCCTTTGACTCTGGTTTGGATCCGTGGTTATAGGAACAGCTTATTGATGAGAGATTAATTAGAGACTTCCCAATAGTATTAACAATAGCGATAATATTGATAACAACAACGGTTGTTAATATCAACGGTGATAGCTACCATTTATGGCATGTTTACTGTCCACCAAATACATACGACATGAGGTCCTGCACTAAGAGCGCCACATCTATTATGAACTCGTCCAATTCTCTTTTCACCCAAAGGGTGGAGGAACTGGGATTGTCTGTTTTCCAGAGGAGAAAAGTGAGGCTCAAAGAGGGCAAGTTATTTGTCCAAGGTTACACAGCCAGTGAGTGCAGTTAGGATCTGTCCTTAACCACCAATTACATTCAGTATTAGGTTTGGGGTGTCCTCTCTTTGGAGAAGGAATCGAAAAGGCTAAAGACTAGGCAACCATCACCCTCCGGGGTGTCCCTGCACCAAGAACACCAGCCTCCAGGATGGTGTAAAACCACACAGGCTGGAAGGCAAGGTGGATTTTTTTCAGCCCGACTTTCCAGCACTTCCACACCCTCTCAAGTCTCTCCATTCTCACATTACAAAGAACCTTCCGTCTTGAGCTGTGAGGCTTTTCTCACTTCTGAGACCACCTCCCTGAAGCGGACCACGGGACATTCCTGTGGCGACAGGTCACTAAGCCATTTCTAGGGAGGCCACTGCAGCGCTTCCCTCTAAAGGGAAGAGGGGGACGGAAAGAGGCTCATTCACCCACCTTTTGATACCCTTTCCCTGGCGAGGCCTCAGGAAGGGGCCGGGGGAGCCAGTGATTCTATAAATCTCCTGCGATGCTTGAGTGAGCCTTTTGAGTTCCTGAGACACTGTGCCTGTTACACGAGCTGTGAGCTCACAGAATTTCTCACCACCTGCTGTGGAGAAAGTCGGCATTCATTCCCGCCCCCGCCGGCCTGGCCTGGCCTCGCTCGGATGCGGTGAACACTGCACACGTACGGCAGTGGCCGCGAGGCCACTTGCCCGACAGCTGCAGACACAGGTAGAAGACGGCGCCCCCCCGGGCTGTAGCCAAGATTGTGTGTTGCCACGCTCACTGCCATCTTGAAGCACACAGGGCACCAGGCGCTGTGCCGACCACCCGACAGCCACGGTCTCCTTTAATTCTTACAATAACACGATGAGGCCCTGTGGTCCCACTTCTGTAGATGAGGAAGCCCTGGAGCCATCGGTCCCTCACAGCGTCTGCAGAGGCAGAACCACGTTTCCAACACAGGGTTGAGTTGGTTCCCAAGCCCGCGCTTTTGTGAGTCTGCCTGCCCCCCAACGCTGGTTCAGAGCAGGGCCTCTGGGTTTGAATCGTGACGCTGCCACGTCTCGGCCGTGAGGCACTGGGCAAATCACTGAGCCACCCTCTTCCTTGGCTTGTTCTTCTGTGACATAGGGATAATAATACACTGAAATCACAGGATTGTCCTGAGGATTAAATTAATTGATGTATAATGTATGTCGAGCACTTAGTGTCTGGCGCACGGAGAGCATTGTGTAGGTGCTTGCCTTTAGTATTAACTTAGGTATCAGGTCCTCTTTTTCCTTTCTGCATGACAGAAACTTCATCTCAGAGGTTTCAGGGCTGCTGCAGCTGGGCCCCCCCTCCCACCACCCCCACTAAGGGCTTGTGTCTGTGTTCCCAAGACACTTACTTAGATCAGCCATAGAAAGTGCTCACTTAGAGCGGTGCCCCCAGTAAATGCTAGCGATGACCAGGATGACAGTGCCGAGACACTGGGGTGTGGGGAGACGGGGGCCGGGGGAGAGCATCTGTCCTCCCTGGTGTAGGGTCCCGAAGGAGACACGGCCACCGTGCAGATGCCCATGTCACGGGTAGGATGAGAGCCAGGAGGCAACCATTATGCTGTATATACCAAGTTACTGTTATTTTAGTGCCCTGACAATGAATCCAATGTAATTAATTTACAAGAGAGGGGAGGTGAACGTCTCATTCGTTAAGTTCCTGGTCAAGGAACAGTAAATCAAAGAGATTAACACTTAGAACTCTTCCCAGGGGAATTCCTCGGCGGTCCAGTGGTTAGGACTCTGCACGTTCACCGCCGAGGGCGCGGGTTCAGTCCCTGATCAGGGAAGTAAGATCCCACAAGCCGCATGGCACGGCCAAAAAAAAAAGAACTCCTCCTGGGATAAGTTGTCTCAAAAAGCCACTGACCTGGACCTTGTCATTACTGTACTTTCTACCTCTCTTGTAGCTGAAGAGTTGGACAGTGGAGGACCTTCAGAAGAGGCTCGTGGCCCTGGACCCCATGATGGAGCAGGAGATTGAAGAGATCCGGCAGAAGTACCAGTCGAAGCGGCAGCCCATCCTCGATGCCATTGAGGCCAAGAAGCGGCGGCAGCAAAACTTCTGAGGGAGGCCAGGCCGGCAGGGCCCCAGGCCGACGGTGAACTCTGGCTCGCTCGCCCCTCCAGCTGCCTCCATCTCTCCAGCCCCTCTGTGAACTCAGGAACGTGCGCCAGGGGCCGGGGCTGCCGTGCCGGTCAGCGCGCCGCCCTGATGCGTGTTTTTAAACTGGGCGGTTATATCATTTCAGAGGATTCATGTGGGCGCTTTGAAACTCAAGAGTTTTCAACCCCAGAAACAGAGACTCCTAGTTGAGTGAGAGCTGGGAAAGTGTCCCATTGTCTTTTGTTTTTCTTCTCCCAGTAGCTTTCAGTGGTTCTTTCTGGAGGACTTTAAAATATATATATAAATATGCATATATATATATATATATAAATTATAACTAGATTCCCCACATGGCGTGGTGGCATCTCTGTATAGGTACAGTTTTAAACAGTTGCCTCTTTTCTGTAAGATTATGGTACTATGGGACATGAGGGCAGAGAACACCAGGAGACTGCTGGGGGCACTGTACCCCCTGGAGCCAACCCCACCCTTTTGCAGGGCTGCACTGACAGATTAGGTTGGGGCCTTTCCCTTTACCATGCTTTCAGCCTTGTGCAGGCCATCCCTGGCTTCTGGAGCTATCAGTGATGCCTAAGGGAAAGCCTTGAGCACTGGTGTTTACTTTCTGAGTCCCAGGAGAAGCCTAGCACACTCCTCGCAAGACTGGCCTTTGCAGTTTCAGCGCCTTTCATCCACCTCCACTCTCCCAACTGCCTAGAGTCACAGCAAAGACACTGCCCAGTGCCTTAAGAGGAGACGTGATCCAGCAAGGGGACAGGCCTGCCAGGAACTCCTAGCAAAGTGGAGCTGTGTTCAGTCTGCAAAAGGGAAAAGGTTTTTGAAGTTCTCATCATCCATGTGAAGATTACACATGTGGCATTTTGCTCCACATTCCTTACAGACGGGTAGAGGGCATTGCTTTTGAGATCCACATTCAAACATGTGACTGTTTTCTTTTTCATTTTACTGCTACGGGTCTGGAAAGGGTAAATGAATATCAGACTAAGATTTGCTCTCCAGGAGACTCCACCCAGACCCGTCAAATGCCAGAGCTGGAAGGGAACCATAGACATCATCTGGTCTAGCAGAGGCTTAGAGAGGAGAAGTGACATGGCCCAAATCACAAAGCAAATTAAAGTAAGAGCTAGAACTGGGCTTTGGGGCTCCTCACTCCTGCTTCACGGAACCAAGCAGCCCCTTCCTGGAGGGAAGGCACTTGTGTCAGTTTTGGTGAAGTTGTTTCAGGGAATCCTGCTAATGGAAACTTGCTCTTGCTTTGTCTCTTCAGTAGGCGACTGGCTGTGAAGAGATTCCCAAGGGGAGCCAGATCGTTCAGTTTCAGCCATTCCATGAGCTCCACAGCATCTGCTGGGCAGCAGACAGGCATCACGCGGGCAGATGTGGGGCCTAAAGCAGATCAGAGGGCTTTGCAACAGACAGCACTGAGCCATCCCTCTGGAGCCTTGGCTCAAGGCCACATGCCACTTACTCACACAGCCAAGAGCAGACAGTTGGGAAAGACAACTGTCTTTTTGTTTTCTAGTACCTCTTCCCCTCAGATAGGGGAGCTATGACTAGGTTGCACCTAAGGATACTGTAATTTGATTCCATTATTGCTTTTGCTACCCAAACCTGGGGACCAGTGGAGAGTCAGGGAATGTTCCTCTTCTGTGGCTGGATTCTGTTCTTTACAATTACAGCAAGTTGTTTGTTTGTTTGTTTTTGCGTTACGCGGGCCTCTCACTGTTGTGGCCTCTCCCGTTGCGGAGCACAGGCTCCTGGACGCGCAGGCTCAGCGGCCACGGCTCACGGGCCCAGCCGCTCCGCGGCACGTGGGATCCTCCCGGACCGGGGCACGAACCCGCGTCCCCTGCATCGGCAGGCGGACTCTCAACCGCTGCGCCACCAGGGAAGCCCTACAGCACGCTTTTTAAAATGCAAGAGGCTGTTGTCGGTCTGCAGGGCTTGGCCAGCTAAGTAGCCTTGTGGCAGGTACAGACAACAGAGGACAATTCGAGGATCCCGCTACGATAATAAATGGCAGCTAGCGATCATGACCACTTACTATATGCCAGGCACTGCACTAGGTAGGTGGGCTCTTTGTGGCAGCTCCGAACTTCCCAATAACTCTGTGAATTAAGTACTTTATCTCCATTTCATAGATGAAGAAACAGGTTCAGAGAGAGAAAAAAGTTCTTTCCCAAGGTGGTACAGGTAGTAAGTGATAGAATCAGGATTCACAGCATCACCATGTGGGACCAGTATTTACAGGGAAAAGGGAAGTCACAAGTCTTTTTTTTTTTTCTTTTTTAAATTTTATTCAAGTACAGTTGATTTACGATGTGTTAATTTCTGCTGTACAGCAAAGTGATTCAGTTATACATATATATACATTCTTCTTCACATTCTTTTCCATTATGGTTTATCACAGGATATTGAATGTAGTTCCCTGTTTATCCAACAAGTCTCTGTAAAAACGAAATGACCACTTTGTTGCACAGACTAAAACACTCTAGCTGACATCCTCAGGTTGGGAAACCACTGAATTAGTAGTCGAGTCTGACAGCCAAGTGAGTTTTAAAACCCAAAGTATGGAGCATGAGTTCTCCTACACCATCTGCTGTGCTAATTAACAGTCCTGCCTCAGTCTCTCTCTCGTTCTCTCTCTTTTTTTTAAAGGATTTTGCACTTGGCCAGACAAGAGGGGAATGCCCATTCTTCTCCCTTCCTAAGCTAGAGCCAAGTAAAAGAAGGTTCGCTTTTCCCCCTTAAATATTCTTGGGTGATGAATCTCGATCTGAGGTTTATTTTGTTTCAAGCATGTGTGCGTCCAGCATGCTAGTCCAACAAAGTACATTGCTTTCCAGTCTAGCTAGGCAGAGCCCTTTGGCCAAAAGTCAGTTTATTTTGGATGAGATGGATTTCCTGACAAGGTGTGTTTGTTTTCTTGTGACAGGAAGGCAGAGAAGCAACTCCTAGTCATTTTTTTCCTTGAATACTAAATTCAAGATAGGTCAGCTGGCTTCCGTTGAGCCCTGAGTGTCAGTCATTGCTTGAGCATTTGTGACTCAAGCTTCCAGGGGACTCTGGGCCTCTCACTTGTTCTCTCCTAGGAAACAATGACCCAGCCCTAACTGTGTCTTTTTTTTTTTTTTTTGCGGTACGCGGGCCTCTCACTGTTATGGCCTCTCGCGTTGGGGAGCACAGGCTCCGGACGCGCAGGCTCAGCGGCCATGGCTCACGCGCCCAGCCGCTCCGCGGCATGTGGGATCCTTCCGGACCGGGGCACGAACCCGCGTCCCCTGCATCGGCAGGTGGACTCTCAACCACTGCGCCACCAGGGAAGCCGCTAACTGTGTCTTTTAAAAATCTCAGATTCTCCAGGAATACTTTATTGCTTCCTCATGAGTAATTTTGAAGCAAATTTCCATTTTTCTTTTTCCTTGTCCCTTCTCCCAACCACCAGTTGGATGGACGGATGGATTGGTGGATGAATGTTTGGCTTGATAGGTACATGGTTAAATAGATAGATAGACGGACACACAGACGGACCCAATACTCCAAAGCAACTTAAGAACTATCCTCGACTCCTCCAGACTGTAGGTTCTGATCCAGGAAACATATATTTAGCACCTGTTGCTAGGTACTTATTATTATATCATTTAAAATTCACTTATGCTTACCAATATCAGGAATGAGAGAGGTGACATCATTACAGATCCTACAGATATTAAAAGGCTAATAACTTTATGAATAACTTCATGCTAATAAATTCAACAACTTAAATGGACAAGTTCCTTGAAAGATACAAAGTACGTACCATAGCTCACTCAAGAAGAAGTAGATGATCTGAATAACCCTTTATCTATGAAAACTTAATGGCTCTGGGTGATACAGGTATTACTGTCATCATTTTACAGATAAGGAAACTGAGGCTCAAGAGAGGTAAAGTCTGTTGCTCAAGGTCAAGTAGCTAGAATATGGCAGAGCCAGAATTCAAATCCAGGTCTTCTGATCCTTATTCCAGTGCCCTTCCTAGCATACCATGTTGCCTCTAAAGATTGCAGCTCCTTTTTTACTGGAAAATTGTTCCTGCCCAGTCCGCATCCTCTCACCCCATCCTTTCTTAAGCACTATGTCTGTATTTTCATCAGGATTCTAGTCATTGTATTTGGAATCCATGTTCTTTTTTGTGTTTGGAAAAAGAAAATCTCTTCTACCAGCTTGCACTCAGACCAACTTGGAAAAAAAAAAAAAAAGCTTAAATGCTGTTGCAGATGTACAACTTAAAAATGTGAAGTTTGTAGCTTTAACTTTTTGTAACAAAAACTAATAACACTGGCTTAAGAGCTGACTTGAAATGCTATTTTATAAAGTTTGGATGTAAATAACCAATCGAGGTCAGCAGTTTGTATATGTATGAGACGTAGCTTCCTCCACTGCCTTTTTTTAAAAAAAATTGAGATGCTGCCTATGTGCTTTTATGTTAGAATTGGTTTTCCCCCTCCTTCCTCCACCTTGTCATGTTTGTTTTCAATAAACTGTCATTTGGACAAGAGTCTGTCCTCTTTTAAAAAATGAGAGCCTCCACCTATAGTCTGGACGATGGTATCGTGAACCTTTGTGACACCGACTCTGTGGTGTGTTTATTCTGGAATCCAAAGCCAGGGGACAGGTAGGTGGCGTAGGAAGTAAACTTTTGTTGGACACCTACTGTGTGCCAGGCACTGAGCTGGTTGTCAGGGATTTAAAGGTGAACTAGGCACAGCTCTTGGCAGGCCACCTGGGGAGTCGGTTCAGCCCACAAGCATACAACATTGGAAATACTATGGTAGAAGAAAGTACACAACCCGTGGACACAGGAGGGAGCAACGATCGGTTCTGCTAGGATGTCCACGGAAGCTTTTCTGGAGGAGGTAATACATCCTGAGCTTTAAAAATGAGAAAGAGACGGCCAGGTGGAGAAGGGGTGAGAAGTGAGGGAGAGGAGGCGTCCTGGGCAGAGGGACCCGCCTATGCAAAGGGTCTGGTGTGAGAGTCTGGATATAGGATCCACCTTGGCATATCCTTCATCTCTGTCTGTCATTGATGAAGCCAGGCCAGGCACTGCCCAGCATTCAGAGGGGTCCTGCTGGGTCCTGCCCATCCTTATCCAGAAACAGTTCCCTAGCCTGAGGCTGGGTTCTCTTAGTCTTAAAGATTTACTCCACAGCTGGGAGGGAGCAAAGTTACACCAAAAACTAAGTTTAGGTCTCGAGTCAAGTTGCTCTACAGTATTTCATATAATAGTTCCACAATCTATTTGTATAACTGTCATGCTATTCTGCCAGCTTTTCTGGGAGTGGGGGTGATGTCTGCTTCCTATTGCCGAATTTTCTCACTCACTCCCTGAAATATTCAGCATATCTTCCTACATGTTGCCAGGCTTGATGGGAGATGTTCCCTCTTGGTCAGACTGAGAGCTTCGGGCCAGAATAAGGGAAAGAGATGAAGTAAATTCATGTTTACTAAGCACTTATATATGCCAGACACAATACAGAGCCTTTTAGGTTATTTCACTTTTTTCTCACAGACCCTGAGGTAGATAGTACTAAATCCTTCCTCTAAATAATGTGATTCTCACAGTGTGCAGTACTGCCCACCAGGAAGCATTTGGAAAGGCAGTGCCCCGAAGAGGTGATTCGTGGGTTCTAACTACTTTGATCCCTGTCTTGCCCTCATTCCTATCATTCTCAGAGCCTGGTTGTTTAATTTTACTTTAATCCTATCCACTACCTATCAGATGCAGTCTTTTTTTGCTTACATTTTCTAGAGTTCGATTCTGTTGTTTACAACCAAAGACTCCTAACTGATACAGAAACTGGACTTAGGGTGGAGCTACAGCAACATACCTCCATAACTGGGCTGACACAGGGCAAAACACAATGAGGTTGCTGCTCGTGTTCTAGCCTGGGAGACCAGCAGACCGTGGGAAGCAGCGGTAAAAGGCTATTCCCTGTGTTACTTGTTATCATTCGCCCACTGAGGATCTGGCTCTCAGGGAAGGGACAGCTTCTGTCACACTTCAACTTTAAGGATGTGAGCAATGCCCAGGCTGTGGAATAGAATGCCTTATTTCTAACTGTACAGAATAATGTAAAGGGGAAGTCAACAAAGGAAGTCCAAATATAATGGGGGCGGGGAGGGGAAGAGTAGAGCATGTGGCCACAGAGGAAGAATCTCTTACGACCTGCAGGGGGCTGAGCTCTCCAAAAACCAAAGATGGCCATTGATTCTGCAGGTTGCTGAATTCACAGCCCTGCTGCACATGTATGAAGTTAGGTACTGAGAGAAAGAGTGGGATTATGACCAGTGGAATGGCTGTAAGAGAGGAGGTATGAGAGAAATCCGAGACAATCTGCAACACGGGGCGGGGGGAAGCAGCCCTCACCCTTCCTTACTGCAGAAGTTTCCCAATGTCCTGCTTGCCCCAGCCCTCAAGGCTGCTTAGCGGGAAGGTGAGGATCAGTTTTAACCTAGAGGGTGAAAAATAGACTCTGAGTAGGAAAGAATCTTGGATCCACAGAGAACTGCAGAAACTTGTTAATTGATGCCATCAGAAATTTGGGGTGTATTTGTGGGAATGGATTTTTGAGGCAGTGGATGAAGGAAGGGGGAAACGTAATTTTGGACCAGGCTCATCTTGACATGGATGCACATACCATGGATTCCGGTATGGGTTCTAATGAAGGAGGGGTCAGCTGATGCAAACCCGGACCAAAGGCTGGCCCACGTGAAGTGGAATTTAAAGTTCCAGGTCCCTTAGCATCATGTAGAGGAAGAGATTCAAAGATTTATGAAAGACAGGGATGCTGGATTGGATCCATTTTGTGGCTCCTTCCCATAAATATCTCCAACTATGGCCCTCGGTGAACTCAGAACACTTTACCCTTGCTTGAGGAAAGTCTAGACCAGGAGTGCTGGGTGGAGGGGCTGCAGTTTGAAGTGGGGTTTCTGATCTCAGAAAGAAGGAAGAATGCAGAGTTGCGGGAGGCCAGGTGTTGGCATTTAACTGTCAGAAATTAACCAGGAACCATCATCATATGCAGCAGGCATAGATCTCATGCCGGAGGACCCTGAAAAGTGACATCAAAGGTGACCACTAAAGTCTTACTTGATTTGCATAACCAACAAGGCACAAGAAACAAAACAAAACTCAGCAAAACAAAAACCAAAGGCATTCTCCAGCCCATGCAAAATAAGAAAAGCCCTGACTTAAACCACCGTGACAGTTACAGATGGACACCTAACACCTTGGCTTGAGTTCTTTTATTGATCTAAAGTTCTTTGAAGGAAGGATACACTACTTGTCTACAGGAAGGACTCTGCCATACCATGGCCTGAGTGGACAACAGTGAGTGAACAGTTCTCTTGCAAAAGGAGCTGTGGCCATTTACAAGGGTAACTGGGTGCTGAAGAAAGGGAAATAGCCAAACCTTTTAGGGAAACTTGGATGAAGACTTCAAGTTAATACCAATTACTTGAGTCCTAGAGGACCACTGCAGGTCCACCAATCATGAGAAAAATCGTGTTTTGATCTTGGTCCATATCACTGGAGGTCCAGTGGGATCCCCAAGTTCTCCTGTATCTTCAGTTTCTGAATGATAGTTGGCTCCTACCTTGGCTCCCTGACCCATGGATGCCATTATAATATGAGGCCAGTAGAATTCAGTTCAGTAACTGTTTCAAAATAGACAACTCGACAGAGATACCACATCTTTGGGGAGGCTGCAGAGATGAGTGTTTCCACCAAAGCTCCCACAGGTTGATGGATGATTCCTATCAATACACCATTAGTTTCCCCTCTTTGGCTCGTGCAAAATTAGATGGGTCTTAGAAAATGACAGTGGATTATTTTAATCAAGTGGCAAATCCCAGTTTAGCTTCTGTGTTAGGTACGTGCTCCTAATCAGAGCCCCTGGAGCTAATATACCTCTATGGGTTTCATTCTCTATTCGAAGAAACAGAAACCACTAGAAGCATTTTACTGTTAGCTGGAAGGGATAACAGTTTTCCTTTCCTATCCAACCCAGGGATACCTTAGTTCTCTAGCTCTGTAGCAGAAAGACTTTGATTCCCTGGTCACCCCTGTTCCACACGACATCAGTCTGATCCACTACGTTGATTAACATGAACAGCGCCTGGAGAGTAACAAGTGTATTTTTGCTTATATACAAGATAGCTTCCTTATGTTAGAAACATTTATAAAATTGTGTGCATGGGAAGAAGCTGTGAGCATATGACGTGCTGGGCAGCCAGGGGTTGGAATGTAATTGACACCTGCTATTTTTGCCTATTGACATCCTTCCCCTTTATTCTGGTGACCTCACGTGGACTTTTCTTTGGGTAACTACTTTTCTTCCATCCCAAGTGGTCTGTTGTAGACGTTTCTTCAGGTACCCTGCCCTTCACCCCCATCAAGGGAGAGGCATCTGACTCAAGGCAGGCAAATCAACCTCTTTGCTGGGATGCGGCCTGTGTACAGAATGACACAGGGAAGGAAGGTGGCTGGAGAGGGATCATTTAAATGGCAGTGTCCTCAACAGAAGCTTCAGGGCTCCTGCTACTGAGGTCCCTAGACCTCTGCTCATTCCTACACTTCCTGAGGCCTGGCCACTCAGTTTTTCCTTTGACTGGGTGAACTTCATCAATACCTTTCTGTTGTGGACTGAATGGTTGTCCCCAAATATGCCCACATCCTAATCTCTGGAACCTATAAATGTTACCTTATTTGGATCTTGAGATGAGATCATCTTGGATTATCCCGGTGAGCCCTAAATGCCATCTCAAGTCTCCTTAGAAGAAAGAGGCCCTGGGAGATGTGACACACACAGAAGGCAACGTGATGACAAGGGCAGAGACTGGAGGAATGCAGCCCCGTGGCAGGAAATGCTGGCAGCTGCCAGAAGCTAGAAGAGGCAAGGAGAGGACCCTACCCTGGAGCTTCTGGAGGGAATGTGGCCCTGCTCACACTCTGATTTTGGAATCTGGCCCCCAGAACTGTGAGAGAAATAAATTTCTCTTGTTTCAAGTTTGTTTCATTGTTTGTGGCAATCGGTTACAGCAGCCACAGGAAACAATACACCTTCCAATAAGTTAATTTTTTTTCTTAAGGAAGTCAGTTTCTGTTGCTTGCAAGCAAAGAACTCTAACTGTAACCGTTGTTCATCATTTCACATATTTATTCTAATGAATTACCCTTTTTGACGAAGTTAGTAACCCGCTGGATTCCTATCACTTACAACTTGTGCCTAATCCAAGATTGGAACCCGAGAATGTGGATTCTGGGTCACTCCACGTATCACCCACTATCCCCAGTCACCCAGAAAGCACGTCAGGCAGCCAGCTTCACACAGGCAGAAACAGGCCCCTGGGCCCAGTCTCTCTATTTGCAGAATGGTTTTCAGTGATACATGGGAGTGGGAGTGAGCTGTTGCCTTTCTACCAGGGCCACACACAGCCTCATGATGGATGCAGGTCAGATGATTTTTTCCTTGAGCTTTCCTCACACCAGCTCTAGGGACTCAAAGTCTGGAAGCTATCTGGCTCCTTGGTGTACGTCCAGCAAGACCACAAGGGTGGTGCATGCAGCCCTTCTGGTCTCTGTGCTCTGAACTGAGCAGAGCTGGGCCTAGACGTTCGGAGGTGAGTGTGCAGGAGGGCTGGTGTGCGTGTGTGGTGAATTCATAGGCAACCCCTTGGCTTAGCTCCAGTCTCTGCTCCAATCTGGGGACTCAGAATCCACCCACATGTAGGGGCCTACTATGTATCAGGCCCTGTGCATGACACAAGGCCTTTGCACATGCTGTTTCCTCTTCTTGAAATGCTTCCAGGCACCCTCATTGCCTAATTAGGTATTTATCCCTATGATGAGATAGTCACTTGCTCAGGAAAGTCTTCTCTGACCTCGGTTAATGGTCCCTGCTTCCTTACACGCTTATAGTTCCCTTTACTTCATAAAGCTATTACATATTTATGTGGTTATTGAATTAAAATCCATCTCCCCCACTAGTCTGTAAGCTTCACGAGCATAGGAATATATATTTTGTTTCCCACTGTATCTCTGAAACCTAGTAAGCAGTTGATAAATAGGAGGCCAGGTGGGTAAAGTAAATCTGAGAAGTGGCGGGGCTAACACCGTGGTGTCTGTGTGTATGAGGAGGTGGGTGGGAGGGGCCGCCACGGGGAACTGGAGAGCCTGCGCTTTGCCCAAAGGCATTTGAATTTTAAAAAATACACTAAAAATACTGTTCAGCCAAACAAAACACATCTGCAGGCCACACGTGAAGCCCCAGCTTATGCCTCTTCTAAAAGATATTTGTTGAATGCATGAGTACAGAATTTACAAGGAAGTCATTTTTATTTTTATTTTTTTATTTTATTTTTTTAAACATTTTTTTGATGTGGACCATTTTTAAACCCTTTATTGAATTTGTTACAATGTTGCTTCTGTTTTATGTTTTGGTTTTTGGGCCACAAGGCATGTGGGATCCTAGCTCCCTGATCAAACCCACACCCCCTGCATTGGAAGGCAAAGTCTTAACCACTGGACCTCCAGGGAAGTCCCAGGAGGTCATTTTTAAATGCTCAAAAAGCAAGGAGGAGGAGAGAGGCAAACTGAAAGGATCTCCTTTTCAGTCTCGTCTCTGTCCTTTTAGGACAAGGTCTCCCTATTTCCTCTTTCTCCTCAGTGCTCCACACGTAGTAGGCTGTACAAATTGGTTGATCTATTCAACGTTTACTAAATACCTGCTCCACGCAAAGCCAGGTTCAACCAGACAGTGTCTTCCATCTTGGAGCTCAGTGTGGTGGGACAGACAGAGCCACAGCCCGGCAATGACATGATAGTGATGGCTGTCCCAGCCACAGTATGTGAAAAGGGCAGCAGGAACCCTTCCCTCCCAACTCTCTCAGCACATAGAGAGAGGATTCAGCAGGCGAGTATAAAATATGTGGCCCCAGCAAGGATGAGAGGGCTGGACCTGGCCACAAGGGACAGGAGGCTCAAGCGCTTGCCCGGATGGTGACCCAAGGTAGGGCTGGAAGTCTGCGTCACGGGGAGAAGGGAACTGCCAAGGTCAGGCTGGGGGGATCTAGGGAAGGGGGGACGGGTGTCGATGCACGGCAGCTCCTGGCCACCAACACTTCAGAGCTGAGCTGGCTTTAAATCAGTGCTCCATTTGGCTTTCATCTCCCTCTGGGGCACAGATTGTGACCATCTAATAGATGGGCTGAAATGTGGAAATGGAGTAGGTCCTAGCATAGCTGGTCTAGACCTCAGGCCTCAGGCCAGGGCCCCTTCCGATTTTCTGTATCTTAAGCCAGCCCTGGGAGGAAGCTTCAGGACTCTTGTTTAGCAAGTCTTGCCTATCCACTAAGGGGGCAGCCTCCTAGTGTCCTTCCTTTTAAGACCTCATCTTTGAAAGCTGACTCCAGCTGGAAGCTCCTGGAAAAGAACCACAGCTGAGGTCCAGAAGCCTACATCTGAGTCCCCTGCCTGGTCCTTTCCCTAGCTCTAACAGAAGGTTCTAGAACTCTATGAACCAACTCTGGGGCTTCCATGAACCCCCTACCACCACATGCACATTTTGTGAGGGCATTAGAAAGGCCCGTGGGAGGAACATTGCCTTGGCAGACCAATGAGCTGGGATTCCAACCTGGGCTCCACCCCTTCTAGTTGTGCGACATCTGGGCAAGTCACTGTGCCTCTCTGAGCCTGTTTCCTCGTCTGTGAAATGGGGACGATTCTCCTCCTCCAACACGGGGCCAATGTGACACGGCTAATAGATAGAAGGCGCTCAGGAATTGTCAGTATCCTTTTGACTTTCCCCCTTTGGCTCCTGCCTGCATCGTGGGTGGCCTGGAGGCTCGTTTATAAAGGTCTCTGCGTTGCTCCCCACGCTCACAGAATCTAGGGCCACACTAGGCTTCCCTGAGCCTTTGGAGGAAAGGACCCGGCCTCCGGGTGTCACTTCTGAAGCCACAGTGAGTGATACCGAGAGGTCATGCCACCAGGAAGAACTGAAGCAGGGGAGGAATCTCTGCTCTGTTTCAGCTCACTGCAGGGGTTGTGGGAAGGGGGGCGTGGAGCCCCGGGTTTAAGAAACCTGAGGGTTCGGAGGCCCACTAGTGGCCTGAGCCTCCAGGTCTTCAGATCTGCCCTCCTGGGAGGTCTCTCGGGAGGTCTCCAGAGACGCCTCCGACACGCCGTCAACGCCGCTCAGCAAGTCCTCAAAGTCCCAGTGGTCGCTGTGGCGCACGGCAGCCTCCAGGGCCTTCTGGCGTCGGTAGAAGTGGGAGAACTTGTTGAAGATGATGGTGATGGGAAGCGCCACCACCAGGATGCCCCCGAGGATGCAGCCCGCCGCCGCCAGCTTGCCGGCCACGGTCACCGGCACCACATCCCCGTAGCCCACGGTGGTCATGCTCACCGTGCCCCACCACCAGCAGGCCGGGATGGTGTCAAAGCCCACATCCTCCTCCTTCTCGGCTGTGTAGGCCACGCAGGAGAACACAGACACACCCACGGCCAGGTACAGCAGCAAGATGCCCACCTCACGGTAGCTGTGCTGGAGGAGAATGCAGGAAGTCAGAGTTGGTGAACTTACAGAGCCGGTATTGGGCACAGGGGGAAACTGAGGCCCAGGGAGTAGAAGGGGCAGGTCCAAAGTCGCAGAGCCAAGTGGGGCTGGTGCCAACAGCCAGGTGCCCTGCCTGCACGCGGAGGTCGTTCAACTACAGTAGCCAGCAAATCGCCCTGAGATTGAACACAGGCCCGAGTTCTGCTGTCCAAAGTGCCTGCCTGCTAAACCGTGGCTGTTTCTTCTAATGCAGGGGTCACGGTGGTGCCAGCCAGCTAATGGAAAGCTGGTGATTTTTACACTGTTGCAGAACCAAGAGAGAACCGCAGTTTATACTCCACAATGTAAAGAGTTGGTTTCATGTCCTTTTGACTGGTCTATCCCATTTTCTGATAAGGACAAAAATATTTTCTGCCTCTCAAGGAAGCTAAGAGGATGTATAAGTTCCCTGGACCACCCACTGAATGCCTATGGGTGTGTATATTTGTTATGGCACTGATTCTCAAATAGGGCAGCCACGTGTCCCCCAAGGGACACGTGGCAATGTCTAGAGACATTTTGGGTCGTCACAGCTGGGAGAGGTGTGCTACTGGCACCTAGAGGCCAGAGATGCTTCTAGTCACCCTACAATGCACAGGACAGCACCCCGCAACCCAACAAAGAATTATCTGGCCCCAAGTGTCGATAGTGCTGAGGCTGAGAACCCCTAGTCTGGAACAGGGCCTCCCAAACTATAAGGTGCAGAGAAATCATGTAGGGGGAACTAACTGAGTAGGTCTGGGGTAGGGCCACAGATTTTTGCAAACTCCCAGGTAATTAGAAAGCTGCTGCTGGCCAGGGGCCTGGCTTTGATTAGCAAGGCTCTCACCTAAAGTCTTACACCCGTGCCGTGGACGCTGCAGCTTTGATCAGCACGCTTCTCCTTCCCTGTAGAAAAAGCTAGCAGCATCAGGCCCTGGCTTCCTGCATGCTGGAGGCCAGGCAGAGTTCTGGGGCAGACTGTCCCTGGAGAAATGCTCAGTTCAGGGGTCTGGCTAATGGAATTCCCTCTACCTGCCCTAGCAGCCTGCCCAGGTCACCCTGCCTGCACCCAGCATCCTGGCTGCCCTGCCGTGAGAGCATGCAAAAGGCTTTCCTAGGCCACGGGTGGAAGGGGTCTTTCAGCACCTTTTAGGGATTCTTAACAGGGTTGCATGGAGCTTTAGGAGAAAGAGGTGCTAGGGCCAGGACCGGGTGGATTCTTCTCTGGGCTGTACCACTTATTTGCTGAGGAACCTCTGACAAGTCCTGCCACCTCTTGGAGCCTCAGTTTCCACATCTGCAAAGTAGTCACAAGAATACTTGCCCCTGTTTAAACCTCTCACAGGATCCCCTATTCCCACAGGAAAAAGTCCAAACTTGCGGGCCAAGAGTTCACGACCCTTCAGTACCCTGCCCCACTCGCCTCTCCAGCCTCCTCAGCGGGCGCACCCTTCCCTCCATGTCCCCCTCCCAGCATCCTCCTTTTCCCTCTCCAGGTCTTCTTCCAAGCTGTTCATGTTTCCTCCCTCCCAAAACCAGGCTAATTTCACCCCCTTGAGGGTAAGCTTGCCAGGGCAGTGATTCACCCCCAGTGCAGGCCCTGACACAGGGCGGGAGCTCAATAAATTGCAACCAGGCTTTAAAAAGGCAACCCTCCAACCTCAGCTTCTTCATCTACGGGAAGGGAATAAATAATAGCAACTTCCTGAGGAAGCTGTCCTGAGGATGAAATCGATAATGGATATGAAATTGGCACAGAGTTACCAGTCAGTAAGTGATAGTTCTGGGGCTATTGCTAGACTTAGCCTATGAAGGGTGACCTATGATACCCGTGCTCCCTGATAATGCCAGCACGAAGGCTCAGCAGAGAAGCCAGTGAACATCCTGCTTGGCATATTTTTGTGATGTTTGACAGATAGATCAAAAGGTTACCAAAGTAACCTTTGTCTTGTTTTTGTTATTGTTGTTTGTTTGCTTTTGTCTTTTGTTTTGGTTTGGTTTTGGAAGGAAAGACAAGCAAAGCTCTGCCTCGGTTTTCCGTTTCTCTCCCGGGAAACAGATAACAGAAAGACCTGTTGGGAAGGTAGGACTGGACGTGAAATGCACACCTGGTGTCTAGCCCCGTGTGCCTGGACACCACAGGCTTGGAAGTTCCCCCGCTAACCTGCCCCATGGTGACACCCGCCTCCCCGAAACCCCTAACCCTACCTTGAGCGTTGCACCCAGCGAGCGCAGCCCCGTGGAGTGGCGCGCCAACTTGAGCACGCGGAAGATGCGCATCAGGCGGAACACCTGCACCACCTTGCCCAGGTCGCCCAGCTCCTCGCCACCCGCTCCGCGCCGGTCTCGGAGCGCCACGCCAGCCAGCAGCGTGAGATAGAAAGGCAGCACGGACACGATGTCGATGAGGTTGAGCGGGTGGCAGAAGAAGTTGCGCGTGCTGGGCGCCAGCAGGAGGCGCGACGACACCTCGAAGCTGAACCAGGCGATGCAGAAGTACTCCAGGCGCCGCAGCACCGGGTCGTCGCGCAAGCCTTCCGCCCTGCGGCCCGCGGCCACCGCGGCCACGGCGGCCGCTGCCTCGCGGGCCTGGTACTCGGGCAGGCTGTGAATGCACATGGCGGCGATGGAGGCGAGCACCACGCCGATGGAGACGCAGCTGAAGAGCTTGCTGGGCAGCGAGTAGCCCGGGTTCTCCATGGTGAGCCAGAGTCGGCGGCGCAGGCGGCCGCAGCGCACCGCCCCGTAGCGCGCCAGCTCTCGCCGCACGTCAGAGATCTCTTCGGGGCACGGGTCCACGCTGCTCAGCGTGTCGCTGTCCTCGTCCCAGACGCGCGGTCGTGCCACGCGCCGCTCCAGGTAGCGCGCGCGGCAGCACGTGGCCAGCGCGCTCTCGCCCAGACCCCAGTAGTCGGCCTCCTGGCCGAAGGCGAAGACGCACTGCTCGTCAAGCACGTGCAGGCGGCCGGTGCGGTAGAAGTGCAGCAGGCTCAGGAAGAAGCCCGGGTGCCGATCGAAGTAGAACTCGCGCGTCGCCGCATCGTAGTCGTCGCACAGGCGTCGCGCCTGCTCCTCCGACGCCGCGGCCTGCAGGCGGCCCAGCCGCGTGCCCGGGAAGCGCGCCAGGGCGCGGGCGCTGAGCCGCCGCCGCACGCCGCCCACGTTCACGCGCAGCGCCTCGTCGCTTCGCCGCCAGGGGACCCGGGCTCCGGGACCCGGGCACTCGCTCACCATGGCTGCCGCGCGCTGGCCTGCGGACAGGGGATGGGCATGCTGAAGGGGGCGTTCCCGGACGCGGCCTCCCTTCCACGAAGCCCAGGTCTAAATGCCCTCCCTGCTCCATCCCCAGCCAGGGGTGTTGGAGGCTCTATGTGAAGCGTCTGGTATGCCGCCGTGGGCACACAGTGTCAATTGCCCTCTGGACTCAAGAGTCAAGCTTGGGTTTGAATATCCCTCACTCCTCCACTGGGGTCCTTGGCCAAATCACTGAGAACTCCCCCCACCCCTTCATTTTCATAAAGTGGATGCTGAGATGTCCCTTGGAGGAGTATGAAAGCTGTCCTGGCACCCGGTGGCTGCTCATTCAGGACGTCTCCTTGCCCATACTTGGATTTTCGCATACCAGAGCCTTCCTATGGGATCTTGCTCAAGCCAGCACTCTGAAGCTGTTTCCTCCTCTACACAGTGGGATGGGAAGCATTACTATCTAGGGTCTTTGAGAGGATCAGTTTAGACCAGAAGTTCTTAAGGTGCGTTCCCTGCACTAACAGCTTCACCATCACCTGGGAATTTGTCAGAGATGCAGCGTACTCTCAGCCTGCTCTGGACTTGCTGAATCAGAAACTCAGGGGATGCGGTCCAGCAGTCTGTATTTCAACAAGCTTGGAGGGTGATTCTGATGCATGGTCAAGATTAAGAGCCATTCGCTTAGACTATTTAAAGCATCTGTAGAGTCAGTCTGATTGAATTTTGGCACTCTTGTGTGACCATAAGCAAGTCATGTCACCTCTCTGAGCTTCTGTCAAATGCAGCTAAAAATATCCATCTCCAAGTGTGGTCAGAAAGATTAAATGACCTTTAGCAGGCCTGGTTCCCAGAAGGGGTATAGTAAATCATCTACCTGTTTGTCTCCTGGAGTCAGGCAAACCTGGGTTTATAGCCGCCTTTGATGCATCTGGAGCCTTGAGGAAGATGCTTTTCTCCAGGTCTCAATTCCTGGCACGATGCACAATTCACGACGCGGACAACAGCACCTGCTCCCAAGGAAGGCTGGAGGATCAAGGTGGGTTTTGGAAGTGCTCGGCCTCAGTGGATGCTCAGGAAATGTTAGATCCTTCCACTGCAAGTTCTGCTGGAAATGAGGGCTAGTGACTCACCTCGTGACCCTCAGAAATCTCATCTGTGCTGTGGGTTCGGTCTATGCCTGCTTCCCTTGGGTGGACGGGGGACTGAGTGGGTATCAAGCAGCTGGCCCCAGTGCCTGGCAGGGAGCGGGCAGGGTGCCCTTCACTTACCCTGGGCTTGGTGTTTAAGGGCGTCAGGGTTTCGTCCTTAGCTCTGTCACTTGTGTGACCTCTGGCCAGTCTCCTCCAGCTCTGGGTTTTAGCTCCCTTATCTATAGAATGGGGGAGAGCAGCACTTCTGGTGAAGGGTTATTGTATGTGTGCAAAGCCCCCGGAACACAATAGGTGCTCAATAAATGTCAACCCCTTGCACTTCCCTCATCAGACATAGGTTCAGATTCTGATTCTGCCCCCTGCTAACTGTTGACCTCGAGCAGAATCATGCCCCTCTCTGAACTTTGGTTTCCTCATCTGTAAACTGGGGAACATCATACTTTCCATAAGAAGTTGTGAGGATTAAATGAGGTAAATTGTTTACCAGCATGCAGCTCCACGCCTCCCCCGCCCCCCCCTACTTGGACTTGGTGTCCAAAGATGGAGTTTCTAATCTAGTTCCATCAACCATTAGGTGCAGGACTGTGGGCAAATCGCTTTCTCTTTTCTTCTGGAACTCACCTCCCTGCTCTATGAAATGGGATGATTAATTTAACAAGCCTTCCCTGCCTAGAATCTGAGGATCAGTAAGAAAGATTAAGTGATTTGCTCAAACTACCCCGCTAGCCCATGGCACAGTTGAGGTTGGAAACTAGGCTTTTTGATTCAAGACTCTCTCCACACATTTATTTTGAGCACCTACTATGTGCTGGTCATTTCGCTGGGCTCCAGATACACTTCGCGGATTTAATCCCTCCACCAACCCTGCCAGGGAGGTTTTCGAATCCCATTGTGATGATGAGCAGACAGGACAGCCCAAGCCCGGACAGCCCCACGTTGCTCCCTCCTGGGTCGGGGTTGGGGGGGGGGGGTCTCATAGCGGGGACACGGGCACCGGGACCCAGGGCAGCCTGGCCTCCTATTCTCGCAGCCCCCGCCCCTTCCCCGGACCGTGCCTCCCCCAACCAGGGAGGTCCCTTACCTGTCGCGGCCCCTGTAGGGCGTCCGCCAGGCCGCGTGGTCCCGGAAGGTGCCGAGGCTGGGGAGCCGCTGGCCGCGCCCGATGTCTCTGCCCGGAGGCCCCGCTGACTCCTCCTTCCCCCGGCTTCCTCCGTCCCGGTGGCTGAGGCCGCATCGATCGCTGTCAGGGGAGGGAGGGAGGCCGCGGGCTGTCCGAGGCGGGGGTTTCTATTCCTGACTCAGTTGGGGAGAGGGGGGATGTCTGGAGACGGGGCCCAGGCAGGGCATCCCCCCCACAAGTCAGGGGCCAGGGGATGAGGGGTAATTTAAGGGGCCGGGGTCCCTCTAGACAGGGATTTTGGCCGGAGCTTCTCTGACAAAGGAACAACAACAACAGTAGCAGCAGTAATAATAGCTTCCTTAATGAGTCCTTAGTATGGGCCAGGCCCCAGGCTTCAGGTGACTTATCTTAAGTTATTCCTGATACAAACGACATGGACAGGGTCTTCTGTTACCCATTTCACAGACAAGGCCCAGTCATTAGCTCACAGCACTTAGCTAGGAGTTGTGGACCTGGGATTGGAACTCACATCTTCCAAGATTTCCACAGGGAAAGCTTGAAACAGATCAAGCCTGAAACAAATCATTTTGCCACTGAAGTTCAGTGTCATCACCTGCCCACAGATTCCTGAGTCGTGGTGCCGAGGGTAAGAGAGAACTGTGCCAAAGAGTTTTGTCAAGGTTGTGTAAACCACAAGCATTTATTAAGCACCTACTGTGTGCCTGGTTGGGGAGAGGGTCCTGAAGATTAGGACCTGGATACAGGAAAGGATTCCTACTTTACAAATATGGTTAATAATAATGATTTATTTATCTATTGAGCTCTTACCTTGGGCCCAGTATTCTACAAACCTCATCTCTTAAACTGCAAATATATCTGTGGCGTAGGTGCTATTATTGATATTATTCCAATCTCACAGATAAGAAATGTAAGGCTTTGAGAGGTGAGGTGACTTGCTCAAGGTCATATGGTTGACTTCTGAATCCTCTAGGCCATCACTGTCCAATAGATGTAATGTAAGCCACATATAGAATTTAAAATTTTCTTACAGCAACATTTAAAAACAGTAAAAAGAAACGGGTGACGTTAGTCTTAATGTATTTTATTTAACCAAAATATTATAATTTCAACATGGAATCAATAAAGAAATTATTAATGAGATATTTTACATTTTCATTTTTGTGCTAAGTCTTCAAAATCCAGGATATTCGTTTTTTGTTTTTGTTTTTTAAAAATAAATTTTATTTATTTATTTATTATTTATTTATTTTTGGCTGCATTGGGTCCTCACCGCCTTGCGGTTCCCGGGCTTCTCATTGGGTGGCTTCTCGTTGAGAGCACAGGCTCTAGGCGCGTGGGCTTCAGAAGTTGTGGCACTCTGGCTCAGTAGTTGTGGCCCGCGGGCTCTGGAGCACAGGCTCAGTAGTTGTGGCACATGAGCTTAGCTGCTCCGCAGCATGTGGGATCTTCCCGGACCAGGAATCAAACCCGTGTCCCCTGCACTGGCAGGTGGATTCTTAACCACTGTGCCGCCAAGGAAGTCCCAAAGCTTATGTGTTTTAAATATTCTTTGACTTGAAGCTATTATATATAAAGCAATCATTGAGCTTACTCTTTGATCACTTTCACTCTCCCTTATCCTCCTATTTGATGGAGGTGTTGCTATTTCTACATTTTCACAGCAGATCATATTTGCATACTATTTACTAGTTATTCCTTCATCTTAGACTTAGTTCCACAGTTAAAATGATCAGTACTCAACAGTTATCATGTTGCAAATTCTCACAAATGTTTCTTGGTTGGATAAAACTTGTCCCTTATAAGCTCCTCAGGAAAGCTCTTAGAAACAACAGTCCTTGAGTTCTTGCACATTTAGAAATATATTCTTGTAGCCTTTTATGTCCAAGACAAATTAGTTGTACAAAAATCCTCTGTAGGGCTTCCCTGGTGGCGCAGCGGTTGAGAATCCGCCTGCCGATGCAGGAGACACGGGTTCGTGCCCTGGTCCGGGAGGATCCCACATGCCGCGGAGCAACTAAGCCCGTGAGCCATGGCCGCTAGGCCTGCGCGTCCGGAGCCTGTGCTCCGCAATGGGAGAGGCCACAGCAGTGAGAGGCCCGCATACTGCAAAAAAAAAAAAAAAAAAAAAAAAAAAAAATCCTCTGTACACACTTTCTTTCCTTGAGTATCTAAGTTTTGCTGCACAATTTTCTGGCATTGAGTATTGCTGTCATACAATCTGATTTTTTTAGATTTTGTTTTTGGGGTTGGGGGTGAGGGTGGCTTCCTGAAGTCTTCTGTTTTTTATCTTGAAAGTCCACAAATTTTACTTGCATTCATCTTATGTTTATCACAATGTGAGCTTTTAATATGTAGACTCAAATCTTTTATTTCAGAAATATTTTCCTCAATTGTAGTTTTAAATAATTCTTCTATTTTGTTGTTTTGATTTTCTTCTTTGTGGGACTTGATTTATGTGTCTGGTGAATCTCTATTGACTTTTATTTTATTTTTTTTTTTTGCGGTACGCGGACCTCTCACTGTTGCAGCCTCTCCCATTGCAGAGCACAGGCTCCGGACGCGCAGGCTCAGCGGCCATGGTTCACGGGCCTAGCAGCTCTGCGGCATGTGGAATCTTCCCGGACCGGGGCACGAACCCGCGTCCCCTGCATCGGCAGGCGGACTCTCAACCACTGAGCCACCAGGGAAGCCCTCTATTGACTTTTTACTATTTAAGACTCTTTCTGTATTTTTAAGCTACTTCTTTATTTTTATTTCATGTTCTTTGCTTTTCTTATGTTTTCCATTTTCTTCCTTACTTTACTTAGTCCTTATTTATGAAATGTTTTTATCCTTTTCTTCAATTTCTCTACTGCCTTTCAGATTCCATTTCACATCTCCCTGCTATTCTGCTATCTCTTCGTTGAGTTTCTGTATTTCTGCTTTATGATGGTTCCTCATACCTTTAATTTGCTTTACTAATTTTAAACATTTATTTTTAGAATATCAGTTTTTCTCAGCTTTGTGGTGACATTGTACTAGGGATTTTAAAAATCCTGTTTTAAATGCTTTTAAGCTTTGCTACTCATTTCTGTTTTTTAAAAAGGAGTATTTTTGTACGGTCTATGATTTCCAAATTTCTTTCTTATTTTAAAATCAGTAGATTTTCATGGACCAGTTATTGAAAGGAATATCTTACTGGAGTGGGAAGGGTTGGAGGTTAGAATAGTTTCCTTAGTTTCTTAGCTCAAGGGCTCCCTCCTCTGTTGCTACAATAATGGACAGTTTCCTTAATATACGTGTGGACTTCTTTGATTGTTAAGTACTCGTTTGAAATAGGAGGGCTTCCGCCATCAGCCATGGCCACTAAAAGATATTACTCCAGCATTTCAAGGTAATAACCTCTCTCAATACTCCATATTCTTTTTCCCCGATGCATTTTCTTTTATCCTTTTTTTTTTTTTTTTAAATCTCCCAGCACTTGTGTCCGACCTTTCTTGTTCTCAGACCCGTTCACTTCAACTCCCACGCAAGGTGAGTGCTTTGCCTTCTGGGAGGTGAATACTTGCTGATGTTTGGAAGTGTAAGTGTGGGAAGGTGCAGGGGTAAGGCAGGTACCTAAGGTGTCTTCATCAACAAGCATTTCAACTGATCCCTGAATGCCTTCCTGCAGGGGTTGTAAATCAAATGCCTATCTTTTCCCAGACTCTTTCACGTCCAGGATTTCACGTGTGATTTGGGTTCTTACAGTGAAATGTGCTCATACAATAGCTGAAGTTCTTTTTCTGCTTGAACTACCTGGAGTGATTTCTTTTGACTGCATCAGAATAACACATTATTATATTTTTACATTATGACACATAATTTAAGCATCTTTTCTTAACACTTGCATTAATGATTACATGTATATAGGGACTTCCCTGGTGGTTCAGTGGGTAAGACTCAGCGCTCCCAATGCAAGGAACCCAGGTTCGATCCCTGGTCTGGGAAATAGGTCCCACATGTGTGCCACAACTAAGAATCCCACAAGCCACAGCTAAAAGATCCCACATGCCGCAGCAAAGACCCAGTGCAGCCAAAATACATAAGTAAATAAAATTTTTTAAAAGTGATTACGTGTATATAATCATTTCTTTAGATACAACTCTCAATTACCCTTTCTCCACTCACATGATTGCTTAAGTTCTTTATTCTTTATGAATTTTAATTTTCTTTATTTGATATGTTCAGATCACTTTTGCTGTGACGAAATAAAATCCATATTTTCAGGCAGGACAAGAAAAAATTAAACATAAAATTCTCTCTCTCCATTCGTTTTGATCTCTTCCCTCCCTCCCTAATATGCAGTGTGCATCTGCATTACACATTAACCAAACCTCCTCAAAGATAAGAGTGTCTGCTTGACCATAAAGATAATGTTTTCCCCTTTCTTTTGACACTAGCAGTGTAACGTCTTAAAAGAATAGCATTCTTTCCCAACTCTATAGTGGGTCATGGACTTGCTGCTCTCTTTGTATGTGCTTACCCGGACTATGTATCCTTGGTGAACTTTGTGTAAAATATCAGTATGTCATTTTGATGTATGAACCTTTGTCTCGAAAATGTATATCACTGTGCCTTCAACTACCACCTGGTGGAACAGTTTCTCAGAGCTTTCTGAGAGTCTGTATTCTGGATTATAATTCTCAGTTTGGCTCAAATAAAATTCTCTCTTTTCTTCTTAATTTGACTGTTAACTGACGTTTTGTCAACAGTTGTGACAAGTAAAAAAATTAGAAACTAATACATATAAAGGAAAAACTACTCATACTTGTCCCCTCCCATCATCATCATGTAACCAATGTTCACAGCAGTGTGTATTCCTTCAAACCCTTTTCCTTTTTCATACATAAATATTGTCAGGAATTCTATATTCGACTGAAATATTATCAAAACACATATATTATTCTCCTGTTTTTTTTTCTGTTGGTAAGATTTCATGGACATTTACATTTATAAATGTAATAGGATCACATCAGACTTGATGAATTCTTTGGTAAAGCAATAATTATTTATTTATTTGTTTGTTTGTTTTTATTTGCCTTCTCCTTCCTTCTATCCTACTTTTTTAACCTGTATCCTCCTATCAACCACTCAGGGAATGTATATTAATATTATGCTGTGCAGCCTTCTTAATATAACCAAAGTGATATTTGTTTACTATAGCCAAGTTAAAAACATACTCTTATTATGTGCAATCATCTGTTTTGGGACTCTCTATTCTGTTTCATTTACATATCTATCATTGTTGTAATACCACTTTATCATAATTATTACAGCTTTAAAATAAACCTTGATATTTCCCATATCAAGTCTTATTAAATTATTCTTCTTCAAGAGTATCTTGGCTATCTTGTCTTTTGCACTTTTTGTATGCATTTTAGAATTATATTGCCTTTTTTTGGTTTACTTTTACAAAAACCTTTCTGGGGGGTTGATAGCATTGAGACTAAAAATCAGTTTGAAGAGAATTGGCATCCTTATATTCAGTCTTCCAATCCATGAACATGGTATACCTTTCTGATTTGGGGGTGTTAAAAAATGTCTCTCACTAAAGTTTTCTAATTTTCTCTGTAGTGGTTCTGCACAAAATTTATTACATTTATTCATAAGCTCTTCATATTTTATATAATTATATATATCATTAAAATTTCATTTACTGATTTGTATTGTTGATGTATAGAGTACCATTGATTTTTGTATATTTCCTTTGTATGTGTCTGTCATGATAAACTCTCATTGATTCTAACAATTTATCTGTAGATTTGTCTGGAATTTTTTTAACATGGTTGCATCATCTTTGAATAATGACAGTTTTGTTTTTTCTTTCCAATACTTACTTGCACATTTTATTTCTTCTACTTGTCTGATGTTATAGAATAGGGTATCCAGAATAATATTGAACAGAATTGGGAATAGTTCCTGATTTTATAAGGAGAGGTTAAAACCTTTCACATTTGTGTATGATGTTTGCTATGGGGTAGTTATTTATCACTTTAAAAGAATTATTCTTCATTCCTAATTTAGTATTTTTATATTGCAACTGCATCTTGAATTTTATTGCATGCTGCTCTGTATCTAAGCTTATATTTTTTTTTTAATCTGTTAGTGTGGTGAATTACATTAATTGAGTTTCTAGCATTAAACTACCTTTGATAGCTCAGATAAATTAAAATTTGTCACAAAAAATTGTCCTTTTTGCATATTACTGCATTCAGATGGTAAGTGACTTATTTAGGATTTTTGTGTTCATGAATCTATGTTCTATGAGTGAGATTGGCTTAGACTCTTCCTTTTTCATAGTATCCTCATTGAGAATTTTATTTTTTAACAGCTTTATTGAGATATAATTGACACAAATTCTTATTAAGTTCTGGTAGCAAGATTATGTTTACTTCATAAAACGTGCTGGAAATTGTATCTTATTTTCTATTTATGTCATATTAGAATTAGTTGTTCCTTGATTGCCTTTTCTTATGAAGAAATCTGATCCTAATGCTTTTTTTTGGTCAAATAATTGTTGACTGTTGATTCCATCTCTAGGATGGTTACAATGTTATTCAGATTTTCTACTTTTTCTGGTGTCTGTTTCAATTTAGAAAGTTATTTTTTTTTTCTATGATCCTTTTTGTATCATTTAGATTTTGGGGGGGGGCACATGAATTGAAAGAAAATAATGAACCAATTTCACCAGTTTAAGGATATCATGAAGCAGAAATGCAGAAGTCCAGAGCAGAAATAACCAAACAATAGGAGGCAATATCTAGATAAGAGGAGGAAAGGGTGCCACCCTGAGCTGTACTGTGCAGGTCTAAGAATGAGTTAAAATTTTTATTTAGGCAGAGGAAGGGGACGCGGTGAGGCGGGTGGTGGTCAGCTTTGGTGTATGTGTTGGCCAGTTCTGAAATCTCCTTGAAGGAGCCCTACATTGACGAAGATCAAAGCAGCAGTCTTTGCCAATTGGGGAATGGACCGTTTGAGTTCTTTTAGCATGTTTCACTCGAGGATTTGAGTACAAGAAACATCAAAGTGATCATACTTACGAAATAATGACCTCAGATTTTCCTATTCTTGACCCCAGCTGGACTGCTTAAGAAGAAATGGCCCTTTTAGAAGCTGTGATGGACTGTGGCTTTGGAAATTGAGGATGTAGCCGATCAAATGTGCACCAAGACCAAGGAGGAGTGCGAGAAGCACTACATGAAGCATTTCATCAATAACCATCTGTTTCCATCTACCCTGCTAAACCTGAAGCAAGCAGAGGAGGCAAAAACTGCTGACACAGCCATTCCATTTCACTCTACAGATGACCCTCCCCGACCTACCTTTGACTCCTTGCTTTCTCAGGACATGGCAGGATACATGCAAGCTCAAGCAGATTTCAATGAGGAGTTTGACAATTATGCAGAATGGGACTTGAGAGACACTGATTTTGTTGAAGATGACTCGGACATTTTACACACTCTGAAGATGGCTGTTGTAGATATCTAACATTCTAGGTTAAAGGAGAGACAAAGGAGAAAAAAATTACGAGAGACCGTGGATTAATCAACCTTAGAAAGTTTCAGTTAATGGAATGGCGGTATCCCAAGGGAGTCCAAGACCTTTATGAAACAATGAGGCAATTTGCAAGGATAGTGGCGCCAGTGGAGCATGACAAGTTCATTGAAAGCCATGCATTGGAATTCAACTCTGAAGGGAAATTAAGAGGCTCCAGAAATACAGGACAGCAGGCATTACCAATTTTTGTAGTGCCAGAACCTAGCATCACCTCAGAAAGACTCCAGAAGAGGAACGCCTCAAACGCCCTATGCTCTCAGAGGTTCTCCAGTACATCCAGGACAGTAGCACCTGCCAGCAGTGGCTCCACTGGCAGGCTGACATTGATTCTGTCCTGAGTCCTTCCGCACCAATGGCTTTGAATTCAGGTAGATGAAGTGCACCGCCCTTGAACCTCACTGGCCTCCCTGGCACAGAGAAGTTGAATGAAAAAGAAAAGGAGCTCTGTCAGATGGTGAGGTTGGTCCCAGGAGCCTATATAGAATACAAATCTGCTCTACTGAACGAATGTAACAAGCAAGGAGGCTTGAGACTGGCACAGGCAACGACACTCATCAAGATAGACATGAACAAAACATGGGAAATCTATGATTTCCTCATCCGAGAAGGATACATCACTAAAGCCTGAGGCTCTCTGAGCCTGGTGGGCCAAAGGACAGTACGGGGCATTCTGGAGTTTTGTTTCTGAGCTGAATTCTCCTTGTAAAAAGAGGGGAAGAAACAAAGGAAACCTTAAGTTGTATTAATGTCTACTGTCTTCTCCACCCTGCTTTAAAATACTCCTGTTGTTGGTACTGGGCTGCAGAGTTATGTGCTAGATAAGCTATTATTAATTGTGTGTGGGCATTCATTCCTAACACCTCTTGTAGCTAAAACAAGAACCATAATACCTCACATCACAGTGTTGGTAAAAATAGAGCTAAACCAGTCTTTAGTCCCAGGAGTCCAGCTCAGATCCTTGTACTTGCTTGGGAGGTTGGTTTTCTGATTATCTGTTTTGCCTTCAAACATTACAAACAGATTTAAAATAAAGAGTTTATATAGAGACAAAGCTCTCTTGTTCTGTCTGAGGAATTTTTTAAGCTGACAACTTATGTTTATGAGCAAAGAGGAGGAAAATCTCCCCATGATGGTCTTGTCCCAAACTGCATCTTCAACTTTAATGTCTGGCTTTGTAATCTGCAGTCTGGCTGTCTAATCTGTAGTAGACTTTTTTTTTTTTTTTTTTTTTTTGTGGTACGCGGGCCTCTCACTGTTGTGGCCTCTCCCGTTGCGGAGCACGGGCTCCGGACGCGCAGGCTCAGCGGCCATGGCTCACGGGCCCAGCCGCTCCACGGCATGTGGGATCTTCCCGGACCGGGGCACGAACCCGTGTCCCCTGCATCGGCAGGCGGATTCTCAACCACTGCGCCACCAGGGAAGCCCTGTAGCAGACTTTTGAGGAGGTGGCACCGGATGTAAAATGTCTCTGTTATTTTTAGAATTAATGGATTAAAATGTTTTGCTACTTAATTTGTGGGTGTGTCAAATATTCTGGTAACTAAAGCACACTTAGGGTATTGGATGCACACCTCATCATGCTGCACTGTCTCTGCTAACATGTGTGTCTTGGGCTCACCCTGTTCTCACCCTTGGCTTCCCTGGGTACCAGACCCCTGTGGATGGAGGTGATGCAATTAACCTCAGTGTTGCTTAGATTAAGACCTAAACCCTAATTTCTCAATGGTGAAAGGCTAGCCTACAATAAGGAGCTACTTGTCAAACAAAAGGAAAGCCTTTTCACATATGGAACTCACTAGATATGAGGGTGAGTGACCCTCATATCTGAAACTTGGTCCTCAAATCTTTCTGCACAATAAGAAGCCAAACTCAGAGTCAGCATTTTCCCTTTTCTGTTAGAAGCAAAGTTGTATAGAAATACTTCAGAATCCGCACAAATTACCTCCAGTAGCTGACTGATTCTTTAATTCTTTCAACATTCAAAATATCTAATTCAAATATTACATGCTTTGCTGGAAGTATCTGCTCAAACTTCTTGACTGATGTAAATATGCATGCAGTTTGCTAATAGACTTCATCTAGGGGGTAACAAATGAAAAGGAAACTCTTAGGATCTGAGGGAAACAGAATAAAAGACTTCAGTGTTAAAAAAAAATTTATTTATAAACCGTATCACAGACAAAGGACCTTCCTCTATAATATATAAAGAGTGCTTAGAAATTGAGAAGAAAAAGGTTAATGACTATATAGGAAAATGAGAAAAAGAAATGAAGTTTTCAGGTAAAGAAATATAAGTGGCTTTTAAAATATGATGAAATGCTTGAAATAATTCATTATAGAGAAATGCTAACTAAAAACTTCAGCAATGTATCACTTCTCACCCATCAGATTGATAAAAATCTAAAAGATTTTGCTCATGTTCAATTTTACTAGCTGATCCAAATTTAGTTTCAAATAGGTTGCATGAATATATACTCTCACTAGCAATGTGTGAGAGTTTCTTTTCTCTACAGATCAACAAGAAAAAGATAGACCACCCAATTAGAAATGAGCAAGATGCTTGAATTAACAGAAAATTAGAAAATCCAGGAAAGTGTTACCTCTGTGGAGGATGGAGAGGGAAGAAATTGGATAGGAGTAAAGGCTAATAGGGTAATAGGCTGTAGAGTAAATAGTCTCCTTTTACACCTGGCAGGTGAGTACAGGCTTCCATTTTGATGCTTTAATTCTTTAAAGAATATAGGTATGTTCTACACAATTCTTTTGTTTGTATAGCTTACTTTGCAATGAGCTTTTTTTTTTTTTTAAAGTAGCCTGCAGACTCTAATGTTCTGACATTTGTTTAGATCTCCTTAATGTTTCAGCTTTGGTGGGCATGTGGTCTGAGTCCAAAGAGACAAAAGTGAAGATTTAAACAACTGGCTTTACTGTAAATAATTAGTTTGCTTTAATCCCTGTCTCACTCAGAGCTCAACTGTCATTTCCACACTTCAGGTTCTGTCCCTGACAACACCTAACTTCTGGGTATTCATTTTTATTACTCTGAACTATGGGAGCAATGACAAAATACCTTCTCAGACTAGCTTAGGCAGAAAGCCAATAATATATTGAGTCATAACTGAACTAGGGGAAGGGTGAGGGAAGAGCTGCTCTCAAGATAAAAGGGAAGGAAGGGCTGGCTTGTGCCTTCCGAATCCTCTCTCACCATCATTTCTCTGATTTTCTAAGTGAATTCGTTTCCTTTTTCTCACACAGTTAACCTACTCCCAGACTGGAACCATAGCTTCTGGAGTTCCCAGGCTCATCTCTACCACCTTTACCAAAAGGAGGGACCTCCCTCTTCCCCTTAGTGTCTATTCAAATAAAGGACGTCAGTAGACCTGACACACACACACACACACACACACACACACACCTTCCGGTGACTGAGTGTCAGGCTTTCATGATCAGCAGTCCCCATTAGATTCCTAAGTTGATGGTAAAAGAAACAAGAGTCCTTCAGAAGAAACAGCGTGCTGTTCTAAAAAAGAGGAAGCCATGTTGGATGTAGGCACTGTAGATGTCCACCTCATAGATGATTTATATTTTCTTCCTTTTATTTTATGGGTGTTTTCTCTCTTCTGACTGTGATTTCAAGGGCTTCATGTCATTCCAGATGTCAAATTCCACCTTCCCTGTTACTTTCTTGGGGCATCTCAGAGACTACCTGTGAAATGGAAAAGTATACTGATTAGTCATTAGACATCCAAGGCAAACATGCCTTGGAGAGTGTTTCTTGGGGTTAGGGGAGAATGAAAGAAAAGCCCAGCTTGATGCTGGGAGGGGTAAACTGTTAGGGTAGGTCTGGGTGGGTCTTGCAGGGACAGGGAGTAACTGGGGAACACCTTGGCTATGAAAACTGAACACCAGACCTACCACTGACTTGTTAAATGACCATGGGTGATTCCTTTCTCTTCTTTGGGCTCCATATTCTTTCTATTCTAAGTATGAAGAATTTGGCTGTAATGGTGCCCAAGGGCCAGCCAGCCCTGCTTCTTTGTGAGAAAGTGAGGTAACTCTTGGGGCCATCAGAGATGATGCAACAGTAACTGCCATTTCTCCCTGTGAATAATCGCTGGGGAAAGGCCCAAGGTCCTTCCCAGGATGGAGGTGGTTATTTCCTGGTAGAACTAAGAAAATGTACGCCTTGTCCTTGTGAAACCACAGACCCACCCTTGGCACCAGGCCTAGCTGGAGCTGCTTAAAACTAGGTTTGGCCTCAGCTCTTAGCCATTCACCTTCCTGACAACATGAAGTCCAGAAACTTCTTGATCCCAGTGGTGGTACTTCTTGTCCTTGGGACGCTGGTGGCACAGGCAGCTGTCGTAAGAGGTGAATGCGGAAGGGGCCTGGGTGGGGTTAGGTTGGGTTGAGGAGAGGATGTTGGGGGCAGCCTGGGTACTGACAGGGGGTACTTCCAGAGCAGCAGGCAGGGCTAGAGCCCACTCTTCAGCCTGGACAGTAGGTTTCCAGAGTATCCAGAGAAGTAGGAAGTTGCCTACTAGACTCTACATGCTTTCCACCCCAGGACTGAGATATCAGGGCTGTTTGTGAAGGAGTGTTGTTACATGACCTTGGCCTCAAGTGTTGCTACTTGGACAGAATGTTCAATGAAGTGAGGGCCCCCAGGACTCTGGTCCCTGGGTGTGGAGTCTGTCCCCTGCCTGTCTGCCCCATAAAATCACCTGTCATCAGTCCTCTAAGAGAAGGTTAAGAACCAACAGGTCCTCAGAAATCATGTAGTTTCAAGACCCCTATTTTCCAAAGGAGGACACTGAGACCTAGGGAGGGGTGAGGATTTGTCAAGACAATCTCCAGAGCCAGGATGGAGCTCAGGCCTCCTGGTAAGTGTCTCATGGCTCCTTTCCCGTCCATTAAGTTTCCTCAAAGATGCCAAAGTGACCTTACCACCTCTGAAAGACACTTCAGTCCGGCATATCCTCGTGAGGGCCCTAGGACCCAGAATGGAGGGTGAGGGGAAGAAATGGACACCCGAGGAACCCTGGTCCCAGCCTTCCAAGAGCACAGACCCCAGCTAGCCCTGGTGACCCTCCCCTATCTCAAATCACATTTTGAGGAACACTACAGTACACAGTGGCTGGACCTGGAGGAAAGACTAGATAGTTAAAGCAGATACACTGTTCTAAAGGTGGGGATATTTCTTTGTTGTCCTAAAGGTCAAGGCACTATGAAAGGCCATGTTCTGATCAAAGGACAAGATCCAGTCAAAGGACAAGATCCAGTCAAAGTCCCATCTCTCCGTAAGCGTGGCTCCTGCCCCAGGATCCTGATGCAGTGCGCCATGTTAAATCCTCCTAACAAATGTTTGAGAGATGCTGATTGCCCGGAGGCCAAGAAGTGCTGTGTGGGCTTTTGCGGGAAAGCCTGTCTGAATCCCCTGTGAGGTGAGAACTGGGTGGAGGAAGAGGTGACCTGTGAAGGCAAAGAAAGGCTGAGCGGTAGAGAATGATCCTAGGTTGATGGGGGAGAGGACGTGGGGAGGTGATGGAGAGACTGAGGGGTCTCGTCCTGAGAGGGATGAGAAGTGGACTTGGTCCTGCCTTCCACTGCCTCTGAGTCTTTGACCTGCTGAATCACCTCTCTGATTCTCTTTCCTCCTACCAGGTGGAGTCTGTTCTTGCTGCACCTGTGAAGTCCCCAGGGATGCAGATCCTGGTGCCTGTAGCACTACCCTCTCCCACACTGCCCATTCCTCCTTTAATCCAGGGTGCCCAAACCTGGGATGCCTCTCTCATGGACTTTCCAATAAAAGACCACTTTCTACTCCATTTGTTTCTGGCTCCTATGACTTCTGGGCTCCGGGAGACTCTGGGGAGATGGGTGTGGAGTTGGGACTTCCAGTCCCCAGTGGCGAGTGGAGAGGGACCCACGGCAGATGTTACTGATGTGTGAAGGAGAGCGGGGCCAGGAACGAAAGGGCCATTTCTAGGGTTCACTGTAGAAATCCAATAATCAACCCAAGAACTGCAGCCTCCATTTCACCAGGAAATGGAAACCTAGACATTTTGCCTTTGGCCTTGGACCGGGGAAATAAAACCCAAAACCTTCCCAATTGACCCCTACTTCTGACCTGGCTATGATCAGCCCTGTCAGTGTGACTAGCCAACCCTTGTGGCTAAATCTATAGCTCCCTCCTTCTTCTCCTTTCATGTTTCCCAGGGATCTATGTCCTCCCAAGAAGACATAGAAACACATGCTGGGAAATCCCTGCTCCTGAAGCATTTCTCCTATTCATGCCTGGGATGCCTCCAATAACACATAATTCCTTTGGGTTAAGCAATATCCTCTCCCAGCTTTTTTTTTTTTTTTTTTTTCGTGGTACGTGGGCCTCTCTCCCGTTGCGGAGCACGGGCTCCGGACGCGCAGGCTCAGCGGCCATGGCTCACGGGCCCAGCCGCTCCGCGGCATGTGGGATCTTCCCGGACCGGGGCACGAACCCACGTCCCCTGCATCGGCAGGCGGACTCTCAACCACTGCGCCACCAGGGAAGCCCTCTTAGCAAGTTTGATGATTATAATACAATATTTTTGTATATATTCACTCTACTGTGCATTAGATCTTTAGGACTTATTTACTACTCTTTACAAGTTGGTACCCTTAAATAACATCTCTCTGATCTCCCCTGTACCTTAGTAACCACCCATTTGCTCTCTGTTTATATGAATTTGGCTTTTTTAGATTCCATATATAAGTGATATCATACAATACTCATCTTTCTCTGTCTGACTTTTCTCACTTAGCATAATGGGTTCAGGGTCTATCCATGTTGTTGTAAATGGCAGGCTTTCCTTCTTTTTCATGGCTGAATAAGATGCCATTGTATACATGTATTTACATATCCCACATCTTCTTTATCCATTCATCTGTTATGGGCACTTAGGTTGTTTCCATACCTTGGCTAGTGTGACAAATGCTGCTATAAACGTGGGAGTTTATATAGTATTTGTCTTTCTCTGACTTATTTCCCCTAGCATAGTGTCCTCAAGATTCACCCATGTTGTCACAAATGGCAAGACTGCATATATATAACATTTATATATATGAATAATGAAAATGAAATATTGAAAAATCTGGAATTTAACGTAAAGAACTAAAAAAAGGCCAGAGTAAAACAAAGGACAACTAAAGGAAAATAATGATAAAGATAAAATCATAAAATTTCTAAAGTCAAGAATAGGAAAACAGTAGATCTAATTAATACATCAAAATCTTATTTTTAAAAATTACGAAACAGTGAAATCACAAGCTACTTAACCTAGATTTAAAAAGGAAGAAAAAATAAAATGGAAGGAAGCAGAAATAACTATAATTAAGTATAATGGTGGAAAGCACCATGGTGCGAGAAAAAAAATGATCCTGAGACTGCTTTGCAGACTGGCTTCTTTTCTCGGCCTTTTGGCTGCTCTCCTGGTCCCATGGTCCTGAGGCCCAGGAGTCTGTGAGAAGGATGAGGCGGCTGGGCGGCACCCACGTGGTTGCTGTTTGGGTGAGTTTCTATCCTCCCTGAAATACAACCGAGCTGTTATTTTCAAGGCTCATGGTGAATAATGTTTCCGTTTTACTAACTGGGGCTACAAACGAAGTTCATGATATTTAGAATACAGACCCTTTAAGTAGCTGATCTGCCAAACCAATCAGACAGACTTTTTCTAAACTTGAACTGCATCCCAGAGAGGATAGGCCAGGCAGAACTGGAAGAGGGCAGTGAAGGTGCACAGAGGAAAAGCACAGCATCTTGGTAGTACCTTCCCTCTGTGACCGTGAATGGACAAGTGTCACCACCGTGGTCTGAGAAGGGTGTGGTGATGCTCGGGAATGAGGGTTTGGGTCACACCACCGGGTAAGCCACGGAGAGTCGCGTTGATGGTAGCTGAGGACGAGGAGACTAGAATGGGGTGACGAGAAGGGGGGTGATGATGACGAGCATTGTAGCCCTGACACCAATCGCAGGGGCTGGGGCTGTAGTTTGCCCCACTGACCCTCATCCTCTATGGTTTCCTGCAGGAAGAAAGCCCACCAGAGCTGTTCCCAAATGTGTGTGGAGATGTGAATCCCTGCAGCAGAAGGAGATGTACAGCTCAGACCCCTTTCAAGAAGCAACTCTCCACCCAGCTTCGAGGAGTGTGCTAGCTGATCACGGACAGCGAGTGCTTCTCAGCCACAACCTGGTAATTGAGCTGAGATCACACGATACCCAGGGGACCCCTGGCCAGGGACAGAGTAAGGCTGTGGTTCAAGGGCCTCTCCTTTGCTGCCTAAGGGAGGACCTCTCTAATGGAAGACCCTTGCTCCAGAGCTCCCCCAGTGGGCTGGCAGGGGTGAGGCCAGGTCAGCACAGTGTCACTTTGCCATGAAATTGCGCTCCTGACTCTGTCTCAGCTCCTGCCCCCCTGGGAATGCAATCTGCAAAACGTGGTTCATGGAATGTTCAGGATTCAGGCTCAGGGCATTGTGAGAATGAGTGTCCAGGCAGCGTGATCACAGCCAACAACAGCTCAACAACTGTGTGATGTGGACACCTCTGCTGTGGTCCTGGACCCTCACCGCAGCCACCAACGCCCCTGGTTGGGTGCTGCTGGGGATGACAATACTGCATTGCCCTGGGAAAGGCTGCCCCTTGGTCCTTGCTGCTTTGGGTGACTCAGTGGAGATCTAAGTGTCAGGTGGGAGCATCACATTTGCCAAGCATCTTAGCGCAGCCCGAGGTATCAGAGTGAAGGAAAGTGACCCTTTGCAGTGGGAAGCCAGGATGTCCATCAAGAGTCAAATATGAACTCAAAAGGGAGGCACCAAAATGTAGTGGGCTGGGCTTCCCCGGTGGCGCGGTGGTTGAGAGTCCGCCTGCCGATGCGGGGGACGCGGGTTCGTGCCCCGGTCCGGGAAGACCCCACATGCCGCGGAGCGGCTGGGCCCGTGAGCCATGGCCGCTGAGCCTGCGCGTCCGGAGCCTGTGCTCCGCAACGGGAGAGGCCACAACAGTGAGAGGCCCGCGTACCGCAAAAAAAAAAAAAAAAAAAAAAAAAAAATGTAGCGGGCAGTCAACAAACGTCAAATACCCTCCATGAAACTTCAGAGACTTTTCACGTTGGCAGTTACAAGGAGAACAGCACAAATGTTGCCACCTCGGAAACAGAAGGCCACACTCCCTAGTCACCATGGAAATGTCCCTGGGAAAGTGCCTTCTCTTATCGGACCAGACAGCAAGACACCTCTTCTATCAGTTTCCCTATGAGCCGTAATTTCTTTCACAAGGTCACTTTTAATGGACCTGAATCATTTTTTCTGCCCCTATTTTAATCCCAGGCTATCTTCCCAGCTTTTCCACACTAGATGGTACTTGGTCTTCCCTAGTCTGCAGCTGAGTGTTTTTAGATACTAAGGCACTAATTCTTCAATAATACTTGTCCCAGAGTTGTTTCCTCCTGAATCCCCCTAGAGCACCCCACCTCTGCCTCCGGTCAGAATGATGTCACATCTTGTCCAGCCAACATTGCCAAAGCCTTGGACATCCGCTGCACTTCCCTCCCTGGAAGTGAGATGCTGCAGCCATTGGCTGCCAGGAGAAATCCTCGCTTCTTCCTTTCTCTGTGTCTGCTTCTAACAATCACTAGTCCTCACATCCATGATGGCGTTTGTGCTTGGGTTCTTAAAACAAGCACTCCTGCATATGTGGTGGCTGCGAAGAAGGAAGAAGGAACAGGCATCTGGACTTTCCAGCATCCGCGGGGGATGTGGCCTCAGCCCCCCACTCCCAAGACTAACCTGGTGCGATACTCCCTCATTATAGGAAGGGTGTGTGTGTGCTTAGTAGTTAAGACCTGAAAGTTGTCTAAAGCATTCTCATTCCCACTGTGAGCAGAGGAGTCGCTGCTCTGCAGCCTCCTCTTCGTTCTGTGTTCTGGTCCCAGCTTCTGGCCTGTCGTTTCACCAGCTGTTAAAAGGAAAGGGGATTGGATGGAGCAGGGGGGCTCCAATATTCTCTAAACCACCTACTGCCCCATCACGCTCTGCCTGCCATGGTGAGGAGAGAACAAGAATCACGGGAAAGGTGAGAACTTCTGGGGCTGCATGATATTAGTGAAATCATCAAGAGATGCTCGCTGAAGTTCCCAGAATGGGCAGTGCAGCCAGAAAACATGTGGTTCCTTGGGAACAGCTCAACTGTTACCACACGCCTGCCAGAGACATAGTGTTCCCCAGCTGAGGAGCTTTTTGCTGAGATGAAGCCCTGATGTCATATCTGCAGGCTTCGTGTGCACCCTGGGGTCACTGATAATTTTTGGACATTCTTTGGCCACTTCTTAGGCTCTCCTTGTCCAGAACCTCCTTGGACGAGGAGACTCTGTTCTAGCCAGCCATGCGCGTCTGCCCCAGGGAGTCCAGCGTGACAAGGGTCATGCACAGACACCTGGTGCTTCTCAGCTCGTCCCAGATGCTCTGAGCCACAACCTTCCATTGAATTTGGAGTTGGAAATCCCCTTGGACGTGATCCAGACAAACACCCTCATCTTGAAGATGAGAAAACTGAAGTCTACGGGCACCATGGAAGTTCACACAAGGGGTCAAGGACAGAGCTAGACCGAGAACTACCTGTCCTGATATAATGTTTTTTTTTTCTCTTTCCGTAGGATATTGAATAAGGAAGGGGGATGAGTAATCTTTTAAAGAGAGACATTATGATCTTTTCGTCTGACCTGAACCAGACATCATGTTCATGGCAGGAATTCCAGGGGAACAGAATTTCTCAAGCCAAAGTGTAGAATCAAAGATAATGTAGGGGCTTCCCTGGTGGCGCAGTGGTTGAGAGTCCGCCTGCCGATGCAGGGGACACGGGTTCGTGCCCCGGTCCGGGAAGATCCCACATGCCGTGGAGCGGCTGGGCCCGTGAGCCATGGCCGTTGAGCCTGCGCGTCCGGAGCCTGTGCTCTGCTACGGGAGAGGCCACAACAGTGAGAGGCTCACGTAAGGCAAAAAAAAAAAAAAAAAAAAAAAAAAAACCAAACAAAGATAATGTAGAAGATCTGGGGAGAAGATGAGAAGAAGTCAACTATGAACTGATGCTCCACAATTTGCCAAGTTAGCCATTGTCATGAGTGTCCTGCCTCATTTTGGTGTCCTCTCAATGATCTCTCTGCTCTTCTTTTGCCAATTTACTCCTCACCAGATAGAGACCTTTGCTTAGGGTCTTGGAGTCTTTCTCAAGCAAGGTGGGTCTTAAGAGCTCAAGCCACCCATTGTACAATAACTGAGACAGAGTCCAATGGTGGATAGAACTTGCCCCAAATCAACAGTGGGAAACCAGCCTCATGGGGAAAAAAATAGGAATTGTGTTTACTTTAGTTTGCATTTCTTTAATTATAGATGCAGCTTTATATATATATATATATATATATATATATATATATATATATATATATATATATATACCACTTGCATTACTTTTTCTGCCATCCATATATTCCTGGTCTGTGTTCATGTTTCTATTAGGTGATCTGTTTTCTTTATTGTACTGTAAATGATCTTTCTATATATTATGGAATATATATTCCCATTGTATGTATTTACTCATATTTTTCCAATTTCTAATTATTTTTCCTACTGTAGGATTGATTTTGTCCTACAAAAGTTTTTCACTTTTATGTGGTTATCTGTATCAATTTGCTTTCAGAAAATTATTCCCAAATCAACAGTGTACAAAACTTTGGTTACGTATTCTTTGAGTATTTTTATAGTTCAAGTTTTACGTTTACATCCTTGATCATCTAAAGCCTGTTTGAAGCAAATGCGCGAGACAGAAATCCAGTATTTCCCCCTGAACTGCTGATAATCTGTCTCGATAGCATTTACTGAGTTATCTAACATTTCTCTGGTGACGGGGAATTCTGCCTTTATCATTTCTAAATTCCCATAAGCATTGAGTTTCTCTTTTCTTCCATTATGTTGTGTGTATTCCCTCACCATTACTGTATGTTCTACTTCAGTTGATATATTTTTATGACAATTTTGGTGGCGTTGAAATCAGTCATTGGACTTATTGCTGTGATCGTTTCGAAGTGTATACAAATACTGAATCATTATGTTGTACACCTGAAGCTAATATAATGCTATATGTCAATTACACCTCAATTAAAAAATAAATGTATTAATATGACTTCAAACATGTTACTGAGATGTTCAATGGGCTCTGAAAAGTAAGAAAACTAAAACTCAAATCAAATGTCTGATGAAAAAACTGGACCTTTAAAATAAAGCCAAGAGCTGAAGTTCTCCTGCTGAGAATCTAGAATCTGTGCATTAGGACACCTTTAGGTATTGTGAGCAGAAAATCTCCTGAAAGAACCAACATTTCATAAAGGTCGGGACACAGAAGGACAGCTGACCAAAATCTGCTTGATGCTGCTGCTTTCAACACTCAATTATGTCTTTCCTTCCTTCAGTTTCCCCAAAGGAATTGTCCTTGATGAACACAAATACTGGCCCAATATAGCTAACCCAGGATTTCTTACCTTTGACACTATTACCGCTTGTGGGGCTCAGGGCTTTCCTGTGGATTGTAGGACGTTTGGCAGCATTCCTGGGCTCTACCTACTAGAAGGATCATCCCCCCAAGTTATGGCAAAATGTCCCCAGGCACTGCCCGATGTCCTCAGGGGCGCAAACTCATCCTGATTGAGAACCACTGATCAATCCTAATCCCATTACCCCAGAACATTGGATCTCTCGAACCACTAAACATACTCAAACGCTGGAAAATTTCCAACAAGCTGAAGTCCTTTCCTACGTACCAACCCGTAACTGTTACTTTAGGAAAGTTATCATCAGACGGTCTCCTCAGCCGTCTTTCCTGAGCTTCTGGTTAACCTGTGGTCAGCATCACACTCAGTTTTTAGGCTCCACTAAATTGCAGGCGAATGGCTCTATTTTTTTCCAAAAATTCCCTGTGGCATAAATTGCTACACAGTCTTTTCCAATTATTTGGGCCCCTTTGCAGAGGTAGGTTTTGAGGTTTGTCTTTGAGGTTTGCTCTGACCACAGGAGGTTCTTTTGTTTTTAAATTTATTGTATTGAAGTACAGTTGACTTACAATGTTGTGTTAATTTCCGCTGTAGAGCAAAGTGATTCCGTTTTTTATATATGTATACGCACACACACATTCTTTTTCATATTCTATTCCATTATGGTTTATCACAGGATATTGAATATAGTTCCCTGCACTATACAATAGGAACTTGTTTATCCATCCTATATAGAATAGTTTGCATCTGCTAATCCCAAACTCCCAATCCATCCCTCCCCCACCCCCCTCCCCCTTGACAAACACAAGTCAGTTCTCCATGTCTGTGAGTCTGTTTCTGTTTTGCAAATAAGTTCATTTGTGTCATTTTAGATTGCACGTGTAAGTGATATCATATGGTATTTCTCTTTCTCTCTCTGACTTACTTCACTTAGTATGATAATCTCTAGATCCATCCATTTTGCTGCACCTAGGAGGTTCTTCTTAGTTTTATTTTTCTGTGAATCTCTCTGGGAGTTACCTTCAAATCTGACTTAAATGTAAACTAGTTAGCATGTAGTTGAGTTTTTTGCTCTCATAGAGCGGCAGCTTCCTCCTAATTGCTTACCACCAAAATCTCCACTGTTTTTTCATTTTTTAAATAAATTTATTTATTTTATTTGTTTATTTTTGGCTGTGTTGGGTCTTCGCTGCTGCATGCGGGCTTTCTCTAGTTACAAGCGGGCGCTACTTTTCGTTGCAGTGTGTGGGCTCCTCATTGCGGTGGCTGCTCTTGTTGCGGAACACGGGCTCTAGGTCTGCGGGCTTCAATGGTTGTGGCGCATGGGCTCAGTACTTGTGGCTTGCGGGCTCTAGAGCGCAGGCTCAGTAGTTGTGGCCACTGGCTTAGTTGCTCCACAGCATGTGGGATCTTCCTGGACCAGGGCTCAAACCCATGTCCCCTGCATTGGCAGGCGGACTCTTAACCACTGCGCCACTAGGGAAGCCCCTCTCCATTGTTTTCAAGAGTACCTTCCAGCTTGAACTTTCCCATGCTCTGTTCCAAAAAAAGTGGGTTCCTTTGGGGAGAGCTTTAGAGCTTTCTGTTGTTAAAGACTGCCTCTTAACCTGGGCAAAATCTCTGAGCTATGTCTATGGAGCTGTGATGGAGATAGTGGTTCACTTCTCTGGAGCTGACACCCCTGTTTTACAGACAGGATTCTGTGCATGGGCAGTAGCCTCTGGTCTTACAGACATTCATATCCTGGCATGAAAACTCCACCCTACAAATGAGCCATTCCAAGGGCTGCTGTGGCCTCAGCATTCTTTTTTTTTTTTTTTTTTTGCGGGCCTCTCACTGTTGTGGCCTCTCCCGTTGCGGAGCACAGGCTCCGGACGCGCAGGCTCAGCGGCCATGGCTCACGGACCCAGCCGCTCGGCGGCATGTGGGATCTTCCCGGACCGGGGCACGAACCTGCGACCCCTGCATCGGCAGGCGGATTCTCAACCACTGCGCCACCAGGGAAGCCCTGGCCTCAGCATTCTTGACCTTCAGTCTGTGGGGTAGAGCCTCAACCCTACAAGTGGGGTTGGGGTGGAAGAATGGAGCCCCCATCTCTTGGCCACACTCTGTGGCGAGCATTGCCCTCTGAGGAAGGCGCCATTAAGACCCTCATAAGCCTCAGGGCCCGACTGTACTCTCCTTGGTATGCATCCTGGACTTTATGGTATGAACGTTAAAAAGGAGATGGCCTTTGGCCAGATCGCCCCAGGGACCTGCTCAGTTAATGGGAGTCCCTGGTTGTTCCCTAAAGCTAGGAAATGCAATCCTGGAGGGGAACTTGGTGCCTTTGTGGAACAAGCGATAGGCTGATGCAGATAATGCAGATAAGGTGGCGATTAAGCCGGAGACAGTAAACCAGATAATGCAGATAAGGTGAGGTGACTAAGCCGAGAGACGGTAAACCTGCTTAGTTCCACAGAACAAAGGTTATGCAAAGTTTCTACTTTACAATGACTATGCAAAGTCCCTGCTTTAGGGGTGTATATATACGGCTACGCTTTGTTGTTAAACTTGCCTTGCAACCATCAGTTGTCTGTGCCCTTCTGATCCCATACCTTGGTGCGTTCAGTTCCCTACCCCCTCTCGTCGATCGTTGCTACACTTTGAGAACCCGCCGCGGCTGGCGGCAACACTCAGCTGGAATTTAGGTCCTGAAACATAGAGCTGGGGGCCAGGGGAGTTTGAGATATATTGGCAGCTTATACCTCCTGGGGAGATATAATCCTTGATAAGGACGTGGGAGAATGAAATCTTCCATTTGTGACAACATGGATGGAACTAGAGTGTATTACGCTAAGTGAAATAAGTCAGACGGAGAATGACAAATACCGTATGATTTCACTAATACGTGGAATCTAAATAATAAAACAAATGAACAAACCAAAAAAACAAGAACAAACACATAGATGGAGGGAACAGATCAGTGGTTACCAGAGGGGAAGCTGGTTGCGGGGAGGGTGAAATGCATGAAGGGGATCAATTTTATAGTGATGAATGGTAACTAGACTTATGCTGGTGATCCCTTTGTAGTGTATACAAATATCAAATTATAATTTATATAATGTCAAAAATTTAAAGTTTGCTATATAACAAATATTCCTCAATAAAAAAAGAACTTTCATTTGGAGCTCAACTCTAAATTTTTTTAAAGGGCATGTGCAGTGCTGTGGAAAACCAATTGAATGAGATCTGTTGTTCTTATTGTAAAATGCCTAAATCTGCAGCAAATATCTCTAATAAAATCTTCTTTAAAGAAGAAAAGAGGGGGCTTCCCTGGTGGTGCAGTGGTTGAGAGCCCGCCTGCCGATGCAGGGGACACGGGTTGGTGCCCCGGTCCGGGAGGATCCCACGTGCCGCGGAGCGGCTGGGCCCGTGAGCCGTGGCCGCTGAGCCTGCGCGTCCGGAGCCTGTGCTCCGCAACCGGAGAGGCCACAGCAGTGAGAGGCCCGCGTACCACAAAAAAAAAAAAAAAAAAAAAAAAGAAGAAAAGAGGGGGCTTCCCTGGTGGTGCAGTGGTTGAGAGCCCGCCTGCCGATGCAGGGGACACGGGTTGGTGCCCCGGTCCGGGAGGATCCCACGTGCCGCGGAGCGGCTGGGCCCGTGAACCATGGCCGCTGAGCCTGCGCGTCCGGAGCCCGTGCTCCGGGAGAGGCCCGCGTACTGAAAAAAAAAAAAAAAAAAAAAAAAAAAAAAGGAGAGAAAGGCAGGTGAGAAGTTGGTGGACAGAGTTGCTATGCTAAGGAGCCATCTTTTTTCCTCAGCATCTCTCTGCCTCCCCCCTGGTACCAGCTCCCCTATGTGCATCCATAGATCTGTTTCTCGCCACTGCTTAATATAGATACTCTCTCTGCCGCCAAGCGAGTGGGAACAACACACACTTTTACAGGAGTGCAGAAAGAGTTAGAAGGGTTATTTGGCCTGGGGTTCACATTCCGAAATGACCTCTAGTTAGACTTTTGACCTTAGTAACAAACAAAGTTTATACAAAGTAATGGAGACATAAAGGCAGGCATTAAAGTAGAAAACATTCATTAGACCACTTAAATTTACCCAGTGCCCAATGCAGGATATTCTCCATATTATTTTGCTAAAAGCTTACTATCTGGCCTTATCTTTGTACCTGGGTGGGTTCCAAAAGTTGATTTGTCCAAAGTAAACTCTTCAAATGTACCCATTTCTGAAATCTGTTGGGAGAGTTAGGGTTAAACTGTCCTGGATACAAAGTGAGAAGGGGGGAGTTTGTCAGACCTGATAAATGCTCTGGCAAAGACAATTCCCTCCTATTGCTTCCGAATCCACTGCAGAAAGCAAGAATTATTAAGGGCCAGGCCAGCCCTTGCACTCCCTGAAGAAGAGTGAGGACTTGTGGGCTTTCAGAAGTTATGCCCCAGCGGTGATTACGGTGCCTTTTTCAGGGGTGAGAGAGCTGCAAATTCAGGCGCTTTTGACCCTGGGCCCTGGGAACTACAGCTCCCCCTGCTGGCGGTTGCCTGCCAGCGTCGATATCAACCGAGATGTAGCCTCCACGTTCACCCACACGCTTTTCTCGCATCATGAAGCTGAGCAGCCTCCCGGGCCCCACTGTGGTCTTCCTCCTGCTCTTCTTCCACATGGCACAGCCTGGATTCAGCAAGGGTGCGTGGAGGGCGTGGCGGTCCTAGCTGTGGTTGGGAGGTGGGAGGGGGGACGCTGCCTCCTCCGAGGAATCCACGAGACAAGCTGGCGCTGATGCCCTGGTTGTCCCCACCTCACCCTGTGGCGTTTTCCCCCCAGCTCTCAAGAAACCTGGCTATTGCCCAGATTTTTCGCTTTCCTGCCCTTTCGTCCTCTTCCCTCTGTGCCGGCGCGATAGAGGTTGCAGTGGGTCCAAGAAGTGTTGTGTCTACAACTGCAGACGTCAGTGTACCGAGCCGTGGCCGACTTTGGACTGAGGTGAGAAGCCCCACGTCTACCCCGCTTCACTTTGCCCCTGAAACGTTCCAGAAGAACCAGGTGTCCCAGAGGGAGCGGAGGACTCTCAGTGCCCTTAGAAATCATTGAGGTAAGAGCTTTTAAATTGAGATCTGCCCTGAGCCTCGCCTCAAGGACAGTAAAGAAAGAGGCCCAGCAGACCTCCTTCCTCAGAAAATACAATTGTTTTCGTGTCGTGGGCCTCATTCTTCTGTGAATTGATGAGGAGGTTTGGATAAGATTATCTCTAAGTGTCTCAACTGTTAGTGAATTTTTATCATGACTATTTTCCATGGCCATTGTTTTTTCTAACAGCTCATAATAAGGAAGCGCTTTCCTCTTCACATTTAAACGGTGAGGTAAGGGATTCTGAGATTATAATTCTTTAGCATGGCTCATCTAGAATTCCTCGGAAGCACATCTTAGCACCCTTGGGAGGAGAGTACCTGGCAGGATTCAGACCACAGTGGTCTTGAGACTCAATCAGTGTACCCCCCATGGTTTGCAGCTTCCTGTATCTGCTCCTCTCTCCTCTCCCCAGGTAGAAACCCCTCCTTCACCAGGCTTGAGAAGATGCTGGGGAACCCAGTCTCAGACTTGGATAACTGAGCTCCAGTTCTTCCCTGCTTACCTCATTCCCAAGACTTCCTTTTATCAAGAGCTAAATGCTTCTTCATATGAAAATGACACAACGAAATAAAGTGTTATGTATTTAAAACTACATGAAAATCTATGACTCCTGAGTCTCTCTCCTCTCCCCCTCCGCCTTTCTCTGTCTTCAGCCTTTGGTGGGGGACCCTTTAGGGTTTGGTTACTGTTTCACATTTAGTCTTGACCAGTTCCTGCACTTCTGTTTATCTGATAGGTTTTTAAGGTCTCCTGACACTCAGATTCTCTGTTCATTAAATTCCAAGGGCATTTTTGAGTCATGGTTTCTGTGTTTGGATGCTGTGAAAGATGTACAGTCTTATCCTGAGGCTGAAGGGCAAGTCTCTTTGCTACATTGTCTCTGGTTCAGCTGCTGTTGGCCTTGCCACTTGCGGGAGTAGTATGATCTAGGCCTAGGTTCGGGACTTTGGGGTTGGAAATGCAGCAGGACATGGCCTTAGTTCTAGGCTACTTTAGGGTCTAAAATTTAGGCCATCATAAATCAGGAAAAGGAAATCCTGTCTGAGGCCCTGCTTAGCAACCTTGAATCTTAGTTTGGGGTTTAAGACCCTTAACTACCTAATAATGAAGTGTTATCTAGTCATGCATTTCCTCACTTTCTGCTGCATGATTCTGTCTTGATTCAGGATCACACAGGAATTTCAGGTCTTGGAGAGTGGTCTTGCAAAAAATGTATTTTTCTTTGATACATGCATCTTACAGTTTTGAAGAACTGCTTATTTCCTAGAATGTTTTAAGTTGACATATATTTTTCATCATGCAAGTGATAAAATTTTTGGTGTATGATGAATATTGTCATTTAAATAGAATAGGATAAATAAATAAATAAAATGGGGACCTCACTCTTTTTGTTGGTTTGTTTTTTTTTGTTTTTTTGTTTTTTGCGATACGCGGGCCTCTCACTGTTGTGGCCTCTCCCGTTGCGGAGCACAGGCTCCGGATGCGCAGGCTCAGTGGCCATGGCTCACGGGCCCAGCCGCTCCGCGGGTGGGATCTTCCCGGACCGGGGCACGAACCCGTGTCCCCTGCATCGGCAGGCGGACTCTCAACCACTGCGCCACCAGGGAAGCCCAGACCTCACTCTTTTTAATGGTGTCTAATGGACTCCAATTACCCTCTTCATTTGATAGTAATATCTGTCCAAAAAAACCCCCAAAACATGTTCTTTCTTTTCCTAATCTTCTTCTGTCTCTCTGCTTCCTTTCCCTTCATTGCCTGAACAATTCAAACCAAAACAAATAGGTGAGTGGGTGAGCTTGGGTCCTCTGGAAGGCAGATGTCAGAATAAGATTAGATCACCAAGAGTGTATCGGGGGAAAAGGCCTGTGAGAGGTAAATGGGTGACAAGGAGATGAGGACGGCCATCAGACTAGATGCAGGGCTGACTCCTAGGGACGGAGGAGGGAAGGACGGGGGGTTTAGGAGGAAGAATCTCAGAATATAGTGCAATATTAAGAAAGAGTCGGCCTGGCTGAAGGAGAGTGCTTGAACTAAAGTCACCTAGCAGGAGTCCCATGTCTCTCAGAAAGGGCAGAGAAGGAGGGGCGTCTGGCTAGCTTGGGGGTGAGCTCCTCTTTCTTTCCTCAGGTGGGGCTCAACCCAGTCCCTCCATTGGGCATCCCAGGAAAGAAAACCCTGACAAATAGGGACCAAGTTGTCGTGAGGACTTCATCTGGGAGTGTGTCTGGACCACCTGAAATGACCCTTTGGCTTCTTTTCATTTCTGGTTCATTACCATCTTGCTGTCTCTCTCTCTTTCTCTGTCTGCCTGCCCTTCTCTCTCTCTCGATTTTTGTCAAATGTTTTCTTGTGTATGCTTCATTTTCTCCTCTTTCTGTCGTACTTTGTTCCGTGTGTCTGTATCTTTCTCTGGGCCAGGAACACCTGAATGGGAACGCTGCCTATCCCCTCATGAGCCAGCGATGTCTCATAGCCCCTTGTCAGGCTGTCCTTAGCACCAACCCCTTGCCCAAATCTGGGTCATGACTGCTCCCCTATAGCCGTCCTTTGGTTTCTGGGGACTCCTTTCACCCTCCCGGGAAGATGGTCTCTTGGGCCCTTGTCAAATCCACCTCCTTCCTCGTCTGTGTTGTTTCTCTTGAGGAAGAGAAAGCTGAAACCTGCCCTGCACCCGCCATAACCCCCTACTGGGGCCAAAGTCTATCAGCTCCTGCTGTGCCAGGAGGACCAGCAGTGTTTGGAGAAGAAATGCCGACCTTGCAGGCTGCATGAAGGGCAGGAATCCTACAGATGTTCTAAACCTATGAGAGGGTTGTATCTGCAAGGAAGGCGCAAAGACTGAGACCCAGGGCCTCTAGAGGGTCTTGGGATGCTGATGGGGGCTCCCTCTCGATCTGGCTGGGGACAAGGGCTAGCCGGGTCTTTGCCACTGCCAACTTTGTAAATCTTATTGGTCGCTTGATCAGATAGTGGAACCAACCGTCAGCCCGACGGGAGATCAGCCACCAGTCAGTCCAGCAGGGGGCGCACTGGATTAAAGGAATCGGGCCTGCCTTCACGAGATGCTTAGGCCTCAGTTTGGGCGCTGGGGGCAGCTGGCTTCCACGGTGCAGGGTGAGGCTGTGCAGGCTCTGGTTCTGGACGGCAGGAGGGTCTCAAGCTCTGGACCTGCTCTCCCCAGCTCAGGTGAAGCCTGGGAAGTGTTCAGTGGTGAAAGGCACTTGGAAGATGCCCAACCCTCCAAACTCTTGCAAAAATGATGCTCAGCGGGCTTCCCTGGTGGCGCAGTGGTTGAGAGTCTGCCTGCCGATGCAGGAGACGCGGGTTCGTGCCCCGGTAGGACTTACACATAAGACCTGAAATCATTAAACTACTAAGAGAAAACGCTCCTTGACATCAGTCCTGGCAATGATTTTTTTGGATACAACACCGAAATCAGAGCAACCAAAGCAAAAATCAATAAGTGGGACTACATCAAATTAAAAAGCTGCACAGCAAAATCAACAATCGACAAAATGAAAAGGTAACTTATGGGATGGAAGAAAATATTTTCACATCGTATATCTGATACGGGGGCTAATATCCAAAATCTATAAAGAATTCATATAATCAATAGCAAAAATAAAAACAAACCATCCAATTAAAAAATGGACAGAGGACTTGAATAGTCTTTTTTCCAAAGAAGACATACAAATGGCAAGTACATGAAAAGGAACTCAGAATCACTAATCATCATGGAAATGCAAATCAAAGCCAGATTGAGATATTGCCTCACATCTGTTAGAATGGCCATCATAAAAAGACAAGAAATAACAAATGTTGTTGAGAAAAAGGAACCTTCATGCAGTGTTGGCAGCAATGTAAATTGGTGCCGTCACTATGAAAAACAATATGGAGGTTCTTCAAACAATGAAAAACAGAACTACCGTATGATCCAGCAATCTCACTTCTGGGTATATATCCAAAGGAGATAAAGTCACTATCTAGAAAACATAGCTGTACCCCCATGTTCATTGCAGCCACATTCACAGTAGCCAAGACACAAAAACAACCTAAATATTCACTGACAGATGAATGGATGAAGAAGAAGTGGTACACATACATGATGGAATATTGTCCGGCCATAAAAAAGGAAAGAAGGAAATTTTGCCATGTGTAACAACATGGATGGACCTAGAGGGCATTATGCTAAGTAAAATAAGTCAGACAAAGAAAGACAAATATCTCACTTAAACGTGGGATCTAAAAACATCGAACTCACAGAAACGGAGCTTAGAATGGTGGTTGCCAGAGGCTGAGTGGTAGGGGAAATGGGCGACGGTCAAAGAGTACAAACTTCCCGTCAGAAGATGAAGAAGTTACACCCAAAAGATGAGTAATTTCAGGGATCGATGTACAGCATGGTGATTACAGTGAACAAAACTGTATTGTACACTCGAAAGTTGCTATGAAAGTAGAGCTTTACGGTTCTCACTGTAATAAAATGGTAAAATTACAATAAAATGGTAATTATGTGAGCTAAAGAATGTGCTAGCTAACCTTATTGTGGTAAGCATTTTACAGTATATAAGGGTATCAAATTATCACACTGTACACCTTAAACTTACACAATGTTTTATGTCAATTATACCTCAATAAAGGAGGGAAAATCAAAATTATATAAGAAGATACAGTCAGAGAAGTCTTTTCCCATCCCTATCCTTCACTCCACTTCCACCCAACCCTTATAGGTAATAATTTTATTCCTTTCTGGTTTGTCTTTCTTATATTTTCATTATATATATATATATATATATATTCTTATTTGGATTTGTTTCTTACACGAAGGATATCTTACTTTATACATCGCTGTCACTAAACAATATAACTGACAATTACTCCATCTCAGCTCTTAGAGAACTTCCTCATTCTATAGTGCTCAAATATTCTATTGTGTGGATATATCACAGTTTATTCATCCCATTTCCTTGTCCTGCACAGATAAGCAATCCTTTGCCATTACGAATGACGTTACAAATTATGTTAATGTGATCGTTGACATATGTGTTCAGGGTAGATTCCTAGAAGTTAGACTGTTGAAAGGATAAAAACATGTAATTTTGTTAAACATTGCTCAGTTCCCATCCCCAGGAACTGCGCTGTTTTGGATTCCTACCAGCTATGTCTGAGAAAGACTATTTCTTCATAGCCTTGTTGATGGAGTTTGTTGTCAAGCTTTTGAATTTTTGCCAGTCTGGCAGGCAGGAAACAGTATAGTTTCAATGTGTAGTCTTCTATTCATATACTGATACCACAGTGCTTTAACTATAGGGGCATTATAGTGTCTTCTAACATATGGTAAGGCTAGTCTTTTTGATGATTTTCTTTTTTAGGGGTTTCCTACTTTTATATGAAGTTTAGAATCAACTCCTCAAAAATTATTGGTACTTTATTGACATTATATTAGTGAAGAAATTTAACATTTTTATTATGCTGTAATCACTCCATCCAACGACAAGGGATGTCTTCCCATTTAAGTATACTTTTGAGTCTTTGAGAAATATTTTAAAATTTTGATAATTTCCCATGGCATTTATTTCTAGTGTTTAAGTTTTTTGTTGTATCGTAAATGGGACGTTCTCTTACATTAAATCTTCTAACTTGTTTATGTGTAAGAACATCAATGATTTTTGATGCTAATATAAAATATTATTAAATGATTTTATCACTTATACACATTAGATTTAACATGTAATCTCTTGGCTTTTATAGATACACGATCTTGTTATCTACAATGATAATTTTATTTCTTTTTTTTTTTTTTTTTTTGCGGTATGCGGGCCCCTCACTGCTGTGGCCTCTCCCGTTGCGGAGCACAGGCCCCGGACGCGCAGGCCCGGCGGCCATGGCTCACGGACCCAGCCGCTCCGCGGCACGTGGGATCCTCCCGGACCAGGGCACGAACCCGTGTCCCCCGCATCGGCAGGCGGACTCCCAACCACTGCACCACCAGGGAAGCCCCGATAATTTTATTTCTAATTTTTAAAATCCTGTTCAATACATTGGCTATTTTTTCCAATACAATATGAAATAATAGTGAAGTAAGTGGACATCCTCACCTTCTTCTTAATCTTAATGGAAAAGCCTTTGAGATTCTCTATTAAGAAGGTGTTAGTGCATTTTTTAGTTTATCAAATGCGCATATGGTTTTTAAAAATTATAAATGAATGTTTACTTTTCTGCAGTTCTTTTCAACATCTATGAGAATAAATTCTATCATTTTTTTCTCCTTAGATATGAAATTATATTAAAGAATTCCTAATATTTAACCATCTTGTATGTATTTGGTCATGATGAATTATTTTTAAAAATATATTTTTTATTCTGCTTACTAAATTTAATTTTGGATTTTTGAATTAATATTCATTAGTGAAGTTAATCTATAGTTTTCTTTTTTATGTAATTTTTGCCAAGTTTGGGTGTCAAGTTTATAGCTACTTCATAAAAAGAATTGGAAAATTATTTTTTCTACACTTTGGAATCATTTAAACAATATTGGAATTATGTGTCTTTGAAGGCTTGTAGAGCAGCCTTTGTGGAAACATATGGAATGGTTTTTCAATACTGTCTATTTCTTGTATAGAAATTGTCTGTTTTCACTTTCTGGTTTTTTTTGTGTTTTTTTTTTTTGCGGTACGCGGGCCTCTCACTGTTGTGGCCTCTCCCATTGTGGAGCACAGGCTCCGGATGCGCAGGCTCAGCGGCCATGGCTCACGGGCCCAGCCGCTCCACGGCATGTGGGATCCTCCCGGACCGGGGCACGAACCCGTGTCCCCTTCACCGGCAGGAGAGAAAAAGGAAGAAGTTAGGTATGGGTGCTTTGAAGGAAAGTCCTTTGGAGGAAAGCTAGAGTTCAGGGTGTGATGGCTTCCCATTGGCTGAGCTGTGAGGGTTCCCACTGGCTGGGCTTGTTGCTGGGCAAGAAGAAATCTACTTTCCTCTTGCTGGGGTAATAAAGTAGAGACACCTTCTTGCTAGGAATCAACCATCTCTTCCTGTTGAGGTGTATAATTGACCTCTAGTGGGAGTGTGTGAGGGCTTCCCCCTTCTGGCCTACTGACTCCATTTAAAATGAGGTTTCCTTTATTCAGTTTCACAGGTGCTTGAGAAGCAGGTATAGTTTCTGTTACCAGTGTTCAAAATGCAATGTATATCTATAAGATTACCTAATTATGTTGCTTTAGAACTTCTGCATCTTTACTGTCTTGATGTGATTATATATTTGAGTTCTTATTTTTAGAGTGTTTCTAATTCTTCTTGCACTTGCAATGGTTTCTGTTTTATTAAGGTGCTTGTTTTATTTCTCGCATGGATATTAACAACAGATATTATTCTTTGTTAATTGTGTCTGCTAGCATGTGTCTTCTTTATTTCAAATAATCCTTTTATTCCTGAATTTTACCCTGTCTGATACTGAGATCACAACATCCACCTCCATCTTTATATCTTTACCTATCCCTTTATTTGTAGACTTTCTAAATCACTTTTTTAAAGATATCTCTTATACAATATGAAGTTAGGTTTTGTTTTGTGAGCCAATCTAAAAATGCTTTTCTAATAGATGAGCTTGATCCATTTACATTTATTTTTATGATAAACATATTCGATCTTGGCTCTGTTATAATATTACATTTACTGTGTGTAGTACATTTCTTGTATCTTTAATCTGTGGTGTATTTTTATATTTGAGCATGCATGGAACCTATGATAGTGGGTCCCAAACCAAGGATTATGATTAATTCAGTTCTTGGCACCTGATGTTTAAAAAGCAATGTGGAGAGAAGAGTAGGAATTAACTTCACCAACAGGAAGAAGGTCAAACCTTAAATTCTATACAGGAGACAACAATGGAAAGAAAGCTAAGTATTCCTACAGAATCTGAAGAGACTCAGGAATTAGGGGAACTTAGTTTTAGGCAGGAAGTCAAATTGGATTTTTTTGATTGTCTGTGTATGGGGCAGTTAATCTCCTAGGACATCACTCTCCCTGACCCTTACTATCCTTGCTATACCTCTAACGCCCCTGCAGGAGACAGGAAATTCTAAACTTTAAAAACTGACTTGTGATCCAGTTTTCCTATAGTGAAGCTTACCATTTTTTTTTGTTGTTGTTGTTGCGGTACGCAGGCCTCTCACTGCTGTGGCCTCTCCCGCCGCGGAGCACAGGCTCCGGACGCGCCGGCCCGGCGGCCATGGCTCACGGGCCCAGCCGCTCCACGGCACGCGGGATCCTCCCGGACCGGGGCATGAACCCGCGCCCCCTGCACCGGCAGGCAGACCCCCAACCACTGCGCCACCAGGGAAGCCCGAAGCTTACCATTTGATGAGCCTCTGCCATGCATACAAAGCTTCCAATCAAAATTTTGGTACAGGCTGTTAAGTAGGGCAGATGCTAAAGTTTACCATGCAATTGACAACACTTCTAACACAAAAGAGATAAAAACATTGAGTTAAAGAGGACCAGAGGAACCAGAGGTTGTGCAGGGAACAGAGGAGAAGAGATACTGCTGCAACATGAATGATAGTTTGTAAAAAGGACAATCAAAGAATAAGAATAATGACAGATGAAGTTAAAACTTCTAAAAAGAGTGGGGGAAAATAAATATGAGGAAACCATTCAGAGACTAGAATTACAAGTTAGCGAGATGGAAATAAGATGGAAAAATAAGAAACTTAGAGAATCAATCATTAAGATCAAATCTGGCTAATGAAATTTTCTGAAAAGGAATCACAAAAAATGGTGGTGGTAAAATTATTAAAGGAATTATAAAACATCCCAGAATTGAAATGCTTAGTGAGTACCCAGTTCACAAACATAAAACAAAACAAAACAAAACCCACCTACATTAAGGCTAATCATTGTGAAACAGAACATCAAGGATAAAGAGAAGATTCTATAAGCTATGAGATGGGTGAGAGAGAGAGAGTCACATCACATTCAAAGGATGGGGAATCAGGATGGCATTTGACTTCTCAGTACTAACACTGGAAATCAGAACAAAAGCAATATTCTCAAAATTTTGAGTGAAATCTAAGCCAAAATATCAACCAAGTGTGAAGGTAAAATACAGATGTTTCCCAAAGTGCAAAGTCTCAAAATATTTTCTTCCTATGTACCATTCCTTAGGAATCTACTAGAGAATGTGCTCCAATAAAATGCAGGATGTAACAACAAAGAGAGAGAGAGAGAGAGAGAGAGAGAGAGAGAGAGAGAGAGAGAGACATGAAATCCAGGAAGAATACAGGAAAGGAGCCAAGACAATAGTTGCCAGGATCATGGCAAAGAAAACCCCCAAAACTGGAGCAAAAGAATGGAACACTCCTGGAGAGGCGTCTCATAGAAAACAAAATGGAAATGACTAATGGGCTGAATAATGGCTCCCACAGATGCTCACATCCTAATCCATGGAAGCTGTGAATGTTCCCTTATATGGCAAAAGGAACTTTGCAGATGTGGTCAAATTAAGGACATTGGTTATTGATATGGGAAGATTATCCTGTATAATCTGGATGAACCTAAATGTCATCACAAGTATCCTTGTAAAAGTGGGGCAGAGAGAGATTTGACAACTGAAGAAAACTTAGGAGGTGTGATGATGGACTCCCTGGATCACTCATACCAGGAATCCTCAGCTTCACCACATGGGCAATAATCTGTCTGCAGATTCCTCACCAGTGATGCCATATGATGGGCAGTGCCCAGGGAGAAGAGACACCGCCCTGGCCTCTGTTGCGTCACTTGGGAATTCTATAGACATCTCAGATTCCAAAGAGAAGGTCCTGCCCAGAAAAAGTAGTTCCCGCTGGATCTAAGTGTCCACTTCAACTGGGGGTTAGTCATTTGGTGACCCAGTCAGTCATTTAGACAATCTGTCCGTCAGTGCCAGATGCCACCAGCTACCAGCGCTGCTTGTGGGGACCCTGGAGGAATCAGTTGCTCTTTCAGGAGGTGTGTGGACCTCCTTTTGGGGTCTGAGATGTGGAAAGGGTTGAATTCTTTGCTAAAGCACAGACCCAGGGCTGGGGTTTTGCAGCATGAGGGGACCAGGACCTCCTGTAACCTGAACCTCTGCCTTGTCCAGTTGAGGCGGAGCCTGTGAAATGCCCAGGAGTGTCTGGCAAGGGCAGGAGACTCTATCCACTTCACCAATGTAAGAAGGACAGTTAGTGCCAGGGTAATAACCTCAAGGGCCACAAGGGCAGGTGTGGGCACATGTGTGTTCCCTCATGAAAGTTAAAGAGGAGATCCAGGCTTATTCCAACGTCCCAAATCCATCTTCCACTTGGTCCAGACCCACAGGAAGGGGCTCTCTGCCCTTTTTCCTCTGCTAGGCTTCCCTGTCCTTCAGTATCATCCCCACTCCCAGTCCTTCAGCAAGAGCCCCCACAGAGTCAACATCTCAGGTGTGTTCTCCTAGAAGCAAACTTAAGCCAAGGGCTCAAGAACACCCAGGAGAAACTTGTAAGGGGATGAGGGGAAGAAGCCAAGCAATGGCATGATTTCGGAGGAAGTCCCGGCCTCAGCCTGATCCCACAGGGATCTTTGAAGCATTAAAAGCAGGGATTTTGTACTCCCATACTGGTCAGACATTGCCTAGGAGCTGAGGAAAGATCACATAAAGTCCCAGGCATTTTTGGCTCATCCTCTGGGCAAAGTCTCAGAGTGAGTGCTTAGCAGCAAAACACTAATCTGGGTCCTAGCCATACAGAGACAATCAAAGGTATTGAAGGAACCTGGGCATGGCAGCAACGGTGTTCAACGCAGCCCGTCACCTGGGGCAGTGCTCCCATCTCAGACATTTTTGGTATGACCCCTGGAAGAGAGAGCAGCTTTGATGGGTCAGGAGGTAGCCTCCAGACTATAACCTGCAGCCCTGCTCTGTCAGTTAAGAAGGTTGAAAGGTGTCTTGTGGTGCAATGCAACTGCAGGTCCTCCTGCCCAGATGAATGTCAACAACAGCCAGTGCAGAAGTGTTTCTAAATGTTGCAAGGTCCTGTGTAGGCAAGCAATGTATTTACCCCATAGAGGGTAAGGAGGAAGTCCAAGCTCAGATCAAAGTCCTTTGATCCAGTTGGCCTCAGTATCCCGGTACCCCAGACCCATGGGGAGGGGCTGCCTGCCTAGTTATTTCTAGCAGAGCCTTTGCAAGGCCTACCTGCAATTAACACCACCCTTGCCCCAGGCAAGATTTCCCACAGGGTTACCTGGCATGGTGCTTTCTCCCAGACCCCTCTGAAGGCCCTGGAAGGAAGGTCATATTGGACTGGAAAAGAAGCAGGCAGCTGTGGTCCAGGGCACAGGAACCTTGAATTGGAATAAAAAAACTGCTTCTTGTTTGCAGTATGATTATGGAGGAGGACTGTATCTCTTTGAACCTCAGTTTTTCCCTCTGCAAAATGGACATGACCACATTCATCCGTATGACATCCTACACAGGGCTTTGTCATCCATAAAGCACTGTGGGCACTGATTTCCTCCTCTGAGTTCTGGGTGATTAAAGCCCAGCAGCACCACCAGAGTTGGGGGCCCCTCGAGACTCCTCCAGCCAGTGTCCTGACTTTCCTGATGAGAATCCTGAGTCAGTGAATAGCTAGGATTGACCCCAAGACCAGGGATCCTTTCATGTTGCCACATCATGCCTCTTCTTTCCTGCCCCAAGTGGTCTTGGAACTTGATGGCCAGAGGTCCCCCTTAAGGTGGATGATCTGGAGGTAAGGTGGCTGTCCCACAGTGGAAGCTCTGATCGAATGTTCTTTCTGCAGACGGATTATTGCCCATGTGGTGAAGCTGAGGATTCCTGGTATGAGTGATCCAGGGAGTCCATCCCTACGAAACCTGTAATACCCGAGCATTCCAAACTGAAGCCTTGGCTCTACCATGAATACTTCCTTTGTGCCTGGTCTTTTGTGTATCCCTAGAACCCAAAAAAGAGCTGAGCACAGAAAATGTGTTTTGATTAGAGAATGAATGAAAGCACATGGTTCTCTCTACATACCCAGCATCTGTGATTCATAGAGTCTGCCCTGGTAGCTGGGAGTGGGTGTTAACATAGAGCCTCTCTCCTATAGCATGAATCCTAGTACCAGTGGGCATGCTCTTCCCCTAAGCTCTATACGGTGGGCAAGCAAATTTGCCACCCCGAATTGTGCCTCTTTGGCATGAGGATTAATTTAGGCTGATTATTTTTAAGGCCCAGAAGACTCAGCAAGAACCTTTGACCTTCCCTCTAATTGCCTAAAAGACATGTAGATATCATTTTTTTTAGATTCCACATATAAGCAATATCATATGATATTTGTCTTTGTCTGGCTTACTTCACTTAGTATGATAATCTCTAGGTCCATCCATGTTGCTGCAAATGGCATTATTTCATTCTTTTTTATAGCTGAGTAGTATTCCATTATATATATATATATATATATATATATATATATATATATATATACCACATCTTTTAAAAAAATGATACAAATGAACGTATATACAAAACAGAAATAGATCTACAGACATAGAAAACAAACTTATGCTTACCAAAGGGAAAAGAGGGGGAGGGATAAATTAGGAGTTTGGATTAACATTTGCACACTACTATATGTAACATATATAACCAACAAGGACCTACTGTATAGCACAGGGAACTATGCTCAATATTTTTATGATAGCCCATAAGGGAAAAGAATCTGAAAAAGAGTAGACATAGATACATGCATAACTAAATCATTACTTTGATACACACTCAAAACTGACACAACATTGTAAATCAACTATACTTCAATTCAATAAGTAAATAAATAAACTTTTAAAAATAAACAAAAGAAATGTAAATAGAGGACCTGTTCCAGGAAGGGAGCTATCACGAGAGAAAACTGTAGTATAAACTAGGTGTGTAGACAGGAAGGAACCTAGCGAAGTCTGTTTTTTAAAATTCCTCTATGTGTCCATTATTTCTGCAGGGCCCAGCAAACATTCGTTTGACAAACATTTGCTTTTCAATCTCCATATGAATTGCCTTCCTCTTCTTTGAAATTCCAAACTGCTGTCCCCAACATCCTTCCTCCTTTGTCTTTAGCTGAAGATGGTATTTAAGGTGAGGGCTTCAGTCATTCTGGCGAGTTACTCAGTTTTCCTGAGTCTTTCCCATGTATACGTGTTATTAAGCTTTTGTTTGATTTTCACCTGTTAATCTGTCTCATGTCAATTTAATGCATAGACCGGCCGGAAGAACCTAGAAAGGGTAGAGAAAAATTTCTTCCTCCCTGACAATACTAAGAATTCAAATTTCTTTTTAGGTTTTTCCTTTTGGCAAGTCTAGGTTGTTCTTGTAGAAAAAAACAAGCAATTCTGCCAAGTGGATGAACCGATTATTTTCCCTTCTGCCAGCAATATATGTCTCTGTTTCCCCACAGCTTAATAATATATTGTCAGACTTTAAAACTCTTGTCAATCTGATATCTGAAAATGGATATCTTATTTCAGTTTGCATACATGATTATATGAGACCAAATACGTATCCAAGCGCACACATAATCATGTACTTCGTGCTGCATTAACAAACAACTGTGAAGTCTCGATGGCATAACATTGTACACGTTTATATCCACAGACTCAATAGAATTGTGGGGATGTTTGCCAGGGCATTCCAACCTTACGTCAATTTCAAAAGGTCCTTCTGGGAAGAGCTGGAGAGGGAAAAAGCCCTGCAGGAAGAAATTCACCTGCGAAGCTCATTTCTGATGGGAGGAGATTTGGCAGCTACAGTTGTCATCCATTAGGTGAGGAATAGAGAGAGGGTGTGGTTGATGTGATCCTCCCTTGTTTTCACCATGTTTCCCAGCCTCTATCTTTTGGCCCAGTTTGGCAGGTTTCAACCCTGCTGCCCACCACTAACTTGTTGGCGTGTGACCACTATCTCAAGCAGCCAGCCTCATGGCGAAGTGGTCCTCCATTCCCCTTAGAGATTGTTGGACTCTTTCAGAGAACCTTTTCCAAATGTGTGAAAGGAACACTGTAAAAATCTGGACACAGAAGACTGTCCCCAAGGATTAGCATGAACTGGGAGGGAGGGATTGGAGCGTGGCTAATAGCGCTTCCTTCATGGGTTCACGCAATGAATCATTTATTGTTTCATTCATTCAACACAGACCATATGTCAGGTTCCCGAACTGTACAGAAATCATTGTCCTTCTGACGACAACTGCAGTCTACACAGGCCTGTTACTGAGCTAGATGCTGGGATATATCTTTGGTTGAGTTCTCCTGGAAGCAGACCCTGAGGCAATAATTTGAGGACAAATAATTTACTTGGGAAGTGATCCAGAAGCATTTTTCAGAGAATGGGTTTGTGAGATGGGGAATGGACGGAAGCCAAAAAGTGTGCAGTGCTGAGTTTACTGCTGTGGGCAACCGGGGCTCATCCTGTTGGAAAACTCTGGAAGATTTTATAGAACCTGCCTTAGAATTTCCCACCCGGGATGAGAAAGAGGAGGTATTTATCCAACTTCAGTCTGTCATTTGCTGATGGCTGCTCCCTGAAACCCCTTAGGCAGAGTATCGCAGGATTATAGTAGATGCCACTGGCATGTACTGGGGTGCAGAGTGCCCTGTAACTATGGACAGGGCACAGAAGGGTTAGCTATAAAATCTAATCATCAACAATAGCCAAAATTTTTGCCTGAAATCAAGACCTTAATTTAAAAATACTTGATTGCTAAAAAATGTTTAAAAAAAGAAAGAGACTGACTGTAAACTACATGTCTTAATCTACTCAGACTGCTATTAAAAAATAACATAAACTGGCTGGATTAAACAACAGAAACTTATCTCTCACTGTTCTGGAGCCTGGGAAGTCCAAACTCAAGGCACCGGCAGATTTGGTGTCTGGTGAGATTCCTCCTCCTGTTTTGTAGATGGCCACCTTCTTGCTGTATCCTGCCAGAGGGAGAAAGATCATCTCTCTCATATCTTTTCTTATAAATGCACCAATCCCATTCATAAGGGCTCTACCCTCATGACCTCATCACCTCCCAAAGGCTGCAATTCCTGATACCACAGCATTGGGGGTTGGGGCTTCAACACAGTAATTTTGAGGGAACACAAACATTCAGTCCACAGCACTATAGTAATGAAGACGTTGTGGTATTGACAAAAGGATACACACATAGATCAATGGACAGTGCAGAAATAGATTCACACATACGTAGCCAATTGACTGTTGACAGAAGTGCAAAGGGAATTCATTGGAGAAATAATAGTCTTTTTAACAAATGATGCCAGAACAATTGGACTTCCATATACAAAAATGTGAATCTTGATCCATACTTCCACATCATTTGCAAAAACTTAACTCAAAATGGATCATAGACATAAATGCAAAAAGCAAAACTATAAAACCTGCAGAAGAAAACATAAGGAGAAAATCTTTGCGACCTTGGGTTACCAACAGCATGATGAAGAAAATATTGAGTGGGCTGTCATCAAAATTTAAAACTTCTGCTCTTTGAGAAAACACTGTTAAGTAAATGAAAAGACAGGCCACCAAGGGCTCCCAATTCAGTCTTTCCTATAAAAGAACCCTGTTGTGAGAAGAATAATGCTTAGGGCTTTACCTGGGTGATCGTACATCTTCATGGGGAGCTATGTGAGATAACAGGCTCTCTTTTTCAGTACTTTTCACTTTTGTCAAAGTTACACATGCAGATAGACTAAAGAGTCACATAGTTTACAAAGCATGTTGTGAAGCATAGAGGTTGCTTACCACCACCCTCCCCCTAGAGGAGACCGCTTTTAGTTTATCATCTTGACACTTGTCTCCCTGTCTCTAAGTGATACTCATTATTGTAATAATAATGTTACATCTTGACTTTTCAGTTTTAGATATAATCCATTGACTTCCCATGACTGAAAACGAGATTTTTGTCCATCTCTTTGCTCCCGACACCTCCAACACTTTCACTCCCCTCCCTCCCATCAATGTTATATGATAATTGCGATTTGGTCAGCACTACTGTTTACAGTATTATGACTATGTAAACACTTGTTACAGTTGAACTATGTAGTAAACCAAACTACTTTTCCCTTCTGGCACGGCTTTTTAATTTTCTCTGATGTGAAAAAATTGTCTGGTTTTGCGTTAGCTTGGTTTTCTATGTACATATTGCCTATTCAACCACAGATCGCCCAAATCGCCTCTCCATGTATTTATATGTGTGTGTATTTATATCATATTCATAGATGTTCTATTAATTTCACCTTCCAGAAGATGAATTTCTTCATCTGACCCCCCCTGACCCCCGCCAATCTGGGCTGGTAGCTCTGTATTTTTTTTCTTATTTATGGCTGCTCTAGGTCTTCATTGCTGTGCGCGGGCCCTCTCCAGTTGCAGCAAGCAGGGGCCAACCCTCACAGCAGCACGCGGCCCCCTCCCGCTGCGGAGCATGGGCTCCAGGCTCGCGGGCCCCAGTAGCTGTGGCACGCGGGCTTCAGTAGTTGTGGCGCACAGGCCCAGCCACTCCCCGGCATGTGGGATCCTCCTGGACCAGGGCTTGAACCCGTGTCCCCTGCATTGGCAGGTAGACTCTCAACCACTGCACCACCAGGGAAGTCCCTTTTTTTTCTTTTTTAAATAGCAAATTTGTAATGCTTTTATTTTTTCTCCTTAAATTTCTAAAAAAAATTTTTTTGTTGTTGAAGTAGCGTTGATGTACAATATTATATAATTTACAGGTGTATAATATAGTGATTCACAATTTTTAAGGTTTATACTTCATTTATAGTTATTGTAAAATATTGGCTATATTCCCCAGGTTGTACAGTATATCCTTGTAGCTTATTTTATGCATAAGAGTTTGTGCCTCTTAGTCCCCTACCCCTATATTGTCCCTTCCCCCTCCCTTCTCCCCACTGGTAACCTCTAGTTTGTTCTGTCTCTATTTCTGGCACTCAGCTGTCATGCTGGCATCTGCTGTCACCATCATCTTGGGGGCTCTCTTCTTTTCCTCTCCTACATTCTATTTTCTGTATTTCATGCATTTTTTTTCCTTGGTTTCATCTTAATAGGCTTTCTTTTGCTGTTTAGAATTGTCCCATATGAATTTCTCGCCATGTAGCCAATGTCCAATAAATGTCCCTTATAATCATGAAAAAGCAGTGGGGGTAGTAATTCTAGGGTGTGGGAGAATTTTTTGAGCATGTTAACTGACACTCCTTTTTTAACTTGCTATTCAGCTGACTGCTGAGAAGAGCCCTGTTGGTTTATCTCAGGAAATGTGGCTTAACTGTGATTGGCTTCACATCAATTTCACTTCCAACCACAGTGCTGTGGGGTAGTGTGTTCACCCTTCAGTGTCCTTCCAGTCTTTTCAACTCAAGTCCCCTTCTGTGATCTAGTCAGTTACTATTATTCCCACTTCACAGCTGGGAAGGCTGAGGCCCAAAGAGGTTTTGCTTGCTGTCCCCTCTTCACCTGTCATTCATCAAGGATTCTCTGTGTGACTGGCACTGCAGGTATTACATCAAAACAAGTCAGGAGAAAGCAAGCGAAAATGTCACCTGCCATTCAGGGAAGAGAGTGACGCTGGGTAATCTGGCAACAAATGTGGCAATGCCCAAGAGTCCCAGAGTGTGGGAAAGTCAGGGCACTTAGAGAGGCCCCAGCTAGCTGATTGCTTCAGGTTTCTAAGAAGCTCCTTTTTTAAGAAAGAATTTTATTTATTTTATTTTTGGCTGTGTTGGGTCTTCATGGCTGCACGGGCTTTCCCTAGTTGTGTTGAGCGGGGGCTACTCTTCATTGGGATGCTTGGGCTTCTCATTGTGGTGGCTTCTCTTGTTGCAGAGCACGGGCTCGAGGCGCGTGGGCTTCAGTAGCTGTGGCGCACGGGCTTAGTTGCTCCACAGCATGTGGGTGGGATCTTCCCGGACCAGGGCTCGAACCCATGTCCCCTGTATTGGCAGGCGGATTCTTACCTAACCACCGCGCCACCCGGGAAGTCCCTAAGAAGCTTCTTTGTAATGCCCCGTTCTGCCCTCTTTGCCGCCTCCCCTACTCCACCCTAAAGGTGGGTGGTCCTCTAGCTTGTTCCTGAATGGCTTCCTGACCAGCCTGGTGACACCTCCCCCTCCAAGTCCTACATTTCCCTTCCTAAGCCTCACACTCTTGCCTCAGGGCAGAAAAGAGCCAGCAACACTCAGGATGACTAGTCACTGTCCTCACCTGAATGTTGGGCTTATGAAATAGCAGCTGGGAAGACTCAGGGCAGTTCTGGTGGAACTGCACTCACAGGAGCGGGTATAAAGGGTGAAGCTAGCACTGGCCACCACAGCTCCACCTGCCCTCAGGATGCAGTCCAGCAGCCTTACTGTCTTCCTGGTGATATTTGCCTTTGGATTCCTGATGCCCTGGCCTGTGGAAGGTGGGCTCAGAGGTGAGTTGGACTCTCTCAGGCCATACCCAGGTGCCCGAGTCAGTGATAGCTCAGAGTGGGGATAGCCTCCTCCTTTTAGCCTGGGGGCTGACCTTGAAGCCACCATTCCAATGGTCAGGCCTGTGGCCCCTAATTTCAAGCATTTCTCTGAGGACTTCAACTAAGGGAGTTTCTGCACATCCAGAAATTTACCTGTCACCAGATGGACCTGTCTACCCCAGCCCCTGTATTTCTTATTTTTCTTTCTCTATAGCTCCTTCTTTACTGTTTTGTTTTGTTTTCTCTCTCTTTTTCTCTGTCACATGATTTTGGTCACTATCTTTTTTAATTTTCCAAATTGGTCTCTTTTTCTCTTAATGTTTCTTATTTTAACAGTCACTGTCTCTTTCTCTATCTCCTTCTCAGTAGATCTGTTCTCTTTTATTTAATCTCTGATGAGTGGCCTCTCCTGTTATCACTGTCCCGTGCTGCCTCCCTCCCAGGCAAACCCGGGCAAGGGATACCTGACCATGAGCTCTAGTTAGCACTTACTGGAGCTGGCCTATACTGACTTGCAGTGGCTGATTGTGAAATCGTCAAGACTTTTGCGAGCTAGTTGATGTCACATAGGTAGCTTGAAATTAGCCATGATGGGAATATTTACACCATGGAAATTGGCAAACTCTACAAAGTCTCCCTCTTAAAACATCTAGTAACACACCACCATCTATACCTTCTTTCTTGTGTCATTGACTCCCTCTTGGCTGAGTGGTTGGCTGAGCTAGGCACTGCCCCACACCCCTTGAAACTGGAATCCTAACAGTTCCCTTTATTCCTTTGGGGTCAGCCACCTGGGTTAGGTTTTCTCTCCTCTCCTGGGAAGCTGATTCCTTCTCCAGGATTGTGGTCATGACTCAGCACCAGCTTCTTCTTCCTCCTTTGTTCTTACTTTTCAGAAAAATTTAAACCTGGATCCTGCCCCTTTGTACGCCCTGCGAAGTTCCTTAGATATGACCCTCCTGAATGCCAGAGTGACTGGCAGTGTCCAAAAAAGCAAAAATGCTGCTACGACTATTGTGGCCTCAAATGCATGGATCCTGTAGACACGACAAAGACAGGTGAGGAAGTAGAGTACTGGAAACGGGGACCAAGGAGATTTGAGCTTGAGGACACGCATCCTGAAGAAGTAGAGAGCGTTCCTCTGAACTGGGATGGAGGCTGGGACAGAGCCAGGGATCCTCCACCCCAGCTCTGTATTCTCAGATAGACAGTGGGTCAGCTCATGAGCCAGTCAGCCAGCTGGCCAATCAGTTAATGAATCAGTCTGTCTGTCAGACACATACAACACTGGTTAGGGTCCCCTTCGTGGGAAGGAGTCTCCTTTAGGACATACACTGGCCTCAGTTTTGGTCCCGAGGTTGGGGAAGAACCAATTTCCATGCACAGGGTGGAGAAGGGGTTGGGAGTTTGGGTGCTGTGCTAAGGGGTGAAGCCTCTGAGTTATGACTTTGTTTTTACCAGTTAAGTTCACTCCTGGGAAGTGTCCAGTGGTTACTGGCCAGTGTAAGAGACCCAACCCCCATAAACGACTGCCTGAATGACAGCCACTGCCCGAAGGGTCTCCAGTGTTGCAGGGGGGTGTGTGGGAATTCATGTGTACAGCTGGGTAAAGATAAGGAGAAGACCTGGCAAGATCCACATCCCCCTGTATCCTAATATGGTCTCAACCTCCTGGTGCCCTTGCATGTGAAGGAGGATGTTTGAGGTCTCCCAATACTGCCCCTCCCCCAAGCAGATCCTCTGCCCTTCAACACCCTTCACCCCTTAGAGTTCCTTAGACAAGAAGTGCCAGGGGACGCCTGTGACAGGTAATGCTGGGTGTTGGGAAGGAAGGCTTCTTGGAATAAGCCAGGAGGAAGGAGCATGTCACAAGGGGCAAAGGTTCTATCTTTTAATATCATCTCTGCCTCTGACTGACTGTGTGACTATGAGCAACTGACCATATCTTTCTTAGCCTCAGTTTCCCCATCTGTAAAATGGACACAATTATATCTACTGAGATACTAAATGTAAAACTGCTTTTTAGACTTAAAGTGCTGTGTGCATTGAGAGAGTGTTGCTATGGTTATGGCTTCGATTGGCTGGGTTATCTGGAACCAAAGGAAAGTCTAGTAAGATGCATAGATGTAGATCTGGCCCAATGCCCTGATTTTACCAGAGGGAAGATGCAGCAGAGAGCCAGTGAAAAGCCTGGATTCTTTTCTTGATTCCTAGATCAAAGACTGGCACTGTTTCAACTATTCCAGCACCATGCTCTCTCTTTACGTATCCCAAAGGACTTAGGGCCTGGTGGCAGAAGGACCCTCTTGGTAGGAAGGATATAAGGGTCACTTAAATTGTTCCTGTGCTGAGGAACACTTTATTTTCTTTTGGTAATGCCATCTATCTGCTTTATTTTCTCTCCACAGATTCATTCGTGCCATTTCAAAAAGATTAGCACTTCCTGGTATGTGTGGTCTGGGGATTTCCTTTTGTCCCCCAAGCCTGGAAAAAAATGAGAGCACCTTGGTGAAGATGTGGTTTTGTGACCAATACCTCCTTGCGGGCCAAGATTTGGCCTGTTTTATCTATGTATCCCCAACATCCAGCGTGAAGCTTGGCACATGACAGGAAATGTCTGCTGATTGGTAAATAAATAAATGTACCAGGTTTTCTCTGCATTTCTATCTTCCTTGACTCATTGAGTCTGGTCTAGGATATGAGGTGTGAGATGAAGAATAAAATATCTGCATGTGTGGGATTTCTCCCAAAACGTATAAAGTAGAAAAAAGAAAGTGTTTTGGATCTAAGCAGATGTGGGTTTATATCCTGCATCCAGAGATTACTGGCTCTGAATTTTGGGCAATGACTTTGTCCCACTGAGCCTTAGTTTTGTCATCTATAACATGGAAACGATAACAACAACGGCAATTTCATAAAGTTATGAGGATTAGAGGTGATAACATGTGAAAGGAATAGCTCAGTGATTGTCACATACTAGGGTTTCAATAAATGCTAGACTTACCTCAGGGTAAGCAAGGCACAAGGAGTTAAGAAAATGACTGGTTAGGGCTTCCCTGGTGGCACAGTGGTTGAGAGTCTGCCTGCCGATGCAGGGGACACGGGTTCGTGCCCTGGTCCGGGAGGATCCCACATGCCGCGGAGCGGCTGGGCCCGTGAGCTGTGGCCACTGAGCTTGCGCGTCCGGAGCCTGTGCTCCGCAACGGGAGAGGCCACAACAGTGAGAGGCCCGCGTACCACAAAAAAACCAAAAAAACAAAAAAAAAGAAAATGACTGGTTAAATTTGATGACATCAGTATCAAAACTGACAAACACAAGAGTTGAAAGATAAATGATAGCTTAGAAGTACTTATTTGGAATGATTATCACAGACAAATAAATAGAATGAAAAATATGTGAAGAATTTTTGCAAATAAGTAAGAAAAACAACCTACCTCTTAGAATAAATGAACTATGAATAGAATGGACAATCAAATAAGAGATTATTATTATAACAGATGGTATATAGACATATAGAGTTTCATCCTCACTAGTTACAAGGAAAAAGCCAATTAAAACAACCAAACACCATTTTTCATTGGTCAGAATGGCAAGAATTAAAAGTCTACAATATAAACACTCAGAGACTCTTAATAGTTTGCTGATGGAAGTGTAAATTGGTACAACCACTTAGAAGAGTGATTTGGTTATACCTAATGAAACTGAAAATTCACATAAGCTATCATTTAACAATTTTCCTTCCAGAGACATAGGAAAGACAAAATACCTGCCAATAGGAACCTAATACATGTATTAGAATGTTTAGTATAAGATTGTTCCAAAGAGTCAGAAATCGAGACCAGTCAAGATGGCTCTCACTTGTGAAATGGTTAAATTTTCATACTTTGTATGCTTGCTATGCTATAGAAAAATAAAAATAAATTTATATGAATCAACATGGAGACATATCACAGAAAACTTATTGGGAAAATCAGACTGGTGATATAACTGTGTAGTATGAAGTATTCATATATATTTTTAAATTACACATAAAATATCAAGCTGGTTATGGGTATATAGCAAAGAATACACACCAAATGCAGGATGATGCCTTCCTTCATGGAAGAGAAATTAAAAATGGGACTGGTAGGGCTTCCCCGGTGGCGCAGCGGTTGAGAGTCCGCCTGACGATGCAGGGGACGCGGGTTCGTGCCCCAGTCCGGAAGGATCTCACATGCCTCGGAGCGGCTGGGCCCGTGAGCCATGGCCGCTGAGGCTGCACGTCCGGAGCCTGTGCTCCGCAACGGGAGAGGCCACAACAGTGAGAGGCCTGCCTACTGCAAAAAGAATAATAAAAATAAAAATAATAATGGGACTGGTAGTGCTGACTATGGAAAGTGATGATTTATCTTCAAGATTTAATACTTGAATGAAATAATGCCATTTGCAGCAACATGGATGGACCTAGAGATTGTCATACTGAGTGAAGTAAGTCAGACAAAGACAAATATCATATGATATCGCTTATATGTGGAATCTAAGAAAAGGGTACAAACAAACTTATTTACAAAACAGAAATTGAGTCACAGAAGTAAGAAACAAAATTACGGTTACTAAGGGGGAAAGGGTGGGGGAGGGTTAAGTTGGGAGGTTGGGACTGACATATACACACTACTGTATATAAAATAGATAACTAATAAGAACCTACTGTATAGCACAGGGAACTCTATTCTACTCTGAAAAGACCTATATGGGAATAGAATGTAAAAAAGAGTGGATATGTGTATATGTATAACTGATTCACCTTGCTGTACACCTGAAACTAACACAACACTGTAAATCAACTATTCTCTAATAAAAAATTAATTAATAAAAAAAGGATTTAATACTTGAAAACAAAATGAATATATAATGTCTCCACTCTAGGTACTTCTAGGATAAAACAAATCTTTCTCAAAAAAACCAAAACAGGGGCTTTCCTGGTGGCGCAGTGGTTGAGAGTCCGCCTGCCGATGCAGGGGACACGGGTTCGTGCCCCGGTCCGGGAAGATCCCACATGCCGTGGAGCGGCTGGGCCCGTGAGCCATGGCCGGTGAGGCTGCGCGTCCGGAGCCTGTGCTCTGCTACGGGAGAGGCCACAACAGTGAGAGGCCCACGTAAGGCAAAAAACCAAACAAAAAAAACCAAACAAAAAAACTTTCTCTTTTTTTTCTTCCAAAAGCCACACCCAACAACATGGAGAGCAAAAAACGAAAACTCAAAAACCATCTTGGATGAAACTAGAAATCATTTGTACCCACTGGCTACAATATAGAACTGGAAATCAAATTCTTAAATTGGAGAAAGGTGAAAGCTAATGGTTTGCAGCAGGAGATATTTATGGGAAGCCCTGTAGAATGTTTAAAAGGCTCTGAAATTAAGAGTGGGAAAGAGAGGGAGATTGTTTCAAGGCGGGTGTGGCTGTTTTATATATCTGTACAAAGAACAATTAGACTCCCAGTTCTATGCCAATATCTTGGGCAACTCCTAAAGAAGTTAGAGGCTTTGGTCTCTGTAGAAACTGAAAGGGAGGAACCCTGGACTCAGCCATCCCTGGCACAGGGAAGGAACTGAGACTTGGTGCTGAGAATGAGAAGAATCGAAAAGCTCTTGTGAATAGTTAGGTCTCCCAGCAGTCTTCCACTCTGGCTAGAACTTGCTGTCAACTAGCTTATCTAAAATCAAATATTTTGGGCTTCCCTGGTGGTGCAGTGGTTGAGAATCCGCTTGCCGATGCAGGGGACACAGGTTCGTGCCCCGATCCGGGAAGATCCCACATGCCGCTGAGCGGCTGGGCCCGTGAGCCGTGGCCACTGAGCCTGCGCATCCGGAGCCTGTGCTCCGCAATGGGAGAGGCCACAACAGTGAGAGGCCCGCAAAAAAAAAAAAAAAATCAAATCAAATATTTGGACGACAAAGTTAATTTTTCTCTGAGACCCTCCCAATGTCTATATGGAGAAATCCAATCTTATTGCATGTGGTCCATTAATTCTGCCTTATTGTTTTAAAAGAGCGTCTGCCCTTCCAATCCTCTTGGTGAGTTTTGAACCCATCCTTCACCGACTGACGAAGTTCTGTGCTCAAATCGCTTCTTCCTAGTCCCTTGGTTTCTCCCTTTTTAAGAAGATTGGGGGATGGGGGGATTTTCTTTCATCCTGACTCTTCAAATAGCTCTTCTTTCAGGGAAGTTAGCTTGAGGGAGTATCTCTTACTTCGAACCAAAACAAGCCTTGACTCAGTCTCTCAAAGAACAGGCGATGTGGGTGTTGAGAAACCACTTGACCAGGTTTCAGGAACAGAGGTTGATTCCCAATTTTGCCGCTGACTCATTCTGTGACATTGGCCATGTTCCTTGACTCCTTTGTATAACAGAGGGATGATCCAGTTGACCTTTAAGAGTCCACTTTGTTCTGCTGCTTTAATGATTCATAGAATCATTAAATCAAAGATTCACAGAAGCACCTTTGAGGGAAAGCCCCAGTGGGATGGGCCACTTCCTTGCGTTTGATGAACTCCCTGTGTCTACAGGTTCCTCTCTTTATCTTTCAGCCTCATCTTCTCCAGCTGTTGTGGTCAGCTTCCAGGGCACCTCCTTACCTGGTGATTGTGACTTATGAGGGTCCCAATGAGTCTAATAACACCGTCTCAGTGTACAGATGGGAAAACTTAGGCCCAAAGAAAAGATGGGCCCAAGATCATAGAGTAAGTCACTGGTAGATCTCAATATCTTTATCTCCAAGCCCCATATTCTTTTTCTTTATTTTGAGTTTACTTTTTTTCAGATTACATAGTGGATACTGTAGTGGGCCGTCAGATCCCTTCAGGATGAAGGCACTCACGCCATCAGTTGCTGGGGAGTTGCTGGCTGCTGACACTGAGAGCTGAGTCCCTCCCTGGGAATTTCCCTGGGCCATAGTGAGCTGTTTCAACCAAGGTTACACCCCATTCCCAGGGGCAACCTGTATCCACAGACTGGCTGATGTTGGGGTACAAAGGCTCAGCTCCATAGTTTGATTAGGGGCACCTCTGAAGGACCCTCCCAGCTCCAGAGCTCCTCAGAGGATTGGCTTGAGCCTTTGTTGCAATGAATCCCAATTCCACTTGGTTCTTCTCCCCAGCTGTGTTTCTCTTACTTCTCACAGGTGTTGCTTCTCAGAATACTCCCCAGAAAACCTCCTACACATAAACATCTGCCCCTAAGACCGTTTCTCAGGAAATGTGTCCTAAGGAAGATTACACAAGATAATCATTGCCAAAAAAAAATATTAATATGAAAAACTGCTCTGCAAAAGACAATGTTAAGAGAATGAGAAGACAAGCCAGAGACTGGGAACAAATGTTTGCAAAAAAACACACATGATAAAGGACTGTTATCCAAAATAAACAAAGGACTCTTAAAACTCGACAATAAGAAAATAAACAAGCAACTCACTTTAAAAATGTGCCGGACTTCCCTGGTGGCGCAGTAGTTAAGAATCCACCTGCCGATGCAGGGGACATGGGTTCGAGCCCTGGTCTGGGACGATCTCACATGCCTCAGGGCAACTAAGCCCGTGCACCACAACTACTGAGCCTGTGCTCTAGAGCCTGTGAGCCACGACTACTGAGCCCACACACCACAACTACTGAATACAGCGTGCCTAGAGCCTGTGCTCCGCAACAAGAGAAGCCACCACAGTGAGAAGCCTGTGTACTGCAAGGAAGAGTAGCCCCTGCTTACCGTAGCTAGAGAAAGCCTGCACGCAGCAACAAAGACCCAAAGCAGCCAAAAATAAATACATAAATTTAATTTTAAAAAATAAAAATAGGCCAAAGACCTTAACAGACACCTCACCAAAGAAGACAGATGGCAAATAAGCATATAAAAAGATGCTCCGGGGCTTCCCTGGTGGCGCAGTGGTTGAGAATCCGCCTGCCAATGCAGGGGACATGGGTTCGTGCCCCGGTCCGGGAAGATCCCACATGCCGTGGAGCGGCTGGGCCCGTGAGCCATGGCCGCTGGGCCTGCGCGTCCGGAGCCTGTGCTCCGCGACGGGAGAGGCCGCGGCAGTGAGAGGCCGTGGCAGTGAGAGGCCCATGTACCGCAAAAAAAAAAAAAAAAAAAAAACAAACAAACAAAAAGATGCTCCACCTCGCATGTCATCAGGGAAATGCAAATAGGAAAAACAATGAGATACCACTACACACCTATTAGAATGACCAAAATCTGGAACACTGACAACACCAAATGCTGACGAGGTTGTGGAGCAACAGGAACTTCCATACATCACTGGTGGGAATGCAAAATTGTACAGCCACTTTGGAAGACAATTTGGTAGTTTCTTACAAAACTAAACATACACTTACCACACAATCCAGCAATCATGCTCCTTGGCATTTACCCAAAGGAGTGGGAAACATGTCTACACAAAAAAACTGCACACAGATGTGTATAACAGCTTTATTCATAATTGCCAAAACTTGCATGCAACCAAAATGGTCTTCAGTAAGCGAATGGATAAATTGTGGTGCATCCAGACAATGGAATATTATTTGGCTCTAAAAAGAAATAAGCTATCAAGCCATGGAAAGACATGGAGGAAACTTAAACACATATGAATTACTAAGTGAAAGAAGCCAATCTGAAAAGGCTAAATGCTGTGTGATTCCAGCTATGTGACGTTCTGGAAAAGGCAAAACCACGGAGACAGTAAAAAGATCAGTGGTTGCCAGAGACTGGGAAGGGGGAGATGAATAGGCAGAGCACAGAGGATTTTTAGGGCAGTGAATACTCTGTATAATATTATAATGATGGATATATGTCAGTATACGTTTGTCCAAACCCATAGAATGTACAACACCAGGAGGGAACCCTACTGTAAATGATGGACTCTGGGTGATTATGATGTGTCAGTGTAGATTCATTGACTGTAACAGGTGCCCCACTCTAGTGAGGGATGTTGGTAATAGGGGAGACTATGCCTGTGTGGTGGCGGGGGGTGTATGGGAAGTCTCTCTACCTTGTTAATTTTGCTGTGAACCTGAAACTGGTCTAAAAACGTTAAGTCTTTAAAAAAAAGAATTGGAGAAACAAGGAATTTCTGGACTCCTTAAATATTTTAAAACTCATTGATAAGAGTTTCATTTTTTAAAAGTGATCATTGTCAAAAGATTGGAGAAGTAGAAAAAAAAACCCTATCACCGCTTCTTCAGCATGTGTGTAACCTAGGAATTTATCTCCTTTCAGGGTTTGGCCTCCTCCCCCTGCTGCAAGGTGATACATGGGCTGCACTGTATTTCCCTGAGCCTGGGGTCCTTAGTCTGGAATAACCCTTGCTGGAGGTAAGGGAAGAATACAGCAGGATGGTCTGGTGAGGTCTTTGGCATTCCATGTTTCCCAAAATAATCCATTGACACAACATGGTTAGTACACCTGCTGTGAATTGCAGATCATTTTCTTCATTTGTCCGCAGGTCAGGTAAATATTGGGTGGATGAGGTGAGAGACAGACTGAGGGATAAACAATTCTCAGATCTGGCACAGTCTAAATCTACACAAAGAGAAACATTTTCCAAAACTGCCGGTAATTTGCAAAGCCATCCTCCCAGCCAAGTATTGACGTTATTTCACAAAGCAGCCCTTTTGTTCCTTTTGAACTGTGGCTCTTGCAATCTATGGGGAGTAAGAAACACTTTATACAGAAGACAAGCCAAGGCTTTCACAGGACCACGTGTCCAGGCTCGCCCGAAGTCTCAGGCGGGCCTCTTGCCTCCTCCCCACGCTTTGTCTAGAGGGAAGGTGTGGCTTGTTCTTTCTGATTCAAGTGCGTTTTTTCCTTGACTGTGATTACACTGTATGTGTAATTTCATACCCTCTTTTCTAGTTTACGTTATAACACAATTTCCCGATGTCGTACAAACTGCATCAATATCTTGACCTTCATGAGAGCGGGGGCGTCAGCTCTATCAACCTCAGGTACAACTTGCTCTTGGCTGGGAAAGGCCACTCAGGAAACAATTGTTTAGCTGAACTCAGCTAATGACGACATTGTTGTCTGTCTTCAAGGCTTTGTCATCATTTCTGTAACTCCACTGGACAAACCAGTCATTTCCAGTTCTTGATTTCTTTTACAGATTATGTGTATATGTAAATCCTTGTGCATGAATCAGTTTTTCTTTAGTTCAGATTTCTCTGCTGGGTCAGATGCCTAGAGGTGGAATGTATCAAGTCAAAGCATTTGGATACTTTTAAGGCTTTCAGCAAAAATCATCCTTACTCTCTGCTTCTCCCAAGGCCTTCAACAAAATCAAATGAGACAGAGGATACAAATGATTGTGTTAAGAATTTATAGGGTGCATGGAATATAGTCAGCCCTCGGGAAATACTCCCCTCATCACACATGTAAAGACACACGTCGTGTGCTTGTAAACATACAGATCTGCAATCCGATGCACCCATCCTATGAGTACTGACCCTCTCTCCTAAATAAAGTATAAGCTCTCCTGGGCAGCTACAAACAGGTATGCCAGATCTGTCAAACTTGACTGTGCACGAGAATCATAAAATGCATATTCTGATTCAGTAGGTCTTAGATGGGGCCAGAGATGCTGTATTTCTCCAGCTCTCTGGTACGCCAACGCTGTTGGTCTGCGGACCATGCCTTGAGTAGCAAGCAGGTGTGCCTCAAAAACACAACAGGCACATAGAAACACACATGCAGGCATAAGTGAAAACCCACATATGCACATGAATTTGTTGCAATTTCTCAGAAATACACTAGGTAATAGGAGTCGGATCTCCAAAGCCATGGACCCACATTTCATGGGAAAAATTTGATCTGTTGGCATCTGTCCAGAACCTAAGAAAAGTTAGGCTCTGAGAATGCTAGGGCAGTGCTAAGGTGGGGTGGGACAGAAAAGGACAGGATAGGACAGTCTGGACATTCTGTCCCTGAAGTAAGGGCTGTTCCCATGAAATGGGGGCTTGGAGTCTTCCTAAACTGTCCAGTCTAGATATCTTTGGTAACTGGAAGCATTCACTTCCCCTTTGGCAGCAGCAATCTCCTTCATCTGCCCCAGCTTCCCCAGGGTCAGAAAAGTGGGGAGTATCCGGTGAACTTGTGGTTCACCTTTTCCTTTTCCTAACGGTATTTTTTGTTAAACAGAATTTTAATTTTCGGGGGTGGGGAGGTGACAAGAAACAGCCTTATTTATTTATTTTTTTCAGCCAATCATTTAAAGTGAACAATTCAGTACCATTTACTACATTCACAGTGTAATGTAACTGCACCTCTATCTAGTTCCCAAACATTTCCATCACTCCAAAGGAAACCCCCTTACCATTAAGCAGTAATTCCCCCACCCCCAGCCCCTGGCCGCCTCCAGTCTGTGTTCCATCTCTGGATTTAGCTATTCTGGATAGTTCATATAAATGCAGACATACCATACATGACCTTTTGTGTCTGGCTTCTTTATCCATGTCAGAGCATGTATCAATATTTTACTCCTTTTTATGGCTGAACAATATTCCATCATAGGGATACACAACATTTTGTCTATTCACCCACCGATGGACATTTGCGCTGGCTACTATAAATAGTGCCGATAAGAACATGTATGTGCATGTACTTTTTTAAAAAATAAATTTATTTGAGATATGGGAACATATGTATATGTATAACTGATTCACTTTGTTGGAAAGGAGAAACTAACACACTATTGTAAAACAGTTATACTCAAATAAAGATGTTAAAAAAATAAATTTAAAAAATAATAAATTTATTTATTTATTTAGGCTGCATCGGGTTGTGTTTTTTTTAACATCTTTATTGGAGTATAATTGCTTTACAATGGTGTGTTAGTTTCTGCTTTATAACAAAGTGAATCAGTTATACTTATACATATGTCCCCATATCACTTCCCTCTTGCATCATTAAGTCATCAGAAAACAATGACCCAATCCAGGCAAGGCCACTAATGGCCCAGACCCTTCAGGAATGAAAGTTTGGGCCACCCCATCGGGTAAAGAACCATGACCAGCTGAAGTGTTTGCTGAAGACAAAGGAATATAGAATGGGCAGTGGAAAAAGGTAGTTATAAATACCAACTACAACCATGTGACCAGTTACAGAAATGAGGACTGTAATAGTCATGATATTTCCTCCTTATTTTGCTATGAATACTTGTGTATGTTTATTTTCTTTCCTCTCATTACCTTACCATGTAACATAAGATGTTTGACTTTATATCATAGTATTTATGTATCATTAATTTTACATCATAGAATTTGTCACTGGATATGAAGGAAGAGAGTAAAGAGCTTTACTTCCTCTTCTGGGGAAGGAATTAATGTGTTTTGGTTCGTATACAGGATAATTATACCCTGTCTGGCAGAATTATGACCCTGTCATTGTCTTTACTTGAAGATTAAGTATGGTTTAAAGAGATCCATATAGGTGCCGAGTTGACTTGTAATGGTTTATTGTATGTGTCAACTGGACTGGCCATGAAATGCTCAAGTTAAACATTATTTCTAGGTTGCCTGTGAGGATGTGTCCAGATGAGATTAGCATTTGAATCTGTGGACTCAGTAAAGTGAAGTTCTCTCCCCAATGTGGTGGGCCCCATCCAATCTGTTGAGGGCCCAGTAGAACAAAAGGTGAAGGGAGGAGGAATTTGCACCTTTTCTCCTGCCTCTCTGCATGAGCTGGGACATCTCACCTCGTTATCTCCTGCCCTTGGACTACAATTTACACCATCAGCTCTTAGGGGTTTTTTTCTGGCTGTGCCATGAGGCGTGTAGGATCTTAGTTCCCCAACCAGGGATCATACCCGGGCCCCCTGCAGTGGAAGTGCGGAGTCTTTACCACTGGACCACCAGGGACGTCCCAGCTCTTAGGTTCTTAGGTCTTCGGACTTGAACTGCATTATACCACTGACTTTCTTGGGTCTTCAGTTTACATACGGCAGATTATGGGGTTTCTCAGCCTCAATAACTGTGTGAGCTAATTCCTCAGGATAAACATCAATAAATAGATACACACATATATACATTGCTACGAATACATGTGTGATATATATATATATATATCTTACTGCCCCTACCTGTTCTGTTTCTCTTAGGGTAGAACCCTAATATTCTGTGTTAAAAATTACTATTAAACTCAATAAAAGTTGCCAGTGTGAACTTTAAAAAAAACCAATTGCTTTCATTACTAGTTTGAGCTTTGCCCTACCCAGTTGTAAAAATTCCTCCTTTTTATATAACAAATTTCCACAAATACACAGATTTCCTTTTAGACATTCTATTCTATTCCATTAGACTGTTTGTTTATTCCTGTACCAACATCATACTACATTTATTATTATAATGTAAAAATAATATAATTAATAATATTTTGATATGTGGTCTGGCTAGCCTCCATTCTTGTACTTTAAAAAAATGTCCTTGATTCTTCTGCAACCTTTATACTAATATATGAACTGTAGGATCACTTTGCCAAGTTGTTTTAGAAAATAATGTTGGGATTTTATTGCAGTTATATTGAATTTATAAATGATTTTTTTAAAGAGTTGCAATCTTTTACCTTATTGAGCCTTTCCAAACATAAACATTAATTCTCCATTTATTCAGTTCTTCTTTCAGACCTTCAATAAAATTCTTTTTTTTTAATCCACAAAGTTCTGGCATAATTTTTATTTTTTTTAATTAAAAAAAATTTTTAAATATTTATTTATTTATGCTGCACCAGGTCTTAGTTTCAGCACACGGGATCTTTTAGTTATGGCATATGGGCCTCTTAGTTGCGGTATGCATGTGGGATCTAGTTCCTCAACCAGGGATCGAACCCGGGCTCTCTGCATTGGTAGCGCAGAGTCTTACCCACTAGACCACCAGGGAAGTCCCTCTGGCATAATTTTTAGGTTTGTTCCCAGGTATATTGTAGGGTTTGTTTCTTTGATTATTTATGTCTACCTTTATTATTTCTGACTGATTATGAGTAATGTGAGAAAAGCTATAGAATTTTGTATAGACCTTATACCCAGCAACTCTGCTGAAACATTTCATTCACTGTATTGAATGTCTTAAATTGTTATGTAGGAAATGATATTGTCTGCAAATAATGACAATAATCTTTCTTTTCATTCTTACATATTTTATTCCTTTATCTCATTGCATAGTTTTGTATATCTCATACACTGCTGAAAAATAGTGGTGACTTTAATTCTCTTTATGACTTTAATGACAATACCTCTGAAAATTCAACTTAATGTAGGTTTTGCTACAAAGTTTCAGATAGGTTTGTTTCCTTTTCTTTTCTTATGGATTAATTTCTATCCTTTCATTTCCATTCTTAATTTTAATAAAGAATTCACATTTCACTTTTAGGAGAGCTTTTTAAACCCTCATGAATTCTAATGTTTAACATTCTATTTACGATGTTCCCAACTTTGCTCAGAGAAGACAAAATTGGTACATAATTATTTTTTCTTCTACAGGCCAGAATATTTGGCTGTAGTATCAAATTTTTACTAACCTCAGCAAATTTGTTATTTATGGCTACGTAACAAATTGTACCAAAACTTAGCATATTAAAACCATAAACATCATCTCACAGTCTGAGGGTTACCATTCATTGAGATTCTGATGTGTCTTCATAATAGAAATAGATAGAAGTCATGAATGTATGTTGACATGGTTGAAATATAGAAATCTTCATAAATACCCAAGAAAACTGTGTGTAACCCTTCCCTGAAAGGTCATATAATTAATGTACATCCGTGCATTTTGTAAACCATAAATAATTACCTTCCATTTTGTAAACCATAGAAATCACATTTCTCAGATCATTATATCAGAAGAACAAAAAAGTCTGAATGCTTGTAACTTGTATTTTGACTGAGGATTATAGAGTGGATTTGGGAAGGCTTCATTTAGACTCTGTGTGAACTTACTATATGTTAATTAATAAAACTGAGTGGTTTTTATTTTTTCTATTTTTTGGCATGCAGGATCTTAATTCCCCGACCAGGGGTCGAACCCGTGCCCCCTGAAGTGGGAGCACGGAGTCTTAACCACTGGACCGCCAGGGAAGTTCCCCCAAACTGGGTGGTTTTTAGTGTGTAAAACTTGATGTGTAATTGATGAAGTGTTATTCCGCCACCAACATTAACATTAAGGAGCATTGTCATCTCCCACCTTATTTAAGATTGTAGATAAACGATGGTAACAATGAAGTATTTGGTAACAGAAAAAAATAATCCAGGAACAGCTTGGCCTGGTGGTTCTGGCCTGGGGTCTCTCACAGGTTATAATCAAGCTGTTTGCCAGGACAAGACTTAGACTGAGACTGAAAAATCTACTTCCAAGTCTCTCACGTGATCGTTGGAGGGCCTCAGCTCCAATGGCCAGAGGCATTAGTTCCTGGGGTCACTCCACAAAAGGCTGAGTGTCCTCACCACCTGGCAGCTGAGTTCTGCTTGAGCAGATGATCGGGGAGAGCACAATCTCCCCCAAGGGAAGCTAATCTCTTTGAATGATCTAATTTCATAAGGACTTCAAGATCTGTCACTCTGCAATATTTTATCGATCACACAGACCAACTCTGCAAAAAGGTGGGAGGGGACCGTGCAAGGGTGTGAACACCAAGAGATGAGGATGATCGGGAGTCCACTTGGAGGGTGGCTAAAATGAATAAAATGAAATGAATGAAATTAAAATGAATTGACTGGCTCTTCCCCTTTGCCCTCACCTCTGAAATGGTCAACTTACTGCAGCCAGTTGTTACTCCTGGATTATTGGTTGAAATAGTACGGAATATTTTCTTAGACCAGTGACATTTTCCAGGAAAGGAATGAATTACAATTTTATTTTGTCTTTTTTTTAATCATTAATCTAAGTAAGTTCTCTGTTTCCTTCAGGATCCAGAGAGCACAGAAAAACGTCGAGCAATGTTCCCTACTTGGCTCTAGCTCTCGGAATTCCGGTTCTTGTTACTCTTTCCACTCCACTGAGTCAAGAACAATATCACTCTCCTGTGGTTCTGGCCAAGAACCTGTCATCAACATGACCTACCATGACAATACTCCTAGTGCTGGGAAAGGCAGTCTCGTGCATGCATCCCCCAGTGCAAAAGAATGGGCCCTGGACCTGGAATACTTACTTACCAAGACATAAGGAGCCCGTACAACCTGTGCCAGGCTTATTGTCATGAGTGGAAATATCTTTCCCTGTTTCAAGCCCAACGCATGCCCCTTTGTTTAGTGTGTGTGCCCTCTGGCATCCGGTTAACCCCATGGCTGTATCTGCCCTCGGCGGGGAAGGCATGGGGTCCTTCTACCGTGTCGTGAGACACGTACATTGGCCCGGCATCAGCTGCCAGGAGAGACTCCCTAGCCGTGGGCAATCGAAGCCCGCTGTGGAAGCGTCTTGTGTAAGTGAAGCATTGTTTCATCCAGTGCTCGACTATGCTGTGCTTTCCTTGGAGACTCTGATACCAATATACAATGGACGGACAGACGTGTTTGGAGTCCTCCCTTGGGACTGATAATCGGGTACACGTTGTTCCGTTCAACACTTATTTCAAGATAGAAGAAATAGTGTCTTGGGAGAGAGGAGAAATGAAAGAGGCTCAAGATCACCACAGAAGGAAAGTATCCGCCATTTTCTGAGAACCTGCTATGGCCCTGTAACATTGCTCTTCATCTTGCATTGGATACCCTAATGCTCCAAACACCAGACACTGTGAGAAGTTGATTTTTATCATCACTTTGCGGGTCAAGAGATTAAGATGTAGGAGATGAAGTTATTTGCCCCAAACCACAGAGCCAAGGCGTTTCAGACTCATGATGTAAATTCTGGTCTGTCCAGCCCCTAAGTCTCTTCCCTCCACTCCATATCTGTAAAAGGGAGGCCTCTTATTCAGACATTCCCTCATCATCTCCCACCCAACGGATATTCCCCAGTGAACCACAGAAGCAGGATGTACAGAGAGAAATATGCTCGTTTATTTATTGACCAATCAACAGGCATTTGCTGGCAGCCTACGGGGTGCCAAGCCTTTCTGCAAAGAAGATATTGGTGATAGGACCAAGGCTTCACCACGGAGTGCCCCAGTGATCCAAGCGTGGGAGCAGAAGGGAATTCCCAGACCACACAGAGGAGGAATCCAGAGCCACTTCCAAGTGGCAGGAATCAGGCTGTGAGAGAAAATGAGATCAGGGCTTCAATATAGGAACCAGCCAAGTCATCTCCACATTCTCTCCCCAAGAAATCCCTTGAGATAGAGAAAATGGCAAGGTGCTGATACAGTTGTATGAGTCTTGGTATCAGGAGGCTGATTTCAAGTCTCTATTTTACTAGAAAACTCTAAGGTCGGAGCATTGAGCAAGATTATCCTCAAAATCCACTGATCTTTTGGGCTTTGACCCTAGACAACATCTTGGAAATAACCTTAATAATACATACTTAGTGCACAGTGCTTTTGACAATGCACTTTCAAGTTCATTATGTCCATTTTACAGATAAGGAAACTGAGACTCAGAGTCACTTGCTCTGGGGCCCTTAGAATCAGAGCCATGAGCCATCCTATGGAAATCCTTCCCCAAGGCCTGGGGAACAGGGCTCTTGAAAGACAAGGGATTCAGGCAGAGGCTTTCCTTGGGGTCGGGATCAGGAGTCCCCCTGTTTATGTGCCTGGAACTCCAGAGGGTTGAGACAGAGAGCTGGAGGGAAGGAGGTCAGCCTGCCCCAGCCCCTCCTTACCTTTCACAGGGGAAATGCAGACTTTCCCACACATGCTCTTGCAGCACTTTAGTTTACCCATGCACTGGCCGTCTGTCTCACAGTGACTGGTGGGGTTAAGCATCAGACATTGGCCGTTGACCACTGGACACTTCCCAGGCTTCTCCTCAACTGGTGAGAGTAGAGCCATGGGTTAGAAACCTTGTACCTTCCATACCACCCCCCTGCTTCTGGACCCCAGCCCCTGCCCCAGGCCCTGCCCCAGCCTGAGCCTCCCATCCCCATGACCACAACATCCTTCCTGAGGCCAGAATACCCCCTGAAGGTAGACTCTGGCTCTCTCCTGACATTAGGGCCCCAGTCAATGCAGGTGGCCAGTTGTCCAGTGCTGCGTGGCTGGTGGCTTTCCCACCTCCTCACCTGGGTTCAAGGTGTTGACAGGATCCAGGCATTTGATTCCGCAAGTATCAGGGCAACATTTCTTCTTCTCTAGACACTGCCAGTCATTCTTACACTTGGGTTTCTCATATCTAAGGCACTCGGCAGGTTTTCTAGGAGGGCAGGCTCCAGCTTTCAAAGCTTTGGAAGAGAAGTTCAAGAGTTTGGGAGGAGGCTGGGTGCTGAGTAGCCATCACGGCTCCTGGACAAAGCACCGCTTTCCAGTAGTGACCCTCACTCAGGGGGCCAGCCACAAAGTCCAAAGTGAAGTCCCTGTCTGACCTCCATGAAGACTGACGGGCTTGATGAAATCACACACGTGGTCAGGAGAAAGGCATAGGCTTCCCAGCCAAGGTTTCTTTCCCCAGGGAGAAGCAAGGCTACACACAGGCAGAGAGTCAGCCTGAGCATGATGGAGATGGAGGGAAATAAACAGAGATAAATAGAGCCGACAGAGCAGGTGAAGAGCTAGAGCCAAAGACAGGAAAAGCGAGATTAACGGAAAGAACCAGCAAGAGTCCAACTGATGATTGGAGAGCCACTGACCAGGAAATGAGGCAGAGAGAAAGAGAGAGGAATAAGGACAGAAAGGGAGCGGGACCTGGGCTGACAGATGGCTGAGTACAAGAAGAATTTCCAGATGTTCAGAAGCTTGCACAGAGACCTTGGAGCCCAGATGGACATGAACACACCCCCAGGGACGTCTCCTGAAACTAAGCTGAGAGATTACAGTCTAGAGAAGGGGCCATCCCCACACCACTACGAGCCCCCATCTCTGACCCTGCAGCCAGGATCATACCAGGGTGACTCCAACTCACCATTTCCAGCACCCTCCACGGCCCAAGGTGCCAGGGTTCCCAGGGCAAGAAGCACGAAGGGGAAGAGGCCACTGAAGGTCATGGTGAGGGCAGGGGCGGCTCTGCTGGCCCCGCCGCCCCCCCGTTTATACCTTCCCTAGTGGGTGTGGCCTCACCAGCATTTCCTCGGCCCCTCCCAGCTTCAATGGCATAAGCAGGAAGCTCGGCCAGAGACCGGGAAGCTTGATACTGGCGGGACAGTGGCTCATCCCTGTCCCAAGCAAGACTGCTAGGCCAACAGAGTAAGGGCCAGGGAAGAAATAGGAGAGGCTGGCCTGGGATGTATCGCCAGGCTGATAAGGAAACCATTTCAGGTGTCCGTCTGAACCCTGAGCATCGTAGGGGCCCCAGGCTCCTTAGTCTTGTTAGTGGAGATGGGGGGTAAAAGGTCAAATGCAAAAATGCTATTTAGACCTGGATTCTGAGCTGAGACGTTGGGCAGTGCACCCCTAGTTCTCCCACTCCTGGACTCCCAGGGAATTGTGAAACTCTCTACTGATTGCTCAGTGCAACTTCCTTCTCAAATTTCAGATGACATTGAGACAGACTGGGACCTGGGACCTGGGACCGTTTGCTGCAGTGCTTACACCTGGAGAATCATCTCCTCCTCTCCTCAAGCAACAGAATACAAAGAATCTGTAAGGGACTAAAAATAAAGGCTTGCATAAGCAGTTGGGGCAAATTATGAACAACAAGATACAAAAGGTCCAAAAACCCAACTGCCACTTCTGAGGTGTAGGAGCAAAAGCAGGGTACTGCACATGCCCCCTGCACACAGCACCACCAAGCGGGTGGGCAGACCACCCAAGCCACGCCTCCAGTCCAGCCCCCTGGACCTGCCCCTACCTTCACCCCATTTAAGGGACCAGTTCGCCACCACCCCAGCAAGTGAGCAAGGGAAACTGTTACTTGTTTTCGCTCCCTGATGCTGCAGCTCCCTATCCCAATAAAGCCTTGCTTGAAATTCTCATCTGACCTCTTATCAATTTCTGTTGATTAAGGAGTCCAAGAACATATCTCTCAACCAACAGATATTGATCTCCCTCCAGTATTTACACTGTTGTATCTCCAGTCCATATTGCATGCCTGCTACATGGAAAGTGCTCATAAAGACTTGTCACATAAAAGGTGCAGAAGAAAGAGCTCTGCCCTCAACAAATCTCTTTGGAGCTCATTTTTCCCAACTGTGAAATGGGAGGATCCTAACAAATCAGCCTTCTCAGAGGGCTGTGAGGTTAACGGTGTGAAAGGACTCTGAAAAGAATAAGTGAATTGTTTCCCTTACGACTAAAGAGAAGTGAATCTGAGATAAAGGAGCAAAGCAGCTCACCAGTCACTGTAATCAACATTTAGTTATAGTGTGTAACATGAGATGTTAGAGGAACGTTTCCTACCCCCAAATCCCCTACAGATTTCACGTGATAAAAAATGATGGCTGCCATTTGGTAAGCCTATTCTGTGTGCTACCCAGTCTATATAGATTGCTTCCAATTATCAAGAGAGTGATCATTATCTCTAAAAGCCGAGCCTAATTTGTCTAACTGCAAAGCCCAAACTCTTGCCTCAATATCATGTAACTTCCTGATGCGTGGAATTTCCCCATTCACTCTTCAAAGGGGAGGTTTTTGGAAATTCAAATAGACACAAAAGAGTCATGCATTGTCAAGATCCAAATGAACTAATTTGGAAAGTATCCTCCAACTAGACAGGCAGCTGATCCCTCTATGCAGAAGTCATTCAACGATTTAAATTTTGGTGGGAAAAGAAAAAGAAGAAAATCAACATGCACTGGAGAACGACTATATGCCAGGGGCTTTCACTCCTGGCTGGCACACTCAGTAGGGCAAGTAAGAGTGAGACGGCAAGTCTGACTTCCACCATTGGGTAATATCACTGTTGGGTCAAGCGGCTTGGCTTAGGTTCAGGATTTTGGTTCTCAATTACACCACGCTGGGGACGATTTGATTCCTCTCACTCAGGAATGAGAGTGGAAGAATTGGCCAGACTTCCCACTCTCTGTTTCTTCCTATTTTCCTCAATGTCACATTCAAGAGAGTATCTGCAGTTTTCTAAATATTTGCTTCATAAAGATTGAGAGAGGGAATGATCCAGCTAGAGTTCTCTACATGTGATTGATTAGGAAAGCCAACTCCTTTCTCCTTGGAAGAGTTCTGTGATCAGTTAGCAATGTCTGCTCTGGACACCATAGGAAGATAATGACGTTGAATGATCATTTCTGTCCTTTATATGTTTAGTTCTAAATCTTTAAATCATAGACTGTTGGGACTTCCCTTGCGGTACAGTGGTTAGGACCCAGCATGCTCACTACCGAGGCCCTGGGTTCAATCCCTACTCAGGGAACTAAGAAACACACAAGTTGCGTGGTGCGGCCAAAAAAAAAAAATATCGTAGACTGTTAAGATTAAAAGGGATCTGAGAGGTCATCTAGACCAGGGGTCAGCAAACTAGAGCCTGGCGACCAAATCCAGACAGCTGCCTATTTTTCTAAATGACATTTTATTGGAACATAGCTGCTCATTTATTTACGTATTGTCTGAGGCTACTTTCTCACTACAGTGGGGGAGCTGCATAGTTGTGGCAGAGACCCAAGGCTTTAGACAAAGCTTAAAATATTTATTCTCTGGTCCCTTACAGAATATGTTTGCTGACTCCTGATCCAGACCCAACCTCCAGCTGGCAGCAGGAGAGTGAGGCCCTCGGAAGGCACAAGCCCAAAGCTGCATAATGAGTGAATTACCCAACACCAGATCAAGCTTTTCTAAACCTGGTTACTCCCATGTTAATCCCAGAACCCACTTGGTAATGGTAATGGGTGGATACTCCCCTCTCCTAGTCTGATCTTAACCCAAGATAGATTCACTAAGCCTACCTCACACACCATCCGTTGCCTTCTACAAATACTATAGGCTCATTCATTCATTCAGGTCATTCACACTAAAATTATTTAATCAATTATTATTGCATGTCAGATACTGTGCTAGGCCCTCAGGCTACAATCAAGAAGATACACAAAGTCAATAATAGCATGTGGTTCTAAGAACCTAAACTTCACAACACTGTAAATCAACTATACTTCAATAAAATAAATTTTAAAAAAAACATTTAAGGGGCTTCCCTGGTGGCGCAGTGGTTGAGAATCCGCCTGCCGATGCAGGGGACGCGGGTTCGTGCCCTGGTCCGGGAAGATCCCACATGCCGCGGAGCAACTAAGCCCGTGAGCCATGGCCGCTGGGCCTGCGCGTCCGGAGCCTGTGCTCCGCAACGGGAGAGGCCACAACAGTGAGAGGCCCGCGTACCGCAAAAAAAAAAAAAAAAAAAAAAAACAAACATTTAAGGGCTTCCCTGGTGGCGCAGTGGTTGAGAATCCGCCTGCCGATGCAGGGGTCACGGGTTCGTGCCCTGGTCCGGGAAGATCCCACATGCCGCGGAGCAACTAAGCCCGTGAGCCATGGCCGCTAGGCCTGCGCGTCCGGAGCCTGTGCTGCGCAACGGGAGAGGCCACAGCAGTGAAAGGCCCGCATACCACAAAAAAAAAAAAAAAAAAAAAAAAAACATTTAAAAAAAACCTACACTTCAATAAAATAAATTTTAAAAAAAAAGAACGTAAATTTAAGGTGTGAGATACCTGGCTTGGAAAAAAATCACTGACCTTCTCTGAGCCTCAGTTTCCTCAGCTATAAGATGAGAGTATTGGTTTCTCCTATGTCACATGGTTCTTTTAAAGAGTAATTGGCAAGCACTCAGCACGGTGTCCCGTCCACTCAGCACGGCGGACATTTTGCTTATGACAGTTGGGTACACTGGACATTAGGCATACAGGGGAGTGTCAGGTCCTTGGGTCCTTGGGTCTGGACCCTTCTTACCCAGCCCCATTAAATGCCTGACTGAGCCTTCAGGACAGAATTGCTCTCAGGGTGTGGGGGGCCTCTGTCTATATAAACAATTTGATTTTAAAATATATTACAAAATTCACAGGCCCATGTGAGTTATCATGATTTATCTATGAAGATTTGAAATAATTTCAGAGAAGAGGTGCCATATTTACTTACCATCCAAAGAGAGCATGTGAAGATTCTTAATATCCAGGCATCATGTCTTCCTCTGTGGGTCCAGAAACCAGTCTTCACGTTTTTTGTTTTTTGTTTTTCGTTTTGCATGGGGGGGAGTGGTTTGGCTGCACTGTACGGCGTGTGGGATCTTAGTTCCCTGACCAGGGATTGAACCCATGGCCCCTGCAGTGGAAGTGCAGAGTCTTAACCACTGGACTGCCAGGGAAGTCCCTTCATGTTCTTTATTGTGAGATGTGATAAGTTTTTCACATCTCCCAGCCCAAGAAATGGTGTCAGCTCTGTTACTATTTTGCGTGCCGTGACTCTATTTTGTTTGTATTAAAGTAATATAGACCTTTGTGATAATTGATTTTATGTGTCAACCTGACTAGGCTCTAGTACCCTGTTGTTTGGCCAAACACCAGTCTAGATGTTGCTGTGAAGGTATTTATTAGATGCGATTAAATGGGAACTAATATCCCGCGTGCCACATGGCACGGCACGCCCCCCCAAAAAATTGGAAGAGCCCCTTGGTGTTGCAGAGCTGCTGTCCAGTAGGGTGACTGCCATGGATGCCAGAAACGAGAGGATAAATAGAGGGTGGGGAAGAGCCCCAAAAGGGAGAAAGGAGGACCAGGACCCAGGCAGCAGAGGGAAAACAGATGATTTTGAGGAAGGGGCTCCAAAGCACAGAGCCCTGAGGTGTAAGGCCCAGGGCAGGAGACCCAGTTGCCCAGATCTAAGGGAGATATATTTCCATCTCCCCACACTGATAATAGATGGCATCTTTGCCCTTAGCTAAAATTCACTGTTTCTCAAACAAAACAAAACAAAAAACAAACAAACAAAAAAACCCCAAAACCAAACAAACAAACAAAAACCCTTTCAGAATCTATAAGTCAGGAGACCAGGTTCTCATGGCTCATCTCTATATGTATGAGGCAGCCACTGCCTTTCTCTGTGCCTCAGTTCCTCCATCTGTCCCATGATGATAATTGTGAGTCTAAGGTACCCTGTCACCCAGCTTCCTCTTGGGCCATAAACAAAGCCCAGGAGCCTCAGCCCATGTTCTGACTTCTGCAGTTGTCTTTATAACTTAACTTGAAGTATTCTCTCTGATGAAACATACAAAATATTCAATAATGACAGAAGGGGATTGGAGATGCCGAAGCCAGGAGGCCTGGAGAAGTAGCCAGACATGGTGGTGAGGGTAGCAGGGTAGAATGTCACTGATCTGGGACAGGAAGAGTAGACTTTAGAAAGAGAAGGAAACCAGGGAGGGTCAGGGCACTTCACTCACGTCTGGAGACCCATGGGTGACAAGTGTGGCAGCCAGGTATCCTCACACCTTAGAGGGAAACAGAAGGCCCACCCACTTCCTACTTAGTGTTTCCCCACACAAGAAAGTTTGAATTTACAATTCAAAGTTTGAATTTCTCCCCCAGCCACTGATCATATTCCTATGAAACTGGGAAAGCTATACTCTTCTTTTAGGCTCAAATGTGAACCAGTGGGAAGCTACCAGGTAAAGCAGAATCTAGGCAAATGTGAAAAATATCCATCCACTGAGGAAGTAGCTGGAGGAAATAACCAACATGGTAGATCTCATATCTTCCTATCGATACTTATCTAAGAGGTGGTTCATGGATAGATCAGGGTTATGCCATTTATTCCTTCAAAGGCTGAGTGTCCCCCTAAAAGAAGACATCCATTTACCATGAGGTTAATGAAACAGAGACTGTGGTTGGTCATAAGGAAATGCTTCACAGTCTGGTAAAACAAAAAGAAAATTGACTGTTGGACATTAAGAAACTGTGAGTCATACTCCCCGTGGAAGAAAACAGGAAAAAGAAAAGCTGAATTTTTAAACTTATTCAAGCGCTTTCCAAACCACCAACACTTACATAAAGTGCAGTCCAGCTCTCTCATGAAGAAAGATAACAAAATGTTGCTTCTGGTACTATACTCATCTCGTTCTGGAATCTAAATGAAAGCAGTTCTCTCAGTTAAGTCCAGATAAGGCTCTTTATAGACTACGGATTAAGTAAGTTTAACAACCGCTAATGCACCCAACATAAAATAGTAGAATGAGAACAGAATAACTGCAATTTAAAAAACCCCTCTTATTTTCAAAAGGGAAACATGTAAAGCAACATACAGGCTGTCACTGGTCTACAGAACATTTTGTATATCCTATAAGACAAGGATGTGGGGACTTCCTACCTGGTGATGGAGTGACTTCCTTGTTCAGTGAATCTGGCTGATCCATTCTGCTCTCTGGGAGCCTCACCCTTGCCCATTGTTTCCCATGGCCATATCTCAGAGAAATATTGCAGAGGATGCCCTTTGCGGGGAGAGGGATATACCCCTTTTCAGGAATTCACTTCATAAGAATGCAGCAGGACATCCATATTGATGTGAGCAATCAGTGACCACTGTTGGAGAGACTTAGGTTTCTTGTTTAGTTAAATCCTTATCCATTTGCTTCAAATAAAAGCATAAGCTAATAACCATAGTTGGAAATCTTGTCGAGTCATGTTTGTCTTTTATTTACTCTGCTCAACCTTAAATGTACACCTTTAATCTGAATATGTATGTCTTAATTTTGAACACTTTCTTCTTTTTATCTCTTTGAATATTGCTTCTCTACCATTCTCTCCATTCCCCTTCTAGAACTCTCATTGGCTACTTATTAGATCCTCTATTTATAGTCCCCTTGTCTTCCCTTTCTCCCATGTTTTTCTCTTGATCTCTCTGTGCTGTGTTCTGGGTGAATCCCTCAGTACTATCTTCCAATTCACTAATTTTTCTTTCAACTGCACCCAGTCTGGACTCCATTTTGTTTAACGAGCTTTTTAATTTCAAAAATCAGTTTTTATTTCCAGGATTTCTATTATATATATGTATATATATATATACACACACACACATATGTGTATATGTGTATATATATACAATATATTTCTATTATATATATTTCTATTTCTATATAAACCTCCATGAGGTTTGGAGTTTGGAATTACCTAAGTGTCTGCTTCTGAATAATAGCTCCGTCGATGTATACAATCTTAAAAGAGTTGAGTTCTCTGTCACTGAGAAATTGGTAATGACTCCTGACTTTAAGAAGAGCTCACAGGGAAGCACTGTACTTGAGCAGTGATCAGCATGCATAGAGGATGGGACAGTACCAGATATCTATCATCTGTAACCTGATTACCATTGGTCCTCATCTTAAAATCATATAACGTTTGCACTGAAAGGTAATTCAGAATAGATTTAGGCCAAATCTGTTTCACAGAGGAGAAAACAGGGTCCCAAAGGGAGGGAACACATCCAAAGTCACACAATAAATTAGTGACCACATATGAGATGTGACTTCTCTGAATCTAGTCACTCCCAACTTATCCCAGGAGCCTGTTCTATTTGGCCATCCCCCTCTTTTTTTGTCTTTTTAATAAATTTATTTTATTTATCTATTTACTTATTTTTTGGCTGCATTGAGTCTTCGTTGCTATGCACGGGCTTTCTCAAGTTGCCACGAGTGGGGGACTACTCTTCGCTGTGGTGCGCGGGCTTCTCATTGTGGTGGCTTCTCTTGTTACAGAGCACAAGCTCTAGGTGTGCAGGCTTCAGTTGTTGTGGCACATGGGCTTCAGTAGTTGTGGCTCACAGGCTCTAGAGTGCAGGCTCAGTAGTTGTGGAGCACAGGCTTAGTTGCTCCGCAGCATGTGGGATCTTCCCAGACTAGGGCTCAAACCTGTGTCCCCTGCATTGGCAGGCAGATTCTTAACCACTGCGCCACGAGGGAAGCCCCATCCCCCTCTTGATTTGATCTGGATCCTGGATTCTGACTGCATCTTCTCCATCCAGCCTCTATCGTCTCCCCCTATATCCAATAGTCTTAAGGACATTTATTCATTCACTTACTAAAAAAAAGAAAAATGTATTGAGTGCCTACTACGAACCAGGCACTATGCCAGCCCCTGGGGATACAAAAGTTAATGGGACACATAGATGCAGCACAGTGTCGTAGGCAAATGTATGAATGTTAATGTTAACCTAATCTGGATTCAAACCTTGGTACCACAATTTACTATCTGTTGCCTTGGGCAAGTCAGAAGACCTTCTAGTGTCAGTTTCTGTAAAGCAGGCACCATTATACTTTTTCTTCTTACAATTGTCATGCGGAGTAAATGCGCATCTGGCCCAAGGCCTGGGATATAGTAGACACTTAAAAATGGTAGCCATTATAATTATAATTATTATTACAAAATAGTCTCTGTCTGATACACACACATACCTCGGAGCTCACAGAAAGTTATCAAGTCTTCTGCTAAGTCAGATTATTTATTTTATCTCAAAAGATCTTAGTCCAATTGACTGTCTGTGTAATCCACTTCTGTATTCTAGAGCCTCTGTCACTGACTCGCTGTGTGACCTTGGTCAGAACACTGCAGCTCTCTGAACCTCATTTTCCCCATCTGTATAATGAGAGGGTTAAACTACGAGGTGAAGGTCTCGTCTAGAACCGGTATTGCCACGACTCAACAGCCCAACACAGACTGAGGGCACTGCTGGTAGGCTCTCCTATTCTCAAGGCCAGTCTTGGCTATGCTCACAAGATGGCCTCTTAAGATCGAGGGTAGAAAGAGGGACCAGGAGAAAGACTGGTGGCTGTTCCTTCTTAAGGAAGGCTACCATGGTTCCTGGCTGTAAGACTCAAGGTCATGCCTCCGATTGGCTCCCTCTCTTTCACTCACAAATACCATCTGCCTTGCCATCCACTGGTGTTGGGGAAAGGGAGGGTAGGGGGTCTCTGACATCCTTTATGTTAGATGCTCTTCTCTGGGCCTCGCTTTACCTACTTCTTTGCCTATTGATTTGTTTCCACACAAGACTATGATTTCTTTGAGGGAGAAAATATGTCATTAAAAGATCACAGACTTTGGAATTACACTGATCTGGTTTCAAATCCTGACTCTCCCATTTAATAAATGTTCCTTTACATAATTATAGCTAATAATTACTGAGCATTTATGTTCCAGGCACAGTGCTGAATACTTTGCGTGATGTATCACCCTTAAGCCTCATAACAATATATTAAGTAGTTACTAGAGTCATCCAATTTGGTCTGCCATACAAGGTGAGAGGAAGAGGGGATACTTTGGGGGAGGTTGATTAGGGACTGCCTAAGAACTGATGTTACTTGCCCAGACATGGAAAGCAGCCAAGAGGTTCCGTGAGTCCAAAGCTGGGGTCAGAGGAGAGAACCCCTGTGAGGGTCACATCTATAGTTTGTGCAATTCATGTGCCAGATGTGCAGATGATAAATGAGCTCCAGAGAGAAATATCAGTTAGCATAAACTTTGTTTTTGGTGTCATCTTTTAAAAAGGATAGGGAAATCTCTGGTGGTCCAGTGGTTAGGACTCAGCACTTTCACTGCCATGGCCCGGGTTCAATCCTTGATGGGGGAACTAAGATCCCAAAAACTACATGGCGTGGCCAAAAAAAAAAAGAAAGGATATATATTTTTATTTTGATGGAGTCAGTTTTACCCATTTAAATATTTTCAAAAGGTTTGTCTTCTGCATTCAAGTCATTAATCCATCTGGAATTTATTTATTGTGAATGGTTTGAATTAGGGATCTTGTTTCCATTTTTTCCTAATATGGCATGCCAATTGTTCCCCCGTATCATTGATCCCTTATTAATTTATAAAACCACATCTATTTTGTACCAAGTTTTTGTATATAGATGGATGTGTTTCTGTGTTTTATTATTACTCAATTTGTTTATTCCCAAACCAGTCTTCCTTGGTACTGTTTTCATTAACATCTACGTTTTACATACCTTGGTGCTTTGCAGCACAAGTCTTTTCTGTTTTACTTGTTTAGAATTGTTTTGGCTATTCTTGTACTTTTCCTCTACTACATAAATTTTAGGATCAATTTCTCAAGGTCCTCAAAAAAATCTGTTGAGATTTTTATTACAATTACATCAAAGCTATAAATTATTGAGTGGAACCAAAATATTTCCCATATTAAGTCTTCACAAATATAAAAAATGAGTATCACTCTATTCAAGTCCTCTTCAAGTCATATAATAAATTTTAATTTTTTCATGTGATTCTTGCAAACTTTTTCTTGGTTTATTTTTAGGTAGTAATAAAATTCATGACTATTGTGAATAGGAGCTTTTTCTCTCTTTAATTTATTTGATAGTTTTTGGTGTGTAAGCTTGCAATTGGTTTTTTGTATATTGACTTTTTAAAATAAATTTATTTTATTTTTGCCTGCTTTGAGTCTTTGTTGCTGCGCGCGGACTTTCTCTAGTCGCGGCGAGCGGGGGCTACTCTTCGTTGCGGTGAGCAGGCTTCTCACTGCGGTGTCTTCTCTTGTTGCGGAGCACGGGCTCCAGGCGTGCGGGCTTCAGTAGTTGTGGCACATGGGCTCAGTAGTTGTGGCTCCCGACTCTAGAGCGCAGGCTCAGCAGTTGTGGTGCAGAGGCTTAGTTGCTCCATGGGATGTGGGATCTTCCCGGACCAGGGATCGTACCCGTGTCTCCTGCATTGGCAGGTGGATTCTTAACCACTGCACCACCAGGAAAGCCCTGTATATTGACTTTTGTAATTGCAAACTCAATATATTTTCTCATGAATTTTAATAGTTTACCCATGACTCTCTTGAATTTCATTTGAAGACATTCATATTATCTGTAAGCATTAACCGTTCTATCTCTTCTTTTCCCACCCCTATTCCTCTTTAATTTTATGTCCAGTTTTATTGCATTGGGCTACGATCACTAGTTTGATATTAAATCACAGTGGTGATAGAGGGCAGTCTGGCCTTGTACTGACTTTAAGGATGCTGCTTCCTGAGTTTCACCACTGAGTATAATACTTGCTGTAGGTATTTGTAAATACCCTTCATCAGGTGAAGAATATTCTCTTTTGTTCCTAGTATACTGTGTATTTTTATCATGAAAGAACTTAGAACGATAAAAAATGATTTTTATGAATCAGTTGAAAGATTCATTTGAATTTTTTTCTTTAAACTTTTAATTTACTTAATCACATTGATAATTTCTGGTTCTTGGAAGACTTGCCAGGATATCAGGTAGTTCGTGGAAATAAAAGTCAGAAACCAAGAAAATCAGCCAAGGTCACCAGCAAGCATCCTCTGGTTAGGGTTCCATCAACAGACTCTTAATACAGTAAGTCCATATATACGAACAAGTTCCGTTCTGAGAGTGTGCTCCTAAGTCCAATTTGTTAAAAAGTCCAACAAAGTTAGCCTAGGTACCCAACTAACACGATCGGTTGTATAGTACTGTACTGTAATAAGTTTATAATACTTTTCACACAAATAATACATAAAAAACACACACAAAAATAAAGAACATATTTTTAATCTTACAGTACAGTACCTTGAAAAGTACAGTAGTACAGTACAGCAGCTGGCATCCAGGGGCTGGCATCGAGTGAACAGGCAAGAAGAGCTCCTGACTGGGGGAGGGAGAGGAGGGGGGAGATGGTAGAGCTGAAGGACGGTCAGCAATAGGAGACGGAGGGCGAGCTGCAATTCCACTCACGCCTGACGTTGATGGCTTAGGTTCTGGTTCCTTGCTGGATTCAATTCTATCTACGCTCTTGAAAAAATGATCCAGTGATGTCTGGGTAGTAGCTCTTTTTTTCTCTTCATAGGTGACATGGTAGCACTGGATCGCATTCTGAACGGCTGCTGTAACCTTCGTGTACCATTCTACGTTCGGGTCCTGTGACTCAAAAACTAACAGTGCCGGGCTTCCCTGGTGGCTCAGTGGTTAAGAATCCGCCTGCCAATGCAGGGGACACGGGTTGAAGCCCTGGTCCAGGAAGACCCCCACATGCCGCAGAGCAACTAAGCCCGTGCTCCACAACTACTGAGCCTGTGCTGTAGAGCTCACAAGCCACAGCTACTGAGCCCACGTGCCGCAACTACTGAAGCCCGCGTGCCTAGAGCCCGTGCTCTGCAACAAGAGAAGCCACCGCAATGAGAAGGCCGCGCACTGCCATGAAGAGTAGCCCCTGCTTGCCGCAACTAGAGCAAGCCCGTGCACAGCAACAAAGACCCAACACAGCCAAAAATAAACAAGTAAATTTATTTTAAAAACTAAAACTAACAGTGCCTCCTCAAATAAAGGACATTCCCTTGCCGCTTCCTGTGTTGTGAATCTCTGGAGTTCTTCAGTTACTTCTTCTTCCTCTTGTCGCCCCATTCTCTCAATTATTTTCACTTTTGTTTCCATCATTATCACTTGGCACTTCTTAACAGTACCAGCTACAACACTGCTGCTTTTATGCTTGCTTCCAGACATCCTGGGCTACTGTACAGTACTGTACAATAAAGCACATAAAAGCACAACCACTTGTACAGGATGCATGCATGTGACAATGTACGCCAGACGCATGAACTAACTTACGTGATTGGACACGCGAACACACATTCGCATCTTTAAAAGTTCACAACTTGAAGGTCTACATGTAGGGGACTTACTGTACTATCACTGCACTGTCTTGAATGACTTCCCAACTGTCCCTGAACTTTGTCTTGTTCCCTCAAGATTCATAGCCCAAGGAGAAAGCATAGAATTTATTAAACCTCAGCTGTGCATTTTTGTTTTTTACATTTTGTACATACTATGTACCAAGCAGCGTTCTAAGAATATAAAATGGATTATCTCACTCAAGCCTCACAAAAACCCAGTGGCATAGGGAATAGTATCATCTCCATTATACAGATGAGAAAACTGGGTCTCTTTTGACAGAAGCACAGAGCAATTCAGAAACTTGCCTAAGGTCACACAGCTCATGGCAGAGCTGGGATTCGGATAGGCAGTCTGGCTCCCATGTCTGTGCTCTTAACAGCTGCACTGTGCCATCATGCCCACATTCTAGCTTCCAAAGAGTGGATAACGGAGTTCTGGCTCCTGCAGCCTCCCCAGAAGAGAATCAGGAAATGGACAAGGGAACCAGCCCTTGTCAACACCTACACACAGTAAATAGCAGGGCAGGTCTTCCAATCCAGGAGTGTGTGGTTATTGCCTAGGAAATGAAGCAGCCTCTAGGCGGGGGTGGTAGGGTCCGCCAGAGTGCGGGGAGGGGTGTGAAGGGGGAGGAGGGTCTTTCGGAGAAGGGCAGGCCTGGCTCAGCACAAGTGCCAGCCCCCAAGGCCTCTAAGGGCCTTGGGACCCAACTCCAAATCAGAGCTCCAGGCGCCATCCAGTGGCTACTGTGGAGATTGCAGGAGAAGAGCAGGCGAGAAAAGAAACCCCACAGAAGACAATCCTGGCCAGCACCAGGGAGGAGGGAAAGCAGGAGGCCTCAACTTTGCCTCAGTGCCACCCCCATCGTTGAGGTCCCTGTACAATCAGACCCCCGGTTCTCTCACTGTGATCTTGGACAGACAACTCTGCCCTCTAGGCCTGGTTTCCCGGCCGTAAAAAAAAAAAGGGGTTGGACGGGCACTTTTGCTCATCTGACCCTCAGGTCCAGGTGAGACCTCAATCATCCTGTCACCCTGTAGGTTAAGGCTTGGCTGGAAGTCACCTCCTCTGTGATTTCTCTCTCCTTACCCGCCCTTTGCTCCATCCCTTCACCTGAAGGGTCCCCTTTCTGCTACCGTTATAGTCAGGTGGACTTTACCCCCTCCAGCCCTGGGCTCCCCCAGCTCGGGGGCTTTTCTCAATCATCTTTCTCCCTCCTCACCATGGCCGGTGAGGGGCCAGGCATATGCGTGCTTAACAGTGCCTGCTCTGAGCTCTGTCCTCCTGGCTTCAAGCCCTGTGTGGTAGACAGAATAATGCACACCCCCTCCCCCCCCCCCAAAGATGTCCACATCCTAATCTCTGCAACCTGTGAATATGTTACTTTACATGGCAAAGAGCGTTTGCAGATGTGCTGAAGAGCTTGAGATGGGGAGATTATCATGGATTATCTGGGTCAGCCCAATATAATCACAAGGGTCCTTATGCAACAGAGACAGGAAGGTCAGAGTTAGAGAAGGGGGTATGATGCCAGAAGCAGAGGTTCAGGTGATGAGAGGAATTCGGGTAGTCTCTAGAAGCTGGAAAGGGCAAGGAAACAATTGCCTCCAGAAGGAATGCAGCCTTGCCAACCCCTTTTAGACTGCTAACCTCAAAAACTATTTGTGTGTTTTTTAAGCCTCTAAATTTGTGGTGATGATACAGCAGCCACAGGAAATGAAAACACACTGGTTCAGCTTCTTTTTTAAAAAAAATCATTTTTATTTGTTTTATTTATTTATGGCTGCATTGGGTCTTTGTTGCTGCGCGCGGGTTTTCTCTAGCTGCGGTGAGCGGGGGCTACACTTCATTGTGGCGCACGGGCCTCTCGTGGCGGTGGCTTGTCTTGTTGTGAAGCACAGGCTCTAGGTGCACGGGCTTCAGTAGTTGCGGCACATGGGTTCATCAGTTGTGGCTCATGGCTCTAGAGCACAGGCTTACTAGTTGTGGCGCACGGGCTTAGTTGCTCCGTGGCACGTGGGATCTTCCCAGACCAGGGCTCGAACCCGTGTCCCCTGCATTGGCAGGCAGATTCCTAACCACTGTGCCACCAGGGAAGCTCTAGTTCAGCTTCTTACTTGTCATGTGACTCTGGGAAACTTAACCTCTCTTTGACTCAGTTTCCTTGTCTGTAAAAGGGAATGATAAAGGTAATAATTCCTACCTCACAAGTTTGTGAGGATAAAATGAAAATACCTGCAAATCACTTTGAATAATGCCCAAGACTAACCATGTTAGCTATTAATAGTTAAAAGCTGCCATTAACTGAGAGCCTAACACGTAGTACCAGGCACAAGGTCAGATGCCTTAGAATAATTTCCCCCATTCTTACCATCACCCTTGGGCATAATTCAATCCCCATTTTACACATAAGGAAACAAACCCAGAGTAATTTGCCCATAATCACTCTAGGACTGGAAGCATTTTCATCTTTGCACTTGGGAAATTGTACCGGTTTGTGCTCTTTACCTAAAGAGGGTTCGTTTATATTTTGTTTTATTGGAGGTAAAGCACAGGCTGGGAAGGCTACTCTGGGCCAGAGGTCCTGGCTGACAACCCCTCCTTTTCCTATCTAGTGCAGGGAGATAAAATCCAGGCGAAACTCACCTATCCTCCCCGCTCCCGTCCCTTTAGGGGATTCGATTACTGCCTCCAGCTCCTCACCAACACCTCCGCCCCCGCCCCGCCCAGTTCGAACAGTTTTTGAGCCAGACTCGGGGACACCAGGAGATAGGCACGGCCAGAGAGCGAGGTGTCCGATCCGCTGGGGGATGGAGGGGCGCAGACTTGCCCAGACCCCAAGGGTACCCGTGGAGCCCCCTCCCTTCCCGCAGCCTACATAAGGAGCCATCTGTTCTCAGCTGAATAAACAAGCGGGGGGAAGCAGCTCCCGGTCCCCTGCCCCCCGGCCCGACCCCCGCACAATGCGCCTTTCTCCGAGGAGACGCCGCCCGGGCGCCGCCGGAGCGCGCTCCGTCTGGCCTCCCCTCCGCCTGGCGGCACAGCAAGACACGCACACCGACCCCGTGGAAACCAGATTTTTTTGTTCTTTTTTTTTTTTTTTTTTTTGTAAGAAAAAGAAAACAAAAAAAGAAATCCTACAAAGAACTGAGCGCAGCACGCGTCCCCCACATCCCCTCCCACGATCCCCCGCAGTCCGGCTTCTGGTCCAGGCGAGGCCAGCTCGAGCGCAGCGCTGGGAGCCCGCCAGCGCCTCCTCCCCTTCAGCCCAAGCCTGGGGGACCCAGGTTCTGCCCGGCCCCAGCGCCCGGAAGGCGCACGAGGGGGCCCAGTCCGCGGGGCCGCCCCCCTTGCCCGGGTCAGGGCCACCAGCGGCCCTCACTTCTGGGTGGCCAGTTGGTTCTCCAGATCCTCCAGGCGCGCCGTCAGCTGGGCCAGTGAGCGGTTAAGGAAGCCGCCAGGGCTTGCGGGGGTCCCTTCTCCCCTCCAGCCCGCGCCCCTGGACCCAAAGGATATGATTCTGCGACAGACTCTCGAGCGCCCCCAGCGTGCGGCCCTGGAACTCCACAAGACTTTCGCACTCGCAGGGGCTCCGAAGCTCTGTCCCCGCGCTGATGCCCTCCTCTGGCAGCCGGGCACAGGGAGTGGGGGAGGGAGAAGCTGGAGGAGGGCCAACCGGCCCTGGCTGAGGCTCCCCGATATCCCTCCACCCGGCCTACGGCTGGCTGAGTGTTCGGGTTTGGGATTCAGACAGACCTGGGATGAGTACCGGCTAGGTAGCTGTGACGTATTGGAAAACCCCCTCAACCTTTCTAAGCCTTAGTTTCCTTACCTGTAAAAATGGATACAATGAGAACACCTATTCGTCCGGCGGTGCTCAGGATTCAGTGATTTTCGTGTGTGCATGTGTGTACACATCTTAGAAGGTTTCTCAAACCTTGATGCTCATTGGAATCACCAGATCTTGTTAAAATATAGATTCTTGTTCTCAACAGGGAAGGGGCTGAGACACTGCATTTCTAATAAACTCCCAAGTGACGCTGATGCTGCTGGTCTGTGGACCACACTTTGAGTAGCAAGAGTCCACGGCAGCACTGTTCAAATGAAACTTGATGTAGTGATGGAAATGGTCTGTATCTGCCTTGTCCAGTGTGGTAGCCACAACACACAGGTGGTTATTTAACACTTGAAATGTGGCTAGTGCACCTGAGGAACTCAATTATTTAATTTAATGTAATTTAATTTAAATGGGCCTATGTAGCTAGTGGCTACCTTATTGGAGGGTGCAGATCTAGAGCATTCCCTGACGCAAGGAAACGCTTTATAGGGTATTTCAACGAGGCCAATGGTTCTCCAAGTGTGGTCCCTGGACCAGCAGCATCAGCATGGCCTAGGAAGTTATTAGAAATTCAAATGATCAGATTCCACCCCCAACCTACTGAATCAGAAACTCTGGGGTTGGAGCCAACAATTTGTGTTTTAACAAACCTTCCAGGTGAGTCTGAGGCACACTAATGTTTAAGAACCACTGATCCAGGGGACTTCCCTGGTGGTCCAGTGGTTAAGAATCCCCCTTCCAATGCAGGGGACATGGGGTTAGATCCCTGGTGGGGGAACTAAGATCCCACATGTCGCAGGGCGGGGGGGGGGGGGGACTAAGCTCGTATGCCAAAACTACAGAGCCTGTGCGCTGCAACAAAAGATCCCATGAGCCCCACGCAGCCAAAAATAAAAAACTATTTTTTTAAAGACCCACTGATCCAATTCTATTTCCTCATACATTTCAACATCTCTGAAATCAAAACAGTTGCCTTACAGTTAAATTTGGCATCCTTTTTTTCTCAGGAGTATAGAAAATAATGAATCTTACAATGGATGTTATCTTAGATTCACTGAATTCTGTAAATGTGGGCCATTTTTAATATTACACTACAATGCCTGGCACTTGGCCTTCAATACAGAGTTGCTGTTATGATTTAAAAGTTATATCTTAGTCTGTATGTCATGTTTATCAATGGTATTGATAACAGTTCCAGAAAGGCTCCTAACTTTGCAGATGGGGAAATCAAGGAAATAAATAGATATTAAAAATGTATATACTTAATACACATCTTTGTGTACCTGAAACACACCCAGTCCTGCCCCTTTGCCGGGTCTGTAAAGTTGAATTCCAACAAGGTAAAGGGCTTATGATGTGGCTCCCCTTACCAATGCTGAGTTGGGCGTGGCTTTGAACAAATTCCCCCCAAATTATTCTGAACGCCCACTAATTTGCGGAACAGGTAGTTTAGTCCAATGCTTCCTACACTTTAACATAACACTAATCCCCTGAGGGTCTCATCAAAGTGCAAAACTGTATTCGGTAGGTCTGGAGAGCGCTGGAAATGTTGTAGTTTTAACAAACCACTAGGTGACAGCCCTGCCGCCGGTCCACGGACCACACTTTGAGTAAAGAGGTTCTGTCCAGCGAGCCCATCCCCTGGCTGTCACTCAACGAAGGGGGCGGGAACGAATAGGACCGGGAGATGTCGGAGGGTGAGCAGTGAGAGAAGGGGAGGGGTCCCGAGACCGATGTGCTCACCCGGGCAGATGCTGCCTTTGAGGTTCTCCAGCAGGTGCGTCATGGTGCTGAAGTCGGGGGAGTAGGACACGTGCAGCTCGGCTGGCTCCGAGGCGATCTCTCGCAGCTCCTCCTCCACCGCCTTGCCTACGCCCACGGCGTACATGACGATGCCTGCAGGGTCGAGGGATTCATGGGCTACCCTAGGCCTCAGGAAAGCCGCCTGCCCGCATCCATCCCAACCTCAGGCCAGCGCGGCCCGAGCCGAGCCCACCTTCCTCCTTGGCGCGCGCCGCCCACACTGAGACGTCATCCTGGGAGCGGCCGTCGGTGAAGACCAGGCCCACGCGGGGCACGTTGAGCGCCCGGGGCCGCGCGCCCTGCGCCTCTGAAAAGCTGTGCTCCACCATGTGGCGCAGCGCAAGCCCGGTCATGGTGCCGCGCTCCATATACTCCACAGCCAGGACCGCCTGCTTCACCTCGGCCGCCGTGCCGTAGCGGCCCAGTGGGAACTCGGTGCGCACGCGGCTGGAGAACTGCACCAGCCCCACGCGCGTGCCTTCTGGGGACACGTCCAGGAAGTCCACGATCTGGTTCACGAAGCGCTTCACCAGCTCGAAGTTCTGCGGACGCACGCTCTTGGAGCCATCGACGAGCAGAACCAGGTCCACGTGGCCTTCCCGGCACCCTACACCCACCCGAGGAGAAGAGCTGAGATTAAGGGATCAGATCCTTGGCTGGCAGCAGCCACCTGCTCATTCATTCACTCGCAAACATTTATTATAATAATAACAGGTACTATGTGTGACGTCCTTCCTATGCCAGGCACTGTGCTCAATAATGATAATTATTATTATCATCAGTGGCATCGTTATCATCTTTGCCATTTATTAAGTGCTTAGCACAAGCCAGGCAATGTGCTAAAAGCATCTTTTTAATCATCATCATCACCACAATAGCTACCATTTATTGATCATCTACTATGTATCAGACAGAATTCTAAACACTTTACCACTACTAACAATAATAAATAAAAACGGAAACATTACTATTTGACAGCTTACCATGTACCAGGCACTGGGCTAGGTGCTTTTTTTCTTTTTTTTTTTTTTTGTGGTACGTGGGCCTCTCACTGTTGTGGCCTCTCCCGCTGCGGAGCACAGGCTCCAGACGCCCAGGCTCAGCGGCCATGGCTCACGGACCCAGCCGCTCCGCGGCATGTGGGATCTTCCCGGACCGGGGCACGAACCCGTGTCTCCTGCATCGGCAGGCAGACTCTCAACCACTGCGCCACCAGGGAAGCCCAGGCTAGGTGCTTTATATATTTTTTTCTCAATTCTCCCAATAACCTTGGGTATTATCCCCATTTTCTAAGAATCTGAGATTGTGGAGGATAAAGTCATTTATTTGCTCTGGCTTCCACCACTAGTAGTGGCTGAGCCAGGATTTGAAGCCAGGTCTGTCTGACCCCAAAACCCAAGCTCCTAATCTCTCTACAAGATCGCCTCCCCTGTTCTGAGACAGGGACCTTGCTAGGCCCTGAAGGAGGTTCGCCAATAAATGAAACATAATCCTGAGCCATAGGATATCAGGATAGAGAAGAGCAGTGAGGCATGCCATTTGCTACCATCAAGGAAAGTGCTTGAATAGAGGGGCTTGCAGGGAGCAAGGTAGAAGTAATTCATTCTTCCTGGAGTTAGTGAGGAAGGCTGCATGGAGGTAGTGACATGTGATTTGATCTTCAGGGATGAGCAGGAGTTCTCCAAGGCAGGAAGGGACATTCTAGATGTTGGGGGCAATGTGTGTAGAGGCATGGAAGCTGGGAGCCCTGGACACGTTTGGGAATGGGCAGGCCAGTATGGCTCAGATGTTCAACTTTGTCAGGAGACAGGCTGATGGGGCTGTCTCAAGCTAGATTATAATGACCTAAAGCGGTGGTTTCAAAAATTTGACCACAACCCACAGTAAAAAAAATAATAACAATAATTAATAATAATAATGTAACAATACATCGTGATGCACCTATACTCACATATAACTAAAATTAAGTTTCGTGAAACAATACTTACTCTTTCTACATCCATGCAGTAAACTCTATTTTCTCTCTTTCTTTTTTTAAAAAAAATTCTAGTTTTTTTTTTTTTTTTTTTTTTTTGCGGTATGCGGGCCTCTCACTGTTGTGGCCTCTCCCTTTGCGAAGCACAGGCTCCGGACGCGCAGGCCTAGCAGCCATGGCTCACGGGCTTAGTTGCTCCGCGGCATGTGGGATCCTCCCGGACCAGGGCACGAACCCGTGTCTCCTGCATTGGCAGGCGGATTCTCAACCACTGCGCCACCAGGGAAGCCCAAAAAATTCTAGTTTTTGACCCAGTAATTTGATTTTGTTATCCACTGTGGTTACACCCGCTATTTGTGTATCCACTGTGGTTACACCCACCATTTGAAAAACTCAGGGGTAAGGCATTTGATCTTCATTTTGTAAGCACTGGTGAGCCACAGAAGGCTTTCGAGCAGGGGAGAAATGTGATCAAATATGTATTTTTTTCTACCCTGGCAGCAGGGTAGAAGATTGAAGGGAAAGACATTGAGGCAGGTCAGGGCACATCCTCCAACTTCCAGCACCACCAGTGCACACACACACACACTCATACCACATTCTTGGGCCACAGCGAGGACAGGACAGAGTCAAGGATACTCATAATGTGGGCAGTGGGTCAGAGGCAGACAGAACCCCCTCCCACCCATAACTCACGGCTGCAGCTCTTGCCATCTGCCTGGAGCTGCCACCGCTCAGGGCACAGGCAGCGGTAAGAGAAGCCCTCACTCACGCACTGGAACTCGCATCCATGGTCTACGCCATTGCACAGGTCTTGGGCTTAAAGGAGAGACAAGACAGAACGAGTCAGGGTGGACTCCACCAGCTAAGATCCCTCGTCTCTCTGCACAAATGCAGGAGACCCCTCCTCACCCTGACAGCTCCTGCCGTCGGGCAGCAAGTTGTAGCCCCCTCTGCAGCTGCACCGTGGCCCACCAAAGGTGCTAACACACTCATGCTGGCAGCTGTGGTTCCCAAAGCTGCAGTGGTCAATGGCTGGTGGGAAGGAAGAGACAGCAAGATGTCACTTCTGACTGGAGCCATCAGAGACCTCGGTCCAGATGCTAACTGGGGGGTTCACTCACCCCTGCAGCTCCTCTGGTCCTGCTGGAGTACAAAGCCAGCTCGGCAGCGACAGAAATAGAAGCCCGGGGAGCTGACGCAGTGATGCTCACAGCCATGGGTCCCTTCAGTGCACAGGTCGAGGGCTGAGGAAGAGGTGAGGTCAGGCTATGCCCTGGGGCTGCCCTTCTCAGCCCTGACAGCACAACTACCTGGGGAGCTTTTAAAAAATACCTATGCCCAGACCCCAACCCCCCCCCCCAAATCCTGATTTAATTAGTCTGGGGTGGTACCCAGCCATCTGTGATTTCTCCAAGCGAAGGCCCCCTTCCTACTGAGCCAAGCGGCCCTCCCAATCCAAGCCCCAGATGTATCCCAGTGGGCTCATGACTGAGCCAGGCATAAGAATGGGAATCCACAGTTGTAGAAGACAGGACCCCTGCCCTCAAGATGTTCACTAACTCACAGAGGAGGACCAGAGTTAGTGAGGCTCTGCCACTTTACCTGTCTGAGCCTCTATTTCCCCATCTGCAAAATGGGGATGAACAGATGGAAGAGAACAATTGCTATTTACAACTGCCTCCTGAGGAGGGTGAACTATTGGCTTCGATGTGCAAACATGGCCTAGAGCTGAGCTGGGGAATAGGGGCTGGAGAGAGATGAGATGCCCTGCATAAAAGTGTGAGAATGTGGGGTTCCTAGAAAAGAGATGGGGAGTGAAGAGAGCAAAAAAAGAACAAGAGAGATGGTGTGGAGATGATTTACTGTAGGTTGAGTTTGCCAATGGAAAATCCCCTACAGTGGGGTGACTGAGGACTTTCAGGATCAAGGGTGCCTAACATTCAATTATAAATAATGGGTGTTTCTTTTTCTGTGTGTGTGTTTGACTTCACTTAGATGTAAGTCACACCTCTGTCCACCCCCCACCTTTACTAAAATAGACGTATGCACGACTTAACATATAAACACACATGCCCTTGTGTGCACAAGTGAGTCAACCAAGGAAGAGGCTGATGTACATGCACAGGACAAGAACAGCATGTGTGATTGAGAAACTGCGTGAGGACCCATAACTTGAATTCAGAAGAAGCTCAGAGCTAGAGGTGATCACAGAATGTAAGCACTTGGGGAATTCCCAGAGATCTTGAGAAGGGTTTTGAATGTTCACAGGTCATCAAATGGGGTTTCACGCCAGCCTTTTCTAAGCCCCAGAAACAAGAAGACCTCAGCTGACATCTGGGTTATTGGAAACACAGGACCTCTTTTTCCAGAATGTTGTGAGGTTGAGAGATGATGCATGTAACGCTCCTAGCTTAATGTCTAATGCTAATCTGGCATACAGTAAATGGCAGCTGCCGTTATGATCAAAGGATTGGACATATATACACGGGGGGGGGGGAGGAATCCCAACTGTATAAGCAAGGCATTGTGTGTCATAGCTTTTCAGAAAGCAAAAATGAAGAACCAGGCCTTGAGAGATCTGCAGGTACAAAGAAGAGTGGCAAGAGCAGCCCAGGTGAGCAGCCCGGAAAGAACTGAGATGCAGAAGCAGGAATGAGCAGTGTATATGGGGGTGGGGAATGTAGGGGATGTATGGAGACCCCAAATCTGTCAAGTAACAGAAACAGTAAGGATATGCCTGTGAAATTACACAAGTTTGGGAGCTATTTTGGAGCCAGGTAGGAGATAAGCCTGAAAGAGGGGGGAGAGAAGGCTATAGAAAATACACTTAACTGTATTAACTGTATGACCTCTGTGAGGTCAACATTTCTAGCCCTGGTCCCACCAAGGACTTACGTGACCCCAAGCGACACCTTCCCTTTCCTAGACCTGTAAAGTGAGGGAGCTGGACTTTGACCTGCAAAGGCCCTTCCAGACTCATTGTACTGATGCTAGGCCAATGGGGGGCCACAGAAGGCTCAGGACCAGTGAGACTGAAGGGTGGGGGTAGCTCTCACCCAAACAGCTCTTGGCATCTGCTGCTAGCCTGTAGCCGGGGTTGCAGGCACAGTGGAACGTGCCAGGGGAGCTGACACATTGGTGCTGGCAGCCGTGTCCCCCCTCAGCACACAGGTCCTTTCCTGAGGACATGAAAGAGTAGAATCAGCAGGGGACAGATGGGGAGAACCCTCCAAGAGAGAGCTGAATGCGGTCACAGCAGACCCCATGCTCAAGGATGTCTTTAGATGGAATATGACTCGGTTGAGAGGGGCCAATACAGGTGGAAGGGCTTAGGGAAAGTATAGGGCCTCAGTGGCCCCTGTGAATAGGCTCGGAAGACGGGAGCACGGGGCCAGAGGTGTCAGTGGGATAAGGGAGGACTACACGGTGTAAATAAAGTAGAGGAAGAAGAGAGATGCTAAATCAAGGTAAGCGGCATAACTCAAGGTGTGACGAAAACAGATCTTGCAGTATTGTGGGAGGAGCTAAGACGAGAGTGGGCGGGGTCATCCCCAAGTGGGCGGGGCTTGACTCCCGGGTGGGCGATGGCTCTCAGCCTTGAGGGGTGGTGCGTCTTGCGTAGAGAGGCGGTTCTGGAGTTAGACATTAAGCCTGTGGTAAACCACAACAGCTCATCAAGGTACGCGGGCACGTTGAACGTTGCTCCTTGTGGGCGAAGCCTTGAGCAAAAATGGGCAGAGCTGGAATTCCACACAACCCTCGGTAGGCCAGGGCAAACTCCACGCCCTGTTGGGCGGGGCTAAAGATGGCGTGGGCGGGGCCAGCCGGGAGTGGAATGGGATTCACTGTGGTGGGAATGGGAATCGGAGCGGTTGGAGAGCTCGAGTCTCGCTCCAGCGCTCCCCTCACTCACGACACAGCCGGCGCTGGAACTGAAGGCCAAATTCCTGGATACGGTCGAAGGACTCGACGAGGAAGACGTGCTCGTCCAGCGGGGGAGACGCCATGGCGCGCAGGGAGGCCACGTCCGCGCGCTGAACCCCCACGGCGTAGATCTCGATGCCGCGGGCGCGCGCCTGCGCCGCCACTTCGGCCACGCGATCCTGGGGCCGCCCGTCGGTCACGATGACAGCGACGCGCGGCACGCGCGCCTCCGGCGGGCGCGCACCCTCGGCCACACTGAAGGCCACGTTCATGGCATACTGGATTGCCAGCCCGGTCATGGTGCCCTGCGCCAGTGGCACTAGGGCGCGGATGGCGCGCTCCATATCTTCTCGGCGTGAGAAGGTTCCGAGCCGGAAGACGCTCTGCACTTGACTCGAATACTGGATCACGCCGACGCGCGTGGCGTTGGGCCCCACATCCAAGCTCCGGAGGAGGCCCACCAGGAACTGCCGCATCGTCTGGAACTCGAAGGGGCGCACACTGCGCGAGCTGTCAATCACGAACACCAAATCCAGGGGCCCAGTACGGCACCTGGGACCTGAGAGGAGATCAGGGAGGACTTTCCTAGGTTAGCCAAGCCTCACCTCCCGGGATAACCCCACAGAAATCCAGGGCGGAATGGTGCTCTCCCAGTGTAACAGCGCCCAGCACAGTCTTAACCTAGCAAATGCAGGTTAGCTCCATCCACTCACGCAGCATCTGAGGAGGGCCTGGGCTGGGAGACAGCACCAAATCTCTATCCTACAGCTCTGAGGGCTATACTGAGGAGGTGTTATCCATTTGGGAGGTGGGCGAGGGGACGTCGCAAACTCAAATGCCTACGGGAGCTAGGCAGGCAACATAAATAAATGAGTGAATGTGTTGGGTTAGGACGGAGGACCCAGAGAGCCCGTATAGCTCATAAAGTGGGCAGCTCCAGACAAATGTTGCCTTGCAGCCGTGAGGACCCCATGTTGGCAGATCTTCGGTCCTTTCAAGAGAAGCCCGAAATTGGGGTTTTTATGTGAAGTCTCCTGACTTTTTTCAATTAACTTAAAAAAAATTAAACTCCAACTAAGCCCAACTTGGGTACCTCCAAGCCACATCCTACAGATGGGAAAACTGAGGCCCAGAGAACCCAACCCCTATGGTTCCAAAGCTCTTGTTTTTCTCTCCCCAGCAGGCAGTTGGCTGCAGATGGAGAACTGCTTTTGCTCCCCTCCCCCTGCTTCTGAGGGCTGGGCTCTGGCTCACCTGCGAACTGGAGCTGGGTTTCCCAGGGCTGGAGAAGGAACAGCAACATGGGCAGCAGCGAACATAGAAGCCCCTTCATTGCCCTCGGGGAACAGAGAACAGAGGTATCAGAGCCTGAAGGGAGGAAGGAAAATGGCAAAGCAATAGAATTTGCAGAGCGCTTATTCTAGGTGATGGGCATTTTGAGGGGGAGGAGGGTCATGGGTTTATTTTACTAATCTCTCTAGTTTTGTGTATGTTGAAATTTTTTGTAATAAAAAAATTTCATCACGGTGAGATTGCTGGAAACACAAGGAATTCCGCTTTGCAGAACTGCAGAAGAGTAAATAAATAGAAAGTAGATTAAAAAGATACAGAATTTAAAAAGGAAAAGCCTTGGAACTTCCCTGGTGGTCCAGTGGGTAAGACTCCACGCTCCCAATTCAGGAGGCCTGGGTCTGATCCCTGGTCAGGGAACTAGATCCTGAATGCCACAACTAAGACCCGGTACAGCTAAATATATAAATAAATATTTAAAATAAAATAAAATAAAAAGGAAAAGCCTTTCCTTAATGCCAGCCACGATGTCAAACGTTTCTCATGCATCGTGGCATTCATTGAACCCTCTCGACAGTTCTATGGGTCTAAGGCTGCTGTTGTTCCCATTGCACAGATGAGGAAACAGGCTCAGAAAACTTCAGCGCTAGTACCCAAAGTCGCGCGGCAAGAAAGTGGCTGCACCAGGATATAATCCGAAGCCTGTGGGGTTCCGAGAACCAGCCCGCGTGAACCTTTGAAGAGGGAAACCATTCCCCACCGCGCCCCCTCCTCTCTGCACACAAGGCGCCTCTGTGTGACTGTCCTCCCGCCCACCCCCCAACCCACCCCTCAGCCAAACAGGCACCTCCCCAATGCAGGCCTGCATCGCGTTGGCCTAAACCCTCCACGCAGATGAAGTCGCGACTTGGCGCCGCCCCTTCCCGCCAGCTCTCAGGAGACGCCGCCAGGGGGGGCCTTCGCGCGTCTGGCTGCGTTGGTTAGGCGGCCGTGGGAAGCCCACATCTGCCCAGCAGGTGCCCCTGCCCAAAGCAAATAGGGGGCTGGGAGCCCCAGGGCCTTGGAGATAAGGCCCGGGCAGAATATATCCGGCGCTAGGGCCAAAGAGCAGAACTGCGCAGGGTTTCAGGGACAGTGGCATTGGACGCGCCCCGGACGCGAGCCGGCCCGGGCCTCGGAGCGCAGCCATGGACACTGTGGGGGCAGGTGAGCGCTCACTCTCCCGCGGCCCTTGGCGACGCCCCTTGAGAGTCATGAAGGACTCCCATTGTACAGAGGGGAAAAGTGAGGCCCAAGAAGGTGGCCCGCCGAGCTGCAAAGGAACCTAGGACTCCTGGCTCCCCTTCTCCCTTCTGAGCTGTCTGGCAACCTGGTCCCTAGGCGTCACCTCTTTTCCTTCCATTCGCTCCCTGGGGTCCCCACCCCACCCCCACCCCCGCACCCCCTGCTGAAGCTGTGTTAGCCATTTTTCTGTTTCTGTTTCTTGGCAGAGGGGGCCAGCTGCCCCTAATCCAACCGCAGCCCCGCCCCCCTCCCCAATTCCGTGAATGGTCCTATTCTGAGCAAGGTCGGGTGCCTGGGGGGAGCGACAGGCGCCCTTCCCGTCCTGGATCCTCACCGTCTTCGCCTTTCAGGCCTGGTAGAGGAACAAAAATCCCTCTGGCATGACCCGTCATGGGAGGGTGACTAAGCCAGATGTGCCAGCTGGAGGTGGGAGGGTGTGGAATGCCTTCTCCAGCTTGGGCCACAGTCTAGGCAGGTGAGCACCCCTGCGGAGTATGAGGGTAAAGGCACAAGGGGCCTTCGCTGCCTCCCATCCGTTCCTACCTGCAGAAGGCTCTGAGCCCCTAAACTTTGATTAAGTTTCCCCTTATCCTGCTCTTGGCCTGAGCCAACATCTCGCCTGGCACCCCACCTCCACCCAATCCTAGAAAGTCGAAATAGCGCTTTCCTCAAAGTTCATCACCTTTCCAACCCCTCATTCTACAGAGGAAGAAACCAGGACCAGAGAGGGTAATGTCTTGCCCAGGTCACACAGCAACGTGGCAAGGTGACAAGGCTGACACTAGAATCCGGAGCGCCTCTGAGGCGGTTAATCATTGCTTTAAGAAGAAATGCCCTTAGGGTGGGGAAAGTGGACACTTGAGGGAGGAGAGGCCTGCGAATAATTCCTCAAGAGTTGGCTGAAGAATAAACACTTTGAGGGCGTTCGGGGGAGCGGCGGGGGGCTGGTGGTTCCTGGAGGGAGGAGGTCAGGGAAAAATTCCCCCCTCTCCATTTTGGCGGCCGTGCTGCTGGGGCCTCAATTTGGAAAGGACCCTACATAGATGGGGAAGGGCACGGCAGGTCAGACGGGGGCATCGTAGGCGGTGCAGCCGCGCTTAAATACGGTCGCCTGATCTGGCTGGATGCCTGCTCCCCGCAGACCCCTCAACGCACCCAGGCCCTCTGACTCACCTGAGCCTGCCGGACAGCTCGGAGGCGCGGCCGCGGAGTGGAGCCGACGGGCGGAGCCTCCCGGGCAGTTGGACCAGGTAACGGCTCGGGCAGCGTGCCCAAGGTGCGGACGGCCAGGCAGCTGGAGCGAGTGGAGGCAGCGGCCGCATTTAACCCGGGGGCTGGCGGGTGGGGAGGGGGAACGCGGGCCGCGACCCCTCCCACTGGTAGGAAGCTACCCCCCTTCCTCCGAGGGCTGGGGCGGGGCCAGCGCGGCGACCCCTGCTCCCGCCACCCCTGGAGCTGCAGACGCCAGCTGCGGGGCCGGAATCGGGCTACAGTTGGAGGCTGGGCGGCTACGCTCTCCGCAGCTGGAATGCGTTGGAAGCCTCCGAGGCCCTTCCCCGGGGAGAGCCCCAAGGGGCGGAGCGGGGCCTGGCTCGGCCGCCGGCTGCTTGGCTCCGCTTCCGAGGGCGCGGCCCGGCTCTTGTCCCCCGCCGTCCCCTCCAGGGGTGGGGAGAGGCCCCGCACTCGGATCCTACGAAGAGGGTAAAGGGTTCAGAAAGGCAGCCTCAGGGTTCATTGCTCTTCCCAGGCCCCACCTGGTGGTCCCTCAAATTCCGCCATCACCGACGCCTTTCCAGGGTCTCTGCAATTACTTAGGTCTTGGGCCCATCACCCTCACCCATCAAAACTCCCAGGCGGCGATGCCACCAGGCCCCTAGGCTCTAACTGGCCCACTCCACAGGGCCGATGGAGGCCCTGTAATCAGGAGAAGGAAAGCTAAGACAGCAACAGGCGCCTTCTCTTGGGAGAAAGGGGGTTGAGAGTGTTGCTTTAACCTGGAAAAGACGAAAATATTCCCCCAGGATCCTGGGCACACAGTTTGGGGGCCCGTCCATTTTTCCAGGCATCTGCAGGTAGGCGAGAGGGCGCTCTGGTCCAGGGGTCCAGCAAAAGCTCGCGCCCATCAAGACTGCACCGGGATGGGTTCCCCCCAGGGTGCAGGGAAGCCAGGCACCCTCACAAACTCTGCCTCCATCACAAGACCGGCACAAGCGGGGCCTTTGTGCCTCTGGGGCCTCTCCCCAGTGCTCCAGGCTGCAATGGGCATGGAGCCAGACCTGCGGAATGGCACCTGGGTGGTCCCGGGTGGTCTCCAGGCAGACCTCAGTGAGCACCACGCAACCCAAATATTTAGCCCACAGCTTGCACCCAAGTCCCCTCCCTTGCCTAAGCCTTCTTCTCTTTGACCCCGAGGGGGCAGACCTAGAACGGTCCCTTCCTCCCATACATTGCATTCCACCTGCCCCCTTCGGGTGCTATGCCACCTCGCCCCTTGACGCTCCCTGCTGCGGGCGGCCGGCCTGTCCCCACTCCCAGGTCATCCGCAGAGCCCGCCTCGGTCCTGAGGGAAGGTGTGCGCCAGTGCCTACAGCAACAGTGCGAGCAAACGGTGCGGATCCTGCACGCCAAGGTGGCCCAGAAATCATATGGAAATGAGAAGCGGTAGGTCCCTCAGTGGCCCTCCAAGGTCCCTGCGACCTGACCTTCTGCCCTATGTGCCCCTCCCTTTTTAGTGTCTTTTAGAACCTGGAGAGGACTCAGGGCTCAGCTATTGGCCAATCAGGGGTCTTTTCCTTCAGCCACCATCCGCCTTGACTTTGGTTTATAGCAGAACCTTCCTGTGAATTTCTAGTCTCCATTCACTCACTCATTCACCCAATCATTCATTCTTCCATTCCACAACTACCTACTGAGTGCTTATCATGTGTCAGGCTCTCTGGCACTGCTGGGCATCGGGCATACAGTTGAACAAGACAGCTATGGTCCCTGCCCTCCTGGCATCTTCACTCTAGGGTGGGAGAGACAGACAATAAACTCCTCACAAATCAGTAAACAAGAGGCTTCCAGATTGTGATGAGAGCTAGAAAGGAAATAGAACGAGGTAAGGTGATAGAAACTGAGGAGCAGGGATGTACTTTAGCTAGCAAGATCAAGGTGGTAGAAAGGCCCTTTAAGGAGGTGACTTCTGAACTAAGACTTGAATGTGAAAATGGAGCCAGACATGAGAAGATCACGGGGAAGCGTGTTCCAATTAGAAGGAACAGAAAACACAAAGACCTTGACACAGTACTAGCTTGTCCTGTTCCAAGACAAAAGATGTTAGAGTTGGGCTTCCCTGGTGGCGCAGTGGTTGAGAGTCCGCCTGCCGGTGCAGGGGACACGGGTTCGTGCCCCGGTCCGGGAAAATCCCACATGCAGTGGAGCGGCTGGGCCCGTGAGCCTGCACATCCGGAGCTTGTGCTCCACAACGGGAGAGGCCACAACAGTGAGAGGCCCACATACCACACACACACACACAAAGATGTCAGAGTGGCTGCGATTAGAGAAAGAGGTGGGCATTGCAGGAAGTCAAGTTGGGGAGGTAAGCAGGGCCCAGATCATGTGAGGACTTTGAATTTAAACCACTGGAGGATTTTAAGAAGATGAGTAACACACTCTAAAAAAATTTTTTAAAAAACACATTCTGGCTGCTGTGTGAAAAACAGGTTGAAGCGGGTAGGAGTGGAAGCAGAGAGACCAGTTGGAAGGCTGATGCAGAGGTCCAGGCAAAAAGTGATGGCAGTACAGGGACGAAGGTGGAGGTGGTGAGAAGTCAGTGGATTCTGGATATGTTTTAAAGGTAGTGGATAGGACTTACAGATGGACTGAATGAGGAATGTGAACGAAAGAAAGATTCGGGTGTTAATGGGGTTCACAGTCATGGAGAAACCTGGGGAGAGCGGTGAGAAAGGTGTGGGTGGTGGGGGGAATCAAGGATTCTGTCGGGTCTTTGCTACCTTTGAGACACCTACAGGACAGTCAAGTGGAGATGGATACACGAGTCCAGCGCTTACATGTCTCCGCAGGTTCTTCTGCCCCCCGCCCTGTGTCTACCTTGCAGGTCCCGGATGGAGGGTGAAGCCAGTGCAGGGCCAAGGTGAGGGCGGACTCCAGGGATGCCGGGCGCCTCCCTCTGTAAGGGGACCCTCAGTAGGGCTCGGGAGCAGGGCGGTTCTCAGTCGCAGTCTCAACGCGCCCTCTGGCGGCGAGAACTAAGCTTGCCTGACACTTGAGTCCTTCCAGAGCCCGCTCGCGTCCCTTTCCAGCCCACCAGGCAGGGGAGACCGGGCCCATCGTCTGCGGTTACATGGGACTGGACGGCGCGTCCGGCAGCGCTGCCGAGACGCAGAAGTTGAATTTCGAAGAGCAGCCGGACTCCAGGGTGAGAGCTCATGGGAAGGGGGTTCGATTCTTGCTCCCATCCTTGCCTCTCTCTTTGGTGCAGGGGGGCTCCTTTACTCCCCTGCAGAAGCCAAAAGATAGGTGGGGATGCCGAGAGACCGGGGTTCTGCCTTGAGGGTGAGCCCAAGAGCTTGGACGTGCAGCTTTATGTCACGTCCGACGGGGCGGACGTCAGATAACTGGGGAAAGTCAGTTCATCCAGGGACTGAGGGGGGGGGGGGATGAGACGACCCCATCACCGCCAATCCTGTAGGAATTCGGTTGCGCCAAGACCCTGTACATCTCGGACGCAGACAAGAGGAAGCACTTCCGGCTGGTGCTGCGGCTAGTGCTGCGAGGTGGGCGGGAACTGGGCACTTTCCACAGCCGCCTCATCAAGGTCATCTCCAAACCCTCGCAGAAGAAGCAGTCGCTGAAAAACACCGACCGTGAGCGGGGTGGAGCCTGGCCGCTGGGCGGGGCGGGGAGGTGCCCCTGGTCTGGAAGCCGCTAGGTTTGGGAGCGGGGAGGGGAGATGCCTGGATTGTAGGGGTGGGGTCAGAGTGGGAGAGGTGGAGTTTGAGCCGGAAGGGGCGGGGTCTGGGTAAGTAGGTGTGGCTTAGGTCGGGGAGTGGGAGAAGTTGGAGAGGCAAGATTAGAGGAAAGGGGACAGAGGCCGACTTGAGGTCGGGGGTCCCCAAAATGGCCGGTAGGTGCTGCGCTAAAACCAGATTAAAAGTGATAATGAAAGGGCAGGGGAAATTCAGTTGAAAATATTTATTCAGTGCCTGATGTATATGCAAGTATCTGTTCTGGAGGAGCGGACAGCCTAGCAGAGGAGAGAGACACACACAGCTGATCAGAGACAGTTTGAGATAAGTACTGCCCTGGATGCCAAGTGACAAATCCTAGGGCTGATGGCTTTGAAAATATGAGGAAACAAAGCCTGAATGACAATGACAACATCACTGCTACCCTCGCTGGAAGATGAAAGGGGGAAGTAGGGGATGGGGGATTTTCTTGGCAGGTATATACATACATCACCCTGTTCGATGCTCATCCTTGTAAGGTGAGTCATAGTTGAGGAAAATGAGGTTTGGAACATTCATCCATTCATTTAAGAAATATCTGGGCCTGGGACTTCCCTGACGGTCCAGTGGTTAAAACTCGGCGCTTCCACTGCTGGGCATGCAGGTACAATCCCTGGTCAGGGAACTAAGATCCCACATGCCATGCAGCGTGGCTAGAAAAGAAAGGAAGGAAGAAAGAAAGAAAGAGATAGAGAGAGGGAGGGAGGAAGGAAGGAAGGAGGAAAAGAAATATTTGGGCCTGTCACCTTATAGGTGACTTGCCTAAGTTTGCCCAGCTAGAAAGTGGCCCACCCAAGGTTTGAACTTGAGTCAATGTGATGGTGAAGCCCAGCTCCCACTCCTACACCTTACTTACTGTCTGTTAAAAACCTTGAAGAATGTCTCAGATCCAGGCAGTGCTCTGGCTGGCCCTTGGTGTCAGGAAAGGGCCAGGGAGGGGTAAAGTGGTATAGTGTGATGGTTTTGGGTGCAGATTCTGGAGCCAGGCGGCCTGGGTTTCAATCCTGGCTTTGCCACTGGCTAGCTGTGTGATCTAGAGGGAGTTGTTCTCTTGAGTAGAGATAATATTATCTACCTCAGAGGGCTGTTAAGAGAAGCAAAAGGGCTAACACATTTTAAGCATTTAAAACAGTACCTGAAACGCAATAAGCATTAGCTATCATCATTATGCAATGGATAGGAACTTGGGTTAAGTATACATTGCACACTGACAGTATGCCTATCACCGTGAGGGGAGAGAGGGTGATGACCCAGTGCTTTCTCCCAGGTGGTCAAAATCCAAATAGAAAACAAAGTGGCTGCTCTGAGTCTGTGTTAAAAGGCTGGAAGAGATCAATGTCAAGCCCTAGAAATATACTGCTGTTTCACACCACGCAGCCTTTGCTTATGCAGCCCCCTGAGCAACTCCTACCTACTTCATGCTTCCCAGCTGAGAGTATAACCTCCTCCAGGAAGCCCTCCTTAACCCAGCCAGCCCTCACTATATCATATTGAAATTTTATATTTATTCCCTGTCTCCCCTCTGAGACTGTGAACTCCTCTAGAGCAAAACTGGGTCTAATTCACCCTTTGGCACCCAGTACCCAGCACAGTGCCAGCCACCAAGTAGGCACTTAGTAACTACTTGATAAAATTCTGTTTATTGAACTGAAGGATGCCCAGGCAAGCAAAAAGAACCAGATAAAGGTACAGAAGCAGGATTACAGCAGGTGCTAGATAAATAGCAGTGACATATGAATGCCCAGTGTGTCTGGGATTTTGAGCCAGACTGTCTCAGGGGACAGAGAATGGGAACTTACCTGGCAAGTCCAAGGGACCAAGCCAGGCAGGGGCACTGATTCCACCTCCCCTCACAGTGTGCATATCCTCGGGCTCAAAGGTCTCCCTCTTCAACCGCCTGCGCTCCCAGACGGTCTCCACGCGCTACCTTTCTGTAGAGGATGGGGACTTCGTGGCCAGTGCACGCCAGTGGGCTGCCTTCACTCTCCACCTGGGTAATCCCACCAGCAGGCCTGGGGCTGGGCACTTCACCTGCATTCCCTTTTAAAATCTTCATCATAACTCCTCAAGGAAAGTAAAATTTGCCCCATGGAATGGAGGCTCAGAAACCCAAAAAGACTTGTCAAAGGTCCCAGTGAGTTGGTGACTGATCCAAGCTAGTCAGACTCCAGTGTCCAGCCCCTTCCCTCAACTCAGCCCCCACCCTAGGGGGCAGCCATTTGCAAGGATGGCCACAAATGACATCACCAGGCTGAGAATCTTCAGCCTTAGCTGCCTTCCTGTGTGCCAGCCTTGCCCATAAGACCCATGTGCAGTGTGAGTTGGAGCCAGAGGCAAGAAGGGTGGGATTTGGGGCAGAAGCTCGGGGCCCCTGAAACCCTCCTTCCTTCCTTCCTTCTTTTTACTCCCAGCTGATGAACACTGTTCCCAGGGAGACTTCCCACCTCGAGAGGGCTACGTCCACTACGGCTCCCTGGTGCAATTGATCTGCACGGTCACAGGCATCACACTACCTCCGATGGTATGGGAAGGAAGGGCACAGCTGGAGGGGTCCCCCCAGATCCACACAGAAGGTGTGACCCACAAGTGCAGCGTTGGAGAGTGAGAACCCAAAGCGTGATGACACCTATCCTCACTTGGGATACTCAGTGCTTTGTGGGGCTGGATGGAGGTAGAGTGCTGGCGTGGGGGGAATATGCCAGTGTCCTGCCTGGCTATCGAAGTAGCAGAAAGAGAGAAGGGAAGCCTGTGGGCACCCAGGCAACCTGCTGCCACGCTTCCTCCCACCCTTTTGCTGTAGATCATCCGCAAAGTAGCTAAACAGTGTGCACTCCTCGACGTGGATGAGCCCATCTCCCAGCTGCACAAGTGTGCGTTCCAGTTCCCAGGTGGTCCTCCGGGAGAGGGTGGCACCTACTTATGTCTCGCCACAGAGAAGGTGGTGCAGTTTCAGGTGAGAAGCTGAGAATATCAGCACCAAGGCGTCCCAGAAAGTCAGAACGCAGAGAACGTAGAATGTAAGGTCACCATCATCATCTTCATGGCTGCTACTTACTGAGCAATACTGCCTCCCGTGGAATGTTAGAATCGTAGACTATCGGGACAGAATCAGAGAATGTAGAAAAAATAGTGATGCTGGTGTGGAGCAATACTCCTTCCCAAAGGATATTAAAGTCATAGAATGTTGTGATATAAAATTGTAGAATGTAAATTAAAATAATAATAAGTAATAGTATTGAGTATTATTGAGCAAAGACTATTAGAATCGTAGAATGTTAAGACAGAATTGTGGAAAATTACTATTATTATTATAGTAACAATATATTACTGTAAATATAAATAAACTATTATATTATCATAAGAGAGGAAACCATAACATGTAGAAAATAACATTATTATCGAACAATAATCCCTCCCAAAGAATTTTTAAATTTTGGAATGTTAGGGAACAGAATTGCACAATGTTGAAAAAAAATAGAATTCTAGAATTCTAAGAAAATACACCTTTAGAAACCAGCTAAGTCCAGCGAGCTGATTTAACTCTAAAGAGAGAACTTAAGGGTTTTGTCCAAGCTCGCACGGCAGGTAAACCGCAGAGCCGAGGACCGGGACGCTAGGAACTCGGAAGCCTCTGCACTGCGCTGGATGGACACGCTGACAGCCACCATCCGCGGCTTCTGCCCCATCCCCATCCTCTCGGGTCCCCTCCCAGGCCTCCCCGTGCCCCAAGGAGGCGAACAAGGCGCTGCTCAACGACAGCTCTTGCTGGACCATCATCGGCACCGAGTCAGTGGAATTCTCCTTCAGCACCAGCCTGGCGTGTACCCGGGAGCCTGTCACTCCGGTGCCTCTCATCAGCACCCTCGAGGTGAATCGGGCGCTGGGGGGCGCTGGCGGGCGTGGATACCCACTGCGCTGGAGGGTGGGAGTGCAGGTGCGGGAGGGCTGCGGGCTCTCGGCCACCTCTTCTCCCACACCCCCTGATCTCACCCTCCCCCAGCTGAGCGGCGGGGGCGATGTGGCAACACTGGAGCTCCACGGTGAAAACCTCCACGCGGGGCTCAAGGTTTGGTTCGGGGAAGTGGAGGCCGAAACCATGTACAGGTATGAGGGGGGGCGAGGGGACTCCCATGGGTCCCAGGGAACGGAGCAGGTTAGGGGTGGGGGGATGCATGCCATCAGTATCACTGCAGCCCTGACCTCGATGCCCCACCCCCAGGAGCCCGCGGTCCCTAGTGTGCGTGGTACCAGACGTAGCCGCCTTCGGCAGCGACTGGCGCTGGCTGCGCACACCCATCACAGTGCCCGTGAGCCTCGTGCGTGCCGACGGCCTCTTCTACCCCAGCGCCTTCTCCTTCACCTACACCCCCGAGTACAGCGTGCGGTCCGGACCTCTGGGCGATTCCGCGCCCGCCGCTGACGCCGATGCGCTCCTGGAGAGCATCCATCACGAGTTTACACGCACCAACTTCCACCTCTTCATCCAGACGTAGTAGGCGCGGCCCGGACGCTGGGCCTGAGCCCCGGTCGCTTTTCTGGGTCCTGGGCCCTGCCCTCTGCCCCTGTGCTGCGGAAGGGAAGGCTGCAGCCCGAGCAGCAGAAGCCTCTCGCCGTAGAAACGCGTCCCTGTGGGTCTAGCACGGGTCACTCCCTCGTCCTTTTCCAGCTAGGAAGACACAAGCTGAGTGACGCTCCCTTGTGTCCAGTCAGGAGTGTGGCTTTCCCTGTCTTTGTGTCTGGTTCACTCTCTAAATCAATCACACACTCTCTCTCCCACAGTAACTTTGTAAATCTCTCTTATTTGTGCATCCCCGATCCCTCCATCTTTGTCTTTCTCCATCTCTCTATGTGTCTTGCATACAGTTTCATACACTCTGAAATGTGTGTGAAATTCCAAGCCTAGAGCATTTCCCCTCCCGGCAGCTGTGTCTCCCCTAGAGGAGGAAATCCATAGTTTCACACATCCGGGCAAGGGGTAATGGGCTCCTGAGGCATGGACTGCTTGCCCCGATGCACCAGGTCTTACGTGGAACACTGGATCCCACTCAGAGCACTGAGTCCCTTCTGGAGCATGGGGGCCGTGGCCTGGAGTACTGGGTTTCACCCTGCAATACAAAGCCCTAACCCTTCTTATTCTTCCTATGGCTGGAGCCAGGCACAGTACCCATGCGGGCTGTTTGGTCTCTGGTCCGCAACTTTGGTAGCTGGTTAGGTCCCTGGTGTGGTGGTCAGGTCTTGCCATCTTAACTGTCTATCCAGGCATTTCTCTCACAGGCCCAGTAAAATGCAGTCCTGAGGGTCAGAGATTGCTCTGCTGTGCTAGCATCAACTCCTCTCCAAGGCAGAGTCTGATCTGTATGACCCACCTCCACACAGAGGGAGGTGCCCCAGTATACTTCGCCCCCCATACACACAGAGGAAAGGACCACACGTGCGATGGAGCAGATAGCTTACATCTGTGACCCTTTCTGGAGGAGGAATGGGGGTTCAGAAGCAGCCAGCATCCCTGAGTCCCTGTCCCGGTGACCACCTGTTGCCTCTGGGGATAAGTTACCCTACTAACTATCCCTCCACCTCAAGCGAAGTTGCACCCCAGGCCCAGGGGCAACCACAGGACACAAAACAAAACTTTCCGAGGGCAACTCCAGGGAGAACTCCAGGGATTGACTGGCCGTTAAGCCAGCCAAGAAAGTAGCTTCTTTGCTTGGAGCCCAGGGACCAAATCAAAATTCATCCCTACCCAGCCTTCCCACCCTCTGCCAAGTCCACGCTCTACGGGGCGGGTCCTGGCTTGGGCTTTTGGAACAATGAGGCAGATCTCAGAGGTGCCAGCTACTCGTACCAGCCCCTGGGGGTGCTGAATGGGGAGAACTGGTCTGAAATGTGGGTTGAGAGCTCTCACCCCTCTGGGTCTTCCTTTGAACTCTAAGTTCATTTCCTGTGACACTCTTCCCCTAGAACATGGAAACCCCCGCGAAAAAGAAGAAGCTGACATTTCCCAAGGAGGCGAAATGGGCTTTGCTCTTAGGCTCCCCGAAGTCTTGGCTAAGTTCTGTCCTCTGCCATCAGCAAGCTGAAACCCATGATGATGGGGAAAGAGAAGCTTGTTCAAAGCCTATCATGGCCCCTGAGAGTGGATCCTGGCTGAGGAACACAGAGAGCAAATTGAGAGGAAAATGTCCTCGACATGAGTGCCTGCCCTAGGAGAGTTTGAGCTCACTGCCCCGTGATGATGTCGAAGCAGGAAGCCACTTGAAAAGAGGCCAAGAGGAGTTTCTTAGCACATCACACAGGGAGTTAGGGCTCAAGGGCCTCTCCAGCCCTGCCCTCAAGAACTTCCTCTACCACTCCACAAGGCAGGAGTCCCAGAAGCCAAGGACCTAGGTTGGCCTGAAAGCCCAGGCCCAGCCATGCAGCTCTGGCTTTTTTTGCACTCCCCTCAGGGCACCCCAGGACACTTGGTTCTGCCTACGCACCCACCTGAAAGTCTGTGGCCTCACAGCTCCAACCCTGGCCTGTCTTCTGAGTTCCAGCTGCTGGACTGTCCTTGGACGTCTTCCCTGCCGCGAGCCTGAATCCATCTAACATCATACTCCCCTCCCCCTCCCCCTCCCTTTGCTAGAATAGGTTTCTTCCTCTTCTCCACTGCTGCCCTGTTCTCCAAACTCAGCTCACAGAGTAACTTCTTCAAGATTTCCACAAGGCAAGACTGGCTACATAATTTGTAGGACCCAGGGCAAAATGAAAATATATGGCCCCTTGTTCAAAAATTATTAAGAATTTCAAGACAGCGATAGCAGAGCATGAAATCAAGGCAGGGCCCTGCTAAGCACAGGGCCTTGGGTGACTGCCAAGGTCACAAGCCCACGAAGCTGGCCCTGGCCCCAGGCTTTCCACCTCTTTTTCCCATAGAATCCCACTGGGACCATGTCCTGCCCACCTTGGATCAAAGGGCTTTATATATGCATCAGTTGTCCCCTCTAGACTGTGGTCTTCATATGGAAAGGAGCTCATTCTGGTGTGTCTTAGGAGGTGCATTACAACGCCTTGAACACTGAGTCGGCGCTCAATAAATACCAAATTGCATGGCATTGCATTGGCAGGTATTTGGATTTTGCAAGTGCAAAGTGAAACCAGCAGATGGCACTGTTCTCCTCTCAAGAATTGAGTTTTCATTTATAGTTTGAAGAACTGTTAGGGTCCTTAAAGATCATCTTAACCCTTCCATGCTCTCAGGATTAGAACCCCACAGCGTTGAGAGTCATTGCTGTGGTCCATATTTCCTCCTCATTTTACACATGGGGAAACTGAGGCTCTGAGAGAGAAAGTCCATGAAACTGAGAGCAGGTTGATGGCAGCACCTGATTTGAATCCTATACTTTTAATGCTAAGTCTGGGGCTCTGAGATTCTTTTAGCTTTCTACTTAATACTCTTAATTCCCTGCTACGTGTAGGTAGAATGTGTGTGTTACAGGGGACGGGGGGTGGGGGGATGGGGTAGGGCACATAGTGTACTCTCACTATGAATAAGGTCAAAATCTCCGTTCCAAAAATCTCCCAATTTACCAGCTCCCATGCTGCCTGAGACCCCACTGGGAAAAAGCTAATCTTCCGGTTTAAGCATTGACCTTTGGGTTTCTCTCTCTGTTCTGTTTCTTTTCAGTTGTTTCCTCAAGTAGAAAGTCATTATAACCAGTGTAGGTAAAATTCTCAGACCCCTCCTCCCTGACAGCTGTGAGCACAGACCGTGAAGATGGCAAGGGAGAGGGGAATTCGCTTTAAAGGGAACGAAACCAGTAAGATGATATATACTAAGTTTTGCAACAGTCCGCCCTGACCATATTCACCCAAAAAGGCCCCCCAGGCAGACCTGGCTCTGTTCCAGACTCCAAGGGACAAAGGCAGGCCGGGAAGCGGTGCTACAATAATGATTTCTGTGGTTAAGTGGTAAACACCTGTTATGGCTGGCTGTTCGCCTCCTGGGGGGACGGGAGGGGCAGGTAAAGTTCAGGGATGGGGGCGGGGGTAAGGCAGAACCTTGTGACCAAGTTCTCTATGGACTCACTCTGGTTATAGGGCATTGAAGTGGGCCTCACTCTGCCAAGCTCATCCCCAAGCCCCCATCTGGTTCTAAGCGTCCTCCTCCTGACCCTGGCTGGGGTCCGGAAGTGCACCAAGAGCACCTCATCCAGGGTGGGAGTATCCCACCTGGGCTCAGCTGGTTGTGTCCTGGTATATACATATACAGATGGTCCCCAACTTACCATGGTTCAAATTACGATGTTTTCACTCTGCGATGGTGCAAAAGCAATACGCGTTCAGTAGAAACCATGCTTCGAATTTGGATCATTTTCCGGGCTGGCGAGATGCAGTCCGATTTTCTCTCCTGATGCTGGGCAGCGGCAATGAACCTCAGGTCCCAGTCAGCCACGTGATCGTGAGGGTGAACGGCTGATACACTGACAACCATTCTGTTTTTCACTTTCAGTACAGTATCAATAAATTACATGAGAGGTTCAACACTTTATTTTTAAATAGACTTTGTGTTAGATGATTTTGCCCAACTGTAGGCTAATAGAAGTGTTCTGAGTACATTTAAGTTGGGCTAAGCTAAGCTAGGATGTTTGGTAGGTTAGGTGGATTAAATGCATTTTCAACTTACGATATATTTTCAACTTACTATGGGTTTATCGGGACATAGCCCCATTGTAAGTCAGGACCCTCTTCCAAGCTCACATGGCTGTTGGTAGTAAAATCCATGTCCTTGTGGCTGCAGAATTCAATGGCAGCTTGCTTCTTCAGGTCCAGCAGGAGAGCGTCACTCTCATCAGGAAGGTCCCAGACCCTCTTATACGTATCTTCAACTGATTAAGCCTGGCCCACCCAGAATAATCTCCCTTTTTACTAAAACCAACTAATTCAGGACATTAAATGCCATCTGCAAAATCCTTTCACCTGTACTACCCAATGTGCCCTTACCATGGGGGTGACATCCATCATATTTAGAGGTCCTGCCCATACTCAAGGGGAGGGAATAGACAGGTTGTGTACTCCAGGGGGCAGAAGTCTTGGGGGCCATCTTGGAATTCTGACCATCCCAATCCCCAAAACCACAAAGCAAATTATTGACAAGGGGGAATCTATTTGGCCGGTAGGCCTCCCTCTGCTCCAGGAAGGAACTGCCCCATACAGGGGTCAGTGCTTCTGCTGCTCCAGAAGATTGGCAGGATCATGAACAAAACTGGCCCAATATTGTCCAAAACCACTTTGCATCCCCTGCCCAATTCTCAGAAATAATATTATACCAAGCTCCACTCAGAGTTAGCATTCCACATAAATTAACCCCTGTCCAGAGTTGAGCAGCAGTGGTGCTCTAAGAACCAGCCTTTAAGATGGCTTCTGGGGCCTTCCCTGGTGGTGCAGTAGTTAAGAATCCACCTGCCAATGCAGGGGACACGGGTTCGAGCCCTGGTCCGGGAAGATCCCACGTGCCGCAGAGTAACTAAGCCCGTGCACCACAACTACTGAGCCAGCGTGCCACAACTACTGAAGCCCGTGTGCCTAGAGCCCGTGCTCCGCAACAAGAGTAGCCCCCGCTCGCCGCAACTAGAGAAAGCCTGCGCACAGCAATGAAGACCCAACGTGGCCAAAAATAAAATAAATAAATTTATTTTTAAAAAAATAAAGATGGCTTCAGACGAGTCTTGCCTCCTGGTATTCCTGCCCTTCTGTAGTCCCCTCTCACAATGAATAGCGTTGACCCCTTTGATCAATGGGAGTTAGTAGAAACGACAGTGTGTGACTTCTGAGGTTCGGCCATAAAAGGCATTATTATAGCTTCCCCCTGTCTCTCTTAGATCACTCTTTGGGAAGAGCCAGCTGCTGTGTCATGAGGACACTCAAATCAGCCCTATGGGGGTCCACATGGCAAGGAACTGAGGTCTCCTGCCAACAGCCAGCACCAACTTGCCATGTATGTGCACCATCTTGGAAGTGGATCCTCCAGCCCAGTCAAGCTTTCAGATGACTGCAGCTCTGGCCAACATTTTGACTACAATCCCATGAGACTCCGGAACCACCTAGATAACTCCTGACCCATGGCAACTATGTGAGATATTTACATTGTGATAAATCCTTAAGTTTGGGGGTAATTTTACATGGCAATAAAAGATACAGGGCCTTCTGGAACTAATACCTCACCCAAAAGATGTGTTTATGATGAGAATAAAGTGCCACTTATGGAACACTTCCTATGGACCAAGTTCTGACCTACCTCTCTGGAGCCCATTGGAGCCCAAAGTAACAGCTAATGAAGCTGAAATCCAAATCCTGGGATCCTGACCTGATCTCACACCATCCAACCTAGCCCTACCACAGTCGATATGTTCTATATCTGCTCTATCCAACAGAGTAGGCACCAGCCACATGTGGCTCTTGAGTACTTGAAATGTGGCTAGTGCCACTAAGGAACTGAATTTTAATTTTTTGAATTTTAATTAATTTTAATTTAAATACTCTCATGTTAACTAGTGGCCACTGGATTGGATAATGCAGATCGAACAGATGGGAGGGACTGGGACTTCCCTGGTGGTCCAGTGGGTAAGACTGCGCTCTCAATGCAGGGGGCCTGGGTTCCATCCCTGGTCGGGGAACTAGATCCTGCATGTATGCCACAGCTAAGAAGTCTGCATGCCACAACGAAGATCCCGTGTGCCACAACTAAGACCCAGCACAGCCAAAATAAATAACGAGATAAATTACATTAAATTTTTTTTTAAAAAGCATCTTACCCACCTCAGAGGGTTGTTATGAGGATCGAGAGGCATCAGTGGTATCTGACCAGAGCCCACCAGCTTCGATGCTCAGAGGCCAAGCAGGTGGACAGACTGTGGCAAAGCAGAGAACCTGCATCTAAACGGTCACCCGCCCATCAGCAACTCCCAGTGGTTGCCATGCAGCCTGAGAGTTGCCAAATCTTGATTTTTTTTCCCCCGAAGAGAAGTAGGGAATCAGTCTGGATTTTTATGGGAAACATCCTCACTTCCATAGCTGGCAACTAATTCAAGGATTTCTGTGTTTGTTTTTTAAACACGGTGCAACACGGTGCCGCCTAAACAAAAGTCCGAGGTAGGCAAGACATGGCCCACAGGCCAGTGTGCACGTTCTGACTTTCCTCCCCGCTTTCCGGGCTCTTTCATGGCATCTTACATCTCTGCCTCTGGTGTCTGGCAGCAATTATCTCAGGCTCCACTGAGATCAAGGGAAAGGATGACGTCTGATGAACTCAAAAATGATAGAGGCAGGCGATCTAGAAAGTACCAGGTTTTATTATCTTTTTATCAAAAAATCAGTAACAGACAACAGTGTGAGGTGCTCATTCCCAACATGGCCAGAGGAAAAGGACACCAGGGGAGGAAGAGGACCCAGCCAGCTGGGACCCTGGGATTATGGTGATGAAAGGTGAGGGAAGCAAGGGTAATACCCCCCAACCCCAGCCAATGGGGTCAGGAGATGTGGCCTGCCCTGGCTAAGCCACTAGGCCTCTGCAGGCCTCTCCTCTCTGGAGAGGAAGGGTCACAGATAACAGGGCCCAGAGCCAGGGCCTGATCAGCCCTCCCCCATCCCCCTTTGTCTAGGGAGACAAAGGTCATCTCAGCAAAACTGGCGCTGTGACTTGTTAAACCAGCTTAGTTCTCGAGCTGTGCTGTCCAACAGTTGCCAGTGGGCTCTGCCTACATGTTTGGTGCACCAGCCACCAGCCACATGTGGCTGCTGAGCACTTGAAATGTGGTTACTAGAACTGAGGAACACACGTTTCACTTCATGTAGTTTTAATTGATTTCAATGTGGTTAGTGGCTGCCATATTGGATAGCACTGCTCTCCAATTTTCTCTTAAATTAGGAGACAGCAAATGAAGGAACCCCAGCTAGGCTCACAGCAAAAGTTAGAGAGGTTTCCAGCCCAATCAGGAGAAGGCACCAAGGAACAGGACCAGAGAAAGAGGCAAAAATCCACTCAGCCACACAAAAATTCACTCACTCAACCACCCAGCCAGCTTTACATGGGAATATCATATCACACTATTTCCTGAAAAAATATATTTATCTATTTTGCTAGAACCAAGGAAGAATAATAATATATTACATGAAAAAGAGACACAAATATCCCACCATCCCCTAGGTTATGTTTTGGGATCTGCTAGAAAACTATATTTCAGCAAAAGCTTCTTAGAGGAAGCAGCTTTAGAAAGGGCCAAGGTCATAAGCAGAGAAGTATGAAGAATTAAAAAAACAAAAATCACGGGGAGGGGATTTAAAGAAAAAGAGGCAAGAGGAAAGGAGAGGCCCTGTCTGAAGCTATAAATAGTTAAAAAAAAAAAAAAATTAATAAAAATTATATCTCCGACTCTTCTCTCTTTTTCGAGTAACAAAAACAAAAAAACATTAAATACAAACTTAGCAGGTACTGTGGAAAGGTGCAAGAGGGAGGAGAATGCCTCGGCTTCTGTGTACTCTTGCCCAGGTAGAGAGGCTCTGTACAAAGGAATGAACAATTTTAAAAAAATCCCACTAAAAATAGACTTATGAATATTCTACAAGTCCATTTCACAATGGACTTTCAGCTCTTCTCCCCACCCTCCCCAAATAAAAAAGGTTGATTTCCAAAAGTCACTTGGAAGAGCCTAGAATGGCCCAAGGTGTACCACAGACTCCCATAGTGTGGTTGCAGGTGCCCTTTGAGGGACACATCTCCACGTGCAGATCGATGGTTCTGGTTCCTTCTCCCAGCTCCTGGCAGAGGGGCCAGGCTGTGGAAGGAAGGGAGGGAGGGAAGAAGGCTGGGGGTGGGGGCCGACCTCCAGCAGGATTCACACAATAGCTTAGAAAGGCTCTGGATGAGCCCTGTTCAGTACAGGCTCTCAGCTGGGCCTCGATTCTAAACCGGAAGATGAAGAAACGATCCAATCCCAGACTTGGCCTTGAGAAAGGCCAAGTTTAACCCTGTTTTTCTGCTGGGACAATGGAGGCCCAGAGAATCAAGAAGAGGCAGGCAGGAACAGTAGAAGATGATGTCTCTTCTGACACTGAAACCCTAATCGGAGCTGGAGATGCTGATAGATCAGGACTGGGTTGCCCTCCCCCTCCCCTAATGTCCACCCTTCAAAATCCTTCAAAATCCTTCAGCGGCCCTCCCCCGTAAAGTCCAAGCAGGTGCTCAGGAGGAAGCTTCAGGCATAGAACTCGTTGGTGGGGGCTTTTTTGTAGATAGGTTTCTTGCCCAGGTCGTAGCTGCCCTCATCCTTCTTCTTCATGCGGTACACCAGCAGCAGGACCAGGAAAATGGCAAAGAGGATGCCCACGCCACCGCCCACAATCAGAGCTGGAGACGAGAGAGGAGAGCGGCGAGGTGAGAGCAGGCTGCCCGTCGCGACCTCGGGGTACACTGGCCACTTCCGCCTGGTCGGTTCTCCGACCACTAGACATCCTCGCCATCACTCCCCCGGGTGTGCTCTGCTGATGCCTTACTGAATTTGATTCTCACAACCTCATTAATGAGAAGGGGGTCACTGTAAGTCACTGAAAAAAACATAGAACTGGAGTGACAAAGGCACCATTCCAACCCACATCTGCTTGAGTCCAAAGCCAGGTTCTATCTCAACACCAGGCCAACTCCCAGCTCGGCCCTGAGCCAGGAAGAAGAGAAACTGCAGGCTGTGGAAATCCCCCTTAAACCTACTTACCCCATGGTCCTCAGCACAGCGAGCTCTCTAGCTGACCCTGTGTGCAGACCTACATTTCTATAGACTGGTATATACATTCTATACACACGCAGGTATATGCTACCATACAGTTACCACATGCGAATGTGTCCACACTCCTACGTTATAGATAATTATATATGTGGTTTGGGACTTCCCTGGCGGTCCAGTGGTTAAGACTCCATGCTTCCACTGCAGGGGCCACGGGTCTGATCCCTGGTCGGGGAACTAAGATCCCACATGCCGCACGGTGCAGCCAAAAAAAAGAATTATACATGTGGTTTACGTCCCTACGTACGAACTCAGTGCTTAAGGCCTACGTTCCATTCCCATCTCTGCCACTTAACTGGCTGCGGGATCTAAATAATAAAAGTCCTTCATCTCTCTCATTGCAAAATGGACACAATAGTACCTTTCTCATAGGTTTGTCCCCAGGATTAAAGAAATTAATCCACTTAGAGAGCTCAGAACAGTGCATAGCATATGCTCAACACTCATTCATGATGAACCTTCGTGGTTTATACCTGTGTCCCTAGTACCCTAAATCATTCTGGCACAACAATAGGTGCTTAATAAATGACACAGTTTGGCTCAGACAGGAGCACTGGCTGAGGGCACCTGGTTAGTGACAGCCAGGTGTGGGCTTTTCAGGTGAACGTTATGTTCTCTGTATGACACCAGGCTGCCCGGAGGGCTCACTCCTGTTTGTTGAGCAGGCAGGGATATCTCCCAGAAACCTTTCGGTAGCAGATTGAGTCCCCTAATTCAGTCTTAACCTAAGAAGATTAATTTTCTGCCCCTGCACACACTCCAAATCCATGCACAGAATGGGGACAGAGTGGCAGAGAACCAAATCGGGCTCTTTCTTGACTAAAATGACGAAAAGGCAGCAACAAAGTACCCCCAGGAAATACCAGGAAAAAGGACGTGGACTATCAGGTATCAACCCCCTTCCCGTTTCTATCGCCTTTCCCTCTGATCACTCCTCTGTTAGACCCTTGGTCTGTGCTGGGATTCCCCACAAGGTCAAGGCTCAAAGACAGTCTCAGAAGTGCCTGTGGTCCTAGGTTCCCATGCCAGGTCTACCACTGTCTGGTCTTATGCCTTTGGACAAGTGACTAGTCTTCTCCAAGCTTCAGTTTCCTTATCTGTAAGAGTATAGATAACCATACCTGTCGGATATGGTTGTTATGGGGACTCAATGAGGCAGGTGCATGAATCACATGGCATATGACAAGCACTTGATAAACTTGCTGTTTAAAAACTACTGGAATGGAGGGTCCCACCTCAGCTAGCTCAACAATATAACTTTTCAACTGAAGATCTCACACTTGTGTAATTCTCCATGGGAAGTATTAAGAGATGACCTGGTTCTCTCTTGCTATGTGACCCAAAGTAAGCGGTTTGCTTTCTCTGGGTCTGAGTCTCTCTGTGCATAAGAAACAGTTGCCCCTCTAGTTTCGACAGCATTCCTCACCCCACCCACATCACACATAAGGTTCAAAGAACATTGACGCAGGGACCCGTGGGCCAGGGTCAGCGCTGAGCTGGGCCCAATGTCCCCAGGGGTTATACCCTGCAACATGCAGGCAAGATCCTTTATCTGTCCTGGTTGCAGGCAGCGCACAGGGCTCTTTCCCTGTACCTCCAGCCTCCTCGGAGCTGCCGGCCCAGCTGCTTGCCAGAAGACGGGAAAAACCCAGCCTGGGCCCAGGGTGCCCCTTCACCAGGCTGGTTCAGCCAGACTGGCCCTCAGCCTGTAGAACCTGGCCAGAAAGGGAGTTCCCTCTGACAAAGCCCCCAACCCAGCTCTGGAGACCCCCACAGCTGCCCGGGAAGAAGAGAAGGAGCCAAATACCACCCCAGCTGAAGGCCCCGTAGCCAGGCTAGACAGAGCCACCCCTGAAGTCTCTCCCCGGGACAGAGCTTTCGTCACACAGCACATTATAGTCGAGAATGCTACAGCTCTTGCCCAACATGTACTCTCTCTAGGCCTCTGTTTCTTAACCTGGCACATGAAGTTTCCCTGGGTGCCACCTACTACAAGTATACTACACTAAACCATCTACTATTGTGAACTATACTAACAAACCAGAACAGCCCTTTACAGTTTGCCAAGTTATTTTAGATTCTACTTTTCATGAAGTCATGAAACCCGAGGGGATAGCACTGTACCCATTTGCAGACAAGGAAACTGAGGGTCACTTCATCAATTGAGGCTGGAAAGCTTCTCAGCCTAGGTCACAAGGCTGCCAAGTGACAGCAGGGGGAGGGGAAGACAGCCCAACCCAAAGGAGCCTCTGGGCTTTCAGGGGAAGTTTTCAAGGGAAGTTAAACTTTTAATAATTGACTCCCCAGGTGCTAAACTCAGGCTGGGAAAGCGCTTTGTAAATAAGAGAAGGACTTAGGGCAAGTGAATGACTCAGCATCTATTTTTTTTAGTCCTTGATATGTAATTCTTCCTCTCTGTCCAGCAGGCTGTACACAGAGTCAGAGTCACCTCTTAGGGGACGTGTCATCCTTCAAGGCCCCAGGGCACCCAGGGGTTGTAAGGAAGGGGTACCAAGTTGCCTAATGGGCTAGAGGCATCCTTGCCTGCAGCTCTATTCTGCCCCCACCTGAAGCCCTCTCCCTCTTCGGGGTATCTTGTGGGAAACATGGGACCTTACCTGCCAGAACCTCTGTCCTCTCAAAGATGTTGCTGCCCTGGGCTGTGCTGGACATGGACACCTTGTTGGACACATCCTCATCCCCATCAAAGGGTGACATCCTCTTGGGGATGACCTCATTCTCCTCCAGTTCCTTGGGTTCGGTGGGGACCCGGCTCCCAAGTCCTGTCTTCTCAGGGATGTGGTTATCTAGAGGCACCTGGATAGAGGGAAGGAAAAGAGACCAACACTCAGCGTGGTTTGGGGAGGGACCCAGGGCAGGGGACAGGGACATTCAGCCAGGTGAGGAATCTGGTTCTGCATCTCGCTGGCCAAACCACATGGTCCTAGAGCAGAAATCAGCAACAACATCTCAATAATTATGCTGTCAACTTTTCTAGTAAATCTGTCCCCAAAGGGGAATGAATAATGTGACCAAGGGCACAGGGAAGCAGGTGTTCTAGAATATTCTAGAGTAATAGAATACTACTATTCTATTCTGGAGGGTGGTTTGGCAAAACTGCGGAAATAGCTTCTCCATTAAGGCAGGAATTTTGCCTCTGGGACTCTGTCCTAAGGGGCTAATCAGAGGTTTGTGTAAAAGATGCTTGCTGTCGTGTTGTCATTGAAGGAGCTCAAAAAATCATAAACCTCTTTTCCATCAATAAGGGAAACTGGGTGAACTCTGATTATGCAGGCCATAAAAATGAATAGGAAAAACATTTAATTACGTGGGAAAATACTCATGATCACTTTAAGTGGAAAACGAAGTACATAGAACTGTATGTATAATTCGATATTAATGTTGGGAAATACCTAGAAACGCACACCAAAAAAGAGGCTGGAAACATCTAAGTGTTTCTCACTTAGTGATTACCCCTGCAGAGAGGATGGCCTGCCCATGACCCACAGCTGTGTCTGTCCCAAGAGTCCAGGGCCACAAATAGAAGCTTTCTTCAGAGTGACATCAGACTCCCACTTATTATGCTCCCCTCAAGAGGTACTAAGGGGCTTCCCTGGTGGCGCAGTGGTTGAGAGTCCGCCTGCTGATGCGGGGGACATGGGTTCGTGCCCCGGTCCGGGAAGATCCCACATGCCGCGGAGCGACTGGGCCCGTGAGCCATGGCCGCTGAGCCTGCGCGTCCGGAGCCTGTGCTCCGCAACGGGAGAGGCCACAACGGTGAGAGGTCCGTGTACCGTTAAAAAAAAAAAAAAAAAGAGGTACTAAGAACAGGAGAGGCCAAAGTGTGTAGCTGCTTACTTACCAAGGGATGGATCACTTCCGGGAAGATCGGGGTATCCTCTGAGTCATCTGTAAAGGCAGAAAGGCCGTGTGAATGTGAGGTCGGTTACCCCCAGGTCAATGACCCAGGGCTGGTGGGAATTCGAATTCACAATCGGCCCCCAAATGTTCAGTGTCCAGCAGGTGATCGATCATTCCCACCCGAGCCACAGTCATCTCATCTGTAAAATGGGGCTCCTGAGACCTGCCTCCCTGGCTCTTTCACAGGAATGCTGAGCTGGTAGCTGGGCAGATTTTTTTGTCAGCTCCAAATTCTTGCTCCATATAGATCCCAGGACCAACAGCATCACCCAGTAGCTGGTTAGAAATTCAGAATTTCAGGGTCCACTAAATCAAAATCTGTATTTTAACAAGATCTCCAGGGGATTCATTTGAGAAGAATCTAGACTGCAATAGTAAATATTAGAAATTGCAATATTCATGTATTTCCTGAGTGTGTGGTAAATGCCAGGGGCTTTCACTCAGTCCCAACTCCACAACACAGACACCAATGCACTGTCATTTCTATTCCCATCTTACAGATGAGGAAACCAAGGCTTACAGGTCACCGAGTGGCAGTTTGAACTCGGGACTACGTGTCTCCAAAGCTCAAACTTCAAATTATTACACCACCTCACACATAGGAGGGATGCTTCTTGCAGCTCTGTCTGGCCCGGCAGCCAGAGCCAGGAAGTCACAGAAGACGAGAGAGTTACCGGCTCGTGGTCTGGGCCCCTTCGCTACTCCCACCCCCTCTGAAGCAGGGGGTTTGTTCTCAGTTCCCACCCACACCTCTCTGTCACCTTGCCCCCAGGCTTCTGAGCAGCTCCCTTTCCTTTTCAAAGGAAGAAAAGCACTCAGCAGTCCTCCTCCTCACGTCCATGGCTGGCGCAAAGAAAACGTAGAACTAAAATTGAACTCAAAGCAGCAAACCATCTGCCCAGAGAGGGTCTCGGGGATGGGTTGATCCGGCAACTTTTGTTTCCCCCCTTTTTAGGGGGAGGGGCACGATAGGAAAATCCAAGCTTCAAGGTGGGGTCACCCTTGTAGGAGGAAGAGGATGGGTTCCCTCCAGTCCCGGGCCCCAGCCTGCCCACCACACCCTCCGTACCCAGATCTCCGGAGCCAGACAGCTCAAAGTCATGGGGCTCCTGCCCAGGTACCCCAACATCCTCGTCGTCCGGTAAGTCTCCGGAAAAGTGTCGGCCTTCTAGGAGGTCTCGGGGGTCGATGACCTCAGTTTCTCGGATCTAGGGTAAAAACAGGAGACACATCAGCCAGTCGCCCCCCAGTGCCCTAGAGCAGCCCCTGAACCCCGGAGAGGCAGTGAAGTGGGCGTTCAGGAAGGTGAGCAGGGGTGCTGGAAGAGGATCAGGGCAGAGCTTGGAGACCTGGGTCCCGGGCCCCTCCTGGCCCCTAACTTTCTGTGCGACCTCAGACAAATTTGCAAGATGAGCCCCGGGACACAGCAGTGACTTGCTCAAGGTCACACAGTGAGTTAGCTACATAGCTCAGAGAGGAAAGAGGCCAGGGCTCTGCTACTGACAGCCCCAAGCTGTCCTTCACCCAGCTGAGACTTGCCAGCGACACAGGGGAGAGCCTGAGAAGGAACATCCGTTCCTAAGACAAGGTTACCATCTGTGGGAGAGGCCCAGGCTTCCGGGGAGAGGTGGGCGGAACCGGCCTATCATACCAGGTCCCCTTCCACCCAGTCAAGGGCAGCTGGATTCCCAGAAGAGAGCAGGGTCAGGCCGGGAGGAAGGCAATGGGCAGGCAACTCCCTCCCACCGCCAAGGCGAGACTCTCTGCTGAAGGCTTGCTACATGTGGGGGTGGGGAGCCAGAAGGGGTTAAGCCCTGGTGAGGGATGACTTCATGACTCGGGAATCAGGAGCTGTGGGGTTGCCGGCGCTGGAATTCCAGCCCCCGCACAGCCCCATGCCTGTGGCTTCAGTTTGGCAGCACTGGAGGAAGGCTCCTCTGTGGTTGCGCAAGCTGCCTGTACCTAGGGTGGAGTCCCTGTGCTCTACCCCCATCTCCTGCTGCAAGTTCCCCTGGGGCCCAGAATCAGAAACAGCAGGACCCGGGCGGCTTCCCAGACTAAGCACTTAGCGTGAATGAGCTCCTCCTCATAGCCCTTATTTGCAGAAGTATTAAGAGGTGGGGGGCAGGGAGATGCTCAGAAAATTAGTCACTTTCCCAAGATCACACAGGCAAGAAAGTGCCCACACTGGACCAGAACCCAGGCATGGGTCACCTGAGCCTTTAGCCACATACGGATAAACACATGTGTACACAGAGTGCCCACCTACCTCGGTTAGGAGGGAGCCCTGTCAAGTGGAGGTCAAACCCAGCCCAGGAGGGAAAGAGGGTACTCTGGCCACTTGCTTATCTGGCCTGGAGACCAGGCAGACCTCAAAGTCCTCGAGATGGGGGCTGGGGTCCCAACACTGTGCTGTTTCAGGCTGAGAACTTCCCCTACCTTCTCATTCCCAGGAGCCACGACTGGTTATTTATGAATCCTGCCTTTCTTTTAGTGGGTGAAAGTGCTGAGGAGTGTTTCAAAACAACCCACCGGATCAGCACACTGACTGGTTGGTAGTAGCTCTGTTTTACATCAGGAAATGAAGACCAAGTCTGCAGCAAAACCCAGGCTGAAAACTAGATTGATTCCCAGTTCAGCCATCTTGGGGGTCACCGGGTCATGCCTAACCCTTCATTTTTATACCAGGTTCCTTGAGAGCATAAATGACTTTTCTTAAGGTCAGGAATGGCCAGAATTAGCCAGGATTAGATCCCATCAGATACCTATCTTGGCTCTAAAAGGACAGGGATTGGGACTTCCCTGGCAGTCCAGTGGTTAGGACTCGGAGCTTCCACTGCAGGGGGCACGGGTTCGATCCCTGGCTGGGGAAGTAAGAACCTGCATGGCATGTGGTGCGCCATAAACAAACAAACCAACAAACCAATACATAAATGGGCAGGGATCCCTAAAGGCTGCATTAGATGAGCCCAGGTGCCCTCCTACAGCAAGTCAAAGGGCTTAGGAGGAGCTCTGTGAGGCATACTGATGGAGGACACAAGAGATTAAATCCTCTCCAACTACAGAAGTGGCCCCTTCTCTGCCCAAGACCCCTGACAAGAGGGAAATTCCCAAGTGGGCAGAATCCCTAAGACTAGCCCAGCAAGACTCAACCAGGCTCCCTGGGATTGTGGGCAAGTATCCCTTTGTGTGTGTGTGTGGATGGGGGGATGCCAAGAACCCTCCCTTCCCCCACCCTCTTTTCAGACAAGGCCCATTCAGTCTGAGGTGGCTTTGAAGAACCAGGCCCCCCCAGCAGCCAGGCCAAGCCGTGGCCAAAGAGGGACTCCACCCTGCCCCTGGCTCACCTCGATCCCTGCCTGGGGAGCACGAGGTCACACGTGTGTGCACACCCAGGCATCCTCTCTGGGCCCTCAGGTCTCTCTCTATCTTTGTCCTACTCATAGACACACAACAGAAATCAGCAGCTGAATAAGCAGACCCTCGTGGGCACCTGGGGTTGCTGCCTGGAGGTTTAGAGATGCTGGATGCTTCCCCAGACTCTCCATAGAAAAGAAGAGGGGTAGGCGCTATTTTGTGCTGTAAAGACTAATGCCTACCTAACAGAAGGTGTCTGAGGCCCAACCATCTCATTTGCTACCCAGATTAAAAGATAAGGGCCTTTGCCAAGGTCACCCAAGCAAAACTGGACTTAGAACTTAGGTGCCTTAAAAAAAAAAAAAAAAAAAAGAACCTAGGTCTCTGTGCTCCTGGGCTGGACTTGTCTTCCTTTCCCACTTCTAGGGTCTGGGCTGCCCCTAAAGGTCTCAGCAAATCCACAGGCAGCAGCTGTCACTCCAGATATAACCCACATCCAGTCCTTAGGCGATTGACATGAAGCTAGGAAAAAAGTCACCAACCCTACTGCAAAGTCCTACAGCTTCAGTCACCCAGGAAAATCATGGGGCCAGGCACTAGTATCCACGACGTGCCGGGCACCAAGCTGGGTTTTTCTCCGTATGAGCTCTTTTTATTCGCACAACAGCCTTGTAAGGTGCTCTACCCATGTTGCCGGAAAGAGAGCCTCAGTTGAGTCATTCATGTAACGTCACAGAGCTGGGAATCAAACCTAGGTCTTTCTCAAGACCATGTCTTAGCCACAACCAGACTTCTCACTGCCACCCACAATTTACCTCTCCACCCCAGTGCCACAGCCCAGAGCATACTAATTCCAGGCCAGGGTTCCAGGGCACCCCTTCCCCTGGTCAGGAAGTAAACAAAGGTAAAAGTGATATTGCTTAAACAAAAGAACAGAAACTTGGCTGGGACACCTGGGAGAAGTTCAGGGTCAGAGCTTGCTTAACTGTGAACTGATGGGAGAAAAAGAGAAGCAGCCTTCCCCCAGCTGGCCCTTCCCCAGGGGAGGAAGCCACCCCCAGGGGTCAGGGACACTCTTTTGGGGGTGAGACCAGAAGGTCAATTGGGCAAGCCAAATTTGGGGGGAAGCTGCGACGCTTAGTACCCTGGGCCCTAACTGCTGAACCCAGCACAGTGGTCCTGGCAGGAGATCCCCCAGAAGGGGCCATTGATACAGGCATGGTCTGGTCCTCCCCCATGCTCCTTCCGAAGGGTCACATACCCCCTAGAATGAGCGAAACCTGGGTGCCACAATCAGGACTCTAGATGTTGGCAGCAATGGAAGGGTCCACCAGCACAGTGGTGACCCGTAAAGGCAGTTCCACCAGCAAACTACAGTCCTATCACTCCCTAACCATATGAGCCTGGGCATTTATTTCACATCTTAAAGCCTCAGTTTCCTCTTTTTGTAACCGGGGCTAGTAGCACCTTGCTGAAGGATGAGGATTAAGTGAAACGCACTGGGGTGTGTGAGGGACCCAGCACGTGGCCTGGTACATAGCAGGTGCTCAATGAGTAGCAGCTATTATTAATCCCCATCTGCCTTCCTTCTGGCTAAGGGGATTAGTGCTCAAAGGGTCAGAGAGACCTGGGAAAAGTTGTAGAAGCAGTTGCATTGCTAGAAAAGTGGTTGGTGGGTGGGGAGGTGCTTTGCAAACTGCGCAGGGACATACCCTTATAACTTGTATTTATTTTGCTTCCGAGACCAGGGACTCTTCAAGAACCAATCAGGCCCCCTGATAGAAGAGAGAAAGGCCCAGAGATGGGCAGAGATCTGTGCAAGGTCACACAGCTTGGAGCACCTGTCCTAAGCAGACAGAGGCAGAGGAGAGACCAACTGCATTTTTCCAAAAAGAGCAAACGGCAGTGACCAGAGACACTTGAAACTCTACTTGGGGACCTGTATCCCCAGAGTATTTCCTGACCTGCCTTGGGGATGAAGAAAATATCTAGAAGGCCAGAAGAAACCACACACCAATCCAGGACCTGGTGCGCCGGTATGAGAAGGGTTAAGCCAGGTCTGGGGATGGGGGTTCGAATGTCGGCCCTGCCCACTCCAAGGTCGGGTTACTAGGAACACAATCGCTCAGGAGAGAAGCCAGGCCTGGCATTGCCAGCAGCTTTTCACCAATCCCCACTGCCCGTCCAGGGCAGCTCCAGGACCCAGGGGTGCCAGCTAGTAATAGAGGCTGGAAGGGGAAGGGTGGGGGGAGCTTCTGGAGCCTCTGGACATCCCCCTGGCCGAAGCTCATGCGGCATCCTTGTCACTAACACCCCGGATGATCGTGGGAGATTCTCTCTCTGGGCCTCGACTTCCCCACCTATGAAAGGCGATTCTCAAAGAGACAAGCCTTCCTCTGTCTGGAGGTCTGGTAACCAAGCTGGGGACTGCTCCGATTACCGATTACCGGTGGAGACAGCCGGGAGGGGGCTGGTTCCCCCAGGGCCGCAGAGACAGAGGTGCATTGAAGCTGGGCTGGTAATCTAGGCAGCGGATCCGAGGTCCCTGCTGGATCCGAGGGCGGGGTATAAACAAGCCTCCCGTGTTCTCTAGAGCAGAGTCGATATAGCCTTGTCTCGGCCGATTAGATCAGCCCTGGGTGCTGGCTTCCTGCCCCTTCCCAGCCTCCCCCGCCACTTGGGGAAGCCACAGCTCCAGATCGGGTCAGTCTGTCCCACAGACGTCTCTTGGCCGGGCTTCCCCAGGGCAAGGAGTGTCCCAGACGTTGGTCACCACTGCCCCCATGCCCCGAGGTGGCACAGTACAGCCAGTCCCCGCAGGCCTGGCCACGATGGGCCGGGCCCCACCAAGTCACTGTTTCCACACATACCAGCCTCTCCCTGCCTCCCCTTTCCATTACCCCAGGTGTCACCTGACTAGCAGCCTCTGCTACTGTGCCAGAGAAAACTGGGGCAGCCGAGCTCCAAGCCTGAAGGCGGGGGGAGGGGGGGATGCAGAGTAAAGCAGGGGGGAGGGGGCTGAGTAGGAGGGCCTGGCGGTGGGGTGGGAGGTAGGGAGTCACAGGGGTGGGTAGGGGGGACCACAGAAGGCTGAAGCTGGAAAGAACTGTTAGGATCACAGAGTGATCTTTCTGGGGACTCCTGGAGCCCTGTGAGAGGGATAAAAAGCTCTGAACCCCAAGAACCATAACTACTGGTTTACGTTTCTCAGCGGGCACACAGAGAACCACCTCCCCACGCCAACCTCTGGCCAGGTTAAGAACCCTTGTCTAGCCACTAACGATAAACTAAACTTAACCCAGAACTTCACAAGTTTGCCAAACACTGATGACGACCCCGGAGTGACACAGGTGTTTTATAGAGGACGCCGGGGCTCACACGGGCCAAATGACTTATTAACTAACTGCGTGTCCCTGGCTGAGCAGCCGAGCTGAGATGGGAACTCGGGTTTTTCTGACTGTGAAACGTACGTACCCATTTTCCAGTCACCCAGCCTCCCGGGGACAGGGCCAGAGGGGACCACGCCCAAAGATCATCAGTGAGTTAATAACAAACCCACCCAAGTCAGGTTGCTTGAACTCTTAGGGTTAAATCAGGCCCCAACCGTTGACACAAGCCTCCTCCTCTCTCCCTAGGCATCACCCGAAGAAAACAAATGAAAACTGGCATTCCAGAACACTGTACCTTTTCTGTCCACAATCACACTCCCTCCCCCAGAGCCCAGGGCGTTTCTTTGCAATTCCCTCGGCCTCTGGACTGGAAACACCGGCCCTCCCCCTACGGCACAAGGCTCCTCCAGCATGGGAGGCCAAGCCCTGAGGCCTGCGCAGTGTCCTGGTTGCCTGGTCCCCCTACCCCGTCTCTCTCCAGGCTGAAAATTGCTCAGCAGGGGGATTCCAACCGATCCCCGCAGGAGGGGTGGGGCTCCTGGGAACTGGTTCTTGTTTAAATATCAACCCATCCGATGATTAACAAACTTCTAAGACAAACAAATAGATTTGGGCTCTGTCAGTCCCACCCTAGACTCCTCCCTTCCCACCTTGCAGCTGTTGGGGGGAGGGGAGAGAGCTCTCCTGGGGCCCTGAGGGTGGGATCCTCAAAAGGAAAGGACCATCTGGCATCAAGACAGCCTGGGCAGAGCTGGAACGTTTACTAAGAAGGCCTCCTGCCTACCAGGCGGGATCCTAAGAGCTCCACTTGAGGCCTTGTCATCTCTTACAAGCCTCCCCACAATCGCCATCTTCTTATAGACCAGAAAGCAGAGGCTTGGAGCGGTCCAGTGGCCTGTCCCAAGCCATGGAGCTAGTAAGAGGGGAGCTTCACATCTCTGGAGTCAGGTCTGCCTAAATCCAGATCAATGTTCCAATCCCAAGAAGCAAGAGAGAGCGTCAGAAAAATCAGAATCCTGGGATCAAATCTGGACTGTACCATCTTTGCTCTGTAAACTCAGACCAATTGCAGCCTCGGTTTTGCTTTAAGGGATGGGGGGGAAAGCGCTACCTGCTCTGCAGAGGTCAATTATTTTTTTCTCTTTTGCTCTAAGTAAACTTTGTTTTAAATTGAAGTACAGTTGATTTACAGTGTTGTGTTAATTTCTGCTGTACAGCAAAGTGATCCAGTTACACATATATATACAATCTTTTTATGCTCTTTTCCATTATGGTTTATCAGAGGATATTGACTATAGTTCCCTGTGCTACAGAGTTGTTGTTTATCCATTCTATGTGTAATAGTTTGCATCTGCTAACCCCAAACTCCCACTCCATGCCTTCCCCAACCCCTTTCCCCCTTGGCAACCACAAATCAGTTGCAGAGGTCAATTTTGAGGACTGGCTGAACTCTATTCCGTCAAAGGCCACACACAAGTAAGGCGCTGTGAAGGTCTGGGGCCTAGTACTAATTATTTCCTGTATGTCCTTTCAAGGCCCTGGATAGTTGACTATCCCTAATTTAAGGCCCCCAAAGGACAAGGTAAAACTCTGGAGCCCATGCCAACATTCCCATTGCAGAGCCATCCTATTAGCCAAGAGGTTGAAAGGAAATGGGTGACTCAGGCAGGCCAGCTACCACGTTCCTCCAGTGACTCACAAGAGCCCTGTCCAGCCCCTTCCCCCAATTTTAAGTCGTCACGAGTCCAGGAGGCTGAGGACAGCTAGGAGCCAACTCCTCCCAAGAGGGACCTGGGGCAGGAGAGCCAGGCCAGGCTTCCCGCCCCCTCATTCAGGCCAGCTCAGAACTCCAAGTACTTGGAAAAGCTCTGTTTCCAGGAGCTGGGGATGGCAGGAGCTGAATGTCTCCACCACCCACCTCCCCAGTGTTGCTTCTTGCATAGGCTCTTGACCAAGGATGCCAAGAAAGCTCCCCTCCCCCCGCCAGAAAGGACCCTTTAGAGGGCGCTTTGGTCCAACCTCCTCATTCCAGAGTTGGGGACACTGAGACCCAGAAGGCATGTTTGCTCAAGGTCACCCAGAGATTCAGGAGGAGGACCCAAGGCATCTACTGTCAAATCCAGCCAATTTCCTCATCTGGAATGTTCTCCGAGGACCTGCCAATCAGACACCTTGTGTTACCTGACAGACCTGGTTCTGACTTTGGCAAAAGCCCCTACATTCCTCTGAGCATCACTTTCCTATAAAAATGGAGATAATAATAGCTATCTCACAGTATCACTGGGAGGCAATCATGTTAGTAATAAATAACCTCAGTGCACCTTTTAGAATGAAGTTACATGCACGCATTTATTTGTTCATTCATACAAACATTTCCTGAGTACTAACTACGGGCCAGGTATTTCACTGAAAGTGAATAGAGCAGAGTTCCCGGCCTGGGTGTGTCGGGCTGGAAGAGGGGTGGAGGAGGAAGGGCTCAGAATTTGATGGGGTATGTTAATGCCCTCATGAACCATAAGTTTCTTCAAGGGAGGGAATGCCTTAGATGTCTGTATGGTTTCCACAACCCTTTCAAAGAGTAGCTACTTAATTATTAATAGAATATCTGAGGTGGAAGGGGCTCTCTATTCAGTTCAAACTCCATTTTACAGATGGGGGATGTCAACCCAGAGAGAGAAAGGGATCCAGTCTCACAGAGCCCTCCAAAGCATGCCCCAAATATTTTCCTTTGGTAGCTCTCTGAGCTTCTAAGAAATCCAAAGGACTCTCTCTGGCCACTCAAGGGTCCTAGACCCCCTGGGCTTCCGTCCCCACCGCTACTTCTGTGCAGTCAAGGAGAGAATTCTCAAGAAGACCAGAAACATCTCTTAGCTAAAGTACACGGGGTGCGTGGAGGACACTTCCCCAGAACTGACTGGGACTGGTGCCATGTCTGTGCCCCTGGCAGCAATACCACGGGGCGGGGGTCCAGCTCCCAAAACAAGGCTGCCTTTAATTGGCCAGGGAGGGAGTGGCAGGAAGGCAGATCAGGGGAATGCTTCCAGCTGGACAGGAAGAACTGGTTTAGGACGGCAAGTCCCACCAAACAGAGAAGAGTCTGGCTCAGCCTGGGTTCCCTTCCCAAAACCTGTGGCACTGAGAGGGGGGAAAGGAGGCCACTACCCACGGGGAGGACAGGCCTTTGGCTTAAACCTAAAATTTGGGCAGTGGCCCCAATAGCATTATTGGAGGGGGACTACAGGACAGAGATTCTGATGGCCTGGGAGCTCTCTGCTACCCCAAGATGGTACCATTTTACCTCATCTGTAAAGTGGGCATAAAATGCACCAGACCTGGTATATGGAAAGCACTCCACAAACGACAATTGTTATTACCAAAACCCTTCTCTCTGGGCCGCAATTTTCTCCGCCTGCAAAAAGAAAAGTGTCGACTGGATCATCTCTGTGGTCTAATCCAGCTGTGACTAGGTCTGATTTTTCTGGCCACAGCCTTGGGAGGAAAAGTGCTGGGGGCAGGGTGCAGGGGAAAGGGGGGAAGCCCCGTGACCCAGTTCAAGGTGGAAGATCTCGTAACATTAGCCAGGAAGGGAGCGCTGAGGTCAGGAGAAGAGAGTCAGACACCTCTCTCAGGAAGCAGCAGCTGCCTAGGGCTCACTTTTCCAGCTGATGGGTCACCACATACCCTCCCCCAAACCACATCCTTCTGACTGCCCCCAGGCACAGCTGCCTGCTCCTCCCCCGCCCCCCCCAAGCACCAGCAGGCTTGGCAGCCCCTGAACCAAGACTGGCACGTTACCTCTCCACCACCGGGGTCTTTCCCCTTTGCCCCACACCACCCAGGCCAATGCGACATGCCATGCCATTCCTTCGACGCCGCCACAACTGTGACGCCAACACATCCTTCAGGGGCCTAGTTTAGAGCACTGCACGGGGAGCAGCAGGCTTGGGTTCGAGTCCTAACTCAGCCACTCACCTTTTGGCAAGGTTGCCCTTCTTAGTTTGGGGAAGTCATCCCCTCACTCTGGGCCTCGGTTTCCTTCTAGTCCAGAATTCCTTGTGGCCAGCCCAGCCCAACTCTTTTATGGATTCTAAAGAGTGACCCAGGGATGAGACATAACAGCAGCCACTCAGAATAGCATCAGACTACACGTCAAGATACGTGCAAAAGAGGAAAAAAAGGGACCTGGAAGCCTGTCTGCTTCATTTGCATCTGACTCAGCCTCTTATCAGCTATGCGACCTTGGGCAGGTTAGTTGACCTCTGTAGCCTCAGGACCAGTTTAAAACAGTAAACAGAAGGGCTGAATTAAACTAGCTGATAGAGCCATTACAACAGCTATTAGAAAGCTATTAGAACAGTACCATAAGCACTAAATGTTTGCCGTCATCACTCAGGGCTGCAGTTGTACGTGGGGACAGGGAGGAAGGGGGGCTGGGGTCGGGGGTGGGTATAGCTCAGGGTCTCACCCATACCTCAGATAAAGCCTGCCAGGCAGAAACGAGCTCCCCTAAGTAATCCCAGAGGAATAGGAGCCCCATAAAGAATTGACATTCATGGTTGAACGCCACTGGACTTGCTCTCCCCAAAACCAAGGTTTATGGGCACCAAGGAAGCACAAAGCCCAGGCTTTTTTGGAGGGCGGGGGTCAGATCGCCTCTCAGCAATTCCTGCACCCCATCTTCCCAGATGTGATTGGCTCACTCCTTCCCAGCTGGCTGCTGGGAGCTTCTGGTGGGCCCCAGGCTTTGTAAACTACAGCAGGGACCAGTAAGTGGTGAGAAGGAGGCTCCTCGGGGCTCGCTGAGACCTTCTCTTCCCCCAGCCCCCCTTCACCCCACCCCACAGGGGGAGCTTTAGGTTTCCCCAGCGCTAAACGCTCTTCTGGCGGAGAGCAGAGGCTTGACTCCTGGCCAAGTGCTGAGCCTAAACCGTCCCCTCCAGTCTGCCCTTGAAAAATCAGCGTCCCAACTTTGTAGGGACCCTAAAGAAGCACTGGTCACCTCCTGTCCCAGTCCCCCATACGCTCTGTGCCGATGGGAAAATCGAGACTCAGAAGGGGTTAGGGACTTGCCCGGAGCCACAGGCCAGTGGCAGGGCTGCGGCCAGAACGGAGGTCAGGGCTCACTCCCTGCCCCGGTGTGTGAAACAAGGCCCTGCAGACCCCTAAACCCCTCCCCATTCCTAGTACAGGCAGCCCCCTTCACTCCCAGGCCATCTCGGATTCTAGAGGGCGAGAAGGGGCGTCAGGGCTCCGAGCCTGCCCCAGGGTCACCAGGGAAGGGGCGAGAGGGTGAGGGGAAACGAGGTGACACCAGCTTAGTCACGTCCGAGCCTTGAGCCCGCGGAGGGGATGAGGCCAGAGGGAGGCGGGAAGCTCAACAGGCTGGGGACGCACGGCGCGCGGGGGAGCCCCCCACCCCCCTCTCCCCGGAGCCTCCCTGGGACCCTGGAGCCAAGTTTCCAACTAAGTGTCCCTGGCCTCTGCGTCTAGCTGGGGGCGGCGCATCCCCCTCCCCATTGCCCCCGCATCGCAGGATCCCAGGAACAAAGGAGGCACCAGTCCGCCCCCCCGGGGATCTCTCAGGACCCACCGACTCGGCGGCGACGGCAAGGGCGCCCACGAGGAGCCACAGCAGCGCGAGCAGGCGGGCGGGGGCCATCGTACCACTGTCCGGAGAGAGCGCGAAGGCTGGTGGCCAGGGCTGGCGCGCGTTCCCTCTTATAGGCGGTGATCGGTCCCGCCCCGGCCCCGCCCCGGCCCGCCCCCGTCGCCCGCACCCCGCCCGGACGAAAGCTGGGCCTCCGGGGCGCTACGCCTGCCGGCCCAGCTGGAAACCCGAGGGACCCTTCCCGTGGACCGGGCCGCTCAGTCCACCCGAGTCCCTGGCCTCCAGCAATCCGGATCCCCGATCCCCTGCTAGGCAGGTGACGGGAGAGCACTGTGCCTAACCCCGTTTTACAGCTGGGCAACTGGGGAAACTGAGGTCCACGGAAAGGAAGGACTTATCCAGGGTCGTGAATTTAGATCAGCGCCCTTCCAACCGGGTACGCTGCCCTCTGAGGTACAGAAGACTTTCCAAATGGGCAGTGAATGCGGGTTGTTTTAAGGCGCAGGCTTGGGGGTCAGTCATCATTTTCTGTAAAGAGCTAAATATTTTAGGCTTTGCGAGCCAGATGGTCTCTGTCACAATTACTCAAACTCTAGCGCTGCAGCTCAAAGGCAGCCTTAAATATTAATACTTAAAAGAAGGACAGTGGCTGTTTCCTGATAAAACACTATTATGGACTCTGAAATTTGAATTTCATATAATTTTCACGTGTCACGAGATAGCATTCTTCTTTTGATTTTTTTTTCCCCCCAACTATTTAAAGATGTAAAACTATTCTTAGTGCGCTGAACAGAAACAAGCTGCAGAGCAGACTTTTTAGTCTTAGGGTGGCTGACCTCTGTTTTAAGGGATTTGTTTTCCAGATTTTGAGCTTCTTAAAAAGGTTGATCTCTTTGAGAACCGGTGGACAAGTTTATCTTAATTCTGAGATCTGCTCCCACCCTTTGTAAAAGATAGTTTCATTTTCTCCTTATCCCCTGAATATCCTCCTTACAGTGTGTATGTGTGTGTGTGAGTGTGGGGGGGAGGGGGGAGGGGTTTGGTAAAATTCTCTGAGACCCCAAGTACAAGTACTGTTGGAATTATTAGGGGGGAGTATTCTATGACAATCAGTCAAAGTGCCCAAAGTGACTAGACTTGTCTCTTTCTGATTTCATTTTGTGTGTGTGTATATATATATACACACATACACACACACACACCTGTGTATATACCATAAAGATACATAAAGATATATGTACATATAATACATATGTATCTATCTTTCTAAGGCTGAAGCATGGCTTTCTTTGGCCTCTGTTGGCACATTATGAATTCATACACAAAGTGGACACTTGGGAGTAACCTTCCCTCTTCCATACCTTAATTATTATCAAAGGATGAAAATCTTTTGAGGCAGAGAGCCTTGACAGTAAAGCAAGCTTCCAACCCTGATCATGTTTTTCCCTACAGGTTTAAAGGTGAGCAATTATTTTCAGCTCTCCTCAATACTCTTCCTTAGGATTTGGAAATAAACTGAGAAAATAAATGAATTTCAGGTCAGAATAAGAAATCCTTTACAAGTCAGATGGTTTTTGCAATCCTTGATTTCCACAGAATGGAAGGAGGGTCTAATCGAGTTGTCAGTAGATAGATCATTAAAAATAATTTTTGATGATAGGTCACTATGCAATTTCAGTTATCTGTCATCACATCACCGTAACAACACTCCTTTTGTTCCCATCAACTTCATTAATTGAAGAAGGTTTCTCAGCACTTACAGCCAGCCCTGTGCTGGTAAGTGTGTAACAATAGGTTGGGTGAAGCAGGTAGTGCTAATTTGTAACATTGGACAACTTCTGTGGTGTAAATACTCCCCCAGGGCTGATTTCAAGCTACCAATGTGATGTCACTGAACGCAGAGTTGGTTAGAGATGAGCAGTATTTCTACCGCACAGACACAATAATTGCAGATAATATCAAGAGCATAGATAACAGTAAAATGTAGGGAAATAATTAGTAAGTGATGACTTTTGAGTACTTATTTCCTTTCTTTTAAATACAGTTCATTTAACTGTAAGTTTATATAATTTAATTTTTAGTAATCATTATGTGTTACAAGTACCCACAAAATTTCCCCAGATTGAACCAGTACAAGCTGCCTTTGGCACACCACTGTTTGACAGCAAGAAAAAAAGAAAAATGGGCATAAAGTTATTGCTAAAAACCTATCTCATTCTAGCACAAGCAATATTCATTCAGGAATATGTGACTCATGGAGGGGAGAACCTTACTTTTTCTGCTTAATAATTATCTAAGTTTGTATGACAGGTTTCACAAGTGTATACTTATGTCAAATGGTATGCTTTAAATACATGTCGTTTATTTTACATCAGTTATATCTCTATAAACAGTTAAAATTTTTGTAAAACCTTTTTTTGAATTTTATTTTATTTATTTTTTATACAGGAAGTTATTAGTTATCCCTTTTATACACATCAGTGTATACATGTCAATCCCAATCTCCCAATTCATCACACCACCACCCCCCTCCCCCGCCACTTTCCCCCCTTGGTGTCCATACATTTGTTCTCTACATCTGTGTCTCAATTTCTGCTCTGAAAACCACTTCATCTGTACCATTTTTCTAGGTTCCACATATATGTGTTAATATATGATATTTGTTTTTCTCTTTCTGACTTACTTTACTCTGTATGACAGTCTCTAGATCCATCCATGTCTCTACAAATGACCCAATTTCGTTCCTTTCTATGGCTGAGTAATATTCCATTGTATATACGTACCACATCTTCTTTATCCATTCGTCTGTCGATAGGCATTTAGGTTGCTTCCATGACCTGGCTATTGTCAATAGTGCTGCAGTGAACATTAGGGTGCCTGTGTCTTTTTGAATTATGGTTTTCTCTGGGTATATGCCCAGTAGTGGGATTGCTGGGTCATATGGTAATTAATTCTGTTTTTAGTTTTTTAAGGAACCTCCATACTATTCTCCATAGTGGCTGTATCAATTTACATTCTCACCAACAGTACAAGAGGGTTCCTTTTTCTCCACAACCTCTCCAGCATTTGTTGTTTGTAGATTTCCTGATGATGCCCATTCTACATAGTTTTTCAATAATCATTAACAAGTAACTAGCAGAAAGGATTGAGGAGTGCTAAGTTGAGACAGTTAGTGGAAGCTCTTCTATAAATCTATCCTAACCTTCTGAAATTAAGAAATTAATCTCAGTAAACCATCAAAAATAAAAAAGAAATTAATCTCTGCTTGTTCAAGTTCTTAGAATCTCTCTGAAAGCATCCAACATGTTTGAATGTAGTTATTTGTGAATTTGTGGGATTTTAAACTGTGCTCCTTGAATTGGGAATAAAAGTGCGTGGATGGTCCCTGCTTCTGTTGGGTATGTGTCTCTATGTAAAGTTTCCTGGGGCATAAAATTTGAGTCTCTCTTCAGATCCACAAAGAAGTCCTGACCCCCAAAGAGTTAAAAGCAATTTGACCGGACCCTGGGCCCCTTTAAAAAGTTCTAATAGGTCTTTTCTTGGCTCTCACAAAACAAAATGCAGTAGTCCAAGGTTTGTAGAACTGAACTGAAGTCCCCAATTCCCTGCACCACCAGACTGAGAAGCCAAGCTCAAGAAGCTATGACCAATCCTGTCCTTAATGACCCACCTCCAAGGCCTCCTCCTCCAGGAAGCCTTTGCAAATCCCTCATTCTTTCCTTCTACCTCTCATCTCTCCTTCCCCTGAGATATCTTGTATTTCATCTGTCCCTCTCCTTTGGCAGACATCCCTTTCTCACTCGTGTTAGAGTTAGAAATTAAGATCCCAGCCTTCAGGGTCAGAAAGATCTGGGCTGTAATCCTGACTGGGTGACCTGGGGCAGGATATTTTACCTCTCTGTGTCACAGTTTACTCATTTGTAACTTGGGAGTTGTTATAGTTCCCATATCATGAGTGTTGACAGTATGGTTCTTAGCACATAACTTGCACATAGATATTACCCGTTGTTATGATAACAGAGGTCTACATGTGAGAGTCTGGAGTTGGGAAGCTCCCACTCCAACAGGTCTTCACACACAATAAACAACAGGGAATCAAGTCACTATTGTCAGAACATCTGAGAGAGCGAGTCCTGGGGCCTTCTCTCTCCCAGAATGGCACCAACCCTCTCTGGTCTTCTTTGCTCCATGCAAATCTCTCTTCAGCTCCAGATAATGACAACCTGGGGTTTCCAGAGGCTGTGGAATGTCCAGCCACTGCCTTACATAACCACAGAAACTGGGAACACTGGGCTCAGAATGATTCTCCCAGTCCATTCAATCCAACAGCACTCCCATTGTGAGACAGGCAAACCAAGGCCCACACAGTGAGTCAGCATCCACAAGGTATTTTAAAGAATTCTCAAAACAGCCCTCCCCTCTTTCGGTCACTCTTTTTCCTTGCTTTGCTTTACTTTTTTTGTCATAGCACTTCTCTTACCTGACATCATATATTGATCCCTTTTCTTGTTTATCATCCACTTCAACTCCAGACATAAGCTTCACAAGAGCAGGGATATGGTCTTGTCCACGGAGAGATCCCTAGCACCTTGCCCAAGATCTGGCACAAGTGGATATTCAGTGACTCTTTGCTCTTTGCTATGTGGATAAATGGATAAATGCCATTTGAATGTTTTTCCATAGGGGCTCAGACATAGAAATTCACTCATTTGGTCATTTATGTAATAAACTTTTTTTTCTTTTCTTTTTTTTTTTTGGCTGCGTTGGGTCTTCGTTGCTGCATGCAGGCTTTCTCTAGTTGTGGCGAGCGGGGGCTATTCTTCACTGCGGTGCGTGGCCTTCTCATTGAGGTGGCTTCTCTTGTTGTGGAGCACGGGCTCTAGGCACGTGGGCTTCAGTAGTTGTGGCACGTGGGCTTAGCTGCTCCGTGGCATGTGGGATCTTCCCAGACCAGGGCTCGAACCCATATCCCTTGCATTGGCAGGCAGATTCTTAACCACTGTGCCACCAGGGAAGTCCCGTAATAAACATTTGATGAACATCTTCTATGTGAGAGGTCTTCTGAAAAACCATGGTGGATGAGACCCCATCCCTGCACTTAAGCAGCTCCCTGATTAGTGAACAGTAGCTACCAGGGGCCAAGAACATACTATATGACAAGCTCAGGGCTGGCAACTTTATATGCATCTTCTCCGTGTTAGTGCAATGCTTCCAAGTGCAGGGAGCAATGTCTCACTCAGGACTCCTTAAGACAAAAGGGCTTGGGGGTTATTAGAGGGATATAGGGGGGCCAAAGACTGAAACTGAAAGGAAGATATCAATAGCTGAGGTGATTCCAGGGGCTGGCAGACTTATCTTCAGCTCTTGAAGCCTGCCTGATCTTTATTTGAGGGTATCTCCTCTTCCTGGATGTGTGCCTCTGTCTCTTTTACTGACTTACTGGCTCTCTATTCTAGTCTGAATTTGGGGGACAGCCAGTCTGATTGGCTTGGCCAGTAGCCTTCATTGTCTCCTAGAGAGAGAGCTTTCAGGTCAGACCACTTCTTGGATTACTAGTGGGTCTAGAGGGTGAACATCATCTAGCTTCTAACATATCCTGAACAGAGGGTTTGTTTAGTTAAAAGGGAAGGTTGAACATCATCCTCACTCTGACTCTTTAAAGTAGTATTACTTCTATTTTACAGATGAGAAAACAAGCTCAGAGAGGAGAAATGACAACAAAGCTGTACCAAAGCTGCCCTGGCTGACCTACAAACCCACCATTGAGAAATACATGCTGATTGCCCCTGAGATTTGGGGGTTGTTTGTTATGCAGCAACAGCTGACTAATACAGGATTGAAATCAGGTTTCATTGATTCTGTCTCACTGTGTTGTCCCACTGAGTTCGCAGCTCTCATTCCTGTTCTCCCCGCAAAAACATCTTTGAATTATACTGTCCCCAAGGGAGCAGAGAGGAAGTTGAGAGATTGGTCCCTGAGAACCTCCTGCATACTGCTTCCCCTGCAGTCCCCTACTCTGACAGCTAGAGAAAGACACAGATATTAATAATTCCAACCATTCACGGAGTACCATGTAGTTCTTCAAACGGATTTCATCTAGGTTATTGCATCTATACACCCCAAACAGTCCTAGAGGGTAGCCAGGGCTGGTGTTACTATAACCATTTAAAAACGAAAGCTCAAACAAACAAACAAACAAACAAACAAAAAACAAAAACGAAAGCTCAGAGAGATGAAGTGAGTTTCCCAGGTTACGAAGCTTTCATCTAAACCCAGATCCCTTGGTTTCTAGCCCTGGGCTCTTTCCACAACACCCTATTGCTTCTGAGTCCTTGATAGAGAGCATCCTCTGAGCACGTAGATGTGGTTGGCTTAGTGCCATGTGATTCACACCCGGCAGCACCAAGGGCTGGAGTGCAGCGCACAGAGCAGGGCACTTCCATTCTCAGCCTATCACCTCCCTTCACCAATCATTCAGCTCAACTTTTCATTTTCTCCCATCTTTCCTTGTTCCCATGAGGTCTTTTTCCCCAGCCTTTAGCCACATCTGGTCAAGGCAGAGATAGCACAATTATTTTCTAGATGCCACAGCAATCAGAATCTGCTCTTTGCAAACAGCAAAAGCTATTGGTGCAACGGAAGGTAACAGGGCAGGGAGGTAAAGAACCTCGGTGGAAGCCTGGCTTGGCCGTTTGACTTATCACATGGGCGATTTACATCCCATGCCTTGAGTCTGTTTTCTCCTTTAATAAACGAGAATCATTGTGTGATGACATAGGGACTGGTATAAATGTGCTGACACATCCTTGTCCTGGCTAACTCCACTCATCTTTCAGGGCTACTCCTTTCATGCTACTTCCTCAGAGAGACCTTCCCCTGAGGCCAAATTACGTTCCTGCCCAAATTCTTTTACATGGCTTCTTTTATCACATTCACTGCAATTTATCTTTATTCAATTATTTCTTGATTTTCCTGCTTTATTGTTTATCTCTCCCCCTAGATTAGAAGACCCCTGAAGGGAGGAACTATATCTGTTTTAGATGCCCATAGGCTAACACAGTGCTTGCTACATAGTAAGCACTCAATAAATATTTGTGGGGACTTCCCTGGCAGTCCAGTGGTTAGGACTCCACGCTCCCACTGCAGGGGGCCTGGGTTTGATCCCTGGTCAGCAAACTAAGATCCCGAAAGCTGTGTGGCACGCCCCCCCCCCAACTTTTTTGTTATTAAGAAAATAATAAATATTTGTGAATGAGTGAATCTGCCCCTCTCTTCCCATCCCTCCCACCTACCCCCACCCCGCCACCCCACTCACCTCCCAGGGGTGTTGTAAGTTGAAAAATAAACTGTAAGCTGTCAATTCTTGGCCAAGGGTGATGGTGTAACCTTCGTTCCTCCCTCTGTTCACTCAGACCCTGCCACACTGGCCTCCTTGCTCTCCTGGGAATATGCCGATCTCATTCCTGCCTGAGGGCTTTGAACTTGAGTTCCCTCTATCTGGAATATTCTCCCCAGATATCCAGTTGGCTTCATCCTTTGCTTCAGTCAGATCTCTGCTTACATGCCACCTCTTCCGGAAAGGCTTTGCTGACTGCCATTTCTGAAGTGACAGCTCTCACCCTCCATCCTCTACTGCCTCTGTCCCCTGACCCCCATTTTTTTTTTTTTAATTTTTTTTCGGTACGCGGGCCTCTCACTGTTGCGGCCTCTCCCGTCGCAGAGCACAGGCTCCGGACGCGCAGGCTCAGCGGCCATGGCTCACGGGCCCAGCCGCTCCGGGGCATGTGGGATCTTCCCGGACCGGGGCACGAACCCGTATCCCCTGCATCGGCAGGCGGACTCTCAACCACTGCGCCACCAGGGAAGTCCCGGAAGCTCACCCCCCCCCGACCCCCATTTTTGTTCATAGTGCTTCTCACTGCTTGATGTTCCATTTTACATTGTTGGTTGACTTGTTTATTGTCTCTTACCTCCATGAGCAAAATTCTACGAAGGCAGATATTTTCTCTTTATTCTTTTTTGGCTGCGCCGCACAGCTTGCGAGATGTTAGTTCCCCAACCAGGGAATGAACACACGCCCTCAGCAGTGAAATGGCAGAGCCCTAACTGCTGGACTGCCAGGGAAGTCCCCATTTTATTCATTTCTTTTTTTTTTTTTTTGCGGTACGCGGGCCTCTCACTGTTGTGGTCTCTCCCGTTGCGGAGCACAGGCTCCGGACGCGCAGGCTCAGCGGCCATGGCTCACGGGCCCAGCCGCTCCGCGGCACGTGGGATCTTCCCGGACCGGGGCACGAACCCGCATCCCCTGCATCGGCAGGCGGACTCTCAACCACTGCGCCACCAGGGAAGCCCTATTCATTTCTATCTGTATACTCAGACCGGTTCTTGGCACATAGTAAATGCTGAATGAATATTTATTAAATGAATGACTGACTGACTGACTGAGTAAATGAAGACGAAAAGGAAAGTGAAGAAAACATCTTTTCTTCTTAAAATAAAGCCCTGAATCCTTCAAGGTCAGAGTAAGGAGCAATTTCTAGGGAGGGGCAGAGAGTATAGTACACAGTGGGGTCAGAAAACCTGAAGGGCTGGGGTAACTGTTTCAGAAAACCTCACTTCTCTCCACGGTGTCTTTGGCCTGGGTAACCAATCCCTGGAAAAGAGTTCTTGATTCAAGAGAAACACCACCCTCTGCTCCGAGGCCCAGCCACCCACTGGAATGCCCCAGTGGGAGCTCCACCCATCCTCCATCCTCCACAGAGAGGTGATTTGTAGAAACCACTGACCACTGAGCACAGAACACAGCAAACCAGTTCCTCGACCCCCTCTGGTGTAAAGAAGTGGGAGGCTGGAGTGGAAAGATTAAAGCTCCAGAGGCTTCTTAACTCTGATCATTCCAACTGACAAGACCAACCACACCTCAGCTGTGTACTGAGCTGAGTCACTTCTTTCTCTGAGCCTCAGTTTCTTCATCTGTAAAATGGGGAAAATGTATATACCCACCTCCCCAGGGCTGTTGGGATGATAAGATCATGTAGTTGAAAGCTCTATGTAAACTGTAAAGTCCAGTGCACTTTCTACTGTGCACTGGGAAGAGGTATGTGTGGAGTAAGGCGGACCTGGGTTGGAGTTCAAGCTCTACCACTCACTGGCAGTGTGGTCTTGGATGAACCGTCCTTTTCCTCAGCCTCAGGCTCTTCATCTGTTAAGTAGCACCATTCGTTATACCTACAATCCACAGGCTCGTTTTGGAAATTAAATAAAGATTAAATGGGGACTTCCCTGGCGGTCCAGTGGTTAAGACGCTGGCTCCCAATGCAGGGGGCATGGGTTCCACCCCTGGTTGGGCTGCACAGCGTGGCCAAAAAAAAAAAAAAAAAAGAAAGAAAGAAAAGATTCAATGAGATAATATGTGTCTGGCACACAGTAGGTGCTCAGCAAATATCTTTCCCCAGAAACAGAGGCACATGCAGCCCTTAAAACAGTGGAGGTAACAAAGGGTTCTCAGTGCAGAGGAAAAAACAAGCAGGCAATGAATGAACTCTCTGGTTTCCCTTCTAAGAGAGTGACTCACTGGCCAGAGCTCAGGATGATCACCCATGCAGAGGACTGGCAGCCAAACGCTAGCCTCCCACGTGGAGTTTCCAAAAAATGTAAGCACAGAGCTGCATAACCTGAGACACGTGACTCCCTTAAGTGTTTTCCTGCATACCTTCCCTGAAAAAGATCACGGAGCAGAGGCTGTAGGGCAGCCTTGGGGAGGAAGAAGGGAGAAGTGGCGGGGGTCGGGTTGTGGGGGGGGCGGGGGTTGGAGAACTCGGGGGTGGGGATGGGATTAGGAAGAGAAGGTACCACATTTACTGAGCTCCTATTATGTGCCAGGTAATAGGAGCTCACTCTGTCTGTTATCTACTTAGATCTTTGCCATAAATCTGAGAGAACAGCTATTAGCACTCCCACATTCCAAGGGAAGAAATAATAACAGTAATTAATATTGCTAATGTTTACATAACACTGACTACATATCTGGCAGTGGGACACTGCCCGACACACATTTGATTCTCAGGAAAGCCCAGGACATGGGTAATATTCTGACCCCTGTTTTATAGAGGAGGAAACTGAACCTCAGAGAGATAAAGTAACTCCCCTAAGGTCACCCAGTAAGACAGTAGTAGAGACAGTGTTCAAAGACAAGAAGGGTTCCAATGTCCATAGACCTCTAAGAGGGCATTTCCCAAGGGATTTACGGGGGTGGATTGAGAAAGTGACCCCAGCGGGAGTTGTCTTTATGTGCGCACAGTGGGAGCCCAGTGTGAGAGTGACGTCAATGACAGAGTGACTAGAGGCAGTCTCTTCCTCTGCGCCCAGAGGACACTTTGTCCCAGCTTGTCGCTTTTTGTCATTCTGCCTCTGACCCAAAGTTTAAAATTTCATTCATAAGTTTGCAAACTACAAACTTGGCAGCGTGGGAAAGGCCCTTGGAGATCAGCTATTTTAGTCCAACCCACTCATATTACTGGCAGGGGAAGAAAACCCTGAGGCCCAAAGAGAGCCCTGGACATGGCAAAGTCACAGCACAATTTTCTGTTAGCGGGAGAGTTAGTTTGAGGTCAATTACAGATCATCTTGTTCTGTAATTATCAAATGCGGATGTACCTCTGAATCACTTGGGGGGCTCTTTACAGATTTCTGTACTCTGCTTCTGGAGATTCAGACTTTGGTTTGCAGCAAGGCTTGGGAATCTGACTGTATATTTTCCTCAGGTGACTCAGATGCCTCAGGGCCATGGACTGCATTTGGAAGTTGGAGTCCAATGAACCTCTTTGATTTTATAGTTTGGGATACTAAGATCCAGCGTGGGACTTGCCCAAGGTCACATGGCAAGTCGGCAGGGCCCTAGCACAGGCTTTGTGGTCTGAACCCAAAGCTCGTTTTCCTTTTCCAGGCCACCTGCAGACAAATTCTCAAAATGGGTCACGAAGACTGGCCAAGAGTATTACCATGGTTTTCCCCAGCTTAGTTTCCTTCTTGTAGCCAAATTAAGACTTGGGACACTGCCCATTTCCGGGGCTTGGAAAGGTAGGAATTCAAGAGCTGAAATTCTACAGGGAAAAGGAAACTGCTATCTGGCAGGCCCATGGGAGTTTCCCAAAGGCGAGCTCCAGGATCCAGGGATGACTCAGACACCAGCTATCCACCAGCCCCAACGCCTCAGGGCTACTTGCATTTTCTATTTCAGGAGAAAGGGGAGGGAACGCCTTCCTTCTGTGGGAGGAGATGGGGTGGAGAAGGCCCATATGTGACTTGAGCGGGCCCAACTGAGGAAGAGACACACCATCTAGCACCTGGAAGAAAGAGGAAGCTGCCTGCCGAAACTAAGTTGAACCTCTCAAGCACTTTTCCTGAGCCTCTCTTCCAACCTCTCCTTAATCCCTCACCCTGAATCACCACTTAAGCCTAGGGATTCACTGCTCCTTTCCCCCTTCCCACTATCCCACACATATTTCACTGTCTTCTTCCTTCCTTTCTTTTTTCTTTTTTAAAATTCTGGAATGGTATCTTGCTGTTTGGAGTCAGGTGTCCTGGGTTTGAATCCCAGCTCAGCTTCCTATGAGCTCTCTGACCTAGGTAGAGTCACGCCCCACTCTCAGAGCCTTAGTTTCCTCACCTCTAAAGTGGGGGATAATATCTATCTTCTCTGATGATGATGATGATTTTGGCTGTTGTGGGATCTTAGTTCCCCGACCAGGGATCGAACCCAGGCCCTCAGCAGTGAAAGTCCAGAGTCCTAACCATTGGACTGCCAGGGAATTCCCATACCTTCTCTGATTATGAGGATGAAACAAGATCACATAGATACTTAATAAACAAGATGTTTTTTCAGAAGCACTAGATCATGTGAGTCATTAATACACCAGAGAGATTTGCTGAGCTGAAATGAGGTGCCTAAAAGAACAGCTGAACTGGAAATCACCTCAGAAATCTTTGAGCCTTAATGACTTCCAAGCTGGAGTCCAAGTGAACTGTTTACAATATTTCCAAATGATAAGGGAAATCACACACTTACTCTTGATAGCGTCTCAAGTTTCTTTACCTTTGTCTGGAATTGTAACAACTCAAGGTGATAACATGGTTAACATATGCTCTTCAGAAGTTCTGATTGGCAAGTTACATGGGTCTTTCTTTGATAAGCTTTTTTTAATGGGAAAATAATTAGTGGAGGGTAGATTACATGATGGAAAACATTAATCTTGTCTAACTCCTCATTTCATAAACAGGGAAGCTGAGGTTTAACGAAGAAAGTGGCTTGCTAATCACACAGCTAGTAGAGCAGGCTAGAAAACCTGGACTCTTCCTGGAACCAGTTACTTCCCTTCTTTCCATTCCGGAGAAGGGGAACCTAGGATCAAGGAAATCGATGGGTTTTGGTCGGCTGAAGCAGGAGTGAAATGACTCATCAATTTGCTGTTGCCCTTTCTCTATTCTTGACTCATTCAGCACGTATTTACTGACTGTCCACACTATTTGGACTCAGAAGAGAAGGCAGAGAGAAACAGCTATGGAGGCAGGCAGCATCAGGATCTGCTTCCAGGTATGACTTCAGAACCTGGACTCCCCCCCCCCCCCAATTTAAATATATATAGATATATAAATATAAATGGATATCCACATTATAAAACACCCACTACTCTGCCTTCTAAATACAGTTAGGTTGTGTCTGAGGGCAGGGGCTGTCTCATTCGAACGTGTGCAAATTTTCCTGGCACTCAGTAGGGCACGAAATCAGTGCTGTGGTATTGGAAACACCTGAACTCTAATTCTGACTGCCACTAATTCTATGTCTTTGAGACAGTATATTCCTTTCCTTCTCTGGCCCTTAGTTTTACCATTTGTAACCCGGAAACAGTAGCAAAATCATGTGTGGAATTGCTGGCAAGTTCATTTCAAGTTATCCCAGGATTTAATTAGGAGAAAGAAAACGTTGGGAATCTAGGCTGAAAATAGAGTCGACGTTATCACCTCGTTAATTCCCAAACATCTCTCCCTCGCCCTTGACCACTCCTCTACCTTCTACCCTAGCCGTCCTCCTTTTCTTCAAGATGTCCCTCTAGAGGGCACGCTAGCTTTACCGTTCTGGTGCCCCACTTCCGTTCGCCTTCATTGTTTCTTGTGCGCATGTGCATACTTCGCTTCCGGGCTTCCCTACCCTCATTTAGGTGGCTCAGCCGAAGACAGCACCCGCTACGCCTGCGCAACATCAGCCCCGCCCCTCCACCGCTGTCCCCGGAAACGCTTCCTTCCTACGCAGCCGCTACCGTCTCAGCTGCAGCTGGAGCTTTGCCTCTCTAGGCCGATAGGGCCTCTTCTCCATGGTTCTGCCTGTCAGCACAGTTTCGGGGGCCAGTCGGTGAGGCTGGGCTGCGCTCGGAAGCTTCGATCCTCGAGTCCATCACCCGGTGAGTGAACCCCACAGGAGCTCGAGTACGAGCGGGGCCCGAGCAGCTGCTGAAACGGGCAGGATTTCCCCTCACTCCGGGAATGGGTCTGTCCGCCCCGGCCTCCCCCCCACTCCCGGAATGGGCTCGCCCCCTCGGTCCCAGTCCCTCCTCCCGGACGGGGCGACGTTGCCATGGTGTCGGCCGGCGGGCTGAGGCCCGGCGTGTGTCCTCTCAGGTGCCGGGGCGGCCCGGGGCCCATGGCGCGGCGGTGGCGCTGACCCAGGCCCGGGCGGCGGCCGGGCCCCGCGGGCCGGCATGGCGGGCCAGTTCCGCAGCTACGTGTGGGACCCGTTGCTGATCCTGTCGCAGATCGTCCTCATGCAGACCGTGTATTACGGCTCGCTGGGCCTGTGGCTGGCGCTGGTGGACGGGCTGGTGCGCAGCAGCCCCTCGCTGGACCAGATGTTCGACGCCGAGGTATGGTCCCCGGGCCGGCGCGGGCGGCGCCTCGGCCTCACCGGGTGGTCTGACACTACTGGGCTCTAGACCTGGCTGGGCCACCTTCTCGCTTTGCGGCCCTGGGAAAGGGATATCACCTTTCCGAGCCTCGGCTGCCCTATCCATAAAATGGAATGACAGGGAGGCAGATTAGTACAAAGGAAGGGGCCTGCGTTCCAGGCAACCTGATACATCTCATTTATGACACTGAAAAAGTGACTTCACTTCTCTGAGCCCCAGATTCTCGGGTGCCAAATTGGGGACGGGGGGGGGATGGATAAAAGAGCATTCACGGAGTATAGTGGGAACTTCCTGGACTTTAGAGTCAGGTCTCTAAGTTCCATGTACTAGCTGTGTGACCTGGGGCGAGTGTTGTCATCTCTCTGAACCTCAGTTTTCCTGTCTGCAAAATCATGAGACCGCTGGCATAGAGGTCGTGTACTGCAGTACAAAGAGCCTGGCTTTGGATTCAGAAATGCTTAGTGTCCAGTGTAGGCTGAAACATACCAGCTGTGGGATTTGGGGCAAGTTGCTTTATCTTTCTGAGCCTGTTTCCTCTTCTGCAATAGAATAATCCTCAGCAAAATGTTCTGAGGGCCACAGGGGGCTAGGAGTAAGAAAGTGCCTTATAAAGTGTAATGGGAGGGTGGAGAGGTGTTTTGCTTCAGAGAGGCAGCTGTGGTATATGGTAATAAGCACAGTTCTTGGAGCCAGGAGATCTGGGATGGAATCTTTCCTCTTGCTGCTTATTCTCTATGTAGCCCTTGGGCAAGTTATTATCCAAAAAGAGGTAACGATAACAACAATAATAGCTTTATGAGGTTGTTGTGAGGATAATATGAGATAATGTATGTCAAGGCCTTTGAAAGCTGAAAGTGTGCAGATGTTTGGTATTGGGTAGTACCATATGGACAGTGGTGGAGGTCACTCACCCACCACGTGCCTAGTAGTACCTTCTTAGGAGCCTTGCTGAACCCCGTTCTAACTCTTTTGCTGTTTATTTACCCTGTCACTTTGGGCAACTGACTTAACTTCTTTGAATTTTTATTCCTCCTTTGTAAAATGAGGATAATGATCCCTTCCCTGCTGCTGTGAGGGGTCAAATGAGATACAGTGGTGGATGTCTGTAAAAGCAGCTTGGTGGAAGTAGGCTGCCATACAGATGAAGAGGCCTATTGGCTTCTGTGGTCCTGGAATGATGTTTGTTCCTGAGTGGGGCTGCTGGGGTCCTGGAGCCTGGGGCTCTGCCAGGTCACTTCGCCAGCATATTTCCATTTGTGATTCCCCCTCAGATCCTGGGCTTTTCCACGCCTCCAGGCCGGCTCTCCACGATGTCCTTCGTCCTCAATGCCCTCACCTGGTGAGTATCACCAGTTTTGCTATCCAGCTTTTGGGGTCTTAGCACTGGAACTAACTTCCTAAATTCGGACATGAAACAGGCTGGCACTTGTTCCTGGGCAGCGTTGGACTAAAATGGGTGGCAGAGGCCAGTTCTGGGACTGGCTCCACTGTAGGGTTTCTTTGATCGCTGTTTTGACTCAGCTGGAAAGCTCTTATGTCACTCTGTGCATGCTGCCTTGGGACAGCTTTCATCTCAGATCACTTCCCTGATGTGGAATCAGATTGAGGAAAGGATTGGACTGGGAGTCAGTCTATTCTTGGCCCATGTGCCATTGGCCAAGTTCCTTCCCTTCTCTCTAGGCCTTGGGTCCTCATCTGTACCCTGAGGGCTTTGACTGAGAGGTGGTTTAGGGAAGTGATTAAGAGCTTAGGCTCTGGAGGCTGACTCACTTGGCTTTGACTCTCAGCTTTACCACTAGTCTAGTGACTGTGGACAAGTTAATCTGTCTAAGCACCAGTTTCCTCATCAGTAAAATCAGGCTAATAATATTACCCACCTCATAGTGGTGAGGGTTACATGAGTTAATTCACAGGAGGTACTTGGAATGATGCCTTTCACATTACTGTTCTTGACCTTACACTGGAGGTTGAAAACTGGTGGGGTGACTTTGACCTGAATTTGGCTCCCAGATATGTTCTGTTTGGTTTACACAGTTGTCAACCCATGCAGGATGTTTAAGACTTTTTTCACTTAGTTGAAAATCAGGACATTTTACGTTAAAAATACAGATTTCGGGCTTCTCTTAAAAAATGGGATGATGGATTGATTCCAGGCCAGCATTCTAGCATGGTGACTTGCCTGGCTGCAGGCCCCACTTTAGATGAAACATGTATGCTTCATGCTGCCACAGTCCGCACCAATCTCTGGGATCCCTTTGAGTGGCAGCTGCATTGATCATCAAGCTCGTACTTTTTCCTTCTCCCCAGCCTGATCCACTCTCAGCATTACCTGCCAGGTTCCTCTGGGCATCTGATAATGTAACCCCTGCCTCCCACTTCTCTCGCTTGCTTCTGACCACTACGCTGTCATCCTAATTGTCCCTGCTCCCCCGAATAACCTAATCTAAGGCCAGGACAACCCAGTGACAACTCACTGCTGTCCTCTCCCCACAGTGCCCTGGGCTTGCTGTACTTCATCCGGCGAGGGAAGCAGTGTCTGGATTTCACTGTCACTGTCCATTTCTTTCACCTCCTGGGCTGCTGGTTCTACAGCTCCCGTTTCCCCTCGGCGCTGACCTGGTGGCTGGTCCAGGCCGTGTGCATTGCACTCATGGCTGTCATCGGGGAGTACCTGTGCATGCGGTCGGAGCTCAAGGAGATACCCCTCAACTCAGCCCCGAAGTCCAGTGTCTAGAGTCGGGTCCTTTGGACACCCAGCTGGGCACTTGACACCTTGGGCTGCTCCGACTGTCCAGATGAGGTCCAGCCCAGGCCTGAGAGGAACCCGGGAAATGTGAAGTCTCTGTTGGTGTGGGAGAGAGAGTGAGGCCCCATCAAGAAGGCAGGTAGCAGGCAGGATCACAGCTGCAAGTACGGCCTCTGTCCACTGAAGCCTTGGTATCTGGGAGGTCGGCAAGGGGGACCTCTTTCAGGGTAGTAACAGAATCAGAACCGTGTCACTCTTGAGCCACCATACCTGTCACCAGCCTGTTATTTTAAAAAGGAAAAGGAAAAAAAAATAATCAAGGATATCTGATCACAGCGAACCACTCTTCTAGCCATCTATCTTACCTCCCTGGGACAGCTATGAGCTTTGCCATGCTGCTGAACTGCAGCTATTCTGTTTGGAGCAACACTTGGTTTCTGGATCCAGAGCCACAGAAAGAGATGTAGGTGCAAAGTAGCAGGCTGCTGTCAGGGAGAGGACCGCAGGTGGAGGCATCAAGCAGAAAGAAAACGCACAACCTGTGTCCTGCTACACTCGTGTGTGTACACCAGTGAACCCGTGACTGACCTTCTTCCGGTTCTCTCTACTGGGTCTCCACCCTGCTGCCAGCGTTCAGCATAGCAGGCCATAGGACCCAGAGAAGACTCTTAGCGTCGCTCCCCATCTGACCCTCGAACTAGAGTCCCTGCCTGTTCTCCAGGAATGACCAGGCGTCCCAGCTCCCACTGGATCTCCGTTCTGGCAGTAGTTCCCTTTTCCTGCCTTGTTTGGAATGACACAGTGGGAAGGGTACAGTGGGCGCCCAGACACAGGAAGCCCAGCCTTCCAGCTTGAGGTGCACTTGATAGTGCCGAGGGAGATAGGAATTTGCTACTAAGATTTTTCTTTGGGGTGGAGTGTCCTCTGTGAGGGGCTTACAGCTGCCCTTCCTGTGTACATAAATACAGTATTTTCCACGGTTCTGCCTGTGCTTATTTTGTAATGCTGTGCTCGGGACTGGGAGAGATCAGCATAGCCAAACATTCTTTATAGCTGGGAGCTATAAAGAATGATTAGGCCACCTTCTTTTTTTTCCTGAACCCGAGTATTCCTCCAACTGGTTAAAACACTAAGTGCCGGGGGACACCTGTGTCCCACCCCCGCCTGCAGCCTTCTCCGCCATGCCTTGGGTGAACTGCCATGACTCTCAGGGTACCTTTCCCATTTGCCAGTGGCTTCTGAACGTGCCCAGTGGAATGCACTGGTCTAGACCCACTTCTGCCTGGAAACCATTGCTGCTCCCCTTTGGGTCCTCCAGAGCCTGCCTGAGAGAGCTGTCAGTGTTCAGCTTTCAGTGTTAGGGCTACACAGTTGGGGACTTTTGCCATCTCCCCAGGAAGCCTTTCTAGCCTCCTGGCTCCTAGCCCTGCAGAATAGGAGGTTGAGGCCGACAGGGTGAAGGTTTAAGAGTGAACATGCCTGGGCAGAGGCTGGAAAAATGCTCGGGCGAGGCACCTCAGTAACTCGGCACTCTAGCCAAGCTGGGAGGAAGCAGGTTGTTAATGGAATTCTCATCCTGGCTGCGGGGTCCAGGAGGTATGACCAGCTGAAATGGCTTCCCCTGGGCGGATGGATTTCCCCCCAGACACCCCAGACTCTATAAACGCAGGTGACTAACTTTATTTTGAGGAAAGCCTCAGAGCACTCACATCACGTGGCCGCAGCCTGCCGTGGCCAGCTCCGGTCGTGGCAGCTCCAGCGCACCTCTATGGGAGTTTCCCACCAAGGCTGATGCTATCCTTCTACACATCTTCGATGACAGATCTCTGCCCCTTGAGTGTCAGTTGGATTTATGAAAACTGCCAAAGGTCAGGGGAGCCAAGGTGGGGTTTTTTTGTTTTTTAATAATATCATGACTAAGCTGAATGACAGTTGGGGGTCAAAAATATGTGAGTTTCCTGAGATCTTTATGAACTCTAAAGTGACAAAGCCGTGTCTAGAGGCAAGTTCCAGAGAGGACTGGGCAATGGAAGTAATAAATATTTAACATCCACTGAGTGCTTCATAAAGAGATGTCCAGCAGTAGACTAAGTGCTCTTCATTTCCTTGCTCACTTAATCTTCACAACAACCCTCTGAAGTAGGAAATAGCATCATCTGTATCTTACAGATGAGGAAACCGTAAGGAACTTGCCCAAGGTTACATGTTGGGAGCTGGCAGAGCCAGGATTTGGGTTGCGGTAGTGACATTAATAAACTCATTCTGAAGAGATTGATAGTTAAAGATGTTTAAGTTCTTAGTGGTTAAACAATCTGCACCTTATAATCATACTTTCTCATCCTACTGTATTGTTTTAAATACTAAGGATGTATAAAGCTTTATAAATATTACTTGCTTTCCAAGAAAAACTGATAGGCAGTACATTAAATATGGCCACAGATTTCCAAGTGAACGTAGGAATGTTGGAAATATTTTTATTTCCAAAGGATAAAGGAAAGTACCTAGATCAGAAAGTTACCTCCACCCTACCACTGAGTTGGTGTAGCTCTTGACTTTCTAGGGGTCTGACATCTAGACACCTAGGTCTGCCCCCTAGACATCCCGCCCCATCCCATCCACTACGATCTGGAGAGACAAGTGGAGACTAGTGCATAGCTGGTGCTCAGAATAGTTTATAGCCCGCAAGAAGGACGGGAAAGTAGAAAGGGATGTCTAGCTCAGAGGGTGCCTCTAACCCCTAGCTCTAGGCAGGCCTGTCCAGATCAGAGCCAAATAGGGGCCAGAATGGCAGCCAGCAGGCACCAGTGAGGCAGGAAGCTCCAGGTCCCCGTGAGTCTTCTGTGAGGCACAGCTCAAACAGGTTAGCTTCCCCTGAAAGCAGAGTCTTAAGACTCTCTTCAGCAACTCCCAGATCAGGGTAGCTTCCTTCTCGCAGTGCCCGAGGGCTGTCAGCCGTAGCCCAGGGACTACAGCCTCAGGGGCTGGGGGAGGAGAGGCCAGTTCCAGGCACAAGAGAGGTTCTTTGTAGAGAGGGAATTAAAAGCCACTGCGTGCTTGAGGTTTTCTGTAGGAAAGTAGCAAAGGATGGTGGAACAACACTGAAACAAGTGGAGGAGAGGGAGCTGAGAGTTTTAATCCCTGACCTGCCTACCTGGCCAAGCCAGGGAGAATTCTAGGGACCCAATGTTAGAAGGCTTTAGAGAGCTGCAATGGAGTGCAAGGTTAAGTCCTGGAGTGCCATTACCAGCCGTGAGACCTTGGATAAGCTACTTAACCTTCCCTGGGTTGAACTTCCCTGAGTTTTTGTGAGGATTCAGTGAGATGTCATAATGTAAAGCACTTAGTGCTGCACCTGACGTATAAGAAAGTGATCCATGAATCTAAGCAGTTAGAATTATGCGACCACTGCCCCCTTCCCATTTTACAGAGGAGATATCTTTCTTCAAAGCCTCAACTGTTAGGTGGGGGACAGGCTTGCCCATGACCTAGGTACAGCCACCAAGTATTGAGCTCCTGCGACCAAGTATTGAGCTTCTATGTGCCATGCACTGTAAAGTGATTTATGTTTCTAACTTAATCCAATGAGATAGGCACCACCGTTTTCCCCATTTTGCAGACCGTGAAACTGAGGCTTAGGAGTAAACAGCTTTCCCCAGCATCAAACAGCTGATAAGAAGCTAGGCCTGTCTGCCTCAGCAACCTCATCCCCATTCATATACCAATCACGTTTAAGTGGTACATGGCCCAGATTGGGAGAGGGACGGTCTCTGGGATCCAGATGCTATTTTGTGACTGTGAACATAAGATTGGCTTTTTAAACAAGCAGCTAGTTCCCTAAAGGTGGGCAGTTAGACAGCTGCTCATAAGTGAGAAACAGGGCCAGTACTGGCTCTATTACAGCAAGGAGGCCTGGAAAAAAGGCCAAACGTTCAACGTCCCACAGACTGGTTTCAGCTACAAGCCTGATTTGCCCAAAGCCCTCTGGAATGGCTATTAGTATCCCTCTTTTAATAAACAGACGGGATAGGCTCCGAGAGGTCGTGTGACTTGTTAAAATTCAATCATTAACAATTTTCCCCCACTTAACTGTTAGGGAGCCATTTCTCCTGCGGTCTCTTATCCCTGAGATTATGGGTTGCAGCATCCTGCCCAAATCAGGATCTGACTGAGCCCCGAAGAGGGGCCTCAGGTTGAAGTGGTTAAACAATGGGAGAATGGTAGTGGGGAGACCCTAGTTCTGGGGTTATGGGAGGCAGGTTGCCTGAGCCTAAATGCCAGCAGGTGGAAGGGATGAGGCTGGAAGGAGTGCATTGCCGGGAGCCATTCACATGCATGAGGCCTGCATCCTTGCTTCCCCAGCGGCACCCTGGCCATGCTGGGTCCCAGCCTAGGCACACAGGCTTCTGTCTGCTCACTTGATGGCATTGCCCGTGGGCAGCTGGGGCCCAGCTCTGGCTCCCAACTGGGCAAAGCAGAAGTTGCCAATCTCGCCTAGGCTCAGGCTATTCGGGCCCCCACTTGGGGCTCCCTGGGGAAGGTTCCCATGAAGACTAGTGCAGCCCCCCCTCCTCCCTCTCCCCCGCCCCCCCCCCCCCACACACACGCGGTTTGATTATTTGTTTGGGAGCGCGCTGCCCTAATCGCCCGCTGATAGAGCACGCTGGACAGAAGTTTACTTGAAGGTTGATGGAACGGAAGGTGCTTGGGAGGAAAGATCGAATAGAAGGTTGATGTGATTGATGATGCCCAGCAAGGGAACCGAAATGGAGACTACCCAGGAAATGGGCTGGATTGCAAGTTTAGCGGGAAGACAGCTTGAAGTGAAGTTTACGGGAGTGGAGGTTGCGCGGAGGGGGCGGGGCGGGGTGCTCGGGACGGGAGCGCCGCGCCTGGGTGGCCGCAGGTAGGGAGCGCGCTGCGCTGGCGTTAGGTCGCCATTCCGAGTCTCAGCAGTGCGGTGCAGAGCGGTCCAGCGCCAGACCCCGCTCAGGCTGTTCTCGCGGCCCGGTTTCCGCTGGCGGCCGCCTGGCGGATGCTCAGTCAGGGTGCTGAGCCCCAGTGGAGAGGAGGGGTGCGAGCCGGCCGGTTTAGCGGGAGCCTTTCCCATCCTTCTCTCTCCCTCCCAATCTGAGGATCTCCATCAGTGCCCTGGCTCCCTGGGAGTGAGGGTGGAGGGCTCTGCGCCCCTCGATGGCTATGCTGCTCTCCCGAGGGCGCCCGCTGCACACAGCCTGTCTCCAGCGGAATACGGAGGATCAGGATCATAGTCTTTGTCCAGAGAAAGCCTGGGCTCCCTCTGTTTTCCTCTCCCCAACTGCAGATTAAGGGCCCTGTGGATCCTACCGACAGAGGGTGACCCCGACCGGACTTGGGGTTGGAGGGCGGACGTGCTGTGTCCCACGGGAGCAGTGGGACGAAGTACCAATGCTCCGCCTGGCTCGGTGCTCTCCGTGACCACGCGGGGCACATTTCACATTTCCGGCTGGCATTTATTGACACCGGAGCCGTGATAATCAGGGCGCAATGCACGTGCGTGACGGGCTGGATGCTGCGTTGCACCTTTCCCCCTTCGGGAAATGGAGCGGGGAGCAGCCAGGAGACCAGATTAGAGTTCTTGCTGTGCCACTAACCAGCAGCGTGAGCCTGCGCAAGACCTTCGCTTCTCGGCGCCGCGGTGTTTCCTCCTCTCCTTGGCCTGCAGCACCATTGTGAGGCACCTAGCACCCAGGAAGCGCACAACCAACGCCCCCCTTCTATGACTTAATGGAGAGCACCGCTCAGGAGGCCAGTTTGCAGAGGCGGGGGAGGGGAGCAGCCCGCGTGCTTCTTTGTTACGGCTTCTACACTGACCGTAGGGACCTGGGGATGGAGTGGAGTTAACCTGAAGTCGTGATTCACACTCTTCCCCCCTCCCCCACCTTACCTCCGTGGAGGACCTCTTTCCTCCATCCCTTCCAGCCCCAGATAAAGAGGCAGAGCCAGCGACAGTATTCTTCAACGCCATATGGGACATTTTATTTGTAGACTCGCGAATTATCCCCCCCATCCCTCCCGTTCAGACGGTTGTGCGATCTCCGCCCTCTCCGCACACCTCTGGCTCCCATCCAAGGTCACACCTGCGAGCAGAGACCTCAGCGTCAGTTAGGAGCTAAGACCGCCCCCAGAGGGCGCTGGCGCCCAGGGAGAGGGCTCAGGGACCAGGGCGCTGCGGTGTCTGGCAGATTGGAGATGCCCGGTTTGCTGAACGGGCAGCTTCCCATTCAGCTGGACCCCCAGGCCCATCACCCCTTCCTTTCTTGGGACCTCAGTGGAGGGGCTGGAGTAGTTCTACTTTTTCTTTTGCTAAGGACCTTTTGTTCAGAGTAGGTCTTATTTGAGGCACGAATAAATAAAACAAATGGAGAGTTTATCTAAGAGGGGATGAGATGCAGACGAGCCTTACTTGACCACGCCCCCTCCCCTTAGCCCCACATTTGGAAATCCCTAAACTCACTTACTCAGACTTCTGTGAGATTCTGAGCCATAGCAGATGGCCCCTCCTGAGGCCTCCAGCCAGTGGAGGCCTCAGAACCACAGTTCTCAGAACCACAGGCCTCAGAACCACACTTCCAGTGCCCTCCTTCCCCGGAGCCCCTACTTGGGTCCTGAGAGGACCCAGCCTGGCCACTGCCCTGCTGTGTGGACTTGGTCAATGGCTTCCGCCTCTCTGGGTTTCCCTCTCTGGGCATGAAGGTAGGGCCTCCCAGCACTGCCAGCCACAAACCCCAAGATTCTGGATCCTAAGCCCTCTGACTCTGGGCCCAGCTCAGGGCCTGGCTTGGGGCTGTCTCACCCTAGCCTGGCAGTGGCATTGTCACACCTTGTATGGATGGACCATTGGCAGCTCAAGTGATGCGGAGCAGAGGCGGGTACAGCAGCGCTTGACCCGGCGCAGGGCGGATGATCTGCACATCACCCGGGGCCCTGGGAGGTGGACTCGTGTGGGCAGCCCCTCAAACCAGATACACCGGTCAGCTACATCCAGCTGCTTCATGCCCTCCATGGGAGTTCTGTACTGGTGGGTCTTCAGGAAGACGACCCCGGCGTTCCCAGCAGGTGATTGCCTCTCCTGGGCTCCAGGGCCAGTGGGCAGGCCATGACCCTTTGATGTCATGGGGACCACAGGCTCCAGAGGCTCCAGACGCTCCTCCCTGCACGGCACTGCTTGCTGTGCCACGCGCCTCGCCCGCCGTGCCATGCGCCTCGCCCGCCGTGCCGGGCGCCTCGCCCGCCGTGCCGCCTTGAGCCTTAACTGCTCCGACTCCCTCAGGGGCTCTGATTTCTTGGAGTCCAGTTTCTTGTTGGAACACCCAGCCTCCTGAAGAGCGTTGTGATTTTGTCCTACTGTATCCGAGACGTCTTCGTGCCTGGCAGGGAGAGGAAAGGCAGTCAGCAGAGCAAGACCAAGGCCCTGGTCCTCCAGCTAGCCCCGAGACAGCTGTTCTGTAGTCAGCTCAGGGAGCCTGTCAGGAAAGCTAGAGAGAGCCTGAAAAGAAGCTTCTCTACCACTCAGAGGTCTTGTTCCTGGGGGCAGGGGATGTGGTGATAAGTACCAGCAGAAGGGATGCGAGAGGTTGGAAAGGCCTGAGGCAATGGCTAGTAGTTAGGACACCTAGAAATATATATTGCCTGCATCGGTCACTAGGTTAGGGTTCTTCCTCTTTGGATTTCAATTGATGGAGTGGACTGGTGCAGTGTTTTGTCTTTGGTTTTGTTTTTTTCAAATTGTGTTCCAAGAAATCTTAGAAAGTATCTCAAGTGACCACCCCCCCACCCCTGGAGGGCCAGGGTGAGGGGCAGGATAGCTTCCCTCCAACAACACAGTTGGGGCTTGGGGACAGAAATTTGAAGAGAGGCTCTGCTGCTTTAAAAAGGGTTGGAAATCTCTGGGCCTAGATGATCCTGACCCTTCTGGCTCAGTGTTTCCTGAGCCCCTGCATGGAGGAGGCCAGCTCAGGGGGAGGAGCCAGAGGGGTGGAGTTAACTAGAGGTGTTAGGAGACTTTCCCCAGGGGTGTCTGTCGTAGACTGAGCCCCCTACCATGTGGCAGCCCCCGTCCTAGCTGAGTGTGTGTGGAGAGAGAGAGGCCTCAGGCTCAGGATAATGACAATACCGAGGATAACAATGGCCACCGCTGATTGGGCGCCCACTGGGTGTCAGGCCCAGGACCCTCACAACAGTCCTGCCAAGCAGGAGGCAGGGAAGTGGCAGAGCGGCTTGGAGAGCACAGGCTTTGGAGACAAACTGGGGTTCAAATTTGCTTCTGCCTCTTACCATCTGTGTGATTTGGGGCAAGAAAGGTAACCTGTCAGAGTCTTAGTTTCCTCATCTGTAAAACTGGGGTAATTCCGTCTACGTAATAAAATTTTTGAGAATCAACTAAGTGGGAAAATGCTTTGCATGGTACCTGGCACTTAGCAGGTGCCTCATGTCCGCTTTCTTAGCATCCTGATGTGAATTGTGAGGAAACTGAGCCTCTGCAGAATGGCTAGTTTGCGGGTGAATCTCTGCGTGGTGTTGGCTTGGGAGAGGCAGAGGGGTGGCCCCTCTTGCTCAGAGCACCAGGTGGTGGTGAGTCCCGTGGTTGGATGATTATGACCAGGGTTATGACAACAGCTCTCATATCAGCCGGGAACGGCTTCAAATCCTAGCTCTGCCACTTACCAGTCCAGTTAATGGGACAAGTTACAACATCTCTTGAGCCTCAGCTCCTCATCAGTAAAATAGGGCTAATAAATAACTACCTTTCTCCCAGAGCCTAGTCAAAATGCAGGTTTCGAAATTCCTTAACGTAGTGCCTGTTTCTAGTAAAGGTGGCTATTGGGCCCATGATAGGGGCCATGGGCGGGCCATGCTCACCCAGAGGAGACCTCGAGGATCTTCGGAACTCTGAGCAGTGAATTCCAGCACCTTTTGGCCAGGTTATGCAGTTCCTGGGTCCGAGGGTTCAAGCTCTTGAGCAGCTTCAAGAGCGACAAGTTTTTCAGCACCTGCCAGGGGTGAGGAGCCAGAAAAACTGAAGCTTCAGCCTTCCTGGGATAGCGTCCCACCCCGCCACCAGGACTTTGGCTCAGCTCACGGCAGGGCCATGTGACTCCTTCCAGGTCACTTGGCCTGGCAGCTAGGAGCAGCACTGCATGAGGGCTCAGGCTCTCCTAAGCAGACACCAAAATGGGGCACCTCACCCCTTTAAGTCGTTTCCTCTCAATTACTTTGCTGACAGGCTGCTGTATCTTGTCCTGTGGTTCCTCATCTTGCATCTGACAGAAAGAGAGAGAGAGAGAGAGTGAGAGAGAGAGAGAGACGGAGAGAGAGAGGGAGAGAGAGAGAATGCTAACACAGTAGGAACCCCCCGAACGCCTCCATAATGCCTCTCCATTGGGCTGGGCTTGGTGTGACCAACCGTAGACTGGGAGTTTTGTCACCTTGGTTTGGGGGTGGAAACAAGGAGCCCATTCTAACTCTCCTGACCTCCCTTCACCCTTCACCTCTCCCTCTTCCCCCCAGGCTGGAAGGCCCCCATCCTAGGCATGGTTGGACTCTTTTGTTGAGACCCCCACTGGGTCTAGTCCCAAATCCAACCTTGGAAACCGCTCTATTCTTGGGCCTCTTCTTTGCTGATGGACTCATACTGGAGCTGTGAGGCCTCAGAGACAGATGGAACAAGCCTGGTACCAGGCACTGCCTGCTCCCTGCCTCTCAGCTCAGCCACTGCTCAGTCTGGGCGTCAGCCTGATTGTGCTGGGGCTCCTAGGGAGCCCCAGTGTGACATCACTGAAATGTGTGACAGTGGTAGGGCTGGGTCTCCGAGGACTATGTGGCTGGCAGGGGTGGAGGGTGAGGAGGAAACTCCTGTCTGTGGAGAAAGCGGCATATATTGTCACCACCTCCCTGTGACGTAGGAAGATTCCCCTGTCTTATTCCCCTGTCTTTTTTTTTTTTTTTTTTTTTTTTGCGGTATGCGGGCCTCTCACTGTTGTGGCCTCTCCCATTGTGGAGCACAGGCTCCGGACGCGCAGGCCTAGCGGCCATGGCTCACAGGCCTAGCTGCTCCGCGGCATGTGGGATCTTCCCGGACCAGGGCACGAACCCGTGTCTCCTGCATCGGCAGGCGGATTCTCAACCACTGCGCCACCAGGGAAGCCCTTTTTTTTTTTTTTTTTTTTTTTTTTTTTTTTAAATAAAGAAGCCAGGGTTCAAAGAAATTAAATAATTTATCCACACAGCTGGATAATGTTGGAGCTGGAAACATAAGGGCTGACCGTCAACCCATGAAATGTGGGTTCCCAACTATGCTCATATGTTCATTCATGTCACATATGTTGACTGTGTATCTGCTATGTGTTAGGTGTGTTCTAAGCGCTGGAATAAAAAAAAACAATTCCTACCATCAAGGAACTTACATTCTAGTGGAGAGCGTGTGTGCTTGTAAAGGTTTAACAATGGGCTCTCTGAAACAAAGTGTGTATATGTGTGTGAATGTGTGTTTATCATAAATTTTACGGAAAGAAATCTAATAAAATTCTACAATACTCTTTACTGTGAATTCGGTATAGCCAATTTATTCTTACAGTATACTTCTCTTGAATTTTGCCTAACTCTTGCATCCATAGTCAACCTACGGTTGTAACTGATGAACAAGTGCAGTTCCAACATGAATGTTGACGTAAGAAAGTGAAAAAGTGAAAGAACAAAGATGTTGGAATTCAACTCATTTCTCAATGACCTGATCGACTTATTTGCCGTATTAAATACCGGGAGTATATTTGCTCAGTTTTTTTTGCGTGTGTGTAGCTATTTACAATGTACAGGCATACCTCAGAGATATGGCAGGTTCGGTTCCAGACCACTGCAAGACAGTGAGTTACCTGAATCTTTTGGTTTCCCAGTGCATATGAAAGTTATGTTTACACTATACTGTAGTCTATTAAGTGTGCAATAATAGCATTATGTCTTGAAAAATGTACGTACCTTAATTTAAAAATACTTAATTGCTAAAAAACACTAATCATCATCTGAGCCTTCAGCAAGTCGTAGTAGCAACATCAAAGGTCACAGATCACCATAACAAGTATAATAGTGAAAAAGTTTGAAATACTGTAAAAATTACCAAAATGTGACACAGTGACATGAAGCAAGCAAATGCTGTTGAAAAAATGGCGCCTATGGACTTGTTCAACTAGGGTTTCCACAAACCTTCAATTTGTAAATACCACACTATCTGTGAAGCGCAGTAAAGCGAAATAAAATGAGATCTTCCTGTAGCAGCTATAGACAGGGCATATTTACATTTAATCTACATTATTAACATTTCCTCCATTACTTTCTTAAGGCTATACTGGGGGTTGGCAAACTTCTTCTGTAAGGAGCAAGATAGTAAATATGTTAGACTTTGCAGGCCATGTAGTTGCAACTACTCAACTGCTCTTGGGATGTGAAAGCAGCCACAGATATGGAAATGAGTGGGCCTGGCTGTGTTGCAATACAGTTTATTTATAGAAATAGTTGGTGGGCTGGATTTGGCCCATGGCCAACTGCTGGTCTAGACAATCAACAGAACAATAAATCAAAACCTGATTTATCATACTTACCTGTTTCTGTGGTGTGAATACTCCTACCAGGGCTGATTTCAAGCTACCAGTGTGATGTCACTGGATACAGAGTCGAACAGAAATGCACAGTAGCATGCCATTATATTTTATATATTTCTGTCATATTTCTATAGCTGTAAAGATTCTCAATATCATAGATAATAGCAAAAGGTAGTAAAAATTAGAAAGGGATGAGTTTGAGCATTTTTCACCTTTGTTTTTATCTTTTATTTTTTAAAATTTTATTTATTATTTATTTATTTATTTTTGGCTGTGTTGGGTCTTCGTTGCTGCATGCGGTCTTTCTCTAATTGCGGTGATCGGGGGCTGCTCTTCGTAGCAGTGCGTGGGCTTCTCATTGCGGTGGCTTCTCTTGTTGTGGAGCACGGGCTCTAGGTGCTCGGGCTTTGGTAGTTGTGGCACGTGGGCTCAGTAGCTGCGGTGCACGGGCTTAGTTGCTCTGTGGTATGTGGGATCTTCCCAGACCAGGGCTCGAACCCGTGTCCCCTGCGTTGGCAGGTGGATTCTTAACCACTGCGCCACCAGGGAAGCCCCTCACCTTTGTTTTTAATGTCATTAACTTAATGAAGTTGGTATAATTTAATTTTTAATGATGGCATCGCTTAACAACCAGCCAGGCAAGTTCCTAAAAATGTCATAGGCTTTTGTAAGCCCTCAGAGTTGGTTCCAACACGCTTCTGTTAACGTTGGATGAGAGTAAATGTGTGAAGAAAAGTAAACAGTGTGGGCCAGAAAGGGAGAACAAAGGTAGAAGCTTTGCTGTGTTAAAAAGGATGGAATGGGACCATTTCACCGACAAGATGAGATCTGAGGAGAGGCCTGGAGGAGGTGAGGGAAGGGGGAAGGAGTGGCGTCAGGAGATGAGGGCGGAGGCGGAGTCGTGGTGAAGGGCTGGGGACAGATCATGGGAGATTTTAACAGCTCAGGCTGCTCTGAGTAATCTGCCCAGCTGGCTGCATCTGAATAATCAGAAGAGCTTGCGAGATAGAGCTTCTCGGGCGCCACCTCACTCAGTCAACCAATCTGGTACCTAACCCAGCGTGGGAGCCAAATCCACGCCATACCCAGGCGGAGGGGTGTGCGTGCATCTGGGGTGCTTAGCTCTGCCTTTTAGGGGTGATGGACCAAGACCAGACTACTGAATAGCTTCTTCCATGTCCATGCCCTTTATTATTAGGGCAAAGATAAGCGGTGGTAAAACACCCTGTGGGCCAGGGAAGAAACCGAAGAGGTGACTTGGGAGGAAAGGCACGGAGCACAGCCCCGGCCCTCTCCCTCTGTCTGCCTCAGCACTCTCCGTGGCTCCTCTGCTTCCCTCTCCCCGCGCGATTTCAGCTCTTCCTGGACCCCGCTGGACTCTGGTGGGCTGCATCAGGGTCATCTACCCCCGCCACTCAGCACCTGGGCACCCAGGGCTGGGGCCCCGCTGTGCGCTCCCCACTGAGGATGGCGCACAGGCCCAGGGGAGAGGTCCTTCTAGAATATGGGTTCCTCAGGGGCAGGGACTTTTGGTGTTCTCTTCATTGCTAACCCCTCAGAGCCTAGAATAGTGCCTGGCTGACAATAGGTGCCCACTAAGTATTTCGTGAAATAGTGAAATACATGGCATTACCTATGACAAGGGCTGGGGGGCGGGCGCTGCAGGAACACAGAGGAGCAGTGTGGTGAGGCCAGGGAAGTCTTCGCAGAGATGGTGACGAGGAACAAAGGAGGAGTGTGGTCTCCAGGCAGAGGGCTGTGGGCTGGGCAGGGCACCCTCAAAAGAGGGGATTTTAAAAGTACAGGTGTGGGAGGGAATTATGAACCGGTGTATGTGCCGGAGTGGAAAGTAGGAGCCCAGAGCGGCGGTGGCCAAACCCGGAGGAGTGAGCAAGACACAGACTGCTAAGGGCTTGATCACAGGCTGAGGGGCTTGGAGTTTGTCCTGAGGGTCAGAGCATCCCGGGAGCGTTCCAGCAAGCGAGGCAACGGGGCTTGATTGAGCTCCAGGGGCTGGCCCGGCGCCTCCGCCAGTTCTGTTCTAGTCTGTTCTTTTCATCGTCACTCACTTCCCTCCCTTTGGAAGCTTAGGGAGTTCATCCGCAAGGGGGCAGGGCGTTCTCCCTGACCAGACATTGTACCCCAGCAATGGCTCCTAAAGCAAATTCCCATATTCTGTCTTGTTTGTCTCGTCCGTTTACACAGGAAAAACCATTTATGGGAATAGCGACACCCAAGGACACACAGCTGGTCAGCCTTTTGGACCAAATCCAAGGCACTTGAATGAGAAACCGCCACTCTGTTTTTCTTAGTTGTGGTAAATACACATAACAAAATTTACCGTCTTAACCATTTTAAGTGGGCAGTTCAGTAGTGTTCAGTACATTCGCACTGTTGCATAACCATCGCCGCCATCCATCTCCAGAACTCTTTTCATCTTGCAAAACTGAAACTCAATACTAAATAACAACTCCCCATTCCGTACTCCCCCTCAGCCCTGGCAACCACCCTTCTACCTTCTGTCTCTATGAATTTGACTGCTCTAGGGACCTCATGTGAATGGAATCATACAATATTTGTCTTGCTGTGATGGCTTATTTCACTTAGCATAATGTCCTCAAGGTTCATCATGTTATAGCAGAATTCCCTTCCTTTAAGGCTGAATAATATTCTGTTGTACGTATAGACCGTATTTTGCTTATCTACTCATCCATTGGTGGGCACTTGGGTTGCTTCCGCCTTTTTGTCTACTGTGAATAATGCTGCTATGAACATGGGTATACAAATATCTCTCTTTTCTTATTTTTCTTTAAAAATTTATTTATTTATCTTTTGGCTGTGTTGGGTTCTTGTTGCTGCACGCGGGCTTTCTCTAGTTGTGGTGAGCGGGGGCTACTCTTCATTGCGGTGCGTGGGCTTCACATGTGGTGGCTTCTCTTGTTGCGGAGCACGGGTTCTAGGCACATGGGCTTCAGTAGTTGCAGCACGTGGGCTCAGTAGTTGTGGCTCATGGGCTCTAGAGCACAGGCTCAGTAGTTGTGGTGCACGGGCTTAGTTGCTCTGCGGCATGTGGGATCTTCCTGGGCCAGGGCTCGAACCCATGTCCCCTGCTTTGGCAGGCGGATTCTTAACCACTGTGCCACCAGGGGAGCCCCAATATCTCTCTTTAAGACCCTACTTAAAATTTTTTTTGAGTGTACACTCACAAGTGGAATTTCTGGGCCATATGGTAATTCTATTTTTAATTTCTTTTAATATTTATTTATTTAGCCTGCGCTGGGTCTTAGGTGCGGCATGTGGACTTCTTAGTTGTGGCATGCAGACTCTTAGTTGAGGCATGAGGGATCTAATTCCTTGACCAGGGATCAAACCTGGGCCCCCTGCATTGGGAGCTCGGAGTCTTACCCACTGGACCACCAGGGAAGTCCCTCTATTTTTAATGTTTTGAGGAACCACCATTCTGTTTTTTATAGCGGCCGCACTATTTTACATGCCCGCCAACAGCGCACAGGGTTTTAGTTTGCCACATCTTCACCAACACTTGTTATCTTTCCTCCCTCCCTCCCTCCTTCCTTCCTTCCTTCCTTCCTTCCTTCCTTCCTTTCTTTCTTTCTTTCTATAGTAGCTATCCTGATGGCTGTGAGGGTCTACTCTTTTTTTCATCGTTTTATTTTGTTTCATCTCATAGTTTGTACTTTACTTTCTTTAAAGTTAGATTTATTGGGGTATATATATATATATTTCAAAGTGGGATACATACTTAATTTTTTTCTTTTAATTTTCTTTTTTTAAAAAAATTATTTTTGGCTGCGTTGGGTCTTTGTGGCTGCGCGTGGGCTTTCTCTGTTTTACAGTGAGCGGGAGGCTACTCTTTGTTAGGTTGCTTGGGCATCTCATTGCTCCGTGGCTTCTCTTGTTGCGGCACGGGCTCTAGGCAAGCGAGCTTCAGTAGTTGTGGCTCGCGGGCTTAGTTGCTCTGCGGCCTGTGGAATCTTCCTGGGCCAGGGCTCGAACCCGTGTCCCCTGCATTGGCAGGCGGATTCTTAACCACTACACCACCAGGGAAGTCCCCTATCTCCATTTCTATATTTTTATTATTTCAGGAATGTTATATATATGAAATCATACAGTATGTAACATTGCAAGCTTGGCTTTTTTTGCACTCAGAATAATGCCCTTGATATCCGTCCAGTTGTGTGTATCACTAATTTGTTCCTTTTTTGCCGAGTATTATTCCACAGTATGGATGTACCACAATTTGTTTAACCATTCACCCACTGAAGAACATTTGGGTTGTTTCTCATTTAGGGCTATTACAGATAAAGCTGATGTGTACAGGACCAGGGCTTAAACCCGTGTCCCCTGCATTAGCAGGCAGATTCTCAACCACTGCGCCACCAGGGAAGCCCCTTTATGTCTATTTTTTTGATGGATATAGGTCCTTTTATATGGTACCTGTACTACCCTTGAACTGGTATAGTTTGAGAGTGGACTTAAATTAGTTGTAAACATATGTTACAGACTAGAGAAACAGCTAAAAAATTTTTTAAAGAAGTACAATTTATAAGCTAAAGAAGGAGAGGAAAATAGAATTTTATAAAATACTTAATTAAAACAAAAGAAGCAGAAAAAGAGGGAAAGAAAGAAAAAGAAACAAAGAACAAGTGCAACAAATAGAAAGGTTATAAACATGCTAGATGTTTATACTAATTATATCAGTAATCACTTTGTGACTGGCCTAAGTATTAAATATTGAAGGACTGAGACTGTCAGAGTAGATAAAAAAAATAAGACCCAGGGCTTCCCTGGTGGCGCAGTGGTTGAGAGTCCGCCTGCCGATGCGGGGGACGCGGGTTCGTGCCCCGGTCCGGGAGGATCCCACGTTCCGCGGAGCGACTGGGCCCGTGAGCCGTGGCCGCTGAGCCCGCGCGTCCGGAGCCTGTGCTCCGCAACGGGAGAGGCCGCAACAGTGAGAGGCCTGCGTACTGAAAAAAAAAAAAAAAAAACCTACAAAAAAAAAATAAGACCCAAATATATACTGTCTTTAAAAAAATCCCACTTTAAATAAAAAGACACAGATGTTTAAAAGCAAAGGGATGGAGAAAGATTTGCCATGCTAACACCAGTCAAAGAAAAAAAAAACTGGAGTAGCTATCTTAATTTCAGACAAAGCAGACTTCAGAACAAGGAACATTATCGGGGATGAAGGGCATTAAATAATAATAAAGGAGTCCATCCTCCATAAAGACAAACAATCTTTAATGTGTGTGTCCCTAACAACAGAGTGTCAAAATATGTGAGGTAAAAACTGGTGGAACTCCGGGGTCTTCCCTGGTGGTCCAGTGGCTAAGACTCTGTGCTCACAATGCAGGGAGCCCAGGTTCGATCCCTGGTCAGGGAACTAGATCCCGCATGCCACAACCAAGATTTCGCATGCTGCAACTAAAAGATCCCACATGCTGCAACGAAGATCCTGCACGTGGCAACAAAGATCCCGTGAGCCGCAACTAAGACCCAGCGCAGACAAATAAATAAATAAATAATTTTTAAAAAACACCCAAAAAAACTGGTGGAACGCCATAGAGAAATAGATAAATCCACTACTACAGTTGGAGACTTCAACACGACTCTTTCAATACTTGATAAATCCAGCAGGCAGAAAATCAGTGAGGATATAGTTGAGCGCCACCATCAGTCAACTTGATCTAATTGGCTTTTATACTATAAAATTCTATAAAATTTATAGAATACTTCATCCAAGAACAGCAGAATACCCATTCTTTTCAAGCTCATATGGAACGTTCAAGATAAACCACATTCTGGGCCATAAAGCCTACCTGATCAGATTTTTAAAAGTAGGAATCATACAAAGTGTGTTCTCAAGCCAAAATGGAGACAAACTAGAGACCAATAACAGATAGCTGGAAATTCCAAGATATTTTAGAGGTTAAACAACACACTACTAAATAACACATGGATCAAAGAAGAAATCTCAAGAGAAATTTAAAAATATTTTGAACAATATGAACATACAGCTTATCAAAATTTGTGGGACGCAGTGAAAACAGTGCTTAGAGGGAAATTTATAGCATTAAATGTGTATATTAGAAAAGAAGAAAGAACAGAAATCAATCTAAGCTTTCACCTTATAAAACTAGAGAAAGAAGAGCAATTTAAGCCTAAAGCAAGCAAAATAAAAGAAGTAATAAAAATTAGAGGAGAAGTCAATGAAATTGAAAATAGGAAAACAATAGAGAAAATCAATGAAACCAAAACCGGATCCTTTGGAAAAGTAAATAAAATCGACAGACCTCTGGCCAGACTAACCAAGAAAAAAAAGAAGACACAAATTACCAATATTAGAAATTTAAGGGAGTTCCCTGGTGCCCCAGTGGTTAAGAATCCACCTTCCAATGCAGGGGACCCAGGTTCGATTCCTGGTAGGGGAACTAAGATCCCACGTGCCACGGGGCAACTAAGCCAGGGCGCTGTAGAGCCACGCAATGGCAGTGAAGATCCCAAGTGCGGCAACTAAGACCCGACGCAGTCAAATAAATAAATATATTTTTATAAAAAGAAAATTTATTTTATTTTATTTTATTTATTTTTTAAATAAATAGTTTTTAAAAAGAAATTTAAGAGGGGCCATCACTACTGATCTCAGGGACATCTAAAGGCTAATAAAGGAACATCGTGAATAATTCTATGCCCTCAAATCTGTTAACTTAGATGAAATATGTCTATTGTGTTTTGTTTTATTTCAGTACTGTCTTTGTCTGGTCTTTGTATCAAGGTAATACTAGCTTTATAAAATAAGTGGAGAAGTGTTCCTTCCTATTCCATTTTCTGAAAAAGATTGTATAAAATTGGTATTAATTCTTCTAAAAATGTTGTGTAGATTTCTCCAGTGAAACTATCTGGGCCTGGGGATTTCTTTTTCAAGAATTTTGTGGGTTTTTTGGTGTTTTGTTTTTAATTAACTACAAATTCAATTTCTGTAATAGTTATAGAGTTATTTAAATTATCTATTTCATTTTGGATGAATTTTGGCAGTTTGTACTTTTTGAGGAATTGGTCCTTTTCATCTAAGTTGTCGAATTTATGTGTGTAGAATTGTTCCTATTGGTCCCTTATTATCTTTACAACATCTGCAGGGTCTGTAGGGATATCTTCTGTTGCACTCATGATATTGAGAGTTTAGGTCACTCTCTCTCTTCTTTTTTCTTTTTTAGTATTGTCAGAGGTTTGTCAGTTTTATTGATCTTTTCAAAAAGGAGAATTCAAAAATAGGGAGGGGGTGTAGGTCTTTATTAAATTTGGGGAAATTTCAGCCATTATTTCTTTGAATGCTTTTTCAGTTCCACTTCTTTTCCCTCCACTTGAGACTCCAGTGACACAAATGTTAAATCTTTTGTTATTATCTCATGGGTTGCTGAGGCTCTGTCCTTCCTTTCTCCCTTCCTCCCTCCCTCCCTTCTTTCCTTCCTTCCTTCTTCTTTAAAATCTAATTTTCCGGGCTTCCCTGGTGGCGCAGTGGTTGAGAATCCGCCTGCGGGTGCAGGAGACACGGGTTCGTGCCCTGGTCCGGGAAGATCCCACATGCCGTGGAGCAACTAAGCCCGTGAGCCATGGCCGCTGAGCCTGTGCGTCCGGAGCCTGTGCTCCGCAACGGGAGAGGCCACAACAGTGAGAGGCCCGCATACCGCAAAAAAAAAAAAAAAATCTAATTTTCCTTGTTTTACAGATTGGATAATTTCTACTGTTCTATCTTCAAATTCACCAATCCTTTCATATGTTATTTTCATTCTTCTATTGAGCCTATCCAGTGAGGGTTTATTTTTTTAATTTTAAATTAAAAATTTAAACTAATTTGTGTTAGTTTCATAGGGTTGCTGTAACAAATTACCAGAAACTTGATGGCTTAAAACAACAGAAGTTTGTTTTCACACAGTACTGGAAGCCAGAAGTCCAAAAATCAAGGTGTTGGTTCCTTCTGGAATCTCCAAGGGAGAATCTGTTCCATGCCTCTTTCCTAGCGTCTGGTGATTGCCAGCGATCCTTGGCATTCCTTGGCTTGAGATCTATCATTCTGCTATCTGCCACCATCTTCACATGGTGTTTTCGCCTGTGTGTCTTCTTATGTTTTCACATAGTCTTCTTATAAAGATCCCAGTTATTGGGCTTAGTGCTCACCCTAATCCAGTACAACCTCATCTTAACTAATTACATCTGCAAAGACCCTATTTCCAAATAAGGTCACAATCTGTGGTATTAGGTAGTCATGAATTTTTGGAGGACATTATTCGACCTAGTACAGTTACTTTTTCTTCAGTTCTAATATTTCTATGTGGTTCTTCTTTGTATCTTCTATTTGCTTCCCTGAGATTTTTATTTTTTCATTTATTGGGTTGGCCAAAAAGTTCATTTGTGTTTTTCCATAACATCTTTTTGGCCAATCCAGTATTTCAAAAAGTTTGCAATTGCTTGTGTTTTTTTTGTTTTGTTTTAAATAAATAAATTTATTATTTATTTATTTTGGGCTGCGTTGGGTCTTTGTCGCCGTGTGTGGGCTTTCTATAGTTGCGGCGAGCGGGGGCTGCTCTTCGTTGCAGTGCGCAGGCTTCTCATTGTGGTGGCTTCTCTTGTTGTGGAGCACGGGCTCTAGGCTCACGGGCTTCAGTAGTTGTGGCTCGCGGGCTCTAGAGCGCAGGCTCAGTAATTGTGGTGCACGGGCTAAGCTGCTCCGCAGCATGTGGGATCTTCCCGGACCAGGGCTTGAACCCGTGTCCCCTGTATTGGCAGGCAGACTCTTAACCACTGTGCCACCAGGGAAGTCCTGCAATTGCTTGATGAAGCATTTTTATAATGACTGTTTTTAAATCCCTATCAGGTAATTCCAATAGCACTGTGATCCACTAGCATCTGTTGATTGTCTTTACTTGTCCAAGTTCAGATTTTCCTGGTTCTTGGTATGGTGAATTATTTTCATTTATGACCTGGATATTTCAGAAATTATGTGGTGAGACTCTGGATCTCATTTAACTCTTCTGTGTTGGTAGGCCTCTACTGTCCTGGGCCAGTGACATAGGGGCACCAACTTTTTGCCACCACGTGGGAGTGCAGAAAGTCCAGGCTGCCCACATGGCCCCCACTGGCACCATTCTGTAGGGGGAGGGGAGGGTTGGAAGTTTGGTTGCCTCATTACTGCTGGGCAGAGGTGAACATCTAGGCTCCACACTTGGCCACCTTTACGTTGAGGGGAGGGAGCGGTGCCTCCTTACTGTTGGATGGGGAGGGCAGCCTACCTCCCCACATGGCCTTCACTGACATCATGGAAATTGTGGGGAGGGGTACTTGTTACTGCTGAGCAATGATGAAGCCCAGTCTCCCCATTCCACCTCCTCTCACATAACACCAGCTGGAGGTGAGAGGGAGAGGTGCCTTGTTACCACAAGACAAAGACTGGGAGTGAGGTTTTTCCTCTGGTATTTTGCTGGAGGGGTCACTTCATGTCAAAAGATTTCTTTCTTGCTAGGGTGCCTCTTTCCCAATCCGTTGACAAGAGAGAACAGGCTTTTCATGGGGGTAATTTTTGTCTGTGCCTGTTTGGCTTCTCCAGAGCCCTAGCAAAAAGAAAACCCAGGGACTCACTGCTGTGTCGTTTGTGTTCTCAGGTTCCTAGCTGCTCTGCCAACTATGTTTACGTTTGGTTTATATATATAATGCCCAGCATGTTAAGCTGCACTTAGTGGGAGGGAAAGAGAGGAAGGCATCTACTCCATCTTGTTCAGAACTAGAAATCCTTTTTTCATTTTATACTCTCTTTATCCCTCTAAGTCCAAGTGGAGATGTTTCTGGATATAGAATCCTTTTAAGAACTTGTGGGTCACTCTGAATCGTATTTAGATCCACACTATTAGACAAAAGCCATGCCCCAAATTTCTCTGAGATAAGCCCTTCTCTCTAGTAGGCTTCTGCTGAATTGGCTAAGGGGCAACACCCTTAAGCTTTCTAGAATCCTTCTTGCTTGATTCAAAGGATCTGTGAGGCACACCCATAATTTCTTTAGAGGTCTTTTATCTGACTGAAGGCTACTCTGATGCATTGTCTTGAATCTTCCTGAGATGCAAACAAAAGATTTGATAGTCACATTCTCGCACCATGTTCTTCTGGTAATGCTCTGGATTTGAGGTCTGCTAGGAAACCTTTCTTTTTTTAAAATTAATTTTGATTGGAGTAGAGTTGCTTTACAATGTTGTGTTAGTTTCTACTGTACAGCAAAATGAATCAGCTCTACATATACATATATCCCCTCTTTTTTCAATTTAGGAAACCATTTTCTAACTTTACTATCATTTGCCATTTAGAGAGAGTGAGAATTTTCTACCATGAAGTCCTGGCTCCTTCATATTTAACAGTCCTTCTTCTTAGTTCAGGATCTCTCAACCTCAGCACTACTGACATTTCAGGCAGGATAATTCTTTTTTTGTGGAGGGAGGAGGTGGTGGGTGGTAAGAGGGTTTTGTCTTGTGCATTATAAAATGTTTAGCAGCATCCCTGGCCTCTACTAATTAGATGCCAGTAGCAACCTCTCCAGATTTTTTTTTTTTTTGGCCTTGCCATGCGGCATGTGGGATCTCGGTTCCCTGACCAGGGATCTAACCCACGCCCCCTGAATTGGAACCACGGAGTCTTAACCACTGGACCGGCCGGGGAAGTCCCCTCTTCAGTTTTGACAACCAGAAATGTCTCCAGACATTGCCAAATGTCCCTACACACACACAAACACCCCCCCCCCACCCCCGGCTACCCGCCCCAGGCGCCATCACTCATTTGAGAACTGCTGCTTTAGTTTCTCTCCCCTCGCGTTTTACTACAAGGAGCAAGAAGACACCAGGTGGCACCTTTGACACTTGATTTGGAGATATCCTTAGCCAGATCCCAACTCGTTTGGGATTTCTGCTTTCCACTTGACCACAGGCAACAGGGTTGCTAAACTGTGTCACAGCATAACAGGAATTCCTCTTTCCCCAGTTCCCAATAGTGTTTACCTGACTTTCCTGTATACCCTGGCTGCAATCTTATCAAAGGCACGAGGCTTCTATTAAGAGCTTTTTCAAGGCATTTTGGACTTTGTACACTCTTCCCAAGTCTATCTATGGCCAGTCCACTGCCAGTCCCATATTTCAGAGTGCTGTGATAGTGGCACCCTGTTCAATACCGAAATCCCTATGTGTTATCTATTGCTGCATAGCAGCTCATCCCCAAATTTAGCAGTTTTAAAAAAAGAAGTATTATCATCTCAAAGGTTTTGAGCATCAGGAATCCAGGACTGCTCTAGCTGGATGGTTCTGCCGCAGTCTCTCCCGAGGTTGCAGTCAAGCTGCTGGCCTGGGCTGCAGTCATTCCAAAGGCTCTACTGGGGCCAGTGAATCCGTTTCCATGATCACTCATGGGGTTGCTGGCTGGCCTCTGTTCTTCACTGGCTGTTGGCTGGAACCTTCAGTTCCTTGGTACATGGGCCTCTCTGTAGGACTGTAGACAACGTAATAGCCTGCTTCCCCCAGAGTGAGTGATCCAAGCAATAGAGAGAACACACACCCAAGATGGAAGCTCTGGGTTTTCCAATTTTTTTAATCCTGATTTTGGACGTGATGTACCATCATCTGCCATGTCTTATTGACCACATATAGTAACCTTGATACAGTGCAGAAGAGGACGACACAAAAGTATGAATAAACAGAAGGCAAGGAACATTGGGAGCTTTTTTGGTGGCTGGTTGCTACATTTCAATTTTATTCAGTCAAGATATTTCTCTAATTTCCTTTCGGACTTCATCTTTGACTCATGGGTTATTTGGAAGTGTTGTGTTTTATTTCCAAGTATTGGGGTGTTTTCCAGATCTCTTTCTGTTTTTATTTATATTTTCATTCTTTTATAGTCATAAAACATATTTTGTATGATTTAAATTCTTTGAAATTTGTTGAGGTTTGTTTCATGGCCCAGAAGATGTATCTGGGTGAATGTTTTATGTGCAGTTGAAAAGAATGTTTATTCTGCTGGTAAAGTGCTATAAAAGTGTTAATCAGAACAAGCTAGTTGGGAGTGTTCAGGTTTTCTGGATCCTTACTTTTTTTTCTACTTGTTTTATTGATTACTGAGAGAGAAGCGCTGAATCCTCTAACTGTATTATGGCTTTTTCTCTTTCTTATTTTAGGTCTATTTTTATCTCATGTTTTTGAAGCTCTGTTAATAGATGTACACATACACATTTATGATTGTTAGGTCTTCTTGGTGAAATGAACAACCTTTTATCATTATGTAATGTCCGTCTTCATCCCTGGTAATAGTCCTTCTTTTGAAGTCTACTTTTTCTGATATTAATATTGCTACTCCAATTTACTTTGATTAGTGTTTGCATGGTATATCTTATTCCATCCATTTACTTTTGACTCATATATTTCCTTATAGTTAAACTGGGTTTCTTGTAGACAGCATATTATTGCCTCTTGCTTTTTTTCCCCATCTACTAACCTGTCTTTTAATTGGTTGCTATTCATTCACACAACTGGATGAAAATCTTCCATCGTACTATTTGTTTTCTAATTTTTCATCTGTGCTTTTTTGGGTTTTTCCTCTTTTTTCCCCCTTACTTTCTATTAATTGATTATGTTTTGTCAGAGAAAAACCTCATGGGTACCAAAAAGAGACAATAAGACTTACTGCATCCAATCAAGACAGTTTATTACTCAGAGAACATCAAACAACATGAACATCAGCATAGTTTTGTGTTGATTCCTTCAGCCCGAAGTTCAACAAGTGATACAGTGGTCCCAGAAGCATGGTACACACACAGTGGCTTTGCATCATGGCTGAAGAACCCAGGCCCAGCACTTTTATAGCAAGCAGTCAGCAAGCCTGCCTTTGTCTGAGAAAGACCTGGTCTTATTTCTCAGAGCTGCCAGCTGTATTAATCCTGCGCAAGGGCCCAGGTGAAAGAGAAGTCAGATCCTTACAATCTTGACGTGTTGAACACAAAGAGGCCCAGGGAGGATGCCTCCCAATGCTTTTATGACTCTGTTTTGTCTCCACTATTGGCTTGTTATTTATACCTCTTTAAACATTTTTTTAGTGGTTGCCCTTGCATTTACAATATATATCTTCAATTAGTCATAGTCAATCTTCAAATAATATTATACCACTTCTTATATAGCAGAAGGACTCTTTCACAGTGTGTTTCTAATTCCCATCATTTTTACTACTGTGATTGTCATACATTAATATATGCTCTACACCCACCATGTATTGCTACTCTTTTGCTTTAGACAATTATCTTTTAAAAAAAATAAATTTATTTATTTTAAAAATTTATTTTATTTTTGTCTGCGTTGGGTCTTCATTGCTGCGTGTGGGCTTTCTCTAGTTGCGGCATGCGGGCTTTCTCTAGTTGCAGCGAGTGGGGGCCACTCTTTGTTGTGGTGCGCAGACTTCTCATTGCGGTGGCTTCTCTTGTTGAGGAGCACGGGCTCTAGGCATGCAGGCTCAGTAGTTGTGGCTCGCAGGCTCTAGAGCGCAGGCTCAGTAGTTGTGGCACACGGGCTTAGTTGCTCCGCGGCATGTGGCATCTTCTGGGACCAGGGCTCGAACCTGTGTCCCCTGCATTGGCAGGCAGATTCCTAACCACTATGCCACCAGGGAAGCCCAATTATCTTTTAAGATGATTAAAAACAAACAAAAAAATGTCTCATATTTACCTTTATTCCATCCATTTCTGGAGATCTTAATTTCTTTATATAGATCCAGGTTTTTCTCTGGTATCATATTCTTTCTGCCTCGAGAACGTCTACCATTTTTTGTAATGCTGATCTGCTGGTAATTAATTTTCTGCTTCTGATTATCTGAAAGGAATTATTATATCACCTTCATGTTTGAGAGAGTTTCTTGCTAAGTCTATACTTATACAATTGCAAGTTGACAGTCTTTTTTTTCTTCCAGCATTTTAAAGATATTCTATTATCTTCTAGTCATATAATTCTTCTCTAATGAGAAATCTGCTGTAATTCTTATCTTTGTTCCTCTGTAGGTACTGTGTCGTTTTCCTCTTGATGCTTTCAAGATTTTCTCTTTATCTTGGGTTTTCAACAGTTTGAATATGATAGATCATATTTTGTGTGTGTGTGTGTGTGTGTCTGTTGGTATTTAATGGTTTTTTGTTTTTTGTTTTTTGGTTTTTTTTTGCGGTACGCGGGCCTCTCACTGTTGTGGCCTTTCCCGTTGCAGAGCACAGGCTCTGGATGCGTAGGCTCAGCAGCCATGGCTCACGGGCCCAGCCACTCCGTGGCATGTGGGATCTTCCCGGACTGGGGCATGAACCCGTGTCCCCTGCATCGGCAGGCAGACTCTCAACCACTGCGCCACCAGGGAAGCCCTATTCTGTGATTTTCTTGGCTCTGTGGTTCTTTCATTATTTTTGGAAAATTGTTGACCATTATTTCTACAAATGTGTGTGTGTGTGTGTTTCTATCTCTATCTCTTCTCTTTCTGGGATTCAAATTATGCACATGTTAGCTTTGGATCTTCTGGGGTTTTTGTTCTGTTTTGTTTCACTCTTTTTTTTCTCTTTCTGTTTCAGTTTGGGTAGTCTCTGTTGACCTATCTTTAAGTTCACTGATTCTTTCCTCAGCTGTGTTGAGTTTACTGATGAGGCTGTCAAAGGCATTCTTCATCTCTGTTACAGGTTTTAAAAATTTCTAGCATTTTCCATATGACTCCTTTTTATAGTCCCCATCTCTCTGCTAAAACTCCCCTTCTGTTTATGCATGTTGTCCATATTTTCCAACAAAGCCTTTCACACATTGTTATACTTGTTTTAAATTTTCTGGCAGATAACTCCAGAGAGGTATCTGGTTCTGTTGATTGCTTTGTCTCTTGACAACAGGGTTTTTTGTTTTTCTTAAACTGCTTTTGATGTGCGTGTTGTAATTTTTGATTCCTGGACGTAATATGTAGAACAGTAGAGGCTGAGGTCAATATGATTTTTGCCTGGAAATTGTCATATCTCTTTTTTCTTAGGCCATTAGTGTTGAGAATTGAGCCAATCTTGTCAGGAGTTGAACGAAGTTTGGTTTTGTTGTTTCTTTGATTACTTTTAGTGTCTGTGAGTCCCAAGGATTCTATACTCTCATGCTAGCCACACCTGGCCTTTAGCAGTAAAAAGTGTAGCTGAACTCTTCTTGCCTGTTTGCATGGAAACCTTGCCTTCCTCCTACTTCAGAGGTGTGCCAGTGCCTACATCCTATTTCTTCTTGGAGGTGCCTGTCCTTCTTTGGAATTCAGGTTAATTGATTGCTCTGCAGCCTTAGCTCACTGATGGGTTTGACAAAAGTAATAATTTTATAATTACCTAACAGTTAAAAAAAATTATTAGTGTGGTAATGATGCTCTTCCCAGCTTTTGGAATCCTAGATGGAACCCAGAAGTCTAAGCCATCTATTTTTTCACTGATCCTTTCAACTCCCTTTGCCATCCACCCTTGGGTCTGCTGCCTGGGCCTTTCTCTTGGCTTATAACCTTCCAGCTTAGCCCTGTGAATTATTTCTAACTTAGATGCTTTTTCCCCTTCCACACTTGTATGTGGCAAATATCTGGCAAAGGGACAGAGAGGTTCCTGATTTGTCACCATCTTGGGGACGGCTCAAAATAATCCATGCAGTCCTGTTCCCAGGGATAGGCCTGAAAAGGGGGGAGGTGACTTTGGGAGCTGAGCTCTCATCCAGTGTACTTTTGACTTGGCCTCTTTCCTCTGCGCTAGAAAACGGGACCAAGTATCTACTCCATCCATTAATGAGGAATAAGAATCAGACTGACCAAAACATTTCTCAGAAGATGAAAACTGCAACAGGATAAAAGCAGAGCAGGCTGGGAGCCATGGTTATAAGCACAGTCTCTGGAAGCAGCCTACTTGGGTTTGACTTTCCGCTCCATCACTTAGTTGCTGTAAGGCCTTGGACAAGTTCCTTCACCTCTCTATATCTCAGTTTCTGTATCTGTAAAATAAGTAAAAATAGTATTTACCTCACAGGATTATTAAGAGGATTAAAAGAGTTAATACATGCAAAGCATTTAGAACAGTGACAGGCACATAATAAGCTCTGTAGAAGGTTAGAGCCTACTTCCTATAATTTCAGAAACTTGTGGAAGAAAGCGGTTTCCTCCCTTTCCCAGAACTGATTACAGTCAAAACAACTACTGTTTATTGTTTATTGAGCATCTCCAGAGTGCCCAAGTCCTGTACTACGCATTTTATATGAATTATCTCATAGGAGGTGGGCATTAATTATTCCTACCTAATAGGCAAAGAAATCAAGGATCAGAGAAATTGTTTACACAGCTGGCTAGACACCAGAGCTAGGTTTACTACCCAAGAGGGCCTGACTCCCAGGCCTGTGCTCCTAACCACTGCACTTTTTGCCTCCCACAAACTGGTTTCCTTGCTTGTAAAATAATGGGAAAGCTGCTTGCTGTACTTATCTCACAGGATTGTTTAGGGATCTCAGTAACAATAGAAGAGGCAGAGCTTTAGGTATTTGTGCTGAGTGCTGGTCCCCTGACAGGGAAGCCTGAATATGTCCGGACTTTTCACACCTCTGTCCCTCTGTACATGCCCTTCCCCCTCTGCTCTGCTAGTTGAACTCATTTCTTTAAGACTCAGCTCAGATATCAGCACCCGGATTTCATTCTAACAAAGGAGGGGTTTAAGCAGGGGGTGGCACATCGGACCTGCGTGTTTGAAATGACTGATGTGGGGTTCCATGGTTAGCACTCTCCATTCTACAGTGACGACAAACTGCCCTGGGGATGGAGCGCAGCAGGACCAGAGTACAAGAAAACCAGAGAGGTTTCCGTAGGAGCCAAGGGAGAGATGGTGGTGGAAACGGAGAGGAACGGTGGATTGGAAAGATATTTAGGAAAGAGAACCGTCAGTTAATGGAGATGTGTTTTAATGTGGGCAGCGAAGGACAGGGAGATGCCAAGGATGACTCCTAGTTTCTGGCTTGCTCGCGGATGTTTGTTGAACGAATGATCGAGTGACCCCACGGCAGAAGCATCTCCGACAGACGCCCCCCCCCCCCACCGCCCCACCGTTTCTGGAGCTACGTACGGGCACAGGGTGGAAGGGAGGAGGAGGAGAATGAGCACAGAGCCTCGGTCCAGGAGACTTCTGGCCTTGGTCTGAGCCAGGAGGCACTGCGAGAGGGCCAAGCGTCTCTCCTCTGGGCCCGCAGTTTCCGCTTCGCTCCTCCACCCCCGCCAGCCGGGACGCGCAGCGCCCCTCTTGGCACCCCGGAGGAGTTGGTTCCCCGCCGGCGTCCCCCACCCCGCCCCGCCCCGTTCCCGCGCCCACCCCGCCCAGTGCGCTGGAAGGCTGGACGGCGGCCCTGTCCATCCCGGAGCCGGGCACCGGGGGCTGCGGGGTGAGTCCCAGGATTAGGGGACCTCCGCCTCGGTGCACCTGCCCTGATGGGCGGCAGCGAGTCCCCAGCCCCTCTGATCCTGCATACGCCTTCTCGAGAGGTGCGCGCCTAAGCGTGCCGAGCGTGGCCGAGGGTGCTGGGGAGTCCGGGTGCCGGCGCGTGGAGCTTGCGTCGGGGCTGCCCGGGAGTCGGGGAGCAGCCGGGCGCAGGGGCTGAGAACTCGCGTATGGGAGCGCGCGGAGCCGGGCGGAGCGCCTAGGGGCCCGACGGGTCGCGGGGAGGAGGGACGCGTGCCGGGAACTTTTTGCCCGCCCTGGAACTACGAACGGTCGCGCCCGCAGGGGCTCCTTGAGGCCGCCGGGCGACCGGCAGAAGCGTGTGTGCCCGCCGCCGCCCCTCCCCCACTTCCGCCTCCCGCCTCTTCCTCGTTCCCGGCTCCCAGGGCCCGTCCGTCCCGGGGGAGACCCGGAGGCGCAGCCCCACCCCGGCCGGCGCGGCCCGCTACCACGCCCCCACCGCCGTCGCGCCGGAGCGGACAGCCTGAGTCAGCGGGGGCTCTGGGCGCGGCAGGTAGGGGCTCCGCTGGGCGGGCGCAGGTGCAGCGGGAGGCCGGGGGCACCGGAGCGCGAGCGGAACGGCCGGCGGACCCCTCCGCCTTCCCCCGCTTCCCCCGCGGTCGCGGCGTCTCCCCTTTTAGGGAATTCTTTCTCTCTCGCTGACTCCGGTGCGGGTGGGGCAGGACGAAGAGGCAGCGCTCCATTCCACTGGCCGGGCCCGTGGCCTCCTGCGGCCCCCCAAATCTCTTCAGCTCTCCCCACCCCTCTCCCCTAGACCTTCAGTTATGTAAACAACCCCCTTCCTCTCCCCGGCGCTTAGCTCCGCATCTCCCCAGGGGGCAGCCCCTCCAGTTTCCTGGGGTTGATGGGGTGAGGGGGAAAGAGAGGGGGCGTCCCGGAGCCCTTGGTCCCCTCCAGCTCCCCGACCCCGACCCTCTTTGTCGCCCTTCCCCGCCCCCAGACAGCCCCAGAGGCCCTGGGTATTTTTAGTATTGTGACCTGGGCGGCAGCGCTAAGAGCCTTTCCCAGGAATCGGCGTCAGCGCCTCCCTCCTCCGCTGCCAGCCCGGGCCACATGGTCTCCCCACACTTCCTTGGCCCTGCCTGGCCCACTTGGGTTTGGGTCTCTCGCGGCCCACCCCAGCGCCGGTGGAGCTGGCCACGGTCTCGGATATGCCGAGTCCAGATGTGGTGGGGAAGGCAGTAGGCGGAGGATAATGATCTGGTCCTCAAGCTTGATACTCCCTTGCCTCCGGTGATGGGCTCAGGAAGGCAATGGAGCGAATCCTAGTGAATGGTGTTTTGGAAAGCTCTCAGCACTGGGGACCAGAAGGCCTGGTCTGAATTGCACCCTTCCGATTGCTACTCGATGCCTAGTGGGGAGATCAGACAGTGAGATGTGTCAGAGGAGAGGAGCTCAAATAAAGAGCTGTGGGGGCCAGAGAAGAGATGATGTCCTCTAAATAGCACGGGGACCAGAGCTTTCCGTTTTACAGAGCACCTTCACCGGCTGTGTCTTGTGCTGGAGGCAGGTAGGAGGATGATGCCATTTTCAGATGCGGAGACTGAGGCTGGAAAGCTGACTTCCTTAGGGGCAGAGCCAAGTGTAGAAGTCAAGTCTGTGACTAAAGAGCAGAGTTTGGAGGGGATGCTGGTGGTGGTGGTGGTGGTGTGTGTGTGTGTGTGTGTGTGTGTGTGTGTAGAGAGGGAGAGTAGGAGAGGGGGTACTTTAGCTTTCGTCTGGGTTTTGAAGAATGGCCAGGAACCAGAGCTGCAGCCTGGAGGAAGGGACCTTCCTCTCTGTCCTCTTGCCCAACCTTCTGAGGAAAGGCTGGGTCCATTAAGTGGAAAAAGTACCTCCCCCATTTGAGCTGAGCCAGCCCTTCCAGCCCCTCTCCGAAGGGCATGATGCTGAGACTTGACCACTGACTGTGTTCCCTGAACACAGAGGAGCCTCTTTTGCTGTGCCTGGAACTGGCGTCCCCTTTGTGGAGCTAGGGTCAGCCCCGCCTCTGCGTTTGACTTGAAGTTTGTGGTAATGGACTTTGTTTTAGGAAAGGGGAGGAGGTAGTCAAGTCCAGAGGCCCCAGTGCTGGGATGCTGGCTGCAGGGGGGCTCCCCAAGGCCAGGCCCCCACGGAATCCCCTGTCAACTTCATAGCTGTACTTGCTCTTCCAGGAGCTGACATGGACCCAAATCCGAGGGCAGCCCTGGAGCGCCAGCAGCTCCGCCTTCGAGAGCGGCAGAAATTCTTTGAGGACATTTTACAGCCTGAGACAGAGTTTGTCTTCCCCCTGTCCCACCTGCACCTCGAGTCGCACAGACGTAAGTTCTGAGTCCTGGGGAGAGGGACTAGGGTGGGGCAGGGAGGAAGTCCTATAGGTCCTGAATCTTGGTACCTCCCCCCTAGTTCTCTTGGTCCTCTAAACATCTATCTCCAGACCTGACATGTGTCTCTGACCATCCTATCAGCTCTGGCCTGGCTCCTCCTGACTTGCCCCCTTCTTGATCTGCAGCCCCCATAGGTAGTATCTCATCCATGGAGGTGAACGTGGACACACTTGAGCAAGTGGAACTTATCGACCTTGGGGATCAGGACGGAGCGGACGTGTTCTTGCCTTGCGAAGATCTTCCACCGACCCCCCAGGCTCCTGGTATTCCCCTCTACTTGGGGCACTTGGGCACCGGTTAGCCAGAGCCGGATGTCAGGGCTCTGAAGTGAGGTTGCAAGGCTGCACTGGGGAAGTATGCATGTAGGGGCTGAGAGTGGGCATTTCCACCCATGAAACAGCTGTCTGTTCCGATTTTAGGGAAGTTGACCTTGAGGGAAGCTGGGTTACAGATTCCTAATCCAAAACTCTAGGAGGGCCCAACCTCCTTATTAGCCTTTGTCAATTTTATATTTGTGAAATTAATGTAGCTAATTAACATAATTAAAATAACATAAAAATATGATTTTTATATTAGACAACTTAAGCAGGTTTAGTCATCTTAATATTATATTTATTTAGCACTTTATTAGGTTTCTAATACTGTGCTAAGGTATTTTACATATATTATCTCAGTCCTTACAATGTCCTATTAGGGCAGGTGGGATTATTCCCATTTTATAAAGAAGGACATTAGAGAGATTTCCTTGGTGGTCCAGTGGTCATGACTCCAAGCTTCCAATGCAAGGGGCGTGGGTTCGATCCCTGGTCAGGAAACTAAGTTCCCACGTGGCATGTGGCAAAAAAAAAAAATATATATATATATATATATATATATATATATATATATATATATATATATAAAAGAGGGACAGGACATTAGACTCAGAGAAATTGTTGTCACATAGCCAAAAGTGGAAAAGCTGGATTCGAACCAGAGCTATCTGACTCCAAAGCCCATATTCTTAACCTATAAGACTGATATTCTTTTACTTAAAACTGCTATTTATTGGTGGTCTATATGCCAGACAGTTTATGAACATTCTCAGATTTCATCCTCAAAACTCTCCGGAATGTCGGGTTCCCTTTTTTACAGAGGAGGGGCAGAGTCCTTGAGAGGGAAAGTGACTTGCCCAAAGCTACTCAGTAGCAATGAAGTGACGTAGGTCGAATTTGAACTCTTGACTTGATTGCCCTGACTCTAGAGCCCAGATGTGGTGCGGTGAAGTGGAAGGGACTGGGAGTCAGGAGCCTGGCCGGGTGACTGGTCAAGTCCCTGCTCCCCTCTGGGCCTCAGTGTCTCCTGGCGCGAGCGCCTCTACGAGTCCTCTGAAGCCCTGTTCGTGGCCCTAATGGGCTCTTCTCTCTGGGCAGGGGTGGACGACCTTCCCGAGGAGCCGGGTCTGCCAATGCCCATGGCAGACAGGACCACATCCCGCACTTCCTCCTTGTCCTCTGACTCCTCCACCAATCCGCACAGCCCGGATGTCAGTGACGGCGGAGCAGACACGCCCTTGGCACAGTCTGACGAGGAGGAGGATGGGGGAGATGGCGGGGCAGAGCCTGGAGCCTACAGCTAGCAGTGGGCCCCCACCTACAGACTGACTGAGCTGCCTATTCTCCACTTGAGACCCCAGGCCCAGCCAGAGCGCTTCGGAGAAGACCAGCTCTTTACCTGCAGTAGGCACCAGAGGGAGGAAAGGATGGTGGGTGGTGTACCTTTCTGGGAATTAACCCGCTCCTGCTTTACTGCTAACCTTTCCCTGCTGCAACCTCCCTGCCAGGTTTTGGCTTACTCCTGAGGTAGGGCCTGCAAGTGAGGAGATGGAATGAGATAGGACAAGATGCCACTGCTTTTCTTAGCACTCTTCCCTCCTCCAAACTATCCTGCAGTCTCCTGATAGAGTGTCTCTAAATAGACGTGAACTCCTTAACACTCCCAGTGAGATGGTACTCCAGCCATCCTGCTTCCTTACATCCTTTTTGGAACAGGGCACGGTATGAATAATAAACAGATAATAATATGCCAACCATTCCACTTCATCTTTTCACATTGTACAGATATCAAACCCAATACATTTCTTTAGCTCTCTAACCGATACCATATTCCCATGACTCATTTACTCCATTTATTCAAGAAGTAGTTATTTGGAATTAGCTGCAGATTTGGAATACAGTTTTGAACAAGACAGGCTGCCTGGCTTCATGGAAGAGAAAATCAAGTAAACACCACAATTCACAGCATAATAAGTAGCATGCTGAGGAACTGTTCTGTTACCAGAAAATGGGCATCTTAACCTAGCTTTTATGGTCATTTAAGAGCTGATTTTTAAGCTGGGATGCAGAGGATGAGTAGGAGTTAGCCAGGTGGGGCTGTAACCCAGGCAGAAAGAGCAGCTTGGAAAGACTTTAAATGGAGAGAAAAGTCCTGAGGAACTGAAAAACATTCAGCTTGACTGAATTGTTGAATTTGAGCAGATGAAGGGAGAGGCAAGATTGACAAAGGTCAGGTCATGAAATGCTTTGAAGCCTGTATCAAGTTTCAGTTTGCTAGTAAAATATCAGTGACTTAAGATATAAATTTGGTTTCCTCATATAAAAGAAGTCCAAAGTACAGGGCTATATGGTCATTCCACAGTTATTGGACACCAAGGTCCTTCTTGGCTCTTTTTGCTCAGCCATCTAAGGCCCATGGCTGGAATTCTCATTGATACCTCATGGCTAAAATGGCTGTTGAGGCCCCAGCCATCATGTCTCAAGCTGGTAGAAAGCAGGAGAAGAAATTAAGGATGGGCAAAAAAGGCACGGCCTGCTGCCTAGTCCCACTTGGACAAGCATTTTTGGAAGCTCTAAGCAATAGCGTCCACTTACATGTCATTGGCCAGAACTTGGTAACCTGAGGGATGTTTCATTTACAGATGTTTTATAGACATAGGGACACAACATTATCTAGAAGAAAGGAAATTCTGGCGTTTGGAAAGACAATAACCCTTCAAGTTTCAATTACCAATGCGTCTGATTCCTATACTTCCTGTCAAACCTCTCAGAAGTACCCTGGCTACTGCAGAGGCCGGGGTCGTCCTTTCGTACGGCACCCTGCTGTCTTGACAAAATCAGGGTTATGTTACTGAGAAACAAGAGGACAGCAGTCATTGGGTAGATAACTAGCAGTTTACACGTTACGACTTTGAACTTTATTGGGAGTAATGAAGAATTACAAGTGGTTGATGTTGCTTATTAAAAAGATAATTCTGGCTGCAGTGTAGAGAACATACTGGAAGAGGACAGGCTCCAGACAGACATAACACAGTAATCCAGGCAAGAGACAACGGTGGCCTAGAAGATAGTGGTGATGATTAGCTTAACTGGGTTGAGGCAGGGTATGAGCAAATAAATGACATTCATTCAATAAATACTAAATGTCAGTGTTGAACATGTGTAAGACACTGAGCTTGGCCTTGGGAATGTGGTAGTGGCACAAAAAAAGGAAAAAAAACGACCCCGCCCTGCTCTTATGGAGTTCAGGGTCTATTGGGGGCCCAAATGTAAAACTGCAATTAGGACTAGTGCTAGGAAGGAGTTAATAGCCTATTAAGAGAGGTCACGAGGTGTTGGCCTGGAGGAAGTGGTTTTGAGCTGAGATCTGAAGGTGGAGTAGGAGTAGTTTAGGGGGAGAATGGCTGCAAGGACTCCTGGTAGAGATGTACTGATTGGAGGGGACCAGAGTGGATGGCTGGAAGCCAGGAGATGATTGCAGCCATCTAGATAAAAATGGAATCGGGTGGAGGTTGGGGGTTGTAGAAAAGTGGAAGGAATGGGGAGATATTGGGGAGGCAAATTTCAAAATATTTTCATAGGTGGGTGTGAGAGAGGAAGGGCTCAAGGGTGCCATCCTTGAGCTTCTGCCTTGTGCAGCAGGATGATTTGGAGGGTTCTTCATCCAGATGGGGAGTTTAGGAGAGCACCAGGTTTGGGGAAGAGGCCATAAATTGGGTTTTGGACATGTTGAGTTCGAGTTGCTTTTGAGACCAAGAGGACGTTTTGAGTAGGCACTTGGACCCATGAGAGTGGAATTTAGATCAGAGGATTGAGCTGGAAAATCAATAGGTGAGTTATCACTGCATAGGAGGTAAGTGTAGGTATGGGTGCAAGTGAGCTTGCCCAGGGAGAGACTGGAATAAAAGGAGGGTTATAGGACCTAGCCTTAAGGAACATCAAGTCATTTTTCATATTAGAAAAAATAAATCATTCCACCTCCCGTCATACATCAAACCATCCATGGAATCAGTGACCTTCGGCCTAAATCCCAAAGCTCTTTGTACCATCCAGGCTGAGTGACAGGGCTACAGTCTTCTCAATAGCCCCATTTTGCTTCCACCCCTGTAGGAGGCCATGGTAAGTGACAGTTCTTAAGTGCTTTTCCTAGCACTACTGAAAAACTTGTGGGAGTTGTGTTCCTTTTGTCTAAAAGTGTCTGTGTCCAAGTTGAGATCATCCACTCAGCTGGGCCAGAGCCCAGCCTCATGTTAAATTTTGTGGTTTTTCTGGGTTGCCGATGACTTTGCTGCACACAGAAGACGTGGTCTGTGTCCTCTTGTTCTTTGTCCCTTCCTTTGGAGTAGCAAGGCTCAGCCTCCTGTCTGACTGCGGCTGAGCCTTCTCCTGGGGTGCACCCCATAATAGCCACAGCTCAGCTCTGAGGGCTTCTCAGCTCCTGGGATGTGCCCATTCTCCTCCAAGGTGAATGATGGGAAGCTAGCCTAGCTTGGTTGCTGTCAGCATGTCAACAACCCCAGGCACACAATGCTAAGATCTGTGGGGTCTGGGGCAGGGAGCCTGTCCTGGGAGAGGGATCTGCAGCCCTCTGGAGAGGTGGAATTGTTTGTGAGCCTATGGGGAGCCTCCAGTTCGGCTGCTATGAGCCCCAGCCCTGCCTGGGGAAATCTAGGGTCAGCTGAGACCCCAGGACCACTTCCTGTTTGGACAATGACCTCTTCTTCTGCCAAACCACAGGGGCTTGGCTGGCCTTCAGAGCCAGAGCCAGCATCTCCAGCTGACTGTTTTATTTGAGGCCACACAGGGCCCTTGGAGACGGGGGATGATTTGGCTCCAACTCGGAGGCAAGCAGCCCAGCTTTCAGTCTCCAAGCCACAGTGTGGTGTCTTCTGTCCATTGCATAGACTTGTCATAGACTCTGGAGAGGAGGGAAGAAGACAAACTCCTCCTGTAGAATCCTGTGCTGTGGAGGAAACAGGAGGGACCACATCTTAGGAAGATTCCCAGGACGGCTCACAATGTAGCAGTCCCCGGGGTGCACAGAACTTGATACTGTGAACAGTATGGCGGTGTGGGGACAACATGGAATGGTGTTACGATGTTGTTTGTTCATTCAAACATTACTGAGCCCCCACTATGTGCTAGCCTCCTTGCTTACGCAACAGAAACACTAAGGTGGCCAAGAGCTCTTCCAGGAAGAGACATGGCCACATAATGGAACTATAATGTGGGCTGTAGCACACTAGAGAGGGAGAAGGCAAGTCTTCTTTGGGGGTGGCTGGGTCTTGAGTGATGGGAACAGGCAATTTCAAAAGGAAACAAAGCATAGAAGTACAAAGTAATCATAATCATACCAGCAACTCCCTTAGAAAATTTGTTTTTGAAGTTGATAGTGTGGACACGAGTTCTGGCTCCATTACTCACTGTGATCTTAGGCAATTATCTCAGTTTCTGTACTCAGTTTACTCATCTGTAAGATGGAGATAATAGTGCCTGCCTCATAGAGCTCTTTGAGTAAAGGTTAGTAGACGCTATTAAGCACTTACTACATTCCAGATTCTACATGTACCTAATTTCTGATCCTTACAACAACCCTGAAAGCAGGTTTATCCGTTTTACAGAGGAGGAAGAGTGGCACTCAGGTTTCTCATGCTCATATGGATTAAAGGCTGGTGTGGGGATTTGAACCCACATCTGTCTGACATCTAAGCTCATGGCGTCTCTTCTATTCCATGTCTAGTGGGGGCAGGAACACTGGATGTAAGTAGAATGAGGGCATCATGGGACAAAGACATCTTTTTGACACTTCCTCTCCAGTTGGTCAGGGGTATATCTACGCACACCTGGAAGACACCAGATCTCTGGTTCTTCAGAGCCAAATGGTTGTCAGTTTTACCAAAAGACTGTCTACAAAATCCTTCATGAATGTGTACTCCATTGGGCAGGTGGGGAAACCAAAGCAGGAATTGCTTGGAACTCCTACAACTCAAATCAGCACAAAAGGGGAGAGGTGGAAAAGATTTTAACAGATCTTTTGCAAAAGAAAATATATGAATGGCCAAGAAGCACATGAAAAGCTGTTCGACATCACTAGTTACCAAGGAAATGCAAATTAAAACCACAATGAGATACTACTGCAAACACACCCAACGTGGCAAAAACGAAAAAGCCCCCCAAATTAAATGTTCACCAGGATGTGGAGCAATGGGGACTCTCATACATTGTTGGTACAAGTATGAAATGACACATTTTGGAGAAAGATCTAGCAGTTTCTTGTAAAATTAAACATATACCTATTCTTTGACCACTCCTAAATACTTACCTAAAAGAAAGGTAAGCATATGCCTACAAAGAAACGTGTATAGCAGCCTAGCTCATAAGAACTAAAAATTTGAAAGAGCTCAGGTGTACATGGACAGGAGAGCAGATGAACTATGGTATATTCAATGTATGAATACTACACAGAAATGAAAAGACACAAACTGCTGATACATGCAAGAACATGAATGATTCTCCAAAACATTCTTCCCATGAAAGAAACCTTTTACAAAAAAGTATACATACTATATGATGATTTCATTTATACGAAGCTGTAGAACAGATTAATCCATTTTCTGGAGAAAAATCAGAACAGTGGTTGCATCTGGAAGGCAGGGGTCACAGACATTGACTGACAAGGGGCATTAGCCAACTTTCAGGGATTTTCCAAACATATCTTGATAAGAGTTACACAGGTGTATCCACTTGTTGAACTCAATGAATGTGCACTAAAGAGTTGAGCATTTCATTGTTTGTAAATTTTACACCAAAAGAAAAATGTAAACAACTATTGAATTCTAGTTAATGATATGCATGCTGAACTATTTAAGGGGAAGTGTCCTTATGTTTGAAATTTCTTTGAGATGCATCAAAACATAAAATGAATTGGGGGAGATAGAGGCTGATACTTGATAAAACAAGTGCAGTAACATGTTAATAGTGGAATCTAGGTGATGGGGATACAGATGTTCACTGTAACAGGTATTCATCCTTTCAACTTTGTTGTATGTTTGAGATTTTTCATAATAAAAGGGTGAGTTATTTGAGGGTTTTTCAGGAAAGTTCTTGGCTAGGCTTCGGACAGGGCAAATAGAGACACGAATCTCAGGGAGACAGGAGCCCGGCAGTGTGACCTTGCAAAAGTAATAACATTTTTAAGTCTGTTTCTTCAACTATCACGGAGGCACAATGGGAGTCGGTATTATTAAGAACTTTGTCGTGGGGAAAGGGGTCCTCAATCCACGTCCCAGCCACGCCACGTGCCCACTGCCGTTTGTGCCCTATCAGCGCCCCTTTACACTCAGCAGCCCTTCAAGGGCCTATCTTGGCAGTCGCTGTGGTAGCCGCACCCTGGCTTCCGGGACGGCACCGGAAGTCGCTTCTCAGACGCTCTTCCTATTGGAGGCCGGCCTTTCGCGGGGGCGGGGCCATTGGGAGGCGGAAACAGCCTCAGGTATGGCGGCGGCAACGCTGCTTTGTCTGCTGGTGCTGCTGCTTCTCGGGCCGGGCGTCTGGGGCCACGCAGAGCCCCCACGCGACAGCCTGCGGGAGGAGCTCGTCATCACCCCACTGCCTTCTGGGGACGTAGCCGCCACATTCCAGTTCCGCACGCGCTGGGATTCGGAGCTGCAGCGGGAAGAAGGTGAGAAGAGGACGCTGACGGGAGAAAGATATCTGTGGCACCTGCTGGGAGTGGGGTGGAGGCTAGCCTTGGGGGCGAGGACTGATCCCTGGGTGAGGTTCTGGTCCCTGGGCTTGGGGCCCGACAAAGATGGTCCTTGCAGGGCTTCCCTGGTGGCGCAGTGGTTGAGAGTCCGCCTGCCAATTCAGGGGACACGGGTTCGTGCCCCTGTCCGGGAAGATCCCACATGCCGCGGAGCGGCTGGGCCCGTGAGCCATGGCCGCTGAGCCTGCGCGTCCGGAGCCTGTGCTCCGCAACGGGAGAGGCCACAATAGTGAGCGGCCCGCGTACCGCAAAACAAACAAACAAACAAAGATGGTCCTTGCAGAAGGATGGGATAGTTTTTGAAGAATCCCATTATACCAGTGAAGAAACTGAGCCCCGGAGAGGAGCAGTGACTCTTCCTGACTTCTAGTCCAGTGCTCTCTCCGCAGCTCCAGGCTGCCACTCTAAACCTTTAGTTAAAACCCTCTGTTGACAACACTGATGATGATGCTATTGACGGTTACGGTTTATCGTGGGTGCTGGGCGCGGTGATAAGTTCTGTGAACGGTTACAAGGAAGAAATTGGAGGTATAGAGAGGTAAGGCACCTGTCCAAGATCACATCGCTTGTAAGTGACTGAGTCTGGTCAGGAATTTAGATTCCTCTGACCCCAGAACTGGGGTGTATTGTTTCTTTGGGGTGGCTGAGAACCCTCCCCCCAGGATCATCACTCACCTGCTCCTCTTTCTGCAGTATCTCATTATAGGCTCTTCCCCAAAGCACTGGGGCAGTTGATCTCCAAGTATTCTCTACGGGAGCTGCACCTGTCGTTAACCCAAGGCTTCTGGAGGACTCGATATTGGGGGACACCCTTCTTGCAGGCCCCATCAGGTGCAGAGCTGTGGGCCTGGTTCCAAGACACCGTCACTGAGTGAGTGCCCACCTTGAAGCCTGTGGCAGGCCGTGGTGGGAACATGGCAGGGCAGGTGTTGTCCTCCTCCTACTGCCCTTGGGGGCAGCAGTTCCATGGGGGTAAATATGGCGTTGGAAGTAAGAAATATTATGACTTAGTGGCATTCTTTACTTGGCTGAATATACTTCCTTCCCCTAATACTTCCAGACCAGAGGTGGCGTATGCGTATATCTACAGAGGCAGATAACAATATCTGGTGCTTGCTTGGATGTAAGGCAGTAGGAAGCTGCGGCAAACTGGATAGCCTTTTAAAAGGCATTCATTCACATAATAATAACAAAATGCCACAAGGGCCAAACAAAATATATGTGGGCTAGAATTGGCCTACAAGACACCAGATCTCTGTATTAGAAAAATTGCTTTTATTTGTGTGTGGTGGGGGGGTTAGGTACTGCGGTTGGACCACAGTATCCTCTTAATCCGACTATGGGAAATCAGTAGCACGTGTATGATTAAAAAAAAAAAATTGGAGTCAGAATAGGGAGTGATGGGGACTGTGGCAGAGCTTGGGAGGACAGCTGCCACTCAGCTCCTATGGATTGTTGCCACGTGGGAATAGGGGCCTACTGTCGTCAGATACTCTCATTTTTAAAGAGTTACCAGCAATCTGGATTTTAATGTGAAAATTGGCAAGTTTAAATATCACCAAGTAATTAAAAAATTAAAGAAATGCCACATGGGTTAATGTGCACGTCAAATGAAACATGGCTGTGGTTTGGGTAGAGCTTTCAGGCTTCCGGTTTGCAATCTTTATTTGAGGCCTAAGGATTGGAGCAATTGGAAAGCTCTGAAGAGAGGAGTATTGAAAACCCCCAGGACGGCTCTAAGGTGATGTCAAATGAGGAGCAAACACCACAGTAGCCAAGGCTTCCTCTCTTGTCTGAACCCTGGCTTCTTTGCCTTTTATCCTAGCTGCTCTGCTGTCACTGTCTCCCCTCATAATTATCTATAATATGGAGGTGATGTTCAGAATTCTAGTTTTATTCTGTTATTAGTATAAAGAGCAAATCTGTTTTGGTATTTCTCTAAGAAAAAAATCTAATTTAATTTGATGTTTCTGTGGGGTCCTAGAATGCTTGTTTTCCCTTGCTCAGTGAGCCTCTTTAGATGAAAGACTTCCCACTCTGAGGGTAGAACCAGGACTCACCCAGGGTATTCACAGGGAAGTATGTCGTTTTGCCCAGCTGAGCACACCCCAGGGTGGATCAGTGAGCTGATCTCAGCCTCTGGCGTGTGGGGCGTTTTGCATAGCATTGTGGGAGGCACGTGGGTGACCCAGACTTGCTCCCTGTCCTCAGGTTGCTCACAGCCTAGTTGAGGAGAAAAGATGCTTAGGACGAGATGCTGTTGCCATCCAGCCATTTCCCAGGAGGACCCTGGTGAGAGGCTCGGATGGTCAGAACTGCAGCAGCCCAGGAGGAGGCTGTGGTTGAGGAGGGTGGGAAAGCTTCCTGGAGGAGGGAACCGCTTCGAAGGGGAGCAGGAGGAGTTAGGAGGGCATTACCAGGCGGGAGGAGGAACCACCCAAGCAGAGGCCTCTGGGCATGCAGGGATGGCCAGAGGGGAGTGAGGAAGAAGGGGCTGATTGGGGAGACCCAGGAAGCAGGCCGATCGGGGCAGTTCTGGCTCCAGCAGCTGGCTGGCCTCATGGCTTGGCAGCCAGCTGCAGGCTTGGAGGGAGGAAGCAGACACAGCCCCGGGACAGTGAGCGGGTTTGTGTCTCCGTTTAGCGTGGATAAGTCCTGGAAGGAGCTCAGTAACGTTCTCTCAGGGATCTTCTGCGCCTCTCTCAACTTCATCGACTCCACCAACACAGTCACGCCTAGCGCCTCCTTCAAACCCCTGGGGCTGGCCAATGGTGAGACAGCCTCCGCAGCCCCTTCCTTCTTCCTGTTCCTCCTACCCAAGCCTTTGCCTCCTTTCCCCTCTGCTTCCTTCTTCCTCAGCGGGGCCAGGTCATAAATCCCCTGGGTGTGCAGGCCCCAGAGGAAGGTTTCCCGAGACTCTGCTGTCTCCGCATTGCCTTCCCAAAGGGAGGAGGGTGTCCTCCCCGCTTCCCCCTGAGCTGACACTGTTAGGGCGGTGGTGCTAGAGAGTATGTGTGGGTCCTGAGGAGGGGCGCCCCAAGAGCTTCCCCAGACAGGCTTCCGTCTCTCAGGCACGGATCACTCCTTCCTGCGCTATGCGGTGCTGCCTCGGGAGGTCGTCTGCACTGAGAACCTCACCCCGTGGAAGAAGCTCTTGCCCTGCAGTTCCAAGGTGAGGCCAGAGGGGCCTAAATGTAGGTGGGAGCCCCAGGGAGTGGATGGAGTCGGCAGATGCCCCCTCACTGCCTGACAGATAACCTCGGCCCCATGCCCAGGTGCCCTGCCGTGCGGGGCACTGGCCTTTTCTCTCTTGCCACCTCCTCCAGGCAGGCCTCTCCGTGCTGCTGAAGGCCGATCGCCTGTTCCACACGAGCTACCACTCCCAGGCAGTGCATATTCGCCCTGTTTGCAGAGTAAGTCATGGGGAACAGGTGATGGGGGCCATCCAGGGGCTCTGAGAAAAGGAGCAGGTAAAGCACGTAGCCCAGTGTCTACTGAGGGCTGAGCCAGTAGTCAGTGGGAGTCAGTGTGATGATGATGACTCAGGGCACTGGCCACGCACCAAGGAAACCAAGTGGTTGCCTGGCAGGCATTCACTCAGTCTTCGTCGTGGTTAAGAGTGATAGCCGTGTGGGTGCAGCTGCTAGCTCAGCCACTCACCAGCTGACTTGACCTTGAGTGAGTCATTTTATTTCCCTGGCTTTCTCATCTGTCAAATGAGAATAACAGTAGTATCAGTTCCTCTGGTGGTCGGCCGATGGTTCATCCCAGTGATGCGCATAAAGCTGCTGGCACGCGGGCCGGTGCTCGGTAGTGGGTGGTAGCAAATTGATGGCTGGGGAGACACAGAATAGACGAGGGATTGAGTCCGGGTAGTAGTCCCTGGGGCTGTGCGGCTGGGGGAGTGGTAGGTCCTCACTGCTGCCTTCTGGCCCTTGTGGTAGGATGCACGCTGTGCCAGCATCTCCTGGGAGCTGAGGCAGACCCTTTCCGTTGTATTTGATGCCTTCATCACGGGGCAGGGGAAGCAAGGTAAGCTACCTTGGCAGCCCATCTCTGCCCACCCACTGCCAGCCCCACCCCATCTACGCGGAGCAGGCCTAGTCCCGCCCCTGCTCAACCCCTCTCTGCTCCTCAGACTGGTCCCTCTTTCGGATGTTCTCCCGAACCCTCACAGAGCCCTGCCCCCTGGCCTCGGAGAGCCGAGTCTATGTGGACCTCACCAACTATAGCCAGGTACTAAGACTAAGGCCTCCAGCCACACACATCGCCCCCCCAGCCCCCAAGGCCAGCCTGCCCCTCCACTCGCTTCTCAGCCCTGCCGTTGTGTCCCCAGGACAATGAGACATTGGAGGTGTACCCGCCCCCGCTCACCACGTACCAGGACGTCGTCCTGGGCACCCGGAAGACCTATGCCGTCTACGACCTGCTGGACACAGCCGTGATCAACAACTCGCGCAGCCTCAACCTCCAGCTCAAGTGGAAGAGACCCCTAGGGAATGGTGGGTGGGAGGAGGGCGGCTGCAGCCCCTATAGGCTACAGAGGGTTCAGCTCATGGGGGAGACTCACAGTCCTGCCTCTTCACCGCGAGGTGACAGGCTTGTGTTTAGACCCAGAACTCTTGAGTCAGACATCCTGGTTCTAACTCCACCTCTTCTAAGCTCTGTGCCCTTGGCAGGTTCCTAACCTTACTGCCTCATCTTGAACGCGGGGACAGTAATACCTAGCGGATCAGACGAGGTAATTAATGGAAAACATGGAGGTCACTCATGCATTCATTCGTTCAGGCAACAAAAATTTTTTTGAAGACAGAAGTACCTGGGTTTTGGGCTTCCCTGGTGGCACAGTGGTTAAGAATCCGCCTGCCAATGCAGGGGATACGGTTTCGAGCCCTGGTCTGGGAAGATCCCACATGCCACGGAGCAACAAAGACCGTGCGCCACAACTACTGAGCCTGTGCTCTAGAGCCCGCGAGCCACAACTACTGAAGCCCGTGCACATAGACCCCGTGCTCGGCAACAAGAGAAGCCACTGCAATGAGAAGCCTGCGCACCGCAACTAAGAGTAGGCCCCGTTCACGGCAACTAGAGAAAGCCCGCGTGCAGCAACGAAGACCCAACGCAGCCAAAAATAAATAAATAAAAAAAATAAATTTATAAAAATTTAAAAAAAAAAAAAAAAAAAAGAAGTACCCGGCTTTCGAGCAACATTAACATCTGATAGTTGAAGCAGGCATCAAACAATTGTGATTATGTTCAGTGTTACCAAGGAAAAGTGTGGAATATCGTGAGGAGCACTTGGTTTGGGTTGGAAGGGACACAGAGCTCGGCCCATATAAGTACTTAGTAAATATTAGTAATTCTGTTATCATTGCTGTGGGTTGGGGGAGACAGAGATGGTTCCAGAATGCAGGTTTCCCAGTTCTGATGGCAAGGCATTACCCGCTCCCCTCCCTGGCTTTGAGACTCAGCCTGGTCCAGGGAGTGAAGGTGGGGAGTGATGCTTTTTTTTTTTTTTTTTTTTTTTTTTTTTAAAAAGGTGTGGTTAACTGTTGACTTTTCTCTGAACAGAGGCCCCAACCACGCCCTTCCTGTACGCCCAGCGGTACGTGAGCGGCTACGGGCTGCACAACGGGGAGCTGAGCACGCTGCTGTATAACACCCACCCGTACCGTGCCTTCCCCGTGCTGTTGCTGGACACTGTGCCCTGGTACTTGCGGCTGTACGTGCACACCCTCACCATCACCTCCAAGGGCAAGGAGAACAAACCAAGTGAGTACTGAATCCTGACCCAGCCCCCTACCTCCCCTCGAGGTCCCCCAAAGCCTCAGTTCTCAGCGTCATTCCGAAGTGCCTCGGCAGTCTACACAGGCATCATGAGTTAGGAATAGTTTGAGAAATGGAAAGGGTAACCTCACCAATGGCAGATCTGGAAGTATTGATAAAGCCAACAGAGTTAAACCACATAGTTCTGGTGACTCTTAATAGGACTTGATAAGGGCAGGAGTTCCCATATCTTTTTCATTTGCTTCCTCCTGCTTCCTGGTGCTCTGGGCACATGTTTTTGTTTTCTGATGATTCATAGGCTCTTTCAGGTGGAGAACGGGTTAGCAAGAAAAACAGAGTACTGGAAACAAGATAACAGCTGGAATAGATGGTTTTGCTTCCTCGGGTGGGGTAAAGAGGTGGGATTTTTAAAATTTGTTTTTATTTTCTATTATTTTTCTAAGGAGGAGTTAATATTTACTGAGTGCTTTCTAAGAGATGCCAGGCATAGCACAAAAGCACTTGTTTTCCTTTGGAGTGGAGGGAGACTAGTCATACAGAAGACGACTTCCTAGGAAGAGGTTACAGCACTTCCCAACAGCTCGACTTAGAATCTTCTCTAAACCCCTCTGTTGTTTCCCATATTTTCAAGCCTGTGGTTAATAGTTTTACTTATTTTCAGCCCCACTATCTGTACCACCTTCAAAATCTCTACTTCAAACATCCTACGTATGTATTTCGTAGGTTTTTCATTTTTTTGTTTGTTTGTTTCTTTTGTTTTTTTTAAACTTTTGCTCTGGAAAATTTCAAACACATACCCAAATGGAATAGTGTAATGAACCCCCCATGTACCCATTATCCAGCCTCAGCAGTCTCCAGCTTCATATCCTATTTTTTGTTTGTTGTTGTTGATGTCTTTCTTCCAGTTTTATTGAGATATAATTGACATATAGCACATGATAAGTTCAAGGTGTTCGGCATACTCATTTGACTTACATCCATCATGAGATGATGACCACAGTAAGTTTAGTGAACATCCACCGTCTTGTACAGATACAAAATTAAAGAAATAGAAAAAAACTGTTTCCCTTGTGATGAGAACTCTTAGGATTTACTCATAACAGCTTTCATACATAATGTACAACAGTGCCTATTATATTTAACACGTGGTACATGACATCCCGAATTCTTATCTTAGAACTCGAAGATTGTGCCTTTTGACTGCCTTCATCCAGTTCCCCTTCCACCTACCCCTCACCTCTAGTAACCACAAATCTGATCTCTTTTTCTATGAGTTCATTTATTTCTTTATTTTTAATATTTATTTATTTATTTGGCTGCAGCGGGTCTTAGTTGCGGCACACGGGATCTTTTCTACCGTGTGCGGGATCTTCGTTGCGGCATGCAGGATCTTTAGTTGCGGCATGTGAACTCTTAGTTGCGGCATGTGGGGTCTAGTTCCCTGACCAGGGATGGAACCCGGGCCCCCTGCATTGGGAGCGCAGAGCCTTAGCCACTGGACCACCAGGGAAGTCCCCTTTTTTGTTTATTTTTGAAGTATAATTGACCTACAATACTATGTTAGTTCCTGGTGCATAACATACTGATTCAGTGTTTCTGTACATTTCAAAATGACCGTCATGATGAGTCTAGTTACCATCTGTCACCATACAAATATTATACGTAGTTATTGACTATATTCCCCACACTGCACTTCATACCTGTGATTCATTTATTTTGCAGCTGAAAATTTGTACCTCTCATTCTCCCTCACCTATTTCTCTCCCCACCCCCACCAGCCTCTGGCAACCACCTGTTTGTTCTCTGTATCTCTGACTGTTTCTGTTTGGTTATGTTTGTTCATTTGTTTTTATTTTTTAGAGTGCACATGTAAGTGATATCATACAGTATTTGGCTTTGTCTGATTTATCTCACTTAGCATAAGATCCTCTAGGTCCTTCCATGTTGTTGCAAATGTCAAGATTTCCTTCTTTTTTATGGCTAATATTCCATTGTTTATATGTACCACATCTTCTTTATCCATTCGTCTATCCATGGGCACGTATGTTGTTTCCATATCTTGGCTGTTGTGAATAATGCTTCAGTAAACGTTGGGGTGCATATATCTTCTTGAATTAATGTTTTCATTTTCTTCAGATAAATACCTATGAGTGGAATTGCTGGATTGTGTGGTAGTTCTATTTTTAATTTTTTTGAGGACTCTCCCTGCTGTTTTCCATAGTGGCTACACCAATTTACGTTCCCAACGGAGTGCACTGGGGTTCCCTTTTCTCCACATACTCACCAACACTTGTCATTTGTTGTCTTTTTTTTTTTTTTTTTTTTATTGTCTGCGTTGGGTCTTTGTTGCTGTGCGTGGGCATCTAGTTGTGGTAAGTGGGGGCTACTCTTCGTTGCGGTGCGCGGGCTTCTCATTGTGGTGGCTTCTCTTGTTGCATAGCATGGGCTCTAGGCACATGGGCTTCAGTAGCTGTGGCTCACGGGCTCAGTAGTTGTGGCTTGCGGGCTCAGTTGTTGTGGGTCACAGGCTTCAGTAGTTGTGGCACCTGGGCTCAGTAGTTGTGGCTCGTGGGCTCTAGAGCGCAGGCTCAGTAGTTGTGGTGCATGGGCTTAGTCGTTCCACAGCACGTGGGATCTTCCCAGACCAGGGCTCGAACCCATGTCCCCTGCATTGGCAGGCGGATTCTTAACCACTGTGCCCCCAGGGAAGTCCCTATTTGCTGTTTTTTTGATGATAGCCATTCTGACAGGTGTGAGGTGATAATCTCATTGTGGTTTTGATTTGCGTTTCCCTGATGATCAGTGATGTTGAACATTTTTTTGTGTGCCTGTTGGCCATCTGTATGTCTTCTTTGGAAGAATGTCTATTCAGGTCCTCTGCCCAGTTTGTAATGTGGGGTGTTTTTTTGACGTTGAGTTGTATGTGTTCTTTGTATAGTTTGCGTTTTAACCCAGTATCGGATATATCGTTTGCAAATACCTTTCCCATTCGGTAGGTTGTCTTTTCATTTTGTTGATAGTTTCCTTTGCTGTGCAAAAGCTTTTTAGTTTAATGTAACCTCATTTGTTTATTTTTGCTTTTGTTTTCCTTGCCCGAGGAGACATACCCCCCAAAATATTGCTAGGTCAAAGAGCATACTGCCTATGTTTGCTTCTAGAAGTTTTATCATTTCAGGTTTTACATTTAAGTCTTTAATCCATTTTGAGGTTTTTTTTTTATATGGTGTGAGAAAGTAGTCCAGTTTGATTCTTTTGCATGTAGCTATCTAGTTTTACCAATACCATTTATTGAAGGGGCTGTCTTTTCCTCATTGTATATCCTTGCCTCCTTTGTCATAGATTAATTGCCCATATAAGTGTGGGTTCATTTCTGAGCTCTCCATTCTGTTTCACAGCTTCCTGTCATTTTTGTTTCATCTCTCCCTTTATTTATTTATTTTTTGGTTTGGTTATGTTTCTGCTGGAGTATCTTAAATTCTAGACATTGTATCAATTCACCTTTAAATACTAAAGCATACAAATATATAATCTATCATTGTCATTCCTGTTTCCCCAGTGTTCTTGAAAATAATTTTATAGTTGGTTTGTTTGAATTGGACCAAAATAACCTGTCACATTACATTTGCTTGATATGCTCTTAAGTTTCTCTCCCTCTCTTTTTTAAAGTAATAGACTTTATTTTTTTAGAGCAGTTTTAGGTTTATAGAGAAGTTGAGCAGAAAGTACAGGGCTCCCGTATACACTCCCCCTCACCCCCATTTCCCTTGTTATTCACGTCTTGATTGGTGTGGTACTCTTAAATCTCCTTTAACCTATAAAACAGTTCCCAGGCTTTTTTTTTTTTTTTTAATCTATTTGTTGGCAAAACTAGGTCATTTATTGTATAGGATGTTCTACATTCTGGATTTGCCTGTGTTTGACATGTTCCTCTGTCCCTTGTGTATTCTTGAGTATCAGTGGTTAGATTTAGAAATTTGATTAGATTCAGGTCTTATATTTTTGGCAAGAAAACTTCCCAGGTGGTTCTGTGGACTCCCAGGCACATCACGTGAGGCACCTGATGTCTCGTGGCCCAGTTTTCATGATGTGAAGATGGATTAGTTTGAGCACGTCCTGGGATGGCTGCCCTGGAAACACCTTTTCCCTTTTCTGCAATCCTCCTCCCTCCTGTGAGCCTGCCTGGCTTCTGTGATCCAAAGCCCTCCTTCTAGGCACCCTGATCCAGGCCCCAAGGCCTTGATAGGTAGGGATGAGAGGTGCAGGTAGTCTGAGCCCAGGAAAGAGCTATGGGTGGGATTTCCCTGGTGGCGCAGTGGTTAAGAATCCGCCTGCCAATGCAGGGGACATGGGTTCGAGCCCTGGTCCGGGAAGATCCCACATGCCACGGAGCAGCTAAGCCCATGCACCACAACTACTGAGCCTGTGCTCTAGAGCCCACGAGCCACAACTACTGAAGCCCGTGCGCCTAGAGCCCGTGCTCCGCAACAAAAGAAGCCATCTCAATGAGAAGCCCGCGCACAGCAATGATGAGTAGCCCTCGCTCGCCGCAACTAGAGAAAGCCCGCGTGCAGCAACAGAGACCCAATGCAGCCATAACTAACTAACTAACTAACTAACTAACAAAAAAAGAGCTATGGGTGGACCCTACCTGTCCCCAGGTTACATCCACTACCAGCCTGCCCAGGACCGGATGCAGCCCCACCTCCTGGAGATGCTGATTCAGCTACCGGCCAGCTCGGTCACCAAGGTCTCCATCCAGTTTGAGCGGGCGCTGCTTAAGTGGACCGAGTACACCCCGGACCCCAACCACGGCTTCTATGTCAGGTGGGCTCCCCCGACCTGCTGCCCCCACCCTCTCTGCTACTTACCCTTGATGGAGGAGCCGTGAGGAACACGGCTCACAGAATATCTGTCTGTTTCTCTGCAGCCCATCTGTCCTCAGTGCCCTCGTGCCCAGCGAGGTGGCCGCCCAACCCGTGGACTGGGAAGAGAGTCCCCTCTTCAACACCCTGTAAGTGTGACCTCAGCCGCTGGGCGTTGGGGTGACACCAGCTCAGAGGATCAGGTTCCTTCGGGGTGGGCTGGGGCTTCTTCCAAAGTGATGAGTAGGTTCCCTCAGTCCTAATTAAAATCCTAGTAGCCTCTAATATTTGCACAGTCTTTATGGAATGATCCTAAGGAGCTACTAGGAGAATCAACAGGTGAGAAGCGCAGTATATATAGCCCAAGTGTACTCATTATTTCTCTTAACAGATATTTAATTGAGCGCTTATCAGATACCAGGTACTTCAGAGAGCACCAGGTGTACCACAGTAAACAAAACGGACTTGCCCGTGCCCTTCTTGTGCCCAGTCTAGAGGGGGGCTGCTAGGGTCACTGGGGAGTAGTCTGGTGGGTAATTCAGGAAGGCTGCTTTGAGGAGATGGCCTTTAGGCTGAGACCAGAAGGCTAAGGAAGAGGCAGCCAAGCGAAGGCAGGGCCCCCTCCCTCTCCCACGGCACACCGGAGCTGCTCTCGTGTGATCAGATTTCTGTGTTGAGCTTTGAAAGGCTTTGAGGCTAAGAAGGCTTTGAAAACCCTTACTGCCGAGACTGGCCCAGTGCGGCCCGAGGAGGGGGTGGCGAGACGGCGCCGGGTAGCAGCCGGTCCAGCCTCACTTCTCCCTCCCAACCCCCAGCTTCCCAGTCTCCGACAGCTCCAGCTACTTTGTGCGGCTCTACACGGAGCCACTGCTGGTGAACCTGCCCACGCCGGACTTCAGCATGCCCTACAACGTCATCTGCCTCACGTGCACGGTGGTGGCCGTGTGCTACGGCTCCTTCTACAACCTCCTCACCCGGACCTTCCAGGTTGAGGCGCCCAGCAAGGGCGGCCTGGCCAGGCGGCTGGCCAACCTCATCCGGCGTGCCCGAGGCGTCCCCCCTCTCTGAGGCGTGCCCTGCTCACAGTGGGGCTGCTCTTCCTCTCCGAGGTGGGCGGCGACTGACCCCCAGGTCTCCTCCTGCCGCCTGCCCTCCCCCGAGGCAGTTTCCGAACCAAGCTGACCCCTGGATTGGGCCAGGCCTAGAGTGGCGCTATCAGGACAGTAGCCATGAGCCAGATGTGTGTTTGAATTGAAATTAATTTAAATTGAAAGTGTACTTCCTCAGCCGTACTAGCCCCACTTCAAGTGCTCGGTAACCAGAAATGATTAGCAGCTGCAGCCCTGGGCAGCGAGGACAGATGTTTCCATCACTGCAGAAAGGTTTGTTATACGGTGGCCTGGATAACAGGGTGTGCTGAGGAATTCGTATCGCTCTGTGGTAGGTGAGGTTTACTGGGTGTGGAATAAAAAGTGCCTAATTCCTTGCTTCCTTGCCTCCTGTCCCTGAGGCCTGGGAAGAGCCAGGGACTAGGGTGTGTTTGCTGGGTGCCTGAACAGGACCTCCTACCCCATCCCCTACTCCCCACCAAAGAAACAACCAACCACCCAAATAAAATTCCCCTACCTCCTCCCACCCCTGCCAGAAATTCCTTCTGTCTCCTGCTTCCCTCCCCGCCCACCACCGTCTGACTGTAATTCCCAGAACTCCCTGGGTTTGGCTGGGAGTGTTTTATGTCAGCATTTCCATGACCAGGAAAATGAATCATCGTGCGCCTTTTAGGAGCCCTGAGAACCAGTCCCCTATCACCAAGCGTAGGGCTGGAGAGATGGAAGAGCTCTGCGTGGTGGTTTTCCAACCAGACTGAATTAGAATCATCTGGGGCACTTGTGAAATAATGCGGATTCCTGGGGTCCAGACCCTGTGAGTTCAGTCGTTCTGGGTGTAGCCTAGCCTTCGAGTTTTTATGTTTTTATCAGGCTCCTCTGGAGCTTCTGTTGCAGGTGGTCCTTAGACCACCCACAGGCTTTGAAGCCCACCACCGCCTACCTCTCCTGGTCGTAAACCCTGGATTCCTGTAAAACAAGTCCTTAGGCAGATGTCTGCCCTACCCCCATTGTCTGTCTCTTCTTCTGACACTTGGCTCAACTGTATAAGCTAGTTTGTGGTCTGCCTCTCCCTCCCCCAGTTCTCCCATCATAGTGGTTTGGTGGATTGCCCATCAAACAGAATGCCCTGCTCCACCAACCACACACACCCCTCAACTGCTAGGTTCACTCTGACTGACAAAACCAGGTGAGATGTTGCTTCCTCCAGGAAGTCTTCCCTGATACACCAAGCTGCTGTGTGCCTCTCCCCTCCTTGGACTTAGCTTTCATGTTCCTTATCATCCTGGCTGTTACTTTCCTTTACCTTCTATTAGACTAGGAGCTTCCTGGAGGCACAGGGGCTGTCCTCCATCTGGCCCTGACTGCACTTAGGACAAGTAAGTGCTCAGTCAACAGATGTAAATGTATGAATGGGTGTGGGCTATTCTGGCTTGGGTTCTGGGGTCTAGAGGTAGGGATGGGTAGGGTGAGGGGCTTTCTAGGAACCCCACAAGTATGAGTGCAGAATCTTTAACACAGTATAGGATTGGTCATGTCTGTACAGCTAACAGATGGGACTGTTCAGGTTACCTCTGAAGGTTTTCCAAGAGCCTCTAGAACATACAAACGATGTGTGTGTGTGTGTGTGTGTGTGTGTGTGTGTGTCTAGGAAGGGAGGTGATGTGAGTGAGCTAGTCCAGACCATGGGCAAAAGCAGCTGGGTCAAGATGCTTTTACTCAAGTGGTGTTCGCTATACTTGCCATTATTTAACCTAATGGAGAGGGTATTACTGTCCCCACTTCACAAATGAAGAAACTGAGGCTCGGAGAGGTTTGGTAATTTCCCCAAAATCATAAGACCTGTAAATTGAGAGAGGCTTGGGATTTAAACCCATATCCAATTTCAAATCCCAAGTGCTGTGTCCTACAGCCTCTCATAACTTGACATCAAGATGTTTGTTGTAGCTTTGTTTATAATTGCGAAGAATTATAATTTGGAAAAAATGTAAATGTTCACCAACAGGGGATCCATGGGCCATTATGCAGTCACTAAAAAGCATAGTGTTGGGACTTCCTTGGCGGTCCAGTGGTTAAGACTCTGGCTTCCACTGCCGGGGCACCGGGGAAGTAAGATCCCGCATGCTGCACAGTGTGGCCAAAAAACAAAAAGCATAGTGTTGATCTGTACGCATCAGCATGGAGAGAGGTCCATAACTTTTGTTGAATAAAAAAACCAAATTACAAAATCGGAGATCTAGTATGATCTGCAGATGTAAAATATATGTATAAACCAGTAGAATGATGACATGGAAGTTGTTCACCAATATATTTAGAGTAGTTATCTCTGGGTGGTAGAATTTAAAGGGATTTTTTTTTTTTTTTTTTGCGGTATGCGGGCCTCTCACCGTTGTGGCCTCTCCCATTGCGGAGCACAGGCTCTGGACGCACAGGCTCAGCGGCCATGGCTCACGGGCCCAGCCACTCCGCGGCACGTGGGATCCTCCCGGACCAGGGCACGAACCCGTGTCTCCTGCATCGGCAGGCGGACTCTCAACCACTGCGCCACCAGGGAAGCCCTAAAGGGATTTTTATTTTAAAAAGAATATTTTTTTTTGGCTGCGCCATGTGGCTTGTGGATCTTACTTCCCTGATCAGGGATGGAACCCGGGCCCATGGCAGTGAAAGTGCCAAGTCCTAACCACTGGACTGCCAGGGAATTCCCTAAAAATTCTTTTTAGTATCATTTGAATGCCAGTGAACAAGTATCATTTTTTATAACTAGGAAAAAGATATTTACATTAAATAATCTTAAATATCCATGAGTAATCAGCAAATAAGGAAACTGGCCTCTTTTACTGAATCACTTGTTATTTTAACTCCTAACTACATTTAGGTCCAGTTATCACACAAAGGAATTTATCAAACACTCATACACACCCTCCCTCAACCATTAGCCTTGGACACTCAGGACTTAAGTGTTTCTTTTTATGGGATGCAACAAACTCCACTTTGACAATTACACTTTCCCAAATAAGGACAGCATCCCTCAAACAAATAAGCACATGGGTCAACTCACCTCACTGAACCATTTTGTGAATCTTCACTGCATATGACATTGACCATGCTGAATATACTGGGAGAAACTTAACCCAGAATAGGGAAGAGGCCATTCTAGGAAGGGAATTCAAGACCTTCTGTTAGGCAGCAATTCTCAATCTTGGCTAGAATATTAGGATCTCTTGGGGAACTTTAAAAAAATGTCCCGATGCCCAGGCTTCATCCCAGACCAATCAAATCAGAATTTCTGAGTGTGGGACCCAGAGACTCCTCAGGGGACTTCAGTGCGCAGCCAAGCTTGAGAATCTGGCCTCGTTTTCAAAGCAGTATGAACATTTATTTTCTTGCTTAAAAATCCTAGGACGTGGGATTCTGGAGGGCAGGATGGTTGGCACTGTGTAAAACAGGGGACCCACTTTTTAAACTTCACACATTTACATATGGCTTGTCTTTAACACAAACGTGTATTGCTTTCTTAAATTTTCTTGTGTACGCGGGCCTCACCGCTGTGGTCTCTCCAGTTGCCCAGCCGCTTGGCGGCATGTGAGATCCTCCCGGACCGGGGCACGAACCTGTATCCCCTGCATCGGCAGGCGGACTCTCAAGCACTGCGCCACCAGCGAAGCCCGCAACAACAGCTTTTGAAGGCAGCTACCAAAAGACTTCAATATTCCTGCCTCACAGGGAAGGGGGTGTGCGCGGCTTCAGGTGGAGGTCGCACTTCCTCGTGCTGCCTCCAGGGGGCAGGCAGGGCCTTCCTCAAAGTGTGGGTCCTAACGGCTGAACAGCAAGTGACCTGATCCCAAAGAGAGCCAGCAGAAGCCCCCAACCCCACCTACATTTCTGAGATACCAGAGCGTCAAATAAAGGGCGGGATGGGGTGGGCAAGAGACTGGAACTGGGTGAGACCTATCACTGCAGCAAAAGGGCTTTAGGTGACCTCTGAAGAAGAAAGGGACCATTTCAGGAAACAGTGACACTCCTTGGGCACTGAGGAATTCCCTGAGGGGTCTTATGAAAGGTGACATCCCCCCAAATCCTATTTGTTCTTTTTTTAAAATGCAGTGGACGGCACACTTTAAAAGCAGCCAGGGGGACTTCCCTGGTGGTCCAGTGGTTAAGACTTTGCCTTCCAATGCAGGGGGTGTGGGTTTGATCCCTGTTTGGGAAGCTAACATCCCACATGCCTCGGGGCCAAAAAACCAAAACATAAAACAGAAGCAATACTGTAACAAATTCAATAAAGACTTTAAAAATGGTTTACATCAAAAAAAAAAAAAAAAAAAGAAAGAAAGAAAAGAAAAGAAAAATCTAAAAGCAGCCGGGAACGAAGGAAACTAATACTCCACGTGCTTTTAAAAATGGTTTGGTCACAAAGCACTGAGCTGATCTCCCTGTGCTATGCCGCTGCTTCCCACTAGCTATCTATTTTACATTTGGTAGTGTATATATGTCCATGCCACTCTCTCACTTCGTCCCAGAGGGGTGGGATAAGGAGGGTGGGAGGGAGACGCAAGAGGGAGGGGATATGGGGATATATGTATACATATAGCTGATTCACTTTGTTATACAGCAGAAACTAACACAGCATTGTAAAGCAATTATACTCCAATAAAGATGTTTAAAAAAAAAGTGGGTTGGTCTGCATGCACAAAAATAAACTCAAAATGGCTTAAAGACTTAAACTTAAGACATGATACCATAAAACTAGAAGAGAGCATAGGCAAAACGTTCTCTGACATAAATCGTACAAACGTTTTCTTAGGTCAGTCTCCCAAGGCAATAAAAATAAAAACAAAAATAAACAAATGGGACCTGATCAAACTTACAAGTTTTTGCACAGCAAAGGAAACCATAAAAAAAAAAAAAAAAAAACCCGAAGAGACAACCTACAGAGTGGGAGAAAATATTTGCTAATGATGCAACAAACAAAGGCTTGCATCTTTGTAAATGCAAATCAAAACTACAATGAGGTACCACCTCACACCGGTCAGAATGGCCTTCATTAAAAGGTCTACGAATAACAAATGCTGAAGAGGGTATGGAGAAAAGGGAACCCTCCTACGCTGTTGGTGGGAATGTAAATTCGTGCAGCCACTACGGAAAAAAGTATGGAGGTTCCTTTAAAAACTAAAAATAGAATTACCATACGACCCAGCGATCCCACTCCTGGGAATATACCCAGATAAAACTATAATTCAAAAAGATACATGCAGGGACTTCCCTGATGGCACAGCGTTTAGGAATCTGCCTGCCAATGCAGGGGAGATGGGTTCAATCCCGGGCCTGGGAAAAGCCCGCATGCCATGGAGCAACTAAGCCCGTGCGCCACAACTACTGAAGCCCACGCGCCTAGAGCCTGTGCTCCGCAATAAGAGAAGCCACCGCAGTGAGAAGCCTGCACGTCACAACGAAGAGTAACCTCTGCTCCCTGCAACCAGAGAAAGCCCGTGTGCAGCAATGAAGACCCAATACAGCCAAAAATAAATAAAATAAATAAATTTATCCCAAAAAAGACTATAGCCAAAAAGACTTTAAAAAAAAAAAACATGCACACCTATGTTCATAGCAGCACTGTTCACAATACCCAAAACATGGAAACAACAAAAATGTGGTACATATATACAATGGAATATTACTCAGCCATAAAAAGAATGCAATAATGGCATTTGCAACAACATGGATGGACCTAGAGATTGTCATACTAAGTGAAGTGAGTCAGAAAGAGAAAGACAAAAATACAAAACAGAAAGAGACTCACAGAGAGAACAGACTTGTAGTTGCCAAGGGGTTGGCGGGGAAGGAGGGGGATAGACTGGGAGTTTGGGGTTGGTAGATGCAAACTATTACATTTAGAATGGATAAACAACAAAGTCCTACTGTATAGCACAGGGAACTATATTATATCCTGTGATACCCCATAATGGAAAGAATATAAAAAAAGAATGTCTGTGTGTATAACTGATTGACTCTGCTGCACAGCAGAGACTGGCACAGCATTGTAAATCAATTATACATAAATTTTCTTAAAAAATGGGCTGGTCAGAAGTGTTCAAAGAACTTCGGCACCATAATCAATGTAGTTCCCAAAGTACCCGTGTCTTTCTTAAGGCAGATACCAGCATCCTATTCTGCAAAGAAAGAAACTGTGGCTCAGAGAGGTGAAGGGAGTTGCCCAAGATCACACAGCAATATCCACACCTAGTGAAGTCAAATTCTTCTAATTAGTAATAAGTCCTTTTCCATTACATTCTTATAAAATAATAATTATTAATATATTAAATAAATTATTTGTTACAATTTGCAACTTATTTACTACCATTATTGTTATCAGAACAGTCATTCATTGAGGGCTTAGTCTCAACACTTGTGCAAAGCATTTTACAAGTATCACATCCTCTTAATTCTCACCATAATTCTCTGAGATTGATAGAGAAGGAGAAAAGCAACCTCTGATTCGGGGGCTGACCTGGCACCATCACTGGCCTTACGTTCTCCTGATGAATGTAAACATTTCACAAGACATCAACATCAAACAAGGCCATTCTGGGACCATGATATATCATGACAAAAACAGGACACTCTGTAATCATGTTTAAACACAGGCAAAACCAACTAAATTATACAAGCCACCCAAATGACCAAGCATCCCCCTATTCTGTCTCATGTGAGTAACAGATGCTGCTTTACCAAATACAGCTCTAACTTCTATCTAATCGTCCCTTCTTAGAGTTAAGATAAAGATACCCATTCGGAGAACTTCCCCACTTCCTGACAGCATTCATCCAGAGGAAAGCCAGCTTCCTGAAACCCTCCCCCAAATCACCCAACACAAGCCCATGTCCTATAAGTTCTTTCTAACATTCTCTTAATAAGATACCATATTGTTTTCCAAGGTGATTGCTCTTCCTTGCTGCAGTGAGTAATAAACCCAACTAGTTCAACTAGAACGGGAGTGATTTTAGTGGTCTCTGGCTAGAGACATTAGCAAGTACAAGCATTATCCTTATTTTATAATTAAAGAATGTAAAGCTCAGAGATGTTGAGAAATTTGCCCAAGACTACAAAGAAGTGAGTAACAGAACCAGCACCAATCTGTATCCTTGTTTATTTAAATACTACACTTGTTGTGGTCCCCGTGACTCAATCTCCTCATCTGTAGTGAACCAGATACTCTCTGTTCTCCAAAGGTACCTCCATCCCACATCTTCCCAGAGGCAGAAATATGAAAACATTGTCAAAGTCACTCTACTTGGGAGAGCTTGGACCTCCTGTGTTAGGAAACTCATACAGCAGTTAAGTGACATCGCTATTTTGCCGTTTCCTCCCTTGAAGGATTCTTAGGATGATTAATCAAAGAATGCAGGCAAAATGTAGCACAGAGCCTGGTGCTCAAAAAGGGTAGTAGCCCCTCCTTAACTGAAGTAAGAAGCCCCCTCCCCACATGTGACTTCAGGCAAGGGGATTCCTCGGAAAAATGGACAATTAAGCCACATGCTTCTTCTTTTCTCCTTCGGAGAGTCCAGGAGAGCAATGTGCACCCAGATTTGACCTGGCCCAAGGAATGAAAGCTTTCATGTTGAGGTGTCTGTCCCATGGGTTTTTGGGTAGCTTGTGGTGGCCATTAAGAGGTAGATGGTGCTGTAATGGGCTTGCTTCCTATACCTGGTAGGGCCTAGTCTGAGGACAGGAAAAAGGGAGGTGACAGCTGCTCTGCAGACTACTGAGAAGGACCACCATTTCCATGGACCCTATTGGTTAAGGTTCTTAGGTTGCAAACAACAGAATCCACTCCAGTTAGTTTAATTTGAATATGAATTTATTGGAATATAAGACAGACAGTTTGAAGCCACATATTGGAAAATGTGCAACATCACTGTGAGGGAAAGGGGCTTCTTTATTGAAAAGACCTCTGCCACTGTGAGGAATGTGCATCTGCATTCATTCCTTCCTTCCTCAAATAATTATGGACTGTCTCCTTTGTGCCAGGACCTGTGCTAAGTGCTAGGAATAAAGGGAAGCCTTGCTCTCATGGTGCTTAGAGCCCACTGGATGAGACAGAGCTAAAGCAAGTAGACCCATGTTGGGAAGGAAATAGGCAGGGTTCTGCTGAGGAGGGTGGTGTTGAGACAGACTCAGAGGAGACCACACTGTTTCAGAAGCAGCCACAGCCCAGCCCTGCATGCGTCCTCCTTGAGTTCAGAGTTTCAGGGGAGCACAGTTCGCAGGTCCTCTGCAAAAAGAAAGGAACTTGCTGATTGACATCTCTGAAGCCCCAGACCTGGACACCGCTCATCGTGACGGATCCTAGACTTTCCCAGAAATATGCAGCCAAAGGCCACTCCAGAACCGGAATGACCAAGAAGGAAGTGAGTTTCCAAGCCTAGGTGAGGAGCTCAGGAGCTCTGCGGACCTGCTCTGTAGGGTGGCTGACTCAGTGTTGCCATCTGAGAAAAGGGGAGCACGTGAGGAGGCTCAGATTCTCATGACGGGGCTTCTAGGGTGACCTTCTGCCAAGCTGGCCCGTGGAGGATGTGCTCAGTGTGCGGTTTCACAAGACACCGCAGCCACTTCTCCTGGGAGGCAGCGAGGAGGAAAGACACTGTGCAGGTGTGAATGGTGCATGGCCCCCTGAGCGCCATCTCTTTCCCCAGCCCTTCCCCTCCCACGCTGCCCCGCCTCCTTTCTTACCCTCGTGTCCCCGCATGACCACCGCAGGTCTTCATGCAGCTCTCTGCAGTCAGGAAGTTGTTCTTCTTCCCTCGGCAGCCGCCATATACAAAGATGTCACAGTGCCCGGACTTGGCATTGTAGAAGTACCTGATCTTCCGGGCCCTGCAGGGACCCGTGTAATGAGGCTCCAGGCAGAAGGCAGGCTGAGAACCTGCTGAGATGGGAGGGCCTCTGAGTCAGTTAGGAGGGTGGGCATCACAGCTCGGTCTACAAGGTCACAGCTGAAACCACCAGTTTGTTTGTGATAGAGAATGTTAGGGTTCTGGGGGCTGGTCAAGTTGAAAAGGCCATTGACAACCTGCTTTCTGGGACATTATTATTAATGTTGCTAGGCGTGACATGACATGATAATCATGTAAAAGTTTATATCTCCTTCATGAAGTATTTAAGGTTAATTGGTATGATGCCTTTGATTAGCTTCAAAAAACTACCCACGTTGGGGCTTCCCTGGTGGCGCAGTGGTTGAGAATCCGCCTGCCAATGCAGGGGACACGGGTTCGTGCCCCGGTCCGGGAAGATCCCACATGTGGGGGAGCAGCTAAGCCCGTGCGCCACAACTACTGAGCCTGCGCTCTAGAGCCCGCCTATCACAGCTACTGAAGCCTGTGCGCCTAGAGCCCGTGCTCCACAACAAGAGGGGCCATCGCAATGAGAAGCCCGTGCGCCGCAATGAAGACCCAACGCAGCCAAAAACAAACAGCAAAAAACTCTACCCATGTCAATTATATCTCAATAAAGTTGGAAAAAAAAAAAAACTCTACCAAAAAAAAGGAGGACACAGGTAAAAAATATTCTCCATATATCAATAATTATTGGAGCTGGTACCTGGGTTTTATAATACTATTCTCTTCACTTAATTGTATGATAAAAGGTTTCCACCATTAATAAAAAAGTGTGAAGGAATCAGGCTGTAATGGAGAAAGGCATGAAGAAAACATACCAGTGTGTTCACTTCTGTTACCTCATGGGGACTGTAGAAATTGAATATTGACACTATATTGATATTGTGATTTATAATAAGAAATATATACATTTTTTCTTTGTCATTTTCCTGGCATGGAGTTCCTAAAAACCTTGGTATTTCTTTTTCAAAAATTTTTTTGTTTGTTTTATATTTATTTATTTTGGTTTTAGTTGCAGCAGGCAAGATCTTTTAGTTGCAGCATGCGGACTTCTTAGCTGTGGTATGAACTCTTAGGTGCGGCATGCATGCGGGATCTAGTTCCCCAACCAGGGATCGAACCTGTGCCCCCTGCATTGGGAGCGCGCTGTCTTACGCACTGGACCACCAGGGAAGTTCCTAAAAACCTTGGTATTTCTTAAATGCTGAGAGCAATAATGGTGTCTTTTGTTATGTGAAGTAGGTGACTTTTGGGAAGACCCTAGTAACCCCAGAATGGGCTCTGGTTGCCAGAGGAAACCACTGCCTGACAGGAAAGTTGCAACTTTCATTCCTACTCTCCTCTGAGGCCTTCCATCCACCTTCCCCCAACCCCAAACCTCAGGGATTGGAGAGGAGCTGGAGGTTGAATAGTCACCAATGGCTAATGATTTAATGCATCATGACTAGGTAATGAATCCTTCATAGCAAGACATTCATGTTATTCAAAAGGACTAGCATCGACCCAGGGAACAACATAGCTACACGTTCCATCACGGCTCACCTGGACCCCTGCAGCAGCCTGCCCACGGGCCTCTGTCTCTGCCCTTGGCCCCCTAGAGGCCACTCTGCACACTGCAGCCGCACAGATCTTGTTACAACTTGAGTCCTACCCCATTGCTCCCGCGATCAATCTCTCAGTGACTCCCCATCTCTGAGTCAAATTCTGATTCTTATAAAGTCCTACTTGCCCCCATGGCCTCTCTGCCTCATCTCCTTCCACGTCCCCCCCCCCCAACACCCACTCAGCTCCAGTCACCCTGGTAATTGCTGCTGCTGCTTCACACCAGGCACGTTCTTGCTGCAGCCTCTGCTCCAACTTGGCCCCCTCATCACAGAGGGTTTCGCTGATCAGTCTACAGAAAGAGCACAGCCTCCTTTATCCCCATCACTCTCTACCTTCCAAACACTCGTAACGTAGCAGAGGATTCCCCCTTTTGCTATTGTCGGTCTCACTCCGAGAAGGCAAGGTATTTTTCCGTATTCTGTCTACAGCTCTTTCCCCACACCAAGAACCAAGCCTGTAGGGACTTAATAAATATATGGCCAGGGAACGAATCTCCCATTTCATGCTCATGCCAAGCGCACAGTCATTGAATAGAATGGATATAATGGAACTCCTGTTAGTGCAAAGTCTACTTGATGATGGGGCAGCTCTACATAATTATCAATCTACCTTTAACATTCTGTATCTTAAAGGGATAATAAAATAACAGTCAAAAGGGGACAAAGGAGCGACTTCCCTGGTGGTCCAGTGGTTAAGACTCTGTGCTCCCAATGCAGGGGTCCGGGTTCAATCCCTGGTCAGGGAACTAGATCCCACATGCTGCGACTAAGATTTCAAATGCCACAGCTAAAGATTCTGCATGCCCGCATGCTGCAACTGAAAGATCCTGCATGCCGCAACTAAGACCTGGTACAGCCAAATAAATAAATATTTTTTAAAAATTTTGGCGGGACAAGGGAAAGGGCCTTGAGCCTTTACTATGTTTGTATCAGCCTTGGTCCCGGGAGCCACATCTCACACGAGCGTTGTGTTTCTTGCTTTCCCTGCAGTTGCTCAGCTCAGTGGTCCCACATCTTTCTGATTAATTTTAATACTAAAGGAATAATCATTATTTGACACCTAAATATTTTTTCTTGCCCAAAGGAGGTGGGTAGAGAAATTTTTTCAGATTAACACATCTTGGTGGAAAACAGAGAAAATTGGCCGTGAAATGTGATTAAACTCTTTAAATTCATGACTGGTAAGCTGTTCAAAGAACCCATGTAACATGGTTCCCGTGTTCAGTGAGGAAACTGCAGAAGACTTGCCCCAGGACACACGGCATGTGGGTCGTAGGGTCAGGACAAGATACTATCATATCACAACCCATTTGATAAACTACCTGATTCTGCAGGAATTCTGAAAATACAGGTGACTGGTAAGGGTTTTCTGGGTGCAGTGTCCCACGTTCATTACTCCCCTATCTCTGAGTCTCACCTGAGCCCCCGAATCACAGGGAAGAGTGAGTCTGGGTTTTTCCCTGACACCAAATATGTGGTGTCTCTACCAACATTAACCAATTCCCCAAATATCCACTGGGCATCCCAGAAGGCAATTCACTTCTGACACTAAATCCGTGGAGTTAGTGCAGATCCCACAGGTTGAGGGCTCAAGACTGTCCTTACTTCAAACGCCAGCCACGCGATCCTGAGTTACACTTGTAACCCACTGGCTAAAAATTAGAGGTTCCATGAGCCCACCTCCATGTTCAATGACCAATAGAAGCGGTGACCGAAATCAGGAAAACCCTTTACTTACCGTTCTCATGTTATTATGGAGGAAAAAGCTCAGGGACAGCGAAATGGAGGAGATGCGCAGGGCAAAGCGGGAGCAGAGGTGGGCGGAGGCCCCATGCCCTAGTGGAGCACAGCACCCTCACGGCACCTCCGTGTGCTCACCACCCCGAAAGCGCTCGGAACCCCAATATTTATGGATTTTGATTGAGGTGTCAATAAATAGACATATCGATTGAATCATCGGCCATCGGTGATTGAGCTCCATCTCAATACCCTCCCGTCACCCCAGAGGTGCCGGGATGCGGGGTGATGAAAGTTCTAGCCTATAAACACATGATGAGTTTTTCTGGAGACCAGCCCCACCCTGCAGGTCTCTCAGGTCCCATTCCTTTACTCACCTCATTACCATAAAAAAGACAGTCAATTCCAGGAGTTTCAGGAGGTCTGTTCCAGGACCAGGACAAGGATCAAATATTGATCTTTTTATTACACTACAGTGAGGTTCAGGGAAACGGCACTGAGCATGAATAGAGAGTCTCAGAGATGGGATTCCTGATCTGGTAGATTTGGCGGGATATAGATTTTTTAATGTTAAGTTTAATTTGTTTTTCCTTTTGAGAGTCATGAAATGTCCCTGGAGTTACAACTGCCCAACTTCCCAGGAGAACTCCAGAGAGGGCTGTCGGCACCCACCCCAGCCCTGCCCCCCAGCCCCGTCCATGGACTCCCCTCATCCCCCCCCCCAGCCTGCAGAGGAGAGGTGTGCGGGACTTACCTCTGGCATGGCTCTTGTGTTTATCCCCCGGGGTGCAGGTCACCAGGGTGCCCAGGAGGACGAGAAGGGCGATGGAGAGGCAGAGCCGGCTCATGTTCGTGGCCTTGCAGGAGGGCTTCGGAGGAAAGCTGGGGGCTGACAGCGCTTTTCCTATCCCAGCTGAGGGGTGGGACAGGCAATGAGGAGGGGAGTGAGGAAGGGGAGGAGCTGGGCTCAGTCCTGTTTATTGCGCAATCTCCCCACCTAACCAGCCTTCCTGCTCATGCCTGCTGGGGCCAAATGCCCAGTAACAGCGCTTCTCAGACTTGACTCTGCCTGGGGGTCTCGTGGGAGCACGGATTGTGATTCCACGGAGGGGATTTTGTCCAATATGTTGACTCAGGGAGCATCCCAGCACCTCGAGCAGTGCAGGGCAGGTGACGGACAGTCAGTGGGGGAATGAGAGCAAATTAAGAGACAGATAAGTGATCAGAAGTGTGTCAGTTCAGGTCCTTCTTTCAGCTCCTGCACGTGTCATCCCATCTCAGCATCAATACCTGTCACCCGCACCTCTACGCTTACCTAACTCAGAAGACAGGTGTGACACAGGACACCATCCTGTAACCGGTGCCACAGCGTCTCAACTGGATGGACACTTGCTGTTTGCTTGGCACTGCGGTCCAGGCTGAAGCTGAACTGGAGGAAGGCGTGTCCTCTGGGGGCAGCAACCGTGTTTTCTGGGTAGAAAAAGGAGTAAGGGGTGTGGGCAGAGGGGAAGCAGGGAGCTGAACATGTCTCCACAGCAGCACCTTCCACTTCCCCTCACCTGATTTCAGAAACAGGAGAGCTGCCTGCCTGCCTGAACCTCAGGGGAGCATGAAAGATCGCCTGCAAGAGCCCCCCTCCTCCTGTCTCTCCCCCAGTGGTTTTGGAACCATAGGACCTCAGTTTGGGTACCAGCTCTGTCTTTTCCTAACTTTCTGCCTGAGGACTTAAACCTCCCAGAGCCCCAGTGTCATCAGGTGTCACCTGAGATCCGTGCCGCCCACATCACGGGGTTGCTATGGAAACAGTGGAGGCAACAGACATAAATTCCTTCTCCCTGCAAAGTCAAAGTCCTTGTAATAAGAATAATAATGAGTAATGACGGCAGAAAAAACTTAGATTCTTCTATGTGTCAGGCTTTATCCAAAGCACTTGACACATAGTAACTCACCAAATCCTCATAAATCCTAAAAGAGGGGAGAGAAAGTGTTGGTATTTTCTCATGTTACAGAGGAGGAACCTGAGGCAACAAGAAATAATTTGCCTAAAGTCATACGTTGTAGAGAGAAAATTTGAATCCAGGGGATCTGGCTTCAGTCTCTGCACCATGCACTCTGCTGCGTTGTAAGCTGTAAACTATAGTGCACATGTGACGGCTTACACACCCACAGTCTCTTCCCTCACTCCCATACATTCACTCCCAGTGTCAACCGTGTAGCGCCAAGGCCCCCTCAACTCACTCATCCACACATATTCAAGCAATCTCCCATTCACACACACACACACACACGCGCACACGCGCACACACACCCTGTGCTCCACTTCCAGGGTCAAGGAGAAGAGAGCTGCCTCAGTGCCCAGAAGCCCCAGGAGCAAGCCCAGCCAAGCGTCAAAGGGGCGCACAGCTGGGGATGAGCTGCAGAGGACGGGAGGGGCAGCCTCCCTGGCACCAAGACACCCTTGCCCTTGAGAAGGGCAGGAGCTCTCAATACCGAGCTGCCCCCGGACAGAAGGGCGTCGGGAGCGGGGGACTCACAAAACAAGCCACTGTGTGTGGACGGTCTACCCTCGCCTGAGACATTTCACATGTATGATTTCATTTAGCCTCACGTCGACCCTACACCATCGGGGCTTCTCATCCCATTTTGCCGGCGAGAAAGCAGAGGCTCAGAGAGGTGGAGCGACTTGCTCAGGACCCACAGCAGCAGACGGCACACCGGGATTCCAGCTCAGGAGGCCCTCTGGTCCTGCCCCGCTGCCTGCCTCAGTCTGTCCACCTTAGACCAGCGAACAGCAGACACCCCTCTCTTCTCCCCGCTCCTCTCTCATCTGCCTGGCTTTCTCTCCCAATGTCCTCCTCTCCTGGTCCTCCTCCCTCTGGGCCAGGTTGGAGGCCCCCAGACCCAGGAGCCCCCGGTGGGCCTGTCCTCCCTCCACCTCCCACCTCCCTGCTCACCAGTGACTGAATCTCTAGTTTCAAACCTTCCCGGCGCCTGGGGGCATCTTCAGAGAAATCACAAGGCGGGAACATCACAGGGGTTGTATTCTGGATAAAGACCACAGATCCCAACACTGTGGGAACCCAGGTCATATCTCTGTTTCTAATCCTCAGTTTTTCCCTCTGAAAAATGACAATCTTGGATTCCATGCTATCTAGGGCCTCTTCTTGAAATGGATGGAATGCACCTGGGGCAGGCAAATGATGTTTATCTGTTTGTGATGCTGTGCCCTGTGAGAGGTACATTCATATCCAAGACTTGGGTGTCCACTTTCTGGCTACGTGATAAAATAGCACCTCACTTTTTGGAGCTATATAGTCTTCCTCCTTAAAACTGGTGTCATGAAAACTGTTTTTTTAAAGATTAATTGAAGGATTAAAAGCAAAAGCATAAAGCACAGGTTCAAATCTGGCTAGAATATAAGAATTTTTAGCCCACACAACATTTTACAATGTTGAAGCATTTGCCAGGATTTAACAGCGGGAGATTTCATATAACAGTATATTTCTAGTGTAGTTAGAAAAAGTGAACAATCTGGCAACACAGTCCTGCAGTTTAACAAGAGCTGTGGCTCTCAAACTTGAGGGAGCCTCAGACTCACTCAGCCAGGCGTTCAAAGACAGATTTGAGAACTCCACCTGCAAAGTTTTGATCAGTAGGACAGGGGTGGCACCTGAGTTTCTGCATCAAACAGGCTTCCGGGGCTGCTCTTGGTGCGGCTCAAGGGACCACACTTTGCAAACCATGAATAAGCTAAGTAGAGCTGCTCTCTTCTCATGAGGGGAGCGTCCCCCCAGTTTCCATAATCCCCACCATGCCTTATTGTCCCCCCGTCCCCACCCACATTTCAGCTACTTCCGTCCACATCACTCACCTGACCTGGAAGGCATTCAAAATTGTGACCTCTGGGTGGGCTCACCTAAGTGTTCAGTAAAAGGTAGCTGTTTTTATTTAACAGTCTTATGAAGTAAGTATTATTATTTGTATTTTACAGATGAAGCAACTGAAAATCAGCTAAGGGAAAGTGACTTGCTGGAGGAAAAACAGCCGAAAATCAGAAAGAAGACACTTGCCAAAAACTGTAAGTCGTGGCCGCGGTTATTACAATATTATAAATACACAAACACAGAAACAACACACAGGCAAATGTATCTGACATTAACAGAGATGATGCATCAAAGATTGTGGACGTGACTTCATAAGAGTAAAATTTATCAAAAAAGGAAGAAAAGAAATAGAAAGGGAAAAAAGAAAGGTTAAAATAGGAGGAGACATGAGTCAGCTGTAGACATGCCCACTTTAAGGTGACTGTAAACATGTGAACATTGAAGATCTGAGAAATTCCCAGGAACAAACACGGTACGTTTCAACCTACAATGGAGCATTCCCCGCTTGGACTGTTGGACCCATTCGAACACTCTTCTCTCCATGGAAACTTCTCTCTCTGAGGATAGGAGCTATTTTGTTTCTTTGTCACCTACCGTCTGTTTGTCCTTTTCTTGATGCAGTAGCCCGATTTTGCTTGAGGAATGACTCTTCCTCCACCCACGACTGCTGGGATTGGGTGTCAATCAAAGTGCCTGCTCCACCCCCAGACAGAGTGGCCAATCAGATGCTCTCACTGGAATTTAATTTTAATCAATGAATCCCAAAAGACCTAAAAATGGAGGTCATTCAGAGGTGGCCTGGGAAGACCTTAGCTCTTCCTTGCTTACCATCCTTTCCAAGTTGGGATCTTTTAGCACTGCCCTCAGTCCGTGAGCTGAACAAAATCAATTGGTGCTTTGGGTGCCAACAGAAGAGTCCAAAAGGATCTCACTTAAGGGTACAATCAGGAAGGGAGAATGGATGCCCACTACATCCCCACACCGTTGTCACAAATTCCTTCTCTGCTTCCAATAGCCAGAGTCAGTTTCTGTTGCTCATAACCAGCGACATCTGCTGCCTTTACCAGGGTCACTACCAAGTTCCTCATTTTAAAATCCAGTGGCCTTTTCTCAGCCATCGTCCTCCTCTAACTCACAGGTGGGGCCCTCATGGCATAAATGTGAACAAAATTCTTTACCAAAATTAGATTGCAGCATAAAAAAATGATGAAAAGCTGAGCTTTCTATTTGAAGAATTTTGAGTCTCCTCTGGTGAATCATCGGGGCTTTTGAAGGCACAGCTTTTAAACCTCTTTCAAGGAAAAGCATAGGAGACAGAGAGTGTTGAGTTTGAATCCCAGCACCTGCCAGTATTGGTTATGTGACCTTGGAAAAGGGATGAAACCTCTGAGCTTCAGCTTGAATGTCTTTAAAATGGAAAAAAAAAAAGTATTAAGATTGTTGTGATGTTTAGAGATGAAGACGTGCAGGTTGTCAATAGTGTATAGTAGGTTGTCATAGTGGTGACGGGTGTTTTACATTATTAATTCCACCTCTCTCAGAGTTACTTAGACAGTCTCATCGACTCAGTGACTTTTACCAGCACATCAGGACAGGGAACTCACGTGGCTACTTTCACCCTCTGAGGTACTAGCAACCCCACTTTCTCCGAACCTCAGGTTCCTCCTATGTAAATGGAAGGATGACTCCATCTCTGTGGATACCGTTCAAAGTTTATCTGTGCCCACACATGTAAAGCAGTAGCAAATTGATTAGGCCACACACCTACTAAATTGGCAGAGCCAGTGTTTGAAACCATGGAGTCTGATCAAAGGTTTCAGTCATCACATGTGTTATCACTAATAAACATTTCATGAACAAGTGAATGAACGGATCAACGTCTACTCAGCATCTTTGCCTAAGTGTTCTAGAAGCACCACAGACTCAACATTGACCAAACTGAATTTATTGTCCTTCCTTCTAAAGACTTGCTTCCCCTACCTTCCCCCAGAAGGCTGAGTGTTGTCCTTCATTCTACCTTTTTCTCACTCCCTGTGAACAATCTCATAGCAAAGTCCGTCGGTTGTACCTCCTCAGTTCTCAGCTGAAAGTTCACTTCAGAATAACATGAAGACACCTGATCATAGAACTGCCCCACTTCCTGACAGCATCCATCCTGAGCAAAGCCAGCTTCCTGAAACTCTCCTGCAAATAACCTCATGGAAACCCACATCCTGTAAGTCCTTCAAACATCCTCTTAATGAGATGCCATATAATTCATTGTCCTTTGCGACAGTGAGTAATAAACCCAGCTTGCTCAGCTTGGACGGGGACGGTTCCTAGTGGTCTGTGGTTGGAAACATTGACAGGTATAAGCCTTTTTCCTTATTGTATAATTAAGGAACGTAAAAGTCAGAGACATTGAGATATTTGCCCAAGACTACAAGGTATTGGGCAACAGAACCAGCTCTATCTGTGTTCTGGTGTATTACACTACCTCTGTTTTTTGAGTTTTCTATGCCTCAATTTCCTCATCTGTATTGAGGCAGACAGGCTCTGCACTCCTGAGGTTCCTCCAGCTCACTCCTTCCCAGAGCCAGGAGCATGAAAACAGCATTAAAGTTGCTCTCCTAGGGAAGTTGGGACATCCCTTTGACTCGGGACCACTAGATTATGCACAAGTCATTCCCACATTGCCTTGCAGCTGGGAAGGTCTAATAATGAGCTGTGGTACATCTTGGGAAATACCTCGAAGAGTCTGGGATTCCTGCCCACCACCTACCTCCTACCCCCTCCTTTCGGCCACCCTCATTCAGTTGTTTAAATTTCCACACTATCTGATTGCCACAGCTCTTGCCCAACTAGGGGAAGCAAGTTGGGAGGGTGACCTGGGAGCCCTGATGCTAGTGATCCTCCTCCTCTTTTTACACTCAATTCTTTCCTCCAGCCCCGTTAGAGGGCACCTTGTGAGGGTGCCAACAATTCTAGCAGCATAAGATGTAGTGAGCTGCGAATAAGGGCTTCCCCCAACATTCTGTTTTGAGTATCTGAAGCTGGTGGTGGAAACTTAGCAAATGTTTTCCAAGAACCTAAAAGACACCTGGTGGGAGAGAGGGGTCCTTCCTTGATTCCCATCTCCCAGTGTCTGTAGGACTGTTTTAGGACAAAGGCAGCAGAATTGGCCAACGGGTTTCTTGGGAGCAGAGTTTAGACCACTTTTTTTTTTTTTTTTTTTTTTGCAGTGCGCAGGCCTCTCACTGTTGTGGCCTCTCCCGTTGCGGAGCACAGGCTCCAGACGTGCAGGCTCAGCGGCCATGGCTCACGGGCCCAGCTGCTACGCAGAATGTGGTATCTTCCCGGACTGGGGCACGAACGCATGTCCCCGGCATCGGCAGGCGGAGTCTCAACCACTGCGCCACCAGGGAAGCCCTCTAGACCACTTTTGAATGGCAGAGCCAGCCGGCGAGGGAATACTTTTGGTTTAATGGAACAAACCAGTGTTCTATTGATGAATGCAGCTACCTGTCACCTGATGCCCAAGAGAAAGTGAGGTCTCCATAGGAGGTTGTATGAAAACTGAGGCTGGAAGAACCTGGAGGAACGGAAAATAGCAACAAGAAAGGCAAATATACTGAAGAATTGAAGATCATTTAAATAAACCAGTACATAGTTAAAAAAAAATTAAAAATTGTTAAAGCAATGATCAGAAATAAACAGTGAAAGGATCAGCATGAAGATGTAAAGTAGGGCATCAAAATCACAAAACATGAAGAATGGCGGTTAAAAAGCGTAGATCTTTTACAATGTGTTTGAACTTAAATGACTTTCAGTTTAAAGCAAGAAGGTATTTTTATAGTTCAACATACTTGAACTCCATGGTTACCACAAATTAAACACATACAATACAGTCACAAAAACTAAAAACAAAGGAACTCAAACATACTGAAAGAAAACCATCAAACCACAAACAGAAAGACCAAAAGAAGAAATGAACAGAGAAGAACTACAAAAATAACTGGAATACAAGGATTAAAAGGACAAATCCTATTAAAATACTCAAGACATTTTTCACAGATCTAGAACAAATAATCCTAAAATTTATATAGAACTGCAAAAGACCCAGAATTGCCAAACTACTCTTGAGGGAAAAAAACAAAGCTTGAGTCATCACCCATCCAGATTTTAGACTATACTACAAGGCTATAGTAATCAAAACAATGTGATATTGCCAGAAAACAGATATATAGACGAATGGAACAGAATAGAGAGCCCTGACATAAACACATGCACTTATGGTCAATTTATGTATGACAAAGGAGGCAAGAATATGCAATGGAGAAAAGACATTGTCTTCAGCAAATGGTTTTGGGAAAGCTAAACAGCTACATGTAAATCAATGAAATTAGAACACTCCATCCCACCATATACAAAAATAAACTCAAGATGGATTAAAGACCTAAATATAAGACATGACACCATAAAACTCCTAGAAAAGAACAAGGGCAAAACATTTTTGGACATAAATCACAGCAATATTTTTAAGGATCAGTCTCCCATGCCAAAAGAAATAAAAGCAAATATAAATAAGTGGAACCTCATGAAACTTAAAAGCTCTTGCACAGCAAAGGGAACCATCAAGACAGCAAGACAACCTACGAATGAGAGAAAATATTTGCAAAACATGCAAGGAACAAGGGGTTAATATCACAGTATACAAAGAATTCATGCAATTCAATATTGAAAAAACAGTAAATCCAATCAAAAAATGGGCAGAATACCTAAATAGACATTTCTCCAAAGAAGACCTACAGATGGCCAAGAGGCACAAAAAGAGATGTCAACTTTGTTAAATATTTGAGTACAGTAATGAAAATCAAAACCACAGTGAGGTATCATATCACACCAGTCAAAATGGCTATCATCGAGAAGTCTACAAATAATAAATGCTGGAGAGGGTGTGGAGAAAAGGGAACCCTTGTACACTGATGGTGTGAATGTAAAACAGTATGGAGGTTGCTTACAAAACTAAAAATAGAATTACTACGTGATACAGCAAGCCCACTTGTGGGTATATATCTGGAGAAAAGATAAATTTAATTTGAAAAGATAACTGCACTTCAATGTTCATAGAAGCCCTGTTTACAATAGCCAAGACGTGTGTATTGTAAGTGCCCATTAACAGACGACTGGCTTAAGAAATGTGGTATGAAAATAGAAATGGACTCACAGACATAGAAAACAAACGTATGGTTATCAAAGAGGAAAGGAGAGAGGAGGAATTTGTGGAAAATGACAAGCACAGAGCCTGAGAAATGGCAAGTGCTCATTAAAAGTGAGCTTGATCCTCATTAGCTGGATTAGGAAGCCACCATCTGGCAGAAGACGACAGGGAAGGGGGTTCCTTGGACTAGTGGACAATTGAGACTCCTGCTCCTTCCTTTCTCTTCTGAGAATCCAGGAAAATAACCCGCCCAAAAGTTTGACGTGGCCAAAGAAGTAAAGGGTAAAAGCAGTCGTGTTGACATGTCTGTCACCATTTGGTTTTCTGTATATTGGGGTGGCCATTAAGAAATAGATGCCTCTATAATGGGCTGGCTTCTTATTCCTGGTAGATCTGAGGGCAGGAAATGGGGAGGCGCCGGCTGCTCTGCAGAAGAATGAGAAGGACCACCATTTCCATGGAACCTATGGGTTAAGGTTCTTAGTGGCAACAACAGAACCCACTCCAGTTAGTTGAATTAGAATACGAATTTTTTAAAAATATAAGGCCAGACTGTTTGAAGCCACAGATGTTCAACATCAATGTGGCAGAGGGGCTTCCTTAGTGGAAAGACTTCTCCCACCACCAACGCTGAGAACAGGATGCCACAAATTTTACTTCTGCCGGCACAGGAGAGCAGAGATGGTGGGGTGGAGGATGAAGGTGAGGATGCCATGAGGAAGAAGATTAGGACAAGAATCGTGAATTCAAATCCCAAGCTCTACAGTCACTCCAGTCATGAGGGCTTTGCTCCTGCGTTCATTCTTTCCTTCCTCAAATATTTATGGACTGTCTCTTTTATGTCAGGCTCTGTGCGAAGCGCGAGGGATAAAGAGAAGACTTGCTCTCATGGTGCTTAGAGCCAGCTTGATGAGACAGAGCTAAAGCAAGTCGACCCATGGGGAAGGAAAGAGGCAGATTTCTGCTGAGGAGGGTAGAGATGAGAAGGAAGAGGAGGAGGTGAACTACTTCAGAAGCAGCCACAGGCCAGCCCTGGGTGGGTACTGCTCGGAGTTCAGCGGCAGTTTACAGGTCCTCTGCAAAAGGAAATAAACTTGCTGCTTGACCTCTCTGAAGCCCAGATCTGGACACTGTACACCCTGATAGGTCCTAGAACATCCTAGAAATGAGCAACCACAGTCCTCCCAGGTCTGGGATGAACAACAAGAAGGCAGTGGGTATTCCAAGCCTAGCTGGGATGCTCAGGAACACTGCAGACCTGCTCTGTAGAGTGGCTGACTCAGTGTTTCCTTCTAAGAAAAGGGGAGGAGGCTCTGATTATAAAGACCAGGCTTCTATGGGTGAACTTCTGCCAAGCTGAGCCATGGAGAATTTGCTCAGTCCATGCTTTCAAAGGACATTGCTGCCACTTCTCCTGGGAGGCAGAGAGGAAAAAAGTCACTGTGAGGGTGTGAGGGGTGTGGGACCCCCTGAGCTCCACCTCTCTCCCCAGCCTTTCCCCTCCCACGTGCCCTGCCCCCTGTCTTATTCCAGGGCCTGATGGCCCCACCGCAGGTCCTCACACAGTCCTCCCCCATCTTGAAGGTGCTGTTCTTGAAGGTGCAATGCCACTGTCATATACAAAGGTCTCACAGAACCTGGACTTGGTGTTGTAGAAGTACCTGATGATTTTGGTTTTGCAGGGACCCGTGTATGGAGGCTCCAAGCAGAAGTCAGGCTCTAGGGCTGCAGGGATGGGAGGGGATCTAGGTCAGATACAAGGGTGGTCATCACCGCTTGCTCTACAAGGTCAGCAACTGAAACCACCAGTTTGTTTACTGTAGAGAGTGGTAAGGGTGCCAGAATGTGAAATGTGAAAAGGCCATTTGATGCCCTGCTTTCGAGGATATTATCATTAATGTTGTTAGGCGTGACAATGACAGGGTAATATTGTAAATAATTACATACCCTTAATGAATATTTATAGATTAATTGGCATGATGCCACTGATTAACTTCAAAAAGCAACAAAAATATATTAAGAGTATTCTCCGGGGCTTCCCTGGTGGTGCAGTGGTTGAGAGTCCGCCTGGAGATGCAGGGGACGCGGGTTCGTGCCCCGGTCCGTGAAGATCCCACGTGCCGCGGAGCGGCTGGGCCCGTGAGCCATGGCCGCTGCGCCTGCGCGTCCGGAGCCTGTGCTCCGCAACGGGAGAGGCCACAACAGTGAGAGACCCCCGTGCTGCAAAAAAAAAAAAAAAAAAAAAAAGAATATTCTCCATATGTGGACAATTATTGGAGCTGAACATTGGGTCCATAGGCTTTATAACACTATTCTTGGTACTTGTATGTGTGGTTGAAAATTTCCACCATTAAAAAGAAAGTGTGAAGGAATCATGCTGTCATGGAGAAAGGCGTGGAAGAAAACACACCAGTGTGTTTACTTTGGTTAACTCATGGGGACTGGAAAATTGGACTATGAGGGAGTATTGATCTTTTGACTGATATAAAAATATTAATTTGGTCTTCATCCCGTTTCTGGCACAGAGCTCCTAAAGCCATTGAAATTTCCTGAGATGAGAGTAAAAAGGGAGTCTTTTTATCATGTGAGGGAGGGACTTTCGTAAGCCTCAACCTAAACCGAGAATGGGGATTGGTTGCCAGGGGAACCAACTGCCTCATTAGGGGGTGGGAATTTTCATTCCCAACTTCCCCCGTTCCATACCCCCACACCTCAGGCACAGGAGAGGGGTTGGAGGTTGAATCAATCACAGATGGCTAAAGATTTAATGAAGCATGATTTGTAATGAAGCCTCCAAGGAAATCTCAACAGAGCAAGTCATTCATGTTATTCAGGTGAACTGGGATGGACCCAGGGAACGACATAGGTACACGTCCCATCATGGCTCACCTGGACCCCTGCAGCAGCCTGCCCATGGCCTCTGTCTCTGCCCTTGGCCCCCTAGAGGCCACTCTCCGCACTGCAGCCGCAGGGACCCTGATAGAACTTTGAGTCCTAACCCATTGCTCCCATGACCGTCCCTCAGTGACGCCCCAGCTCTCTCACAGTCAAGTTCTGATTCTTAAAAGTCCTACAAGGCTCCTCATCACTTGCCCCAGGGCCTCTCTGCCTCATCCCCTTCCACTACCCTCCACCCACTCAGCTCCAGCCACCCTGGTCCTGGCTGCTGCTCGACACACCAGGCACGTTTTTCTTTGCAGCCTCTTCTCAACGCCTTCTCATCACAGAGGGTTTCGCTGACCCTCTACAGAAAGAGCACAGCCTCCTGTATCCCCATCACTCTCTTTCTTCAAAACACTCATCACGACATAGCATAGTATTTTTCCCATTCTTACTGTCTGTCTGCCTCCTAGAAGGCAGATTATTTTACTATATTTTGTTTACAGCTGTTTCCATAAACTACAAACTATGCTTTTTAGGGACAAGAAGGATAAATATTTGATAACTGTTTGTCAAGGGAATGAATGTCCCATTTCATACTCATGCCAAGTGCACAGTCATTGAAGAGAATGGATAGAGTAAAATTTCTGTTAGTGAAATGTCTATTTGGTGATGGGGCATGTCTATATAATTATGAGACAACTTCTAATATTGTATATCCTAATTAGAAAATAAAATAATAGTCTGACTGGGGGGCAAGGGGAAGGGCCTAGAGTATTGACTAATACGGTACCAGCCTGGAAAAAGCAGTCTTGGCCCAATGAGCAAACTCACAAATGTACTGCATTTCTTGCTCTCCCTCAGCTGTATCAGGAAGGAAAGAAGTTCAGCTGTTACTCAACTTTCTGATTAATTTCATAATAGAGAATTGATCATTATTTGACATTAATTTCCTTTTGGGCGGAGGCGAGGAAATTTAGACAGAGAAGTCTTTTGGACTAAGATAGTTTGGTGGAAAATGGACATCATTGACCATAAAATGGATAAACTCTTTATACTGAGAGTTGGTAATCGTTTCAAAGAAGTCGTGTATCATGGTCCCACTGTTCAGGTGAGGAAACTGCAGAAGACTTGTCCCAGGACACATGGCATGTGGGTGGTAGGATCAGGAAAAGATACTATCATGTCACAACCCATTTAATAAAGTACCTGTTTCTGCCAGGAATTCTGAAAATGCAGATAACCAGTAAGGACTTCTGAGTGCACTGTCCCACATACTGCACTGTCCCCTGTCCCCAAACCTCAATCCAGCCACAAATTATAGAGAAGAGTGAGTCCGGGTTTTGTCCCTGGCTGCAAATAGGTGGTGTCCCTACCGACACCCACTGGGCGGCCCACAAGTCAATTCACTTCTGACACTAAATCTGCGGAGGGAGCCCACACCCCACAGGTCGAGGGCTCAGTCCCTGAGGGCGGCCCCACTGCAAGTGCCAATCACCAGTCCCGAGGTCACCCACACACGTGGCCAACTGGCTACAAGTTATGAATTCAGAGGTTCCACGACCCCACCTCCCATATTCAATAATTTCTTAGAACCACTCACAGAACTCAGGAAAGCCCTTTACTTACTGTGCCCAGTTATTGCAAAGGATAAAGCTCCGGGACAGCCCTAAGGAGGAGATGCGGCGGGCAAGGGGGAGTTGGGGGTGCCGAGCCTCCATGCCCTCTCAGAACCCCCCCCCAACAATCCCTTGACGTGTTCACCTCCCCTGAAGCCCTCTGAACCCAATGTTTATGGATTTTAATTGACGGTTCCAGGTAGGCAATTTGATTGAATCGTTGGCCATTGGTGACTGAACTCTACCTCAGTACACTCTCCTCTCCCCAGAGGGGCTGCAGGTTGAAGGTTCTAACCCTCTAATCACCAGGTGGGATCTTCCGGAGTCCAGTCCCATCCAGAAGCTATCTAGGGTCCCATCCCTGACTCCTCTCAGGACCTATGAAGACAGTAAATTCCAAGGGTTTCAGGAGGCCTGGGCCAAGAACCAGGACAAGGATCAAATATGAATCTTATCTTTACATTAAAGTGAGGTTCAGGAGCAGGCAGTGACCAGGAATAGAGGGTCTCAGAGATAGAGTCGCTGGTCTGGTATGGTTCGGTGGCTTACTTTTTTTAAAAGCTGAAACATAATGATTCCTTTTGAGAGTCATGAAATGTCCCTGGAGTTACAACTGCCCAACTTCCCAGGAGAACTCCCGAGAGGGCTGTCGGCCCCCCCCCCAGCCCGGCCCCCCAGCCCCGTCCATGGACTCCCTTCATCCCCCCCCACCCTGCCCCAGCCTGCAGAGGAGAGCTGGGTCGGGACTTACCTTGGGCCTGGTTGCTGCTTTTACCCGCTGGGGTGCAGGTCACCAGGGTGCCCAGAAGGACGAGAAGGGCTGCAGAGAGGCAGAGCGGACTCATGTCTGTGGCCTTGCAGGAGGGCTTCTGAGGAAAGCAGGGGCTGACAGAGCTGTTCCCACCCCAGTTGAGTGGTGGGAACAGGGGATAAGGAGGGGAGTGAAGAAGGGGAGGAGCTGGGGTCAGTGCTGTTCCTGGAAATCTCCCCACATAACCAGGCTTCCTGCTTCTCCCTGCTGCGGACAAATGCCCAGTAACAGCGCTTCTCAAACTTGGCTCTGCCTCTGGGTCTGGTGGGAACACAGACTGTGATTCCACAGGTGGGATTTTTATCAGATTTGTTCCTCACGGAGCGTCCCAGCACCGAGAGCGGTGCATGCATGGCACGTGATGGCCGGTCAGTGGGTGGATGAGAGCAAATCAAAGGACAGATTAGTGGACAGCAGTGTGTTAGCTCAGGGCCTCATTTTCAGCCTCCTGCAGGTGTCATCATATCAGCAGATCAATGCCCTCCACTCCCTTCCCCCCCACCTACCTCAGAAGACAGGTGTAACACAGGGCCGCTTCCTGCATCCCTTGAAGCAGCATCTCAACTCTATGGACACAAGCTCTTTACCTGGCACTGGTCCAGGAGAATGGTGAGCTGGGTGAAGACTATCTCTATCTTGGGGGACAAACCCTGATTTTCTGGGTAGAGAAAATGTAAGGGGCGTGGGCAAAGGGGAAGCAGGGAGCCGACCACGTCTCTACAGCAGGACCACTCACCATACCTCACCTGGTTTCCCCAACAGGAGAGCTGCCTGCCTGAGTGGATCTCAGGGGCTGGAGTGGATCTCGCGGGAGCTTGGAAGATCGCATGCAAATCACCACCCACTCTGGACTCTCTACCATTGGTTTGGGGATTGGAGGACCTCAGTTTGCAACCCACCTCTCCCTTTTCCTAACTTTGTGGCCTGGGGCCAGAAATCTCCCAGAGCCGCATGTCTTCAGGTGCAACATGAGATCCATGCTGCCCACATCCTGGGGTTGCTGTGGAAGCAGTGGAGGCAACAGACATATATTCCTTCTCCCTGCAAAGTCAAAGTCCTTGTAATAAGGATAATAGTGAGTTATATGACAGTTAATACTTAGCTCCTTTGACCAGGGGGTCAAATAATGGCAACTTGGGGTGGGAAAAGGGCAGGACTGGGGTAAGGTCAATCACTGAAGCAAGAGGGCTTTGGGTTACCTCTGACGAAGGAAGAGACTGTGACTGTCCCCTGGCACTGCGGGAACTTCCTGAGGGTGGACTTCTAGAGGGAGACGCAAACAATCAATGCTATTTGTTTTTTTCTTTTCTACAGTTGACAGCACATTTAAAAAGCAGTCAGGGCCCATGGAAGCTAAAACTCTATGTGCTTCTAGACAATTTACTTGGGACTGTAGTGTTCAAAGAAACTTAGGAGGATAATCGACATGGTCCTCAAAAAGACCCAGACATGGGGATTTCTTAAGGCAGATACCATCATCCTCTTTTACAAAGAAAGAAGCTGTGGCTCACAGAGGTGAAGTGACTTGCCCAAGATCACACAGCACATAGTGAGTTACTGAAGCCAATCCCTTTTCATGAATACCCAGTCATTTTCCCATTACACTGTTATAAATGAATAATTGTTAATAATAATTAGATAACATATATTTATAGTAGTACTCTTACTCCTATCAGACCTGACATTCACTAAAAGGTTACTCTGCCAATACATGTACAAAGCATTTAACAAATATCTTATCTTTTTAATCCTCACCACAAATTTATGAGTTTGATGGAGAAAGAGAAAAGCAACCTCTGAGTTCCAAGACCTGACCTGACATTACAGTGGGCCTTATGTTCTCCAACTTAACGGAAATATTTCTGAAACCTTCAACATCAGACAAGGCAATTCTGTGTCCATGATGGATCAAGACAAAAATGGGAAATTCAGTAATGATGTTTGAACACAGACAAAATGAGGTAAATTATAGAAACCACCAAAATATCCAAGCATCTCCCTATATTGAGTGACTGCTACTTCTTTACCAAGTACAGCTCTAACCTCTATCTAGTCTTCCCTTCTTAGAGTTAAGATAAAGATACACAATCAGAGAACTGCCCCACTTCCTGACAGCATCCATCCAGAGCAGAGCCAGCTTCCTGAAACACCACCCCCAAATCACCTAACACAAGCCCACATCCTATAAGCTCTTTCTAACATTCTCTTAATGAGAACCTCTTATTGTTATCCAAGGTGATTCCCATTCTTTGCTGCAGTGAGTAATAAACCCAACTAGTTCAACTGAACCAGATTCCTCTCTCTACACTCTATGACTTTAGGAAAATTACTTTATTTCTCATTACCTGAGGTTCCTCCTCTGTATCATGAGAAAATACCAACAGTTTCTCTCCCCTCTTTCAGGATTTTTGAGGCTTAGATGAGTTAATATGTGTCAAGTGCTTAGGATAAAGCCTGACACATAGAAGAAGCTAAGTATTTTCTGCTGTCATTACTCATTATTATTCTTATTACAAGGACTTTGTGCAGGGAGAAGGAATTTATGTCTGTTGCCTCCACTGCTTCCACAGCAACCCCGTGATGTGGGCAGCACGGATCTCAGGTGACACCTGATGACACTGGAGCTCTGGGAGGTTTAAGTCCCTTGGCACAAAGTTAGGAAAAGACAGAGCTGGTACCCAAAGTGAGGTTCAAGAATGACAAAACCACTGCGGGAGAGACAGGAGGAGGGGGGCTCTTGCAGGCGATCTTTCATGCTCCCCTGAGGTTCAGTCAGGCAGGCAGCTCTCCTGTTTCTGAAACCAGGCGAGGGGAAGTGGAAGGTGCTGCTGTGGAGACGTGTTCAGCTCCCTGATTCCCCTCTGCCCACACCCCTTACTCCTTTTTCCACCCAGAAAACACGTTTGCTGCCCCAGGAGGACAGTGTCTTTCCCTAGCTTAGCTTCTGCCTGGACAAATGCCTGGTAAACAGCAAGCATACACCCAGTTGAGAAGCTGTGACAGTGGTTGAAGGAAGGTGTCCTGTGTCACACCTGTCTTCTGAGGTAGGTTGAGGTAGTCCTTGTGGGGGCCGGACATTGACGCCCAGATGTGATGACACCTGCAGGAGGCTGCAGAGGAGGACCTGAGCTAACACACTGCTGAGCACTTATCTGTCCTTTGATTTGCACTCATGCACCCACTGACCGTCCGTCACCTGCCCTGCACTGCTCGAGGTGCTGGGATGCTCCCTGAGTCAACATATTGGTCAAAATCCCCTCCGTGGAATCACAATCCATGCTTCCACGAGACCCACAGGCAGAGTCAGGTCTGAGAAGCACTGTTACCGGGCATGTGGCCCCAGCAGGCAGAAGCAGGAAGGCTGGTTAGGTGGGGAGATTGTGCAATAAACGGGACGGACCCCAGCTCCTCCCCTTCCTCACTCCCCTCCTCATTGCCTGTCCCACCCCTCAGCTGGGATAGGAAAAGCGCTGCCAGCCCCCAGCTTTCTTCAGAAGCCCTCCTGCAAGGCCACGAACATGAGCCGGCTCTGCCTCTCCATCGCCCTTCTCGTCCTCCTGGGCACCCTGGTGACCTGCACCCCAGCGGGTAAAAGCAGCAACCAGGCCCAAGGTAAGTCCTGACCCAGCTCTCCTCTGCAGGCTGGGGGTGGGGATGAGGGGAGTCCATGGAAGGGGCTGGGGAGCAGGGCTGGGGTGGGTGCCGACAGGCCTCTCGGGAGTTCTCCTGGGAAGTTGGGCAGTTGTAACTCCAGGGACATTTCATGACTCTCAAAAGGAAAAACAAATTAAACTTAAAATTTAAAAATCTATATCCCACCAAATCTACTGGATCAGGAATCCCATCTCTGAGACTCTCTATTCATGCTCAGTGCTGTTTCCCTGAACCTCACTGTAGTGTAATAAAAAGATCAATTGGATCCTTGTCCTGGTTCTTAGAACAGACCTCCTGAAACTTTTGGAATTTAATGTCATTCATATGTCACAAGATGAGTTAAGGAAGGTGACCCGAGACACCTTCAGAATGGGGCTGGTCTCCAAAAAAACCCAAACTCACGTTTAGAGGTTAACACTTTCAACCCCCCATAACCCAGCACCTCTGGGGAGACGGAAGGGTATTGAGATGGAGCTCAATCACCAATGGCCGATGATTCAATCAATATGCCTATTTATTGACACCCCAATCAAAATCCATAAATATTGGGGTTCCGAGAGCTTTCGGGGTGGTGAGCACACGGAGGTGCCGTGAGGGTGCTGTGCTCCACTAGGGCATGGGGCCTCCGCCCACCTCTGCTCCCGCTTTGCCCTGCGCATCTCCTCCATTTCGCTGTCCCTGAGCTTTAGCCTTTATAATAACATGGGAACGGTAAGTAAAGGGTTTTCTTGATATTGGTCACTGCTTCTACTGAGTTATTGAACATGGAGGTGGGGTCATGGAGCTTCCGATTTTTAGCCCGTAGGTCACAAGCATGAGTGACCCGGACCACGTGGCTGGCGTTTGAAGTGAGGACAGTCTTGAGTCCTCAACCTGTAGGACCTGCACTAACTCCACGGATTTAGTATCAGAAGTAAATTGAGGGACCTCCCCGGTGGACCAGTGGCTAACACTCCCCGCTCCCAATGCAGGTTGCCTGGGTTCCATCCTGGTCATGGAATCAAATGTCACATGCAGGAAATAAGAGTTCCCATGCCACACCTAAAGTTCCCTCAGGCTGCAACTAAAGACTCTGCGTGCCAAAGCAGAGATCCCGCACGCACAATGAAGATCCCGCACACGGCAACCAAGTTACCACGCAACAAAGGTAACAAAAGAGAACACACTGGTCTGTTTTCTTCATGCCTTTCTCCATTGCAGCCTGATTCCTTCACACTTTTTTATTAATGGTGGAAACCTTTCACCATACATGTAAGTGCAGAGAATAGTATTATAAAACCCAGGCACCAGCTCCAATAATTATTGATATATGGTAAATATTTTTACCTGTGTCCTCCTTTTTTTTTTTTTTTGGTAGTTTTTTGGAGCTAATCAAAAACATCATACCAATTAATCTCTTCATGAAGGAGATATAAACTTTTACATGATTACTGTATCATGGTCACGCCTAGCAACATTCATACTAATGTCCCAGAAAGCAGGTTGTCAAATGGCCTTTTCAACTTGACCAGCCCCCAGAACCCTAACATTCTCTATCACAAACAAACTGGTGGTTTCAGCTGTGACCTTGTAGACCGAGCTGTGATGCCCACCCTCCTAACTGACTCAGAGGCCCTCCCATCTCAGCAGGTTCTCAGCCTGCCTTCTGCCTGGAGCCTCATTACACGGGTCCCTGCAGGGCCCGGAAGATCAGGTACTTCTACAACGCCAAGTCCGGGCACTGTGACATCTTTGTATATGGCGGCTGCCGAGGGAACGAGAACAACTTCCTGACGGCAGAGAGCTGCATGAAGACCTGCGGTGGTCATGCGGGGACCCGAGGGTAAGAAAGGAGGCGGGGCAGCGTGGGAGGGGAAGGGCTGAGAAAAAGAGGTGGAGCTCAGGGGGCCCCACACCGTTCACACCTGCACAGTGTCTTTCCACCTCGCTGCCTCCCAGGAGAAGTGGCTGCGGTGCCCTGTGAAACCGCACACTGAGCACATGCTCCACGGGCCAGCTTGGCAGAAGGTCACACTAGAAGCCCCGTCATGAGAATCTGAGCTTCCTCACGTGCTCCCCTTTTCTCAGATGGCAACACTGAGTCAGCCACCCTACAGAGCAGGTCCGCAGAGCTCCTGAGCTCCCCACCTAGGCTTGGATACCTCACTTCCTTCTTGTTGGTCATTCTGGTCCTGGGTGGCCTTTGGCTGCATATTTCTGGGAAAGTCTAGGATCTGTCACGATGAGCGGTGTCCAGGTCTGGGGCTTCAGAGATGTCAATCAGCAAGTTCCTTTCTTTTTGCAGAGGACCTGCGAACTGTGCTCCCCTGAAACTCTGAACTCAAGGAGGACGCATGCAGGGCTGGGCTGTGGCTGCTTCTGAAACAGTGTGGTCTCCTCTGAGTCTGTCTCAATACCACCATCCTCAGCAGAACCCTACCTATTTCCTTCCCAACATGGGTCTACTTGCTTTAGCTCTGTCTCATCCAGTGGGCTCTAAGCACCATGAGAGCAAGGCTTCCCTTTATTCCTAGCACTTAGCACAGGTCCTGGCACAAAGGAGACAGTCCATAATTATTTGAGGATGGAAGGAATGAATGCAGGAAAACATTCCTCATGTCAGGATTCTTGTCTTAAGCCACATTCTCACGGCATCCTTACCTTCCTCCCCCACCCCCATCACTGCTCTCCTTGTGGGCGGCCAAGGTGGAAATTCTGGCATCCAGTTCTCCGCATCAGTGGTGGCAGAGGTCTTTTCAATAAAGAAGCCCCTTTCCCTCACAGTGATGTTGTACATTTTCCTTCTGTGGCTTCAAACACACTGGCTTATATTTCAATAAATTCATATTCAAATTACACTAACTGGAGTGGATTCTGTGGTTTGCCCCTAAGAACCTTCGCCAGTAGGGTCCACGGAGATGCTGGTCCTTCTCACTAGTCTACAGAGCAGCGGACACCTCCCCTTTTCCTGTCGTCAGACGGGGCCCTGCCAGGTATAGGAAGCACACCCATTACAGCACCATCTACCTCTGATTGGCCACCCCAAGCTACACAAAAACTTGGGTGAGAGACACCTCAACATGAAAGCCTTCTTTCTTCACTTCTTGGACCAGGTCACATTGGGGGGCAGGTTGCTCTCCTGGACTCTCCGAAGGAGAAAGGAAGAAGCATGAGACTCAGTTGTCCATTTTCACTAGGAACCCCCTTGCCTGAGGTCCTATGTGGGGAGGGGCTTCTGACTTCAGTTAAAGAAGGGCAACTGCCCTTTCTGTGTGCCTGGCTCTGTGCTAGCATTTTGCCTGCATTCTTCGATTAATCATCCTAAGAATCCTTCAAGGGAGGAAACGGAGGCATAGAGATGTCACTTAGCTGCTGTATGAGTTTCGTAACACAGCAGGTCCCAGCCCTCCCAAGTAGAGCAACTTTGACAATGTTTTCATGCTCCTGCCTCTGGGAAGATGTGGGATGGAGGCACCTTTGGAGAACAGACTATCTGCTTCACTACAAATGAGGCAAGAGAGGCACGGGGACCCCAACAAGCATAGACTACAAATAAACAAGAACACAGATGGTGCTGGTTCTCTTACTTCAGTGTAGTCTTGGGCAAATTTCTCAACATCTCTGAGCTTTACTTTCTTTATAAAATAAGGATAATGCTTCTGCTTAATGTTTCTAGCCAGCCACCACCAGAAACACTCTGGTTCCACAACAAGCCTAGTATTTAAGTAAACAAGAGGGACTTCCCTGGTGGTCGAGGGGGTAAAACTCTGCGTTTCCAATGCAGGGGTACAGGTTCTATCCCTGGTTGGAGAATTAGATCCCGCATGCATGCCGCAACTAACAGTTCCCATGCCACAACTAAGAAGTACACATGCTGCAACTAAGAGTCCGCACTCTGCAGCTAAGCTCCCACCTGCCTGAACGAAGACCCGGTGTGGCCAAAATAAATAAATAAATAGGAATTTTCCAATACACAGTAGAGTTTAAAATATTAAAAAATCAGTCAATCAATCAATCAATAAAGAAGAACACTGATGGTGCTGGACCAGTTACCCAGGACTCTGGCTTCAGAGTCTCTGCACCATGCACTCTGCTGCGTTGTAAGCTGTAAACTATAGTGCACATGTGACGGCTTACACACCCACAGTCTCTTCCCTCACTCCCATACATTCACTCCCAGTGTCAACCGTGTAGCGCCAAGGCCCCCACACTCACACTCATCCAAACACAGACAAGAATTCTTCCACTAACACACACACAGAGACACATGCACACACGCACACACACACCCTGTGCCCCACTTCCAGGGTCAAGGAGAAGGGAGCTGGCTCAGTGCCCAGAAGCCCCAGGAGCAAGCCCAGCCAAGCGTCAAAGGGGCGCACAGCTGGGGATGAGCTGCAGAGGACGGGAGGGGCAGCCTCCCTGGCACCAAGACACCCTTGCCCTTGAGAAGGGCAGGAGCTCTCAATACCGAGCTGCCCCCGGACAGAAGGGCGTCGGGAGCGGGGGACTCACAAAACAAGCCACTGTGTGTGGACGGTCTACCCTCGCCTGAGACATTTCACATGTATGATTTCGTTTAGCCTCATGTCGACCCTACACCATCGGGGCTTCTCATCCCATTTTGCCGGCGAGAAAGCAGAGGCTCAGAGAGCTGGAGCGACTTGCTCAGGACCCACAGCAGCAGACGGCACACCGGGATTCCAGCTCAGGAGGCCCTCTGGTCCTGCCCCGCTGCCTGCCTCAGTCTGTCCGCCTGAGCCCAGCGAACAGCAGACACTCCTCTCTGCTCCCCGCTCCTCTCTCGTCTGCCTGTCTTTCTCTCCCAATGTCCTCCTCTCCTGGTCCTCCTCCCTCTGGGCCAGGTTGGAGGCCCCCAGACCCAGGAGCCCCCAAGGGGCCTGTCCTCCCTCCACCTCCCACCTCCCTGCTCACGAGTGACTGAGATCTCTGATTACAAACCTTCCCGGCCCCTTCGGGGATCTTCAGAGAAATCACAAGGCGGGAGCATCACAGGGGCTGTATTTGGATAGAGAACAGTGATCATAATACCATGGGACCCCCAGTCATATGCCAGCTTCTAGTCCTGTTTTTCCCTCTGAAAAATGCGAAGCTTGGATTCCATGCTATCTAAGGCCTCTTCTTGAAATGGATGGAAAGTACCCAGGACAGGCAGAAGATGTTTATCTTTTTGTGACGCTGTGCCCTGTGAGAGGTACATTCGTACCCATGACATGCGTGGCCAATTTCTGGCTACGTGATATAGCAGCACCTCACTTTTTGGAACTATATAGACTTCCTCCTTCCTTGTTTAAAATTTTTAAAATTTATTTATTTGGCTGTGCCGCGCATCACATGGGATATAGTTCCCCAGTCAGGGATCAAACCCGCACCCCCTGCATTGGAAGCGCAGAGTCTTAACCACTGGACCGCCGGGGGAGTCCCTTAGTTTTCCTCCTTAGAAGTGGTGTCATGAGTACTGAGATTTTAAGGATTATTTTAAGGATTAAAAGGAAAAGCATAAACCAGAGCTTGCAATCTGGCTAGAATATAAGTATTTTGGGTTTTGGGGGGTTTTTGGGGTTTTTTTTAAAACATCTTTATTGGAGTATAACTGTTTTACAATAGTGTGTTAGTTTTTCCTTTACAACAAAGTGAATTAGTTATACGGATACACATGTTCCCATATCTCTTCCCTCTTGCTTCACCCTCTCTCCCACCCTCCCTGTCCCACCCCTCTCGGTGGCCGCAAAGCACAGAGCTGATCTCCCTGTGCTATGCGGCAGCTTCCCACTAGCTATCTAATTTACCTTTGGTAGTGTATATATGTCCCTGCCACTCTCTCACCTCGTCACAGCTTACCCTCCCCCCTCCCCATATCCTCAAGTCCATGCTCTAGTAAGTCTGTGTCTTTATTCCCGTCCAACCACTAATCTCTTCATGACATTTTTTTCCCCTTAGAGTCCATATATATGTGTTAGCATACGGTATTTGTTTTTCTCCTTCTGACTTACTTCACTCTGTATGACAGACTCCAGGTCTATCCACCTCATTACAAATAACTCAGTTTCATTTCTTTTTATGGCTGAGTAATATTCCATTGTATATATGTGCCACATCTTCTTTATCCATTCATCTGTTGATGGACACTTAGGTTGCTTCCATGTCCTGGCTATTGTAAATAGAGTTGCAATGAACATTTTAGTACATGACTCTTTTTGAATTATGGTTTTCTCAGGGTATATGCCCAGTAGTGGGATTGCTGGGTCGTATGGTAGTTCTATTTTTAGTTTTTTACAGAACCTCCATACTGTTCTCCATAGTGGCTCTATCAATTTACATTCCCACCAGCAGTGCAAGAGGGTTCCCTTTTCTCCACACCCTCTCCAGCATTTATTGTTTCTAGAGTTTTTGATGATGGCCAATCTGACCGGTGTGAGATGATATCTCATTGTAGTTTTGATTTGCATTTCTCTAATGATTAATGATGTTGAGCATTCTTTCATGTGTTTGTTGGCAATCTGTATATCTTCTTTGGAGAAATGTCTATTTAGTTCTTCTGTCCATTTTTGGATTGGGTTGTTTGTTTTTTTGTTATTGAGCTGCATGAGATGCTTATAAATTTTGGAGATTAATCCTTTGTCAGTTGCTTCATTTGCAAATATTTTCTCCCATTCTGAGGGTTGTCTTTTGGTCTTGTTTATGGTATCCTTTGCTGTGCAAAAGCTTTTAAGTTTCATTAGGTCCCATTTGTTTATTTTTGTTTTTATTTCCATTTCTCTAGGAGATGGGTCAAAAAGGATCTTGCTGTGATTTATGTCATAGAGTGTTCTGCCTATGTTTTCCTCTAAGAGTTTGATAGTGTCTGGCCTTACATTTAGGTCTTTAACCCATTTTGAGTTTATTTTTGTGTGTGGTGTTAGGGAGTGTTCTAATTTCATACTTTTACATGTAGCTGTCCAGTTTTTTGAGCCCACACAGTACATTTTATAATTTTGAAACATTTGCCAAGATTTAACAGCGGGAGATTTCATATAAAAGTGAATTTCTAGCATTGTTGGGAAGGTAGATGATTTGGCAACACAGTCTTGCAGTTTAACAAGAGCTGTGGCTCTCAAACTTGAGGGAGCCTCAGACTCAGCCAGGTGTTCAAAGACAGATTTGAGAACTCCACCAGCAGAGTTTTGATCAGTAGGACAGGGGTGGCACCTGAGTTTCTGCATCAAACAGGCTTCCGGGGCTGCTCTTGGTGCTGCTTAAGGGACCACACTTTGAAAACCATGAGCTAAGCTAAGTAGAGCTGCTCTCTTCTCATGAGGGGAGCGTCCCCCCAGTTTCCATAATCCCCACCATGCCTTATTGTCCCCCCGTCCCCACCCCCATTTCAGCTACTTCCGTCCACATCACTCACCTGACCTGGAAGGCATTCAAAATTGTGACCTCTGGGGTGGGCTCACCTAAGTGTTCAGTAAAAGGTAGCTTGTTCTTATTTAACAGTCTTATAAAGTAAGTATTATTCGTATTTTACAGATGAAGCAACTGAAATTCAGCTAAGGGAAAAGTGACTTGCTGGAGGAAAAACAGCCAAAAATAGAAGGAAGACACTTCCCCAAAACTGTTAGTCACGTGGCCCCTGTTATTTCAATGTTACAAATACACAAACACAAAAAACAACCCACAGGAAAATGTATTTGATATTAACATAGATGATGCATCAAAGATTGTGGATGTGCCTTCATGAGTATAAAATCATATAAATCAAGAAAAGGACGAACGGAAATAGAAAACGGAAGAAGGAAGGGTTAAAGGAGGAGGTGCCATGAATCAGCTGCAGACATGCCCACTTTAAGGTGACAGTAAACAAAGGAAAACTGAAGATCTGAGAAATTCCCAGGAACAAACACTGTATGGTGAAAGGGTGCCTTTCACCATATAGTGCAGCTTTCTCCTCTTGGACTGTTGGACCCATTTGAACTCCCTACTCTCCATGGAAAATTTTCTTTCTGAGTATATGGGATAATTTTTTGCTTTATCACCTAGCATCTGTTTGTCCTTTTCTTGATACAGTAGCTTGATTTTGCTTGAGGAATGACTCTTCCTCCACCCAGGACTGGTAGGATTGGGGCACCTTTAATCAAAATGCCTGCCTTACCCCCAGACCAAGAGTGGCCAATCAGATGCTCTCCCTGGAATTTATCTTGATCAATGAATCCCAAAAACCTAAAAATGGAGGTCATTATGAGGTGACCTGGGAAGACATTAGTTCTTCCTTGCTTACCATCCTTTATAAATGGGAGGATGACTCCCTCTCTGTGGACACTGTTCAAGGTCTATCTGCACACAAAAATGTATAGCACCAGCAAATCGAAGAGGCCACACACATAGTAAATTAGCAGAGCCAGAGTTTGAAGTAGGGACTCTGATCAAATGTTTCAGTCATCACATATTTAATCACTAATAAACATTTCATGAACAAGTGAATGAACGAATCAACGTCTACTCAACATCTTTGCGTATGTGTTCTACAAGCACCATGGACTCAACATTGACCTAGCTGAATTTATTGTCCCTCCTTCTAAAGACTTGCTTCCCCTACCTTCCTCCAGAAGGCTGAGTGTTGTCCTTCATTCTACCTTTTTCTCACTCCCTGTGAACAATCTCATAGCAAAGTCCGTCGGTTGTACCTCCTCAGTTCTCAGCTGAAAGTTCACTTCAGAATAACATGAAGACACCTGATCATAGAACTGCTCCACTTCCTGACAGCATCCATCCTGAGCAAAGCCAGCTTCCTGAAACTCTCCTGCAAATAACCTCATGGAAACCCACATCCTGTAAGTCCTTCAAACATCCTCTTAATGAGATGCCATATAATTCATTGTCCTTTGCGACAGTGAGTAATAAACCCAGCTTGCTCAGCTTGGAAGGGGACAGTTTCTAGTGGTCTGTGGTTGGAAACATTGACAGGTATAAGCCTTTTTCCTTATTGTATAATTAAGGAATGTAAAAGTCAGAGACATTGAGATATTTGCCCAAGACTACAAGGTATTGGGCAACAGAACCAGCTCTATCTGTGTTCTGGTGTATTACACTACCTCTGTGTTTTGAGTTTTCTATGCCTCAATTTCCTCATCTGTATTGAGGCAGACAGGCTCTGCACTCCTGAGGTTCCTCCAGCTCACTCCTTCCCAGAGCCAGGAGCATGAAAACAGCATTAAAGTTGCTCTCCTAGGGAAGTTGGGACATCCCTTTGACTCGGGACCACTAGATTATGCACAAGTCATTCCCATATTGCCTTGCAGCTGGGAAGGTCTAATAATGAGCTGTGGTACATCTTGGGAAATACCTCGAAGAGTCTGGGATTCCTGCCCACCACCTACCTCCTACCCCCTCCTTTCGGCCACCCTCATTCAGTTGTTTAAATTTCCACACTATCTGATTGCCACAGCTCTTGCCCAACTAGGGGAAGCAAGTTGGGAGGGTGACCTGGGAGCCCTGATGCTAGTGATCCTCCTCCTCTTTTTACACTCAATTCTTTCCTCCAGCCCCGTTAGAGGGCACCTTGTGAGGGTGCCAACAATTCTAGCAGCATAAGATGTAGTGAGCTGCAAATAAGGGCTTCCCCCAACATTCTGTTTTGAGTAGCTGAAGCTGGTGGTGGAAACTTAGCAAATGTTTTCCAAGAACCTAAAAGACACCTGGTGGGAGAGAGGGGTCCTTCCTTGATTCCCATCTCCCAGTGTCTGTAGGACTGTTTTAGGACAAAGGCAGCAGAATTGGCCCACAGGTTTCTTGGGAGCAGAGTCTAGACCAGTTTTGAATAGCAGAGCCAGAGAGGAGAGGGAATCCCTCTGGTTCAATGGAACAAACCAGTGTTCTATTGATGAATGCTGCTATCTGTCACCTGATGCCCAAGGGAAAGTGAGATTTCCATAGCAGGTGGTATAAAAACTGTGGCTAGAAGAATCTATAGGAAAGGGAAAATCACAATAAAAGTGACAAATATATCTAAGAATTAAAGATCATTTAGATAAACCTGTACATAGATTAAAAACCAAAAAATTGTAAAAACAATGATAAGAAATAAACAGTGAAAGGATCGGCATGAAAATGTAAAATAGGGCATCAAAATCACAAAATGTGGAGAATGGGAGGGTAAAAATGTAGATCTTTTACAATGTGTTTTGAACTTGAATGACTTTCAGTTTAAAGCAAGGAGGTATTGTTATGTTTCAATGTACTTGAACTCCATGGTTACCACAAATCAAACACATACAATAGAGTCACAAAAACTAAAAACAAAGGAACTCAAGCATACTGAAAGCAAATCATCAAACCACAAACAGAAAGACCAAAAGAAGAAATGAACAGCGAAGAACAACAAAAATAACTGGAAAACAATGATTAAAAGGACAAATCGTATCAAAATACTCAAGACAGTTTTCACAGATCTAGCACAAATAATCCTAAAATTTATATAGAACCACAAAAGACCCAGAATTGCCAAACTACTCTTGAGGGAAAAAAACAAAGCTTGAGTCATCACCCATCCAGATTTTAGACTATACTACAAAGCTATAGTATAGTAATCAAAACAATGTGATATTGCCAGAAAACAGATATATAGACCAATGGAACAGAATAGAGAGCCCTGACATAAACACATGCCCTAAGGTCAATTTATGTATGACAAAGGAGGCAAGAATATACAATGGAGAAAAGACAGTGTCTTCAGCAAATGGTGTTGGGAAAGCTAAAGATCTACATGTAAATCAATGAAATTAGAACACTCCCTCACACCATATACAAAAATAAACTCAAAATGGATTAAAGACCTAAATATAAGACATGACACCATAAAAGTCCTAGAAAAGAACAAGGGCAAAACATTTTTGGACATAAATCACAGCAATATTTTTTTTTTTTTTTTTTTTTTTTTTTTTTTTTTTTTTTGCGGTATGCGGGCCTCTCACTGTTGTGGCCTCTCCCGTTGCGGAGCACAGGCTCCGGACGCGCAGGCCCAGCGGCCATGGCTCACGGGCCCAGCCGCTCCGCGGCATGTGGGATCCTCCCGGACCAGGGCACGAACCCGTGTCTCCTGCATCGGCAGGCGGATTCTCAACCACTGCGCCACCAGGGAAGCCCCACAGCAATATTTTTAAGGATCAGTCTCCCATGCCAAAAGAAATAAAAGCAAATATAAATAAATGGAACCTCATGAAACTTAAAAGCTCTTGCCCAGCAAAGGAAACCATCAATAGAATAGCAAGACAACCTACTGAATGAGAGAAAATATTTGCAAAACATGCAAGGAGCAAGGGCTTAATGTCAAAGTATACAAACAATTCATGCAACTCAATATTGAAAAAACAGAAAATCCAATCAAAAAATGGGCAGAAGACCTAAATAGACATTTTTCCAAAGAAGACCTACAGATGGCCAGAGGCACAAAAAGAGATGTCAACATTGTTAAATATTAGAGTACAGCAATTCAAATCAAAACCACAATGAGGTATCATATCACACCAGTCAAGATGGCTATCATTCAGAAGTCTACAAATAATAAATGCTGGAGAGAGTGTGGAGAAAAGGGAAACCTTGTACACTGATGGTATGAATGTAAATTGGTGCACTCTCCATGGAAAACAGTATGGAGGTTGCTTACAAAACTAAAAATCGAACTACAACATGATCCAGCAAGCCCACTCGTGGGCATATATCTGGAGAAAAGATAACTTTAGTTTGAAAAGATACCTCCACCTCAATGTTCACAGAAGCCCTGTTTAGAATAGCCAAGACGTGTGTATTGTAAGTGCCCATTAACAGATGACTGGCTTAAGAAATGTGGTATGAAAATAGAAATGAACTTACAGTCATAGAAAACAAACGTATGGTTATCAAAGAGGAAAGGAGAGAGGAGGAATTTGTGGAAAATGACAAGCACAGAGCCTGACAAATGGCAAGTGCTCATTAAAAGTGAGCTTGATCCTCATTAGCTGGATTAGGAAGCCACCATCTGGCAGAAGACGACAGGGAAGGGGGTTCCTTGGACTAGTGGACAATTGAGACTCCTGCTCCTTCCTTTCTCTTCTGAGAATCCAGGAAAATAACCCGCCCAAAAGTTTGACGTGGTCAAAGAAGTAAAGGGTAAAAGCAATCTTGTTGAGGTGTCTGTAACCATTTTTTAGTGTATATTAGGGTGGTCATTAAGAGACAGGTGCCACTATAAGGGGATGGCTTCTTATTCCTTGTATGTTTGAGGGCAGAAAACGGGGAGGCACCAGCTGCTCTGCAGAAGAATGAGAAGGATCATCATTTCCATGGAACCCATGAGTTAAGGTTCTTAGTTGCAACAACAGAACCCACTCCAGTTAGTTGAATTAGACTATGAATTTTTAAAAATATAAGGCCAGACTGTTTGAAGCCACAGATGTTCAACATCAATGTGGCAGAGGGGCTTCCTTAGTGGAAAGACTTCTCCCACCACCAACGCTGAGAACAGGATGCCACAAATTTTACTTCTGCCGGCACAGGAGAGCAGAGATGGTGGGGTGGAGGATGAAGGTGAGGATGCCGTGAGGAAGAAGATTAGGACAAGAATCGTGAATTCAAATCCCAGGCTCTACAGTCACTCCAGTCATGAGGTGCTTTGCTCCTGAGTTCATTCCTTCCTTCCTCAAATATTTATGGACTGTCTCTTTTGTGTCAGGCTCTGTGCGAAGCGCGAGGGATAAAGAGAAGACTTGCTCTCATGGTGCTTAGAGCCAGCTTGATGAGACAGAGCTAAAGCAAGTTGACCCATGGGGAAGGAAAGAGGCAGATTTCTGCTGAGGAGGGTAGAGATGAGAAGGAAGAGGAGGAGGTGAACTACTTCAGAAGCAGCCACAGGCCAGCCCTGGGTGGGTACTGCTCGGACTTCAGCGGCAGTTTACAGGTCCTCTGCAAAAGGAAATAAACTTGCTGCTTGACCTCTCTGAAGCCCAGATCTGGACACTGTACACCCTGATAGGTCCTAGAACATCCTAGAAATGAGCAACCACAGTCCTCCCAGGTCTGGGATGAACAACAAGAAGGCAGTGAGTATTCCAAGCCTAGCTGGGATGCTCAGGAACACTGCAGACCTGCTCTGTAGAGTAGCTGACTCAGTGTTTCCTTCTAAGAAAAGGGGAGGAGGCTCTGATTATAAAGACCAGGCTTCTATGGGTGAACTTCTGCCAAGCTGAGCCATGGAGGACTTGCTCAGTCCATGCTTTCAAAGGACATTGCTGCCACTTCTCCTGGGAGGCAGAGAGGAAAAAAGTCACTGTGAGGGTGTGAGGGGTGTGGGACCCCCTGAGCTCCACCTCTCTCCCCAGCCTTTCCCCTCCCACGTGCCCTGCCCCTTGTCTTATTCCAGGGCCTGATGGTCCCACCACAGGTCCTCACACCGTCCTCCCCCATCTTGAAGTTGTTGTTCTTAGCATTGCCGCCACCATATACAAAGGTGTCGCAGAGCCCGGACTTGGTGTCGTGGAAGAACCTGAAGCACAGGAAGTACCTGATGATTTTGACCTTGCAGGGACCCGTGTATGGAGGCTCTAGGCAGAAGACAGGCTGCAGGGATGGGTGGGCCTCTGGGTCAGATAGAAGGATGGTCATCACCGCTTGCTCTACAAGGTCAACAACTGAAACCATCAGTTTATTTTCAGTAGAGAGTGGTAAGGGTGCCAGAATGTGAAATGTGAAAAGGCCATTTGATGCCCTGCTTTCCAGGACATTATCATTAATGTTGTTAGGCGTGACAATGACAGGGTAATATTGTAAATAATTACATACCCTTAATGAATATTATAGATTAGTTGACATGATGCCACTGATTAGGTTCAAAGAACAACAAAAATGGAGGATGTATATTAAAAAATTTCTCCATATGTGGGCAATTATTGGAGCTGTGCAATGGGTCCATGGGTTTTATAATACTAGTCTCGTACTTGTGTGTGTGGTTGAAAGTTGCCACCATTAAAAAGAAAGTGTTGAGGACTTCCCTGGTGGCGCAGTGGATAAGAATCTGCCTGACACTGCAGGGGACATGGGCTCGATTCCTGGTCCAGGAAGTTCCCACATGCCGCGGAGCAGCTAAGCCCATGCACCACCTACTGAGCCTGCGTTCTAGAACCGGTGAGCCATAACTACTGAGCCCGCATGCCACAACTACTGAAACCCATGTGCCTAGAGCCCATGCTCCACAAAGAGAGAAGCCACCGCAATGAGAAGCCAGAGCACCACCACAAAAAGTAGCCCCCGCTCCCTGCAACTAGAGAAAGCCCTCGCGCAGCAACAAAGACCCAACGCAGCTATAAATAAATAAATTTATTTATTTATTTTTTAAAAAGGTGTGAAGGAATCATGCTCTAATGGAGAAAGGCATGGAAGAAAACACACCAGTGTGTTTACATTGATTAACTCATGTGGGCTGGAATGATGGAATATTGAGGGAAGATTGATATTGTGACATATCAAAATTTGAATTTCGTCTTCATCCCATGCCTGGCACAGAGCTCCTAAAACCGTTGGAATTTCCTAAGAGACGAGAATGAAAAAGGAGTCTTTTATCACGTGAGGGAGTTGACTTTCATAAAGCCCCAACCTAAACCAAAAATGGGGACTGGTTGCCAGGGGAACCAACTGCCTCATTAGGAGATGGGAATTTTCATACCCACCCTTCCACCTTTTTCTGTCCCCACACCTCAGGCGCAAGAGAGGGGTTGAAGGTTGAATCAATCACAAATGGGTAAAGATTTAATGAATCATGATTTGTGATGAAGCTTCCATAGAAATCTCAAGAGAGCAAGTCATTCATGTTATTCAAGAGAACTGGGATGGACCCAGGGAATAATATAGGTACACACTCCATCATGGCTCACCTGGACCCCTGCAGCAGCCTGCCCATGGGCCTCTGTCTCTGCCCTTGGGCCCCTAGAGGCCACTCTCCGCACTGCAGCCGCAGGGACCCTATCCCATTGCTCCCATGACCATCCCTCAGTGACTCCCCAGCTGTCTCACAATCAAATGTGGATTCTTATAAAGTCCTACAAGGCTCCTCACGACTTACCCCCATGGCTTGCCTCATCCCCTTCCACTGCCCTCCCCTCCACCCTCGGCTCTAGCCACCCTGGTCCTGGCTGCTGCTCAAACACAGGAGGCACTTTTTTTTTTTTTTGCAGCCTCTTCTCAACGCCTCCTTATCACAGAGGGTTTCGCTGACCCTCTACAGAAAGAGCACAGCCTCCTGTGTCCCCATCACTCTCTTTCTTCAAAACACTCATCTCGACCTGGCATAGGATTTTTCCCTTTCTTCATTGTCTGTCTCCCTCCTAGAAGTCAGATTATTTTACTATATTTTGTTTACAGCTGTTTCCCTACACTAAGAACAATGCATTTTAGGAATAAAAAGCATAAATATTTGTCTAAGGAATGAATTTCCGATTTCATACTCATGCCAAGTGCACAGTCATTGAAGAAACTGGAAATAGTAACATGCTTGTTAGTGAAATGTCTATTTGGTGATGGGGCATGTCTATATGAGACAACCTCTAACATCGTATATCCTAAAAGGACAATAAAATAGTAGTCTGTTGTGGGCCAAGGGGAAGGGCTTTGACTTTTGACTAATATGGTACCAGCCTGGAGAAAAGTCTGGGCACCATGTGCAAAAACACAAAAGTACTGCATTTCTTGCTCTCCCTGCAGTTGCCGCAGGAAGGGAAGAAGTTAGGTGTCACTCAACTTTCTGATTAATTTCATAATAAAGAAATGATAATTATTGGACATAAGTTTCTTTGGGGGAGGGTGGTGAAGAAATGCAGGCAGACAAGTCTTTCCAACTAAGATATTTAGGTGGAAAATGGACATCACTGACCATGAAATTGGGAGACTGTTTATACTCATGATTCGTAATCCTTTCAAAAAACTCATGTAACATGGTCCCGCTATTCAGGTAAAGAAACTGCAGAAGACTTGTCCCAGGACACATGGCATGTGGGTGGTAGGATCAGGAAAAGATACTATCATGTCACAACCCATTTAATAAAGTACCTGATTCTGCCAGGAATTCTGAAAATGCAGATAACCAGTAAGGACTTCTGAGTGCACTGTCCCACATACTGCACTGTCCCCTGTCCCCAAACCTCAATCCAGCCACAAATTATAGAGAAGAGTGAGTCCGGGTTTTGTCCCTGGCTGCAAATACGTGGTGTCCCTACCGACACCCACTGGGCGGCCCACAAGTCAATTCACTTCTGACACTAAATCTGCGGAGGGAGCCCACACCCCACAGGTCGAGGGCTCAGTCCCTGAGGGCGGCCCCACTGCAAGTGCCAATCACAAGTCCCGAGGTCACCCACACACGTGGCCAACTGGCTACAAGTTATGAATTCAGAGGTTCCACGACCCCACCTCCCATATTCAATAATTTCTTAGAGCCACTCACAGAACTCAGGAAAGCCCTTTACTTACTGTGCCCAGTTATTGCAAAGGATAAAGCTCCGGGACAGCCCTAAGGAGGAGATGCGGCGGGCAAGGGGGAGTTGGGGGTGCCGAGCCTCCATGCCCTCTCAGAACCCCCCCCAACAATCCCTTGACGTGTTCACCTCCCCTGAAGCCCTCTGAACACAATGTTTATGGATTTTAATTGACGGTTCCAGGTAGGCAATTTGATTGAATCGTTGGCCATTGGTGACTGAACTCTACCTCAGTACACTCTCCTCTCCCCAGAGGGGCTGCAGGTTGAAGGTTCTAACCCTCTAATCACCAGGTGGGATCTTCCGGAGTCCAGTCCCATCCAGAAGCTATCTAGGGTCCCATCCCTGACTCCTCTCATGACCTACGAAGACAGTAAATTCCAAGAGTTTCAGGAGACCTGGGCCAAGAACCAGGACAAGGATCAAATATGAATCTTTTCTTTACATTAAAGTGAGGTTCAGGAGCAGGCAGTGACCAGGAATAGAGGGTCTCAGAGATAGGGTACCTGGTCTGGTACAGTTCAGTGGGTTACTTTTTTTAAAAGCTGAAACATAATGATTCCTTTTGAGAGTCATGAAATGTCCCTGGAGTTACAACTGCCCGACTTCCCAGGAGAACTCCCGAGAGGGCTGTCAGCACCCCCCCCAGCCCTGCTCCCCAGCCCCGTCCATGGACTCCCCTCATCCCCCCCCAGCCTGCAGAGGAGAGCTGGGTCAGGACTTACCCTGGGCCTCTTTGCTGGCTTCACTCCCCGGGGTGCCAGCCAACCAGGTGCCCAGGAGGACGAGAAGGGCTGCAGAGAGGCAGAGCGGACTCATGTCTGTGGCCTTGCAGGAGGGCTTCCGAGGAAAGCAGGGGCTGACAGAGCTGTTCCCACCCCAGCTGAGTGGTGGGAACAGGGGATAAGGAGGGGAGTGAGGAAGGGGAGGAGCTGGGGTCAGTGCTGTTCCTGGAAATCGCCCCACATAACCAGGCTTCCTGCTTCTCCCTGCTGGGGCCAAATGCCCAGTAACAGCGCTTCTCAAACTTGGCTCTGCCTCTGGGTCTGGTGGGAACACAGACTGTGATTCCACATGTGGGATTTTTATCAGATTTGTTCCTCACGGAGCGTCCCAGCACCTAGAGCGGTGCATGGCACGTGATGGCCGGTCAGTGGGTGGATGAGAGCAAATCAAAGGACAGATTAGTGGACAGCAGTGTGTTAGCTCAGGGCCTCATTTTCAGCCTCCTGCAGGTGTCATCATATCAGCAGATCAATGCCCTCCACTCCCTTCCCCCCCCCCCCACCTCAGAAGACAGGTGTAACACAGGGCCGCTTCCTGCATCCCTTGAAGCAGCATCTCAACTCTATGGACACAAGCTCTTTACCTGGCACTGGTCCAGGAGAATGGTGAGCTGGGTGAAGACTATCTCTATCTTGGGGGACAAACCCTGATTTTTCTGGGTAGAAAAAAATGTAAGGGGCGTGGGCAAAGGGGAAGCAGGGAGCCGACCACGTCTCTACAGCAGGACCACTCACCAACCCTCACCTGGTTTCCCCAACAGGAGAGCTGCCTGCCTGAGTGGATCTCAGGGGCTGGAGTGGATCTCAGGGGAGCTTGGAAGATCGCATGCAAATCACCACCCACTCTGGACTCTCCACCAGTAGTTTGGAGATTGGAGGACCTCAGTTTGCATCTCACATTTCTCTTTTCCTAACTTTGTGACCTGAAGCCAGAAATCTCCCAGAGCCCCGTGTCATCAGGTGCCACATGAGACCCGTGCTGCCCATGTCCTGAGGTTGCTGAGGAAGCCGTGGAGGCAACAGACATATTCCTTCTCCCTGCAAAGTCAAAGTCCTTGTAATAAGAACAATAGTGAGCTATATGACAGTTAACACTTAGCTCCTTTGACCAGAGGGTCAAATAATGGCAACTTGGGGTGGGAAAAGGGCAGGACAGGGGTAAGGTCAATCACTGAAGCAAGAGAGTTTTCAGTTAGCTCTGACAAAGAAGGAGACCTATTTGGAAGAGATACTGTTACCCTCCTCAGGCACTGGGGGAATTTCCTGAGGGCGGACTTCTAGAAGGTGACACTTCATCAATGCTGTTTGCTCCTTTCTTTTCTACAGTCGACAGCACATTTAAAAAGTAGTCAGGAGCTAAGGAAACTAAAATTCTATGTGCTTCTAGACAATTTGCTTTGGTAAGTGGTGTGCAAAGATCTTTAACAGCCTAATCAACATGGTCCTCAAAAGGGCCCAAATCTGGGGATTTCTTAAGGCAGATACCATCATCTTCTTTTACAAAGAAAGAATCTGTGGCTCAGAGAGGTGAAGTGACTTGCCCAAGATCACACAGCAGCATTGTGAGTTACTGAAGCCAATCTCTTTTCATGAATACCAAGTCATTTCCCCATTATACTGTTATAAATGAATAATTATTAATAATAATTAAATAACTTACATATATATAGTATTACTCTTACTGTTATCAGATCTGATATTCATTAAAAGCTTACTCTGCCAATACATGCACAAAGCATTTAACAAATATATCTTTTTAATTCTCACCGCAACGTTATGAGATTGATAGAGAAAGAGAAAAGCAACCTCTGAGTTCCAAGACCTAACCTGGCATCACAGTCCGCCTTGTGTTCTCCTCCTCAACAGAAACATTTCTGAAACTTTCAACATCAGACAAGGCCATTCTGTGTCCCTGCTGGATCAACACAAAAATAAGACATTCAGTAATGATGTCTGAACACTGACAGAGTGAGGTAAATTATACAAACCACCAAAATATCCAAGCATCTCCCTATATTGAGTGACTGCTACTTCTTTACCAAGTATAGCTCTAACCTCTAACTAGTCTCCCCTTCTTAGAGTTAAGATAAACATACCCATTCAGAGAGCCTCCCCCTTTCCTGACAGCAACCATCCAGAGCACAGCCAGATTCCTGAAACACCGCTCCCAAATCACCTAACACAGCCCACATCCTATAAGCTCTTTCTAACATTCTCGTAATGAGAACCTCTTATTGTTATCCAAGGTGATTCCCATCCTTTGCTGCAGTGAGTAATAAACCCAACTAGTTCAACTGAACCAGATTCCTCTCTCTACACTCTATGACTTTAGGAAAATTACTTTATTTCTCATTACCTGAGGTTCTTCCTCTGTATCATGAGAAAATACCAACAGTTTCACTCCCCTCTTTCAGGATTTTTGAGGATTAAATGAGTTAATATATGGCAAGTGCTTAAGATAATGCCTGACATATAAAAGAAGCTAAGTTTTTTCTGCTGTCATTACTCACTATTATTCTCATTACAAGGACTTTGACTTTGCAGGGAGAAGGAATTTATGTCTGTTGCCTCCACTGCTTCCACAGCAACCCCGTGATGTGGGCAGCACGGATCTCAGGTGACACCTGATGACACTGGAGCTCTGGGAGGTTTAAGTCCCTTGGCACAAAGTTAGGAAAAGACAGAGCTGGTACCCAAAGTGAGGTTCAAGAATGACAAAACCACTGCGGCAGAGACAGGAGGAGGGGGGCTCTTGCAGGCGATCTTTCATGCTCCCCTGAGGTTCAGTCAGGCAGGCAGCTCTCCTGTTTCTGAAATCAGGTGAGGGGAAGTGGAAGGTGCTGCTGTGGAGACGTGTTCAGCTCCCTGCTTCCCCTCTGCCCACACCCCTTACTCCTTTTTCCACCCAGAAAACACGGTTGCTGCCCCAGGAGGACAGTGTCTTTCCCTAGCTTAGCTTCTGCCTGGACAAATGCCTGGTAAACAGCAAGCATACACCCAGTTGAGAAGCTGTGACAGTGGTTGCATGAAGGTGTCCTGTGTCACACCTGTCTTCTGAGGTAGGTTGAGGTAGTCCTTGTGGGGGCCGGACATTGACGCCCAGATGTGATGACACCTGCAGGAGGCTGCAGAGGAGGACCTGAGCTAACACACTGCTGAGCACTTATCTGTCCTTTGATTTGCACTCATGCACCCACTGACCGTCCGTCACCTGCCCTGCACTGCTCGAGGTGCTGGGATGCTCCCTGAATCAACATATTGGACAAAATTCCACTTGTGGCATCACAATCCTTGTTTCCAAGACCCCCAGGCAGAGTCAAGTCTGAGAAGCGCTGTTACTGGGCATTTGGCCCCAGCAGGCATGAGCAGGAAGGCTGGTTAGGTGGGGAGATTGCGCAATAAACAGGACTGAGCCCAGCTCCTCCCCTTCCTCACTCCCCTCCTCATTGCCTGTCCCACCCCTCAGCTGGGATATGAAAAGCGCTGTCAGCCCCCAGCTTTCCTCAGAAGCCCTCCTGCAAGGCCACGAACATGAGCCGGCTCTGCCTCTCCATCGCCCTTCTCGTCCTCCTGGGCACCCTGGTGACCTGCACCCCAGCGGGTAAACACAAGAGCCATGCCAGAGGTAAGTCCCGGCTCACCTCTCCTCTGCAGGCTGCGGGGATGAGGGGAGTCCATGGAAAGGGCTGGGGAGCAGGGCTGGGGTGGGTACCGACAGCCCTCTCTGGAGTTCTCCTGGGAAGTCGGGCAGTTGTAACTCCAGGGACATTTCATGACTCTCAATAGGAAAAAAATTAAAATTAAAATTTTAAAAATCTATATCCCACCAAATCTACCAGATCAGAAATCCCATCTCTGAGACTCTCTATTCATGCTCAGTGCCGTTTGCCTGAACCTCACTGTAGTGTAATAAAAAGATCAATTGGATCCTTGTCCTGGTTCTTAGAACAGACCTCCTGAAATGCTTGGATTTACTCTTTTTCATAGGTCACAAGATGAGTCAAGGAAGGCGATCCGAGAGACTTTCAGTCTGGCCTTCAAAAACACTCAAACATGCGTTTAGAGGTTAGCACTTTCATCACCGCACATCCCAGCACCTCTGGGGAGACGGGAGGGTATTGAGATGGAGCTCAATCACCAATGGCCGATGATTCAATCGATATGCCTATTTATTGACACCCCAATCAAAATCCATAAATATTGGGGTTCCGAGCGCTTTCGGGGTGGTGAGCACACGGAGGTGCCGTGAGGGTGCTGTGCTCCACTAGGGCATGGGGCCTCCGCCCACCTCTGCTCCCGCTTTGCCCTGCGCATCTCCTCCATTTCGCTGTCCCTGAGCTTTAGCCTTCATAATAACATGAGAACGGTAAGTAAAGGGTTTTCCTGAGTTCTGTCTCCACTTCTATTGGTTAGTGAACATGGAGGTGGGGTCATGGAGCTTCCGATGTTTAGCCCGTAGGTCACAAGCATGAGTGACCCGGACCACGTGGCTGGCGTTTGAAGTGAGGACAGTCTTGAGTCCCCAACCTGTGGGATCTGCACTAACTCCACGGATTTAGTATCAGAAGTAAATTGAGGGACCTCCCCGGTGGACCAGTGGCTAACACTCCCCCCTTCCGATGCAGGGCTCCTGGATTCAGTCGTTCATCATGCAGTCGGATCCTACATGCCAGAAAGAATTCCCATGCCCCGCCTAAAGTTCCCTCATGTCGCGACAAAGATTCTGCATGCCACAGCAAAGATCCCGAACACCTCAACCAAGATCTTGCGTGCGGCAACGGACATCCCACACGGGGCAACTAAGATCCCGCACGTGGCCACGAAGACCCCGTGAGCTGCAACTAAGACCTGCCACAGCCAAATACATACATACATACATACATATTAAAAAAAAAGAACTAAATTGACTTGTGGAACGGCTACTGGTTATTGGGGAATTGGTTAATGATGGTGGAGACACCACATATTTGGTGTCAGGGAAAAACCCAGACTCCCTCTTCCCTGTGATTTGGGGGCTCAGGTGAGGCTTGGGGATAGGGGAGTAATGAACGTGGGACACTGCACCCAGAAAACCCTTACCAAGTTACCTGTATTTTCAGAATTCTTGGCAGAATCAGGTAGTATATCTAATGGGTTGTGACATGATGGTAGCTTGTCCTGACCCTATTACCCACATGCCGTGTGTCCTGGGGCAAGTCATTTGCAGTTTCCTCACCTGAAAGGGGATACATGTTTACATGGGTTCTTTGAACAGCTTACCAGTCATAAATTTAAAGAGTTTAATCACATTTCACGGCCAACTTTGTCCATTTTCCACCAAGATGTGTTAATCTGAAGAAACGTCTCTAGCTACTTCCTTTGGGCAAGAAAAAATATTTAGCTGTCAAATAAGTATTCCTCTAGGGTTAAAATTAATCAGAAGGACGTGGGACCACTGAGCTGAGCAACTGCAGGGAAAGCAAGAAACACAACACTCGTGTGAGATGTGGCTCCTGGGACCAAGGCTGATACAATCTTAGTAAAGGCTCAAGGCCCTTTCCCTTGTCCCCTTTTGACTATGATTTTATTACCCTCTCAGGGTATAGAATGAGAGGTAGATTGATAATTATGTAGAGCTGCCCCATCATCAAGTAGACTTTGCACTAACAGGAGTTCCATTATATCCATTCTATTCAATGACTGTGCGCTTGGCATGAGCATGAAATGAGAGATTCGTTCCCTGGCCATATATTTATTAAGTCCCTACAGGCTTGGTTCTTGGTGTGGGGAAAGAGCTGTAGACAGAATACGGAAAAATACCTTGCCTTCTCGGAGTGAGACCGACAATAGCAAAAGGGGGAATCCTCTGCTACGTTACGAGTGTTTGGAAGGTAGAGAGTGATGGGGATAAAGGAGGCTGTGCTCTTTCTGTAGACTGATCAGCGAAACCCTCTGTGATGAGGGGGCCAAGTCGGAGCAGAGGCTGCAGCAAGAACGTGCCTCGTGTGAAGCAGCAGCAGCAATTACCAGGGTGGCTGGAGCTGAGTGGGTGGGAGGGGGGGAGAGGGGAAGGGATGAGACCAAAGAGGCCATGGGGGCAGGTCCTGACCAGGCTTGTAGGATGAGAATCGGAATTTGACTGTGAGAGAGATGGGGAGTCACTGAGGGACTGGTCATGGGAGCAATGGGATAGGATCCGTGCGGTTGCAGTGCGGAGAGTGGCCTCTAGGGGACCAAGGGCAGAGACAGAGGCCCGTGGGCAGGCTGCTGCAGGGGTCCAGGTGAGCCATGATGGAACGTGTAGCTATGTTGTTCCCTGGGTCGATGCCAGTCCTTTTGAATAACATGAATCGCTTCCTCTGTTGAGGTTTCTATGGAGGCTTCATTATCTAGTCATGATGCATTCAATCATTAGCCACTGGTGATTTTTCAACCTCCAGCTCCTCTCCAATCCCTGAGGTTGGGGGTTGGGCTGAACTGTGGATGGGAGGACATGAGGGAGGGGGTAGGAATGAAAGTTGCAACCCTCCTGTCAGGCAGTGGTTTCCCCTGGCAACCAGAACCCATTCTGGGGTTACTAGGGTCTTCCCCAAAGTCAACTATTTCACATAACAAAGGACACTTTTATTGCTTTCAGCACTTAAGAAATAGCAAGGTTTGTAAGAACTCTGTACCAGGAAATTACAAAGAACAAATATATATATATATATATATAGCTTATTGTAAGTCACAGTATCAATATAGTGTCAAGATTCAATTTATAGAGTCCCTGTGAGGTAGCAAAAGAGAACACACTGGTATGTTTTCTTCATGCCTTTTTCCATTACAGCCTGATTCCTTCACAATTTTTATTAATGGTAGAAACCTTTTACCATACACATAAGTGCAGACAATAGTATTATAAAACCCAGGTACCAGCCTCAGTAATTACTGATATATGGTGAATATTTTTTACCTGTGTTCTCCTTTTTTCTTTCTTTTTTTTTTTTTTTTTGCGTTACGCGGGCCTCTCACTGTTGTGGCCTCTCCCGTTGCGGAGCACAGGCTCCGGACGTTGCAGGCTCAGCGGCCATGGCTCACGGGCCCAGCCGCTCCGCGGCACGTGGGATCTTCCCGGACCGGGGCACGAACCCACGTCCCCTGCATCGGCAGGCGGACCCTCAACCAATGCGCCACCAGGGAAGCCCTCTCCGGGGCTTTTGAACGCACAGATCTCAAACGTCTTTCAAGGAAAATCATGGGAGACAGGGAGTGATGAGCTCTGCCAGTATTGGTTATGTGACCTTGGAGAAGGGCTGAAACCTCTGAGCTTCACCTTGTATCACTCTAAAACAGAAGAAAAACTTATTAAAATTGTTGCAATATTGAGAGATTCGGATGTATGTGCATGGCTTGGCACATAGTAGGTTGTCAATAAGTGGCAATGGGTGTTTTATATTATTAATTCTACCTCTCTCAGAGTTACTTAGACATTCTCATCGACTCAGTTACTTTTACCATCACATCACGACAGGGAACTGCCTCTGCTACTTTCACCCTCTGAGGTACCAGCAATACCCACCTTCTCTGAGCCTCAGTTTCCTTCTGTGTAAATGGAAGGATGACTTCCTCTCTATGGACACAATTCAAGGTCTATATGTGCTCACAAATGTATAACGCTAGCAAATTGAATAGGCCACACTGCTAGTAAATTGGCAGAGCCAGAGCTTGAAGCCATGGAGTCAGATCAAAGGTTTCAGTCATCACATGTTTTATCCCTAATAAACATTTCATGAACATGTGAATGAATGAATCAATGTCTACTCAACATCTTTGCCTATGTGTTCTAGAAGCACCATGGACTCAACATTGACCAAACTGAATTTATTGTCCTTCCTTCTAAAGACTTGCTTCCCCTACCTTTCCCCAGAAGGCTGAGTGTTGTCCTTCATTCTACCTTTTTCTCACTCCCTGTGAACAATCTCATAGCAAAGTCCGTCGGTTGTACCTCCTCAGTTCTCAGCTGAAAGTTCACTTCAGAATAACATGAAGACACCTGATCATAGAACTGCCCCATTTCCTGACAGCATCCATCCTGAGCAAAGCCAGCTTCCTGAAACTCTCCTGCAAATAACCTCATGGAAACCCACATCCTGTAAGTCCTTCAAACATCCTCTTAATGAGATGCCATATAATTCATTGTCCATTGCTGCAGTGAGTAATGAACCCAACTCGTTCACTTTGTAAGTGGACTGTTTCTGGTGGTCTGTGGTTGGAAACATTGATAGGTGTAAGACTTTTTCCTTATTGTGTAATTATTGTCTCCCTACATAAGCAGGCTTCCTGCTTTTGCCTGGTGGGGCCAAATGCCCAGTAACAGCACTTCTCAATGATCCCCTGCAAACCACCCCCCACTCTGGGCTCTCCACCAGTGGTTTTGGGATTGGAGGACCTCAGTTTGCAACCCACCTCTCCATTTTCCTAACTTTGTGACCTGGGGCCAGAAATCTCCCAGAGCCTCGTGTCATCAGGTGCCACATGAGACCCGTGCTGCCCATGTCGTGAGGTTGCTGAGGAAGCAGTGGAGGCAACAGACATATATTCCTTCTCCCTGCACAGTCAAAGTCCTTATAATAAGAATAATAGTGAGCTATATGACAGTTAACACTTAGCTCCTTTGATCAGGGGGTAAAATAAAGGCAAGGTGGGGTGGGAAAAGGGCAGGACTGGGGTAAGGTCAATCAAGGAAGCAAGAGGGTTTTTGGTTACCTCTGATGAAGAAGCAGACCTATTTGGAAGAGAGACTGTGTCTCTCCTCTGGCACTGCGGGAACTTCATGAGCGTGGACTTCTAGAAGGGGACACTGCAACAATCAATGCCATATGTTCCTTTACTACAGTCGACAGCACGTTTGAAAAGCAGTCAGGAGCCAGGGAAACGAAACCTCTATGTGCCTCTAGACAATTTGCTTTGGTAAGTGGTATGCAGAGAACTTTAGCAGCCTAATCAACATGGTCCTCAAAGTACCCAAACCTAGAGATTTCTTAAGGCAGATACCATCATCCTCTTTTACAAAGAAAGGACCTGTGGCCCAGAGAGGTGAAGTGACTTGCCCAAGATCACACAGCAACATAGTGAGTTACTGAAGCCAATCTCTTTTCATGAATACCAAGTCATTTTCTCACTCGCTGTTACAAATTAATAATTATTAAATAACATATATATATAGTAGTACTCTTACTGTTATCTGATCATCACACATTCACTAAAAGGTTATTCTGCCAATACTTGTAGAAAGCATTTAACATATATCATATCTTATTATTGTCATCACAACTTTATGAGATTGATAGAAAAAGAGAAAAGCAGCCTCTGAGTTCCAAGACCTGACCTGACATCACAGTGCACCTTATCTTCTCCTACTCAACAGAAACATTTCAGACACCTTCAACATCAGACAAGGTCATTCTGTGTGCATGATGGATCAACACAAAAATAAGACATTCGGTAATGATGTTTGAACACAGAAAAAAAGAGGTAAATTATACAAACTGCCAAAATATCCAAGCATCCCCCTGTATTGAGTGACTGCTACTTCTTTAACAAGTACAGCTCTAACCTCTATCTAGTCTTCCCTTCTTAGAGTTAAGATACCCATTCAGACCCAGTTCCTGAGAGCATCCATCCAGAGCAGAGTCAGCTTCCTGAAACACTGCCCCCCTGCCAACCAAATCACCTAACACAAGCCCACATCCTACAAGTTCTATCTAACATTCTCTTAATGAGACATGATATTGTCTTCCAAGGTGATTCCTATTCCTTGCTGCAGTGAGTAATAAACCCAACTAGTGGGCTTCCCTCGTGGCGCAGTGGTTGAGAATCTGCCTGCCGATGCAGGGGATGTGGGTTCAGGTCCCGGTCCGGGAAGATCCCACATACCGCGGAGCGGCTGGGCCCATGAGCCATGGCCGCTGAGCCTGCACATCCGGAGCCTGTGCTCCGCAACGCGAGAGGCCACAACAGTGAGAGGCCCGCGTACCGCAAAAAAATAAAATAAAAAACAAAATAAACCCAACTAGTTCAACTAAGAAATGGAGTGTTTCTAGTCGTCTCTGGCTAGAATAGTTAAAAAGTACAAGCATTATCCTTATTTTATAATTAAAGAAAGTAAAGCTCAGAGATGTTGAGAAATTTGCCCAAGACTAGAATGAAGTAAGAGAACCAGCACCATCTGTGTTCTTGTTTATTTGTAGTCTATGCTTGTTGGGGTCCCCGTGCCTCTCTTGCCTCATTTGTAGTGAAGCAGATAGTCTGTTCTCCAAAGGTGCCTCCATCCCACATCTTCCCAGAGGCAGGAGCATGAAAACATTGTCAAAGTTCTTCTACTTGGGAGGGCTGGGACCTGCTGTGTTATGAAACTCATACAGCAGCTAAGTGACATCTCTATGCCTCCGTTTCCTCCCTTGAAGGATTCTTAGGATGATTAATCGAAGAATGCAGGCAAAATGCTAGCACAGAGCCAGGCACACAGAAAGGGTAGTAGCCCTTCTTTAACTGAAGTCAGAAGCCCCTCCCCACATGGGACCTCAGGCAAGGGGGTTCCTAGTGAAAATGGACAACTGAGTCTCATGCTTCTTCCTTTCTCCTTCGGAGAGTCCAGGAGAGCAACCTGCCCCCCAATGTGACCTGGTCCAAGAAGTGAAGAAAGAAGGCTTTCATGTTGAGGTGTCTCTCACCGGGGTTTTGGTGTAGCTTGGGGTGGCCATTCAGAGGTAGATGGTGCTGTAATGGGTGTGCTTCATATACCTGGCAGGGCCCCGTCTGACGACAGGAAAAGGGGAGGTGCCCGCTGCTCTGCAGACTAGCGAGAAGGACCAGCATCTCCATGGACCTTAGTGGTAAGGGTTCTTAGGGGCAAACCACAGAATCCACTCCAGTTAGTGCAATTTGAATATGAATTTATTGAAATATAAGCCAGTCTGTTTGAAGCCACAGAAGGAAAATGTACAACATCACTGTGAGGGAAAGGGGCTTCTTTATTGAAAAGACCTCTGCCACCACTGATGCGGAGAACTGGATTCCAGAATTTCCACCTTGGCCGCCCACAAGGAGAGCAGTGATGGGGGTGGGGGAGGAAGGTGAGGATGCAGTGAGAATGTGGCTTAAGACAAGAATCCTGACATGAGGAATGTGTTCCTGCATTCATTCCTTCCATCCTCAAATAATTATGGACTGTCTCCTTTATGCCAGGACCTGTGCTAAGTGCTAGGAATAAAGGGAAGCCTTGCTCTCATGGTGCTTAGAGCCCACTGGATGAGACAGAACTAAGCCATGTACACCCATGGGGGGGAAGGAGAGACACAGGGCTCTGCTGAGGAGGGTGGGGTAAAGACGGATTCAGAGGAGACCACACTGTTTCAGAAGCAGCCACAGCCCAGCCCTGCGCGTATCCTCCTCGGACTTCAGGGTTTCGGGATGGTAGTGTTCGCAGGTCCTCTGCAAAAAGAAAGGAACTTGCTGATTGACATCTCTGAAGCCCCAGACCTGGACACCGCTCATCGTGACAGATCCTAGACTTTCCCAGAAATATGCAGCCAAAGGCCACCCAGGACCAGAATGACCAACAAGAAGGAAGTGAGTTTCCAAGCCTAGGTGAGGAGCTCAGGAGCTCTGCAGACCTGCTCTGTAGGGTGGCTGACTCAGTGTTGCCATCTGAGAAAAGGGGAGCACGTGAGGAGGCTCAGATTCTCATGACGGGGCTTCTAGGGTGACCTTCTGCCAAGCTGGCCCGTGGAGGATGTGCTCAGTGTGCGGTTTCACAGGGCACCGCAGCCACTTCTCCTGGGAGGCAGCGAGGTGGAAAGACACTGTGCAGGTGTGAACGGTGTGGGGCCCCCTGAGCTCCACCTCTTTTTCTCAGCCCTTCCCCTCCCACGCTGCCCCGCCCCTTTCTTACCCATAGGTCCCCGCATGACCACCGCAGATCCTCATGCAGTTCTCTGCCGTCAGGAAGTTGTTCTTCTTCCCACGGCAGCTGCTGTTTATAAAGGTCTCACACTGCCCGGTCTTGGCATTGTAGAAGTACCTGATCTTCTGGGCCCTGCAGGGACCCTTGTACTGAGGCTCCAGGCAGTAGGCAGGCCGAGAACCTGCTGGGATGGGAGGGGCTATGGGTCAGTTACGAGGGCCGTTATTGCAGCTCAATCTACAATGTCAACAACTGAAACCACCAGTTTGTCTGCGATAGAGAATGTTAGGGTTCTGGGGGCTGGTCAAATTGAAAAGTCCATTTGACAAACTGCTTTCTGGGACATTATTATTAATGTTCCTAGGTGTGACATGATATGGTAATCGTGCACAGATTGATATCTCCATCATGAAGCATTTTAAGATTAATTGGTATGATGTCTTGGATGAGCTTCAAAAACCTCTACCAAAAAAAAATAAAAAATGGCAGACAAGGTAAAAAGTATTCGTCATATGTCAGTAATTATTGGAGCTGGTGCCTGGGTTTTATAATACTATTCTCTGCACTTACTTGTATGGTAAAAAGTTTCCACCATTAATAAAAAAGTGTGAAGGAATCAGGCTGTAATGGAGAAAGGCATGAAGAAAACATACCAGTGTGTTCACTTTTGTTACCTCACAGGGACTCTATAAATTGAATCTTGACACTATATTGATACTGTGACTTACAATAAGCTATATATATATATATATTTGTTCTTTGTAATTTCCTGGTACAGAGTTCTTACAAACCTTGCTATTTCTTAAGTGCTGAAAGCAATAAAAGTGTCTTTTGTTATGTGAAATAGTTGACTTTGGGGAAGACCCTAGTAACCCCAGAATGGGTTCTGGTTGCCAGGGGAAACCACTGCCTGACAGGAGGGTTGCAACTTTCATTCCTACCCCCTCCCTCATGTCCTCCCATCCACAGTTCAGCCCAACCCCCAACCTCAGGGATTGGAGAGGAGCTGGAGGTTGAAAAATCACCAGTGGCTAATGATTGAATGCATCATGACTAGATAATGAAGCCTCCATAGAAACCTCAACAGAGGAAGAGATTCATGTTATTCAAAAGGACTGGCATCGACCCAGGGAACAACATAGCTACACGTTCCAGCATGGCTCACCTGGACCCCTGCAGCAGCCTGCCCACGGGCCTCTGTCTCTGCCCTTGGCCCCCTAGAGGCCACTCTCCGCACTGCAGCCGCACGGATCCTATCCCATTGCTCCCATGACCAGTCCCTCAGTGACTCCCCATCTCTCTCACAGTCAAATTCCGATTCTCATCCTACAAGCCTGGTCAGGACCTGCCCCCATGGCCTCTTTGGTCTCATCCCTTCCCCTCTCCCCCGCTCCCACCCACTCAGCTCCAGCCACCCTGGTAATTGCTGCTGCTGCTTCACACGAGGCACGTTCTTGCTGCAGCCTCTGCTCCAACTTGGCCCCCTCATCACAGAGGGTTTCGCTGATCAGTCTACAGAAAGAGCACAGCCTCCTTTATCCCCATCACTCTCTACCTTCCAAACACTCGTAACCTAGCAGAGAATTCCCCCCTTTTGCTATTGTCGGTCTCACTCCGAGAAGGCAAGGTATTTTTCCGTATTCTGTCTACAGCTCTTTCCCCACACCAAGAACCAAGCCTGTAGGGACTTAATAAATATATGGCCAGGGAACGAATCTCCCATTTCATGCTCATGCCAAGCGCACAGTCATTGAATAGAATGGATATAATGGAACTCCTGTTAGTGCAAAGTCTACTTGATGATGGGGCAGCTCTACATAATTATCAATCTACCTCTCATTCTATACCCTGAGAGGGTAATAAAATCATAGTCAAAAGGGGACAAGGGAAAGGGCCTTGAGCCTTTACTAAGATTGTATCAGCCTTGGTCCCAGGAGCCACATCTCACACGAGTGTTGTGTTTCTTGCTTTCCCTGCAGTTGCTCAGCTCAGTGGTCCCACATCTTTCTGTTTAATTTTAATCCTAGAGGAATAATTATTTGATACCTAAATATTTTTTCTTTCCCAAATGAGGTAGGTAGAGAATTTTTTTCAATTTAACACATCTTGGTGGAAAATGGACAAAGTTGGCCGTGAAATGTGATTAAACTCTTTAACTTTATGACTGGTAAGCTGTTCAAAAACCCATGTAACATGGTTCCCGTTTTCAAGTAAGGAAACTGCAAATGACTTGTCCCAGGACACACGGCATGTGGGTGATAGGGTCAGGACAAGCTACCATCATGTCACAACCCATTAGATGAACTACCTGATTCTGCCAGGAATTCTGAAAATACAGGTGACTGGTAAGAGTTTCTGGCTGCAGTGTCCAACTTTCATTATTCCCCTGTCCCAAGCCTCACCTGAGCCCCCAAATCACAGGGAAGACTGAGTCTGGTATTTCCCTGACACCAAATATGTGGTGTCTCCACCAACACCAAACAATTCCCTAAACACCCACTGGGCATCCCAGAAGGCAATTTACTTCTGATACTAAATCCATGGAATTAGTGCAGATCCCGCAGATTGAGCGCTCAAGACTGTCCTCACTACAAATGCCAGCCACGTGGTCCGGAGTCACTCATGCTTGTGACCGACTGGCTAGAAATAGGAGGTTCCATGACCCCACCTCCATGTTCACTAACCAATAGAAGTGGAGACAGAACTCAGGAAAACCCTTTACTTACTGTTCTCATGTTATTATGAAGGAAAAAGCTAAGGGACAGCAAAATGGAGGAGATGCGCAGGGCAAAGCGGGAGCAGAGGTGGGCGGAGGCCCCATGCCCTAGTGGAGCACAGCACCCTCACGGCACCTCCGTGTGCTCACCGCCCCGAAAGCGCTCGGAACCCCAATATTTATGGATTTTGATTGGGGTGCCAATAAATAGACATATCGATTGAATCATCGGCCATTGGTGATTGAGCTCCATCTCACTACCCTCCCGTCTCCCCAGAGGTGCCGGGATGAGGGCTGTTGAAAGTTGTAACCTCTAAACACATGACTGGGTTTTTTTGGAAACCAGCCCCATCCTGCAGGTCTCTCCGTGGCCTTCCTTTACTCACCTCATTACCATAAAAAAGACAGTCAATTCCAGGAGTTTCAGGAGGTCTGTTCCAGGACCAGGACAAGGATCAAATATTGATCTTTTTATTACACTACAGTGAGGTTCAGGGAAACAGCACTGAGCATGAATAGAGAGTCTCAGAGATGGGATTCCTGATCTGGTAGATTTGGCGGGATATAGATTTTTTAATTTTAAGTTTAATTTTTTTTTCCTTTTGAGAGTCATGAAATGTCCCTGGAGTTACAACTGCCCAACTTCCCAGGAGAACTCCCGAGAGGGCTGTCGGCACCCACCCCAGCCGTGCCCCCCAGCCCTTTCCATGGACTCCACTCATTCCCCCCCCCACCAGCCTGCAGAGGAGAGCTGGGTCAGGACTTACCTGGGGCCTGGTTGCTGCTTTTACCCTCTGGGGTGCAGGTCACCAGGGTGCCCAGGAGGACGAGAAGGGCGATGGAGAGGCAGAGCCGGCTCATGTTCGTGGCCTTGCAGGAGGGCTTCTGAGGAAAGCTTGGGGCTGGCAGCGCTTTTCATATCCCAGCTGAGGGGTGGGACAGGCAATGAGGAGGGGAGTGAGGAAGGGGAGGAGCTGGGGTCCGTCCTGTTTATTGCGTAATCTCCCCACCTAACCAGCCTTCCTGCTCATGCCTGCTGGGGCCAAATGCCCGGTAACAGCGCTTCTCAGACTTGACTCTGCCTGGGGGTCCATGGAAGCATGGATTGTGATTCCACAGGTGGAATTTTGTCCAATATGTTGACTCAGGGAGCATCCCAGCACCTTGAGCAGTGCAGGGCAGGTGATGAGTGAATGAGAGCAAATCAAAGGATGGATAAGTGAACAACAGTGTGCTAGCTCAGGTCCTCCTTTTCAACTCCTGTAGGTGTCATTACAGCTGGGAATGATGTACTTCACCCCCACCATTACCACTACCTACCTCAGAAGACAGGTGTGACACGGGACACCTTCCAGCAACCACTGCCACAGCTTCTCTACTGGACGGACACTTGCTGTTTACCTGGCACTGGCCCAGGCAGAAGCCCTCCTGGGGTAGCAACCCTCTTTTCGGGGTAGAAAAAGGAGTAAGGGGTGTGGGCACAGGGGAAGCAGGGAGCTGAACGCGTCTCCACAGCAGGACCTTCCACTTCCCCTCACCTGGTTTCAGAAACAGGAGAGCTGCCTGCCTGAGTGGACCTCAGGGGAGCATGAAAGATCGCCTGTAAGAGCCCCCCTCCTCCTGTCTTTCCCCCAGTGGTTTTGGAACCATAGGACCTCACTTTGGGTACCAGCTCTGCCTTTTCCTAACTTTGTGCCCTGAAGACTTAAATCTCCCAGAGCCCTGTGTTTTCAAGTGTCACATGAGGTCAATGCTGCCAACATCATGCGTTTCTGTGGAAGAAGTGGAGGCAATAGACATATATTCTTCTCCCTGAGAAGTCAAAGTCCTGTGTAATAATAATAATAATAAGTCATTACAGACGATAAAACTTAGCTTCTTCTATGTGTCACACATTATCCTAACTACTTGACATATAGTAACTCACCTAATCCTCAAAAATCCTAAAAGAGGTGGTGAGGAATTTTTGATATTTCCTCATGTTACAGAGAAGGAACCTGAGGTAACAAGAAATAATTTGCCTAAAGATATAGAGTGTAGAGACAGTATCTGAACCCAGGGATCTGGCTTCAGAGTCTCTGCACCATGCACTCTGCTGCTTTGTAAGCTGTAAACTATAGCGCACATGTGAGGGCTTACACACCCACAGTCTCTTCCCTCACTCCCATACATTCACTGCCAGTGTCAACCGTGTAGCGCCAAGGCCCCCTCACTCACACTCATCCAAGCACAGACAAGAATTCTTCCACTAACACACACACACACAGACACACGCACACACACACCCTGTGCCCCACTTCCAGGGTCAAGGAGAAGGGAGCTGGCTCAGTGCCCAGAAGCCCCAGGAGCAAGCCCAGCCAAGCGTCAAAGGGGCGCACAGCTGGGGATGAGCTGCAGAGGACGGGAGGGGCAGCCTCCCTGGCACCAAGACAGCCTTGCCCTTGAGAAGGGCAGGAGCTCTCAATACCGAGCTGCCCCCGGACAGAAGGGCGTCGGGAGCGGGGGACTCACAAAACAAGCCACTGTGTGTGGACGGTCTACCCTCTCCTGAGACATTTCACATGTATGATTTCGTTTAGCCTCGCGTCGACCCTACACCATCGGGGCTTCTCATCCCATTTTGCCGGCGAGAAAGCAGAGGCTCAGAGAGGTGGAGCGACTTGCTCAGGACCCACAGCAGCAGACGGCACACCGGGATTCCAGCTCAGGAGGCCCTCTGGTCCTGCCCCGCTGCCTGCCTCAGTCTGTCCACCTTAGACCAGCGAACAGCAGACACCCCTCTCTGCTCCCCGCTCCTCTCTCATCTGCCTGTCTTTCTCTCCCAATGTCCTCCTCTCCTGGTCCTCCTCCCTCTGGGCCAGGTTGGAGGCCCCCAGACCCAGCAGCCCCCGAGGGGCCTGTCCTCCCTCCACCTCCCACCTCGCTGCTCACCAGTGACTGAATCTCTAGTACAAACCTTCCCGGCCCCTTGGGGCATCTTCAGAGAAATCACAAGGCGGGAACATCACAGGGGCTGTATTCTGGATAAAGATGACGGATCCCAACCCTGTGGGAACCCAGGTCATATGTCTGTTTCTAATCCTCAGTTTTTCCCTCTGAAAAATGAGAGCTTGGATTCCATGCTATCTAAGGTCATTTCCAGAAGTGGATGGAATGTGCCTGGCAGGCAGATGATGTTTATCTTTCTGTGACGCTGCGCCCTGTGAGAGGTACATTCATATCCAAGTCATGACTGGCCACTCTCTGGCTACGTGATATAACAGCACCTCACTTTTTGGAACTATATAGTCTTCCTCCTTAAAATTGGTGTCATGAATACTGTTTTTTTAAGGATTATTTGAAGGATTAAAAGGAAAAGCATAAACCAGAGGTTCAAATCTGGCTAGAATATGAGTATTGTTAGCCCATACAGTGCAAATTACAATTTGAAACATTTGCCAAGATTGAACAGTGGGGGATTTCTTTAAAAAGTAAATTTCTAGTATTGTCGAGAAAAGTAAACAATCTGGCTACACAGTCTTGCAATTTAACAAGAGCTGTGGCTCTCAAACTTGAGGGAGCCTCAGACTCACTCAGCCAGGCGTTCAAAGACAGATTTGAGAGCTTCACCAGCAGAGATTTGATCACTAGGACAGGGGTGGCACCTGAGTTTCTGCATCAAACAGGCTTCCGGGGCTGCTCTTGGTGCGGCTCAAGGGACCACACTTTGCAAACCATGAATAAGCTAAGTAGAGCTGCTCTCTTCTCAGGAGGGGAGCGTCCCCCCAGTTTCCATAATCCCCACCATGCCTTATTGTCCCCCCTTCACCACCCACATTTCAGCTACTTCCGTCCACATCACTCACCTGACCTGGAAGGAATGCAAAATTGTGACCCCTGGGGTGGGCTCACAGTAAGTGTTCAGTAAAAGGTAGCTGTTTTTATTTAACAGTCTTATGAAGTAAGTATTATTATTCGTGTTTTACAGATGAAACAACTGAAATTCAGCTAAGGGAAAGTGACTTGCTGGAGGAAAAACAGCCGAAAATCAGAAAGAAGACACTTGCCAAAAACTGTAAGTCGTGGCCGCGGTTATTACAATATTACAAATACACAAACACAGAAACAACACACAGGCAAATGTATCTGATATTAACAGAGATGATGCATCAAAGATTGTGGACGTGACTTCATGAGTCTAAAATCATATTCATCAAGAAAGGGAAGAAAAAGTTAAAATGGAAGGTAACATGAGTCAGCTGCAGATATGCCTACACTAAGGTAACTGTAAACATTGAAGATCTGAGAAATTCCCAGGAACAAAGAGGATGCCTTTCACCATACAATGGCGTTTCCTCCTCTTGGACTGTTGAACCCATTCAAACTCCCTTATCTCCAAGGAAACTTCTCTCTCTGAGTATATGGGCTATTTTGTTGCTTTGTCACCTAGCATCTCTTTGTCCTTTTCTTGATGCAGTAGCCTGATTTTGCTTGAGGAATGACTCTTCCTCCACCCAGGACTGCTGGGATTGGGCCGCCTATCAATCAAAGTGCCTGCCCTACCCCCAGACCAAGAGTGGTCAATCAGATGCTCTCCCTGGAATTTAATCTTAATCAATGAATCCCAAAAGACCTAAAAATGGAGGTTATTCAGAGGTGGCCTGGGAAGACCTTAGTTCTTCCTTGCTTACTGTCCTTTCCAAGCTGGGACCTTTTAGCACTCCCTTCAGTCCGTGAGCTGAACAAAATCAATTGGTGCTTTGGGTGCCAACAGAAGAGTCCAAAAGGATCTCACTTAAGGGTACAATCAGGAAGGGAGAATGGATGCCCACTACATCCCCACACCGTTGTCACAAATTCCTTCTCTGCTTCCAATAGCCAGAGTCAGAGTCAGTTTCTGTTGCTCATAACCAGTGAGATCTGCTACCTTTACCAGGGTCACTACCAAGTTCCTCATTTTAAAATCCAGTGGCCTTTTCTCAGCCATCGTCCTCCTCTAACTCACAGGTGGGGCCCTCATGGCATAAATGCGAACAAAATTCTTTACCAAAATTGGTTTCCACTTGATTGCAGCATTAAAAAATGATGAAAAGCTGAGCTTTCTATTTGAAGAATTTTGAGTCTCCTCTGGTGAATCATAGGGGCTTTTGAAGGCACAGCTTTTAAATCTCTTTCAAGGAAAAGCATAGGAGACAGAGAGTGTTGAGTTTGAATCCCAGCACCTGCCAGTATTGGTTATGTGACCTTGGAGAAGGGATGAAACCTCTGAGCTTCAGCTTGAATGTCTTTAAAATGGAAAAAAAAAAAAAAAAGTATTAAGATTGTTGTGATGTTTAGAGATGAAGACGTGCAGGTTGTCAATAGTGTATAGTAGGTTGTCATAGTGGTGACGGGTGTTTTACATTATTAATTCCACCTCTCTCAGAGTTACTTAGACAGTCTCATCGACTCAGTGACTTTTACCAGCACATCAGGACAGGGAACTCACGTGGCTACTTTCACCCTCTGAGGTACTAGCAACCCCACTTTCTCTGAACCTCAGGTTCCTCCTATGTAAATGGAAGGATGACTCCATCTCTGTGGATACCGTTCAAAGTTTATCTGTGCCCACACATGTAAAGCAGTAGCAAATTGATTAGACCACACACCTACTAAATTGGCAGAGCCAGTGTTCGAAACCATGGAGTCTGATCAAAGGTTTCAGTCATCACATATTTTATCACTAATAAACATTTCATGAACATGTGAATGAATGGATCAACGTCTACTCAGCATCTTTGCCTAAGTGTTCTAGAAGCACCACAGACTCAACATTGACCAAACTGAATTTACTGTCCTTCCTTCTAAAGACTTGCTTCCCCTACCTTCCCCCAGAAGACTGAGTGTTGTCCTTCATTCTACCTTTTTCTCACTCCCTGTGAACAATCTCATAGCAAAGTCCGTCGGTTGTACCTCCTCAGTTCTCAGCTGAAAGTTCACTTCAGAATAACATGAAGACACCTGATCATAGAACTGCCCCACTTCCTGACAGCATCCATCCTGAGCAAAGCCAGCTTCCTGAAACTCTCCTGCAAATAACCTCATGGAAACCCACATCCTGTAAGTCCTTCAAACATCCTCTTAATGAGATGCCATATAATTCATTGTCCATTGCTGCAGTGAGTAATAAACCCAATTCGTTCAGTCCAAGAGTACACAATGGCGAAAAGACAGTCTCTTAAGCAAGTGATGCTGGGAAAGCTGAACAGCTACATGTAAATTGATAAAGTTAGAACACACCCTCACACTGTATACAAAAATAAGCTCAAAATGGATTAAAGACCTAAATAGAAGACATGACACCATAAAACTAGAAGAGAACATACGCAAAACATCCTTGGACATAAATCATAGCACTATTTTTATGGATCAGTCTCCCAGGCCAAAAAAAATAAAAGCAAAAATAAATAAATGGAACTTCATCAAACTTAAAAGCTCTTGCACAGCAAAGGAAACCATCGACAAAACAAAAATGCAACCTACAGAATGAGAGAAAATATTTGCAAAAAATGCGACCCACAGGGGTTTAATATCCAAAGAAGTATACAAGCAACTCATGCAGCTCAATACTGAAAAAACAAAAAATCCAATCAAAAAATGGTCAGAAGACCTAAACAGACATTTCTCCAAAGAAGACATGCAGATGGCCTCAGGCACATGAAAAGATGTCAACATTGTTAATTATTGGAGTAATGGAAATCAGAACCACAGTGACGTATCATATCACAGCAGTCAAAATGGCTATCATGGAGAAATCTACAAATAATAAATGCAGGAGAGAGTGTGGAAAAAGGGAAGCTTCGTACACTCTGGTGTGAATGTAAACTGGTGCAGCCCCCACGGAAAACAGTATGGAGGTTCCTTAAAAAAACTAAAAAGAGGGCTTCCCTGGTGGCGCAGTGGTTAGGAATCTGCCTCTCAATGCAGGGGACACGGGTTTGAGCCCTGGTCTGCGAAGATCCCACATGCTGCAGAGCAACTAAGCCCGTGTGCCACGACTGCTGAGCCTGAGCTCTAGAGTCCGTGAATCACAACTATTGAGCCCACGTGCCACAACGACTGAAGACCGCGCGCCTAGAGCCCATGCTCCACAGCAAGAGAAACCACTGCCATGAGAAGCCCACGCACCGCAACGAAGAGTAACCCCTGCTCACCGCAACTAGAGAAAGCCCTTGCACAGCAACGAAGACCCAACACAGCCAAAAATGAATAAATAAAATAAATAAACTAAAAATAAATAAATAAATAAAAGAGTCATGTTAGGGAGAAAAAAAAACTAAAAAGAGAACTACTAAATGATCCAGGAATTCCTCTCCTGCATATATATCTGGAAAAATGAAAACTTTAATTTGAAAATATACACGTACCTCAATGTTCATAGAAGCCCTGTTTACAATAGCCAAGACATGTAAGCAATGCAAGTGCCTGTCAACACAGGACTGGCTTAAGAAGTGTGGTGTGAAAATAGAAATGGACTCACAGGATTTCCCGAGCCATCCAGTTTTTCAGACTCTGCGCTTCCACGGCAGGGTACTTGTGTTTGATCCCTGGTCAGGGAACTAAGATCCCACATGCTGCATGGTGTAGCCAAACAAAGAAACAAAACAAGCCAACAAAAAACAAAAAAAGAAATGGACTCACCAACATAGAAAACAAACTTATGGTTACCAAAGTGGAAAGGAGGGGGAAGAAGATAATTTGGGGAATGTGACAAGCACAGAGCCTGACAAATGGCCAGTGCCCACTAACCGTGAGCTTGATCCTCTTGATCTTCTTGAGCTGGAGTAGGAAGCCCCTCCCTGCACATGACGACAGGGAAGGGGCTTCCTTGACCCTCATGCTTCTTCCTTTCTCCTTCTGAGAATCCAGGAAAATAACCTGCCCCAAAGTTTGACCTGGCCCAAGAAGTAAAGGACAAAAGCGTTCGTGTTGAGGTGTCTGTCACCCAGGTTTTTGTGTATACTGGGGTGGCCATTAAGAGGTAGATGTCACGATAAGGGGTTGGCTTCCTATACCTGGTAGGGCCCAGTCTGAGGGCAAGAAATGGGGAGGTGCCCGCTGCTCTGCACAAGAGTGAGAAGGACCACCATTTCCATGAAACCTACTGGTTAAGGTTTCACTTGCAAACAACAGAATCCACTGTAGTTGGTTTAATTATAATATGAATTGATTTAAACATAAGGCCAGACTGTTTGAAGACACAGACGTTCAACATCACTGTGGGGAAAGGGGCTTCTTTAGTGAAAAGAGTACTCCCACCACTGATGCTGAGAACTGGATGCCACAAATTCTACATTTGCCAACACAAGGAGAGCAGAGATGGTGGGGTGGAGGATGAATGTGAGGATGCTGTGAGGAAGAAGATTAGGCAAGAATCCTGGCTTCAAATCCCAGGCTCTACAGTCACTGCAGTCATGACGAGTTTTGCTCCTGCATGATTCCTTCACAATGGGTCCATAGGTTTTATAATACTATTCTTGGTACCTGGGGTGTTGTTGCAAATTTCCACCATTAAAAAAGAAAATGTGAGGGAATCATGCTGTCATGGGGAAAGGCGTGGAAGAAAACACATCAGTGTGTTTACATTGATTAGTCATGGGGACTGGAAAAATGGACTATTGATGGAATACTGATATTGTGACTTAAATAAAAATATTAATTTTGTCTTAATCTCACTTCTGGCACAGCGCTCCTAAAACTGTTGGAATCTTCTAAGAGATGAGAGCAAAAAGGGACATTTTTTGTGGTACGCGGGCCTCTCACTGTTGTGGCCTCTCCCATTGCGGAGCACAGGCTCCGGACGCACAGGCTCAGCGGCCATGGCTCACGGGCCCAGCCGCTCCGCGGCATGTGGGATCTTCCCGGACCGGGGCACGAACCCGTGTCCCCTGCATCGGCAGGCGGACTCTCAACCACTGCGCCACCAGGGAAGCCCAAAAAGGGACATTTTTATCATGTGAGGGAGGTGACTTTTATAAAGCCCCAAGCTAAGCCAAGAATGGTGATTGGTTGCCAGGGGAACCAAGTGCCTCATTAGGGGGTGGGAATTTTCATTCCCACTTTCCCCCTTTCCCTGCCCCCACACCTCAGGGACGGGAGAGGGGTTCGAGGTTGAATCAATCACAAATGGCTAAAGATTTAATGATTCATGATTTGTGATGAAGCCTCCATAGAAACCTCAACAGAGCAAGTCATACATGTTATTCAAGAGAACTGGGATCAACCCAGGAAACATAGGTACATGTTCCATCATGGCTCACCTGGACCGCTGCAGCAGCCTGCCCATGACCTCTCTCTGCCCTTGACCCCTTGAGGCCACTCCCACACTGCAGCCACAGGGATTCTGCTATAACTTGAGTCCTACCCCTTTGATCACATAACCAGTCCCTCAGTGACGCCCCATCTCTCTCAGAGTCAAATTCTGATTCTTATAAAGTCCTACAAGGCTGGTCAGGACCTGCCCCCGGGGCCTCTCTGCCTCATGCCCTTCCGCTCCCCTCCCCTCCACCCACTCAGGTCCAGCCACCCTGGTCCTGACTGTGGCTCAAACACACCAGGCGGTGTTGTTTTGCAGCCTCTACTCAAAGCTTCCTTATCACAGAGGGTTTCACTGACCCTCTACAGAAAGAGCACAGTCTCCTGTGTCCGCATCACTCTCTACCTTCAAAACGCTTAGCACGACCTGCCATAATATTTTCCCCTTTCTTTATTGTCTGTCTCTCTCTTAGAAAGCAGATTATTTTACTATATTTTGTTACAGCTGCTTCCCTACAACATGACCTATGCTTTTTAGGGATACAAAGCATAAATATTTGACAAATATTTGTCAAGGGAATGAATCTCCCATTTCATACTCGTGCCAAGTGCACAGTCATTGAAGAGACTGAATATAGTAAAATCCCTGTTAGTCTATTTGGTGATGGGGCATGTCTATATAATTATGAGCCTACCTCTAACATTCTATATCCTGATAGGAAAATAAAATAATAGTCTGACGGGGGTTAAGGGGAAGGACCTAGAATTTTGACTAATATTGTACCAGCCTGGAGAAAACAGTCTTCTCCCCAGGAGCAAACTCACAAATGTACTGCACTTCTTGCTCTCCCTGCAGTTACCGCAGGAAGGGAAGAAGTTCAGCCTTCACTGAACTTTCTGCTTAATTTAATAATAGAGAAATGATCATTATTTGACCCATAAATTTCTTTTGGGGGCCTTGGTGAGGAAACGTAGGTAGACACGTCTTTCAGACTAAGAAAGGTTGGTGGAAAATGGCCATCATTGACCATGAAATGGGTAAATTCTTTATACTCATGATTGGCAATCGTTTCAAAGAAGTCGTGTAACGTGGTCACCCTGTTCAGGTGTGGAATCTACAGATGACGTACCCAGGACACATGGCATGTGCGTGGTAGGATCAAGACAAGATACTATCATGTCACAACCCATTTAATAACGTACCTGTTTCTGCCAGGAATTCTGAAAATGCAGATAACCAGTAAGGACTTCTGAGTGCACTGTCCCACATACTGCACTGTCCCCTGTCCCCAAACCTCAATCCAGCCACAAATTATAGAGAAGAGTGAGTCCGGGTTTTGTCCCTGGCTGCAAATAGGTGGTGTCCCTACCGACACCCACTGGGCGGCCCACAAGTCAATTCACTTCTGACACTAAATCTGCGGAGGGAGCCCACACCCCACAGGTCGAGGGCTCAGTCCCCGAGGGCGGCCCCACTGCAAGTGCCAATCACAAGTCCCGAGGTCACCCACACACGTGGCCAACTGGCTACAAGTTATGAGTTCAGAGGTTCCACGACCCCACCTCCCATATTCAATAATTTCTTAGAGCCACTCACAGAACTCAGGAAAGCCCTTTACTTACTGTGCCCAGTTATTGCAAAGGATAAAGCTCCGGGACAGCCCTAAGGAGGAGATGCGGCGGGCAAGGGGGAGTTGGGGGTGCCGAGCCTCCATGCCCTCTCAGAACCCCCCCCCCACAATCCCTTGACGTGTTCACCTCCCCTGAAGCCCTCTGAACCCAATGTTTATGGATTTTAATTGACGGTTCCAGGTAGGCAATTTGATTGAATCGTTGGCCATTGGTGACTGAACTCTACCTCAGTACATCTCCTCTCCCCAGAGGGGCTGCAGGTTGAAGGTTCTAACCCTCTAATCACCAGGTGGGATCTTCCGGAGTCCAGTCCCATCCAGAAGCTATCTAGGGTCCCATCCCTGACTCCTCTCATGACCTACGAAGACAGTAAATTCCAAGAGTTTCAGGAGACCTGGGCCATGAACCACAACAAGAATCAAATGTGAATCTTATCTTTACATTAAAGTGAGGTTCAGCGACAGGCAGTGACCAGGAATAGAGGGTCTCAGAGATAGGGTCCCTGGTCTGGTACAGTTCAGTGGGTTACTTTTTTTTTTTTTCTGTAGTACGTGGGCCTCACACTGTTGCGGCCTCTCCCCTCACGGAGCACAGGCTCCGGACACGCAGGCCCAGCGGCCACGGCCCACGGGCACAGCCCCTCCGCGGCATGTGGGATCTTCCCGGACCGGGGCACGAACCCGCATCCCCTGGGTTACTTTTTTTAAAAGCTGAAACATAATGATTCCTTTTGAGAGTCACGAAATGTCCCTGGAGTTACAACTGCCCAACTTCCCAGGAGAACTCCCGAGAGGGCTGTCGGCAGCCCCCCAGCCCTGCCCCCCAGCCCCGTCCATGGACTCCCCTCATCCTCCCCCCCGCCCCAGCCTGCAGAGGAGAGCTGGGTCAGGACTTACCCTGGGCCTCTTTGCTGGCTTCACTCCCCGGGGTGCCAGCCAACCGGGTGCCCAGGAGGACGAGAAGGGCTGCAGAGAGGCAGAGCGGACTCACGTCTGTGGCCTTGCAGGAGGGCTTCCGAGGAAAGCAGGGGCTGACAGAGCTGTTCCCACCCCAGCTGAGTGGTGGGAACAGGGGATAAGGAGGGGAGTGAGGAAGGGGAGGAGCTGGGGTCAGTGCTGTTCCTGGAAATCTCCCCCACATAACCAGGCTTCCTGCTTCTCCCTGCTGGGGCCAAATGCCCAGTAACAGCGCTTCTCAAACTTGGCTCTGCCTCTGGGTCTGGTGGGAACACAGACTGTGATTCCACAGGTGGGATTTTTATCAGATTTGTTCCTCACGGAGCGTCCCAGCACCTAGAGCGGTGCATGGCACGTGATGGCCAGTCAGTGGGTGGATGAGAGCAAATCAAAGGACAGATTAGTGAACAGCAGTGTGTTAGCTCAGGGCCTCATTTTCAGCCTCCTGCAGGTGTCATCACATCTGGGCACCAATGCCCCACCCCCACCTAACTCAGAAGACAAGTGTGACACAGGACACCTTCCTGCAACACTTGTGGCAGCATCTCAACTGCCTGGAGGCATGCTGTTTACCTGGCACTGGTCCAGGCACATGCTGGGCTGGAGGAAGGCCTTCTGTATCTGGGGCAGAGGTCCTGCTTTTCTGGGTAGAAAAAGGAGTAAGGGGCGTGGGCAGAGGGGAAGCAGGGAGCTGAACGCGTCTCCACAGCAGGACCTTCCACCGCCCCTCACCTGGTTTCAGAAACAGGAGAGCTGCCTGCCTGAGTGGACCTCAGGGGCTGGAGTGGATCTCAGGGGAGCTTGGAAGATCTCCTGCAAGTCACCCCCGACTCTGGGCTCTCCACCAGTGGTTTTGGGATCAGAGGACCTCAGTTTACATCCCACCTCTCCCTTTTCCTAACTTTGTGACCTGGGGTCAGAAATCTCCCAGAGCCCCATGTCTTCAGGTGCCACTTGAGACCCGTGCTGCCCACGTCGTGGGGCTGCTGTGGAAGCAGTGGAGGCAACAGACATATATTCCTTCTCCCTGCAAAGTCCGTCCTTGTAATAAGGATAATAGTGAGTTATATGACAGTTAACACTTAGCTCCTTTGACCAGGGTGTCAAATAATGGCAACTTGGGGTGGGAAAAGGGCAGGACAGGGGTAAGGTCAATCACTGAAGCAAGAGGGCTTTTGGTTACCTCTGACAAAGAAAGAAGAGACTGTGACTGTCCTCTGGCACTGCGGGAACTTCCTGAGGGCGGATTTCTAGAAGGGGACACTGCAACAATCAATGCTATTTGTTCCTTTCTTTACTACAGTCGACAGCACATGTAAAAAGCAGTCAGGAGCTAAGGAAACTAAAACTCTATGTGCTTCTAGACAGTTTGCTTTGGTAAGTGGTGCGCCAAGAACTTTAGCAGCCTAATCAACATGGTCCTCAAAAGGGCCCAAACCGAGCTTCCCTGGTGGCGCAGTGGTTGAGAGTCTGCCTGCAGATGCAGGGGACACGGGTTCGTGCCCCGGTCCGGGAAGATCCCACATGCCGCAGAGCGGCTGGGCCCGTGAGCCATGGCCGCTGAGCCTGCGCATCCGGAGCCTGTGAAAAAGGCCCAAACCTGGGGATTTCTTAAGGCAGATACTCTCATCTTCTTTTACAAAGAAAGAATCTATGGCACAGAGAGGTGAAGTGACTTGCGCAAGATCACACAGCACATAGTGAGTTACTGAAGCCAATCCCTTTTCATGAATACCCAGTCATTTTCCCATTACACTGTTATAAATGAATAATTGTTAATAATAATTAGATAACATATATTTATAGTAGTACTCTTACTCCTATCAGACCTGACATTCACTAAAAGGTTACTCTGCCAATACATGTACAAAGCATTTAACAAATATCTTATCTTTTTAATCCTCACCACAAATTTATGAGTTTGATGGAGAAAGAGAAAAGCAACCTCTGAGTTCCAAGACCTGACCTGACATTACAGTGGGCCTTATGTTCTCCAACTTAACAGAAATATTTCTGAAACCTTCAACATCAGACAAGGCCATTCTGTGTCCATGAAAGATCAAGACAAAAATAGGACATTTGGTAATGATGTTTGAACACAGACAAAATGAGCTACTTTATACAAACCACCAAAATATCCAAGCATCCCCCTATACTGAGTGACTGCTACTTCTTTACCAAGTACAGCTCTAACCTCTATCTAGTCTTCCCTTCTTAGAGTTAAGATAAAGATACACAATCAGAGAACTGCCCCACTTCCTGACAGCATCCATCCAGAGCAGAGCCAGCTTCCTGAAACACCACCCCCAAATCACCTAACACAAGCCCACATCCTATAAATCCTTCCTAAAATACTCTTAAGGGGAAGCCTATAGTTCCCCCCGGGGTGTGTAATAAACACGATTCATTCAGCTAGGCACAGGAGTGTTTCAGGTGGTTTGTGGCTGGAGGTATTGACAGGTATAAGCATTGTCCTTCTCTATTATATAAGGAAAGTGAAACTCAGAGATGTTGAGAAATTTGCCCAAGACTTCAAAGTAGTGAGGACAGAGCAGCTCTGTTAATGTTCTCTTATTTAATAAGCCCTGCTATTTGAAGGCTCTAGACCTCAATTATCTCATCTGTAGTGAGGTATTTAGGTTCTGCTCTACAAGGGTCCCTCCAGCTCACATCGTCCCAGGGGCAGTGGCATGAAAATATTGTCAAACTGGCTCCACCTGGGAGAGCAGGGACCTCCCTTCAGTGGGGACCCACTGGAATCTGAACAAGTTATCCCATAATCCCTTGCACCTGAAAGGTCTTATAATAAACTAGAAGAGAGGTGCCTCCTGGGAAATATCTCCCTGAGCCATGGACCCCTGCCCACCATGTACTCCTACCCTCTCCTCTCAGTCATCTTCATTCACTAGTTCATATTCCCACAGTATCTGATCTCCTCGTTCTTGCCCAAATGGGAGAAGCTAGCCCGAGGATGACTTGGGAGCTCTGACCTCACTGACCAGCCTCTTCTTCTTACACTAACCTCTCTCCTCTAACCCAGTGATGGGGCACCTCCTGAGGGTGGGTACCATCCTATCAACATCTGCATAAATTGTCGGAAGTGAAAAAAAAAAGGTTCCCCGAACTTTGAGACCTAAGAATCTGAAGCTGATGGCAGGGACTCAGAAAATACTGCATAAAAATCTAAAAGAGCCTTTTTTTTTTTTTTTTTTTTTTTTTTTTTGCCACACATATGGCATGTGGGATCTTAGTTCCCCAACCAAAGATTGAAACTGTATCCCCTACAGTGGAAGCGTGGAGTCTTAACCACTGGATCCCTAAAAGACACTTTGTGGAAGACAGGGGAACCACCTTGATCGCCATGTCCACGTCTCTGTAGAACTGTCTTAGGACAAAAACCGAGAATGGGTCAATTGTGTTATTGAAAGTAGAGTCAAGACCGGAGTGACAAAGTAGGGTCAGAAGGAAGGTGGGGGGAGCTCTTATTGGTTAAATGGGACAAAGCGGTGTTCTAATGATGAATGCGGCCAGCTGGCACCTGCTGCCCAAGTGATAGTAGACTCCCCATAAGATGAGATATCAAAACCGAGGCTGCCACATAGGTAGCTTCAGTGAAATTCTGGCTTTTAGTTATTCAAAAGCCTTCCCCAGTTCTTTTGCCAGCACCAAGTCCCTCCTTTATACAAACGTCTACACACCAATGTCATTCAGCTCTGATGCATCTGTTTCTTAGCGACGGCAGAGGTGGCTGCCTCAGTCCCCTCAGGAGCTGGGACTCGCAGAAGGGAGCAGGAAACGCAAACTCCTGGGCCAGGGCTCTTGTGTAAATGACGTGGTTCCCCCACGCCCTGTGATGTTCCCGCCTTATAATTTCTCTCAAGATGTCCGCAGGGGCCAGAAGGTTTGTAATTAGAGGCCTCATCAGGGGCAGCTTCTGGGTCGGAGGCCTCTAACCTGCACCAGGTTAGAGAAAGCCAGAGGACACTGGGAGAGAAAGCCAGAGGCAGACGGACAAATGAGAGAGGAGGGGGAGCAGAGAGGAGTGTCTGCTGTTCGCTGGGCTCAGGCGGACAGACTGAGGCGGGCAGCGGGGCAGGACCAGAGGGCCTCCTGAGCTGGAATCCCGGTGTGCCGTCTGCTGCTGTGGGTCCTGAGCAAGTCGCTCCACCTCTCTGAGCCTCTGCTTTCTCGCCGGCAAAATGGGATGAGAAGCCCCGATGGTGTAGGGTCGACATGAGGCTAAACGAAATCATACACGTGAAATGTCTCAGGCGAGGGTAGACCGTCCACACACAGTGGCTTGTTTTGTGAGTCCCCTGCTCCCGACGCCCTTCTGTCCAGGGGCAGCTCGGTATCGAGAGCTCCTGCCCTTCTCAAGGGCAAGGCTGTCTTGGTGCCAGGGAGGCTGCCCCTCCCGTCCTCTGCAGCTCATCACCAGCTGTGCGCCCCTTTGACGCTTGGCTGGGCTTGCTCCTGGGGCTTCTGGGCACTGAGCCAGCTCCCTTCTCCTTGACCCTGGAAGTGGGGCACAGGGTGTGTGTGTGTGTGTGTGTGTGTGTGTGTGTGTGTGTGTGTGTGTGTGTGTTCGTGGAAGAATGCGTGTCTGTGTGTGGATGAGTGGGGCGGGGTTGGTGCTACATCTATTCACTGGGAGTGAATAGATGGGAGTGAGTGAAGAGATTGGAGGTGTGTAAGCCCTCACACCAGCACTGCACTTTACAGCTTACAAAGCAGCAGAGTGCATGACACACAGACTTGAAGCCAGATTCCTGGGTTCAAATCCTGTCTCTCCCCTGTATGACCTTAGGCAAATGACTCAACTTCTTGTTACCTCAGTTTCCTCATCTGTAACATGAGGAAATAGTAATAGTTCCTCGTCCCCTGTTTTAGGATTATCTTGAGGATTAGATGAGTTAATATACGTCAAGAGGAACTAACTGTTGTCATTACTTATTATCCTTATTACAAGCACTGACTTTGCAGGGAGAAGGAATGTATGTCTGTTGCCTCCACTGCTTCCACAGCAGCCCCACAACATGGGCAGCATGGATCTCATGTGACACCTGAAGACACGGGGCTCTGGGAAATCTCTGGCCCCAGGTCACAAAGTTAGGAAAAGGCAGGGCTGGGATGGAAACTGAGTTCCTCTGAGCCCAAAACCACTGGGGGAGAGAAGGAGAAGGGGGGGGTTGCAGGTGGTCTTCCTAGCTCCCCACAGATCCACTGCAGCCCGTGAGATCCACTCAGGCAGGCAGCTCTCCTGTTGGTGAAACCAGGTGAGGGGTGGTGAGTGGTCCTGCTGTAGAGACGTGTTCGGCTCCCTGCTTCCCCTCTACCCATGCCCCATCTTCTTTTTCCTACCCAGAAAATCAGGGTTTGTGACCCGGATGGAAACAGTCTTCCCCCAGCTTACCATCCTCTGGAGCAGTGCCAGGTAAAGAGCTTTTATCCATCCAGTTGAGATGCGGCCACCATGGTTGCAGGAAGCAGCCCTGTGTCACAGCTGTCTTCCGAGGTAGGTGCGGTTAAGGTGAGGGGTGAAGGGCATGTAAAAAAAATTATTTATTTTTGGCTGCGTTGGGTCTTCATTGCTGCACACAAGCTTTCTCTAGTTGTGGCGAGCGGGGGCTACTCTTCGTTGAGGTGCATGGGCTTCTCATTGCGGTGGCTTCTCCTGTTGTGGAACACGAGCTCTGGGTACACAAGCTTCAGGAGTTGTGTCACGCAGGCTCAGTAGTTGTGGCGCAGGGGCTTAGTTGCTTCGCGGAATCTGGAATCTTTCCGGACCAGGGATCGAAACCGTGTCCCTTGCATTGGCAGGGGGATTCCTAACCGTTGCACCAGCAGGGAAGTCTGGATGAAGGGCACTGTTGGCCAGATGTGATGACACCTGCAGGAGGCTGCAGAGGAGGCCCTGAGCTAACACACTGCTGTCCACTAATCTGTCCTTTGATTTGCTCTCATCCACCCACTGACCGGCCCACGTGCCATGCACCGCTCTAGGTGCTGGGACGCTCCGTGAGGAACAAATCTGATAAAAATCCCACCTGTGGAATCACAGTCTGTGTTCCCACCAGACCCAGAGGCAGAGCCAAGTTTGAGAAGCGCTGTTACTGGGCATTTGGCCCCAGCAGGGAGAAGCAGGAAGCCTGGTTATGTGGGGAGATTTCCAGGAACAGCACTGACCCCAGCTCCTCCCCTTCTTCACTCCCCTCTTTATCCCCTGTTCCCACCAGTCAGCTGGGATATGAAAAGCGCTGTCAGCCCCCAGCTTTCCTCAGAAGCCCTCCTGCAAGGCCACGAACATAAGCCGGCTCTGCCTCTCTGCAGCCCTTCTCGTCCTCCTGGGCACCCTGGTGACCTGCACCCCAGCGGGTAAAAGCAGCAACCAGGCCCAAGGTAAGTCCCGACCCAGCTCTCCTCTGCAGGCTGGGGCAGGGTGGGGGGTGGTGAGGGGAGTCCATGGACGGGGCTGGGGAGCAGGGCTGGGGTGGGTGCCGACAGCCCTCTCGGGAGTTCTCCTGGGAAGTTGGGCAGTTGTAACTCCAGGGACATTTCATGACTCTCAAAAGGAATCATTATGTTTCAGCTTTTAAAAAAAGTAAGCCACCGAACCGTACCAGACCAGCGACTCTATCTCTGAGACCCTCTATTCCTGGTCACTGCCTGCTCCTGAACCTCACTTTAATGTAAAGAAAAGATCCATATTTGATCCTTGTCCTAGTTCATGGCCCAGGCCTCCTGAAACCCTTGGAATTTACTGTCTTTGTAGGTCATGAGATGAGTCAAGGATGGGACCCTAGATAGCTTCTGGATGGGACTGGACTCCGGAAGATCCCACCTGGTGATTAGAGGGTTAGAACCTTCAACCCCCAGGCCCTCTGGGGAGAGGAGAGTGTACTGAGGTAGAGTTCAGTCACCAATGGTCAATGATTTAATCAAATTGCCTACCTGGAACCGTCAATTAAAATCCATAAACATTGGGTTCAGAGGGCTTCAGGGGAGATGAACACATCAAGGGATTGTGTGGGGGGCTGTTCTGAGAGGGCATGGAGGCTCGGCACCCCCAACTCCCCCTTGCCCGCCGCATCTCCTCCATAGGGCTGTCCCGGACCTTTATCCTTTGCAATAACTGGGCACAGTAAGTAAAGGGCTTTCCTGAGTTCTGTGAGTGGCTCTAGTGATTACTGAATATGGTAGGTGGGGTCATGGAACCTCTGAATTTACAGCCAGTTGGTCACACGTATGGGTGACCCTGGGGTTGACGTTAGAAGTGGGGCATTCTTGGGAGACTGTGTCCTCAAATAGTGGGATGTTAGTGTCAGAGTGAATTGACTTGTGGGATGCTTGAGCGGCTTGGAGAATTGGCTGGTGTTGTTGGTAAAGACTGGACTTATTTCGTTCATAGAAAAAACCCACACCCACTCTTGCCTGTGATTTGGTGGCTGTGGTGAGTCCTGGGGACAGGGGAGTCATGAACGTGTGACACTGCATCCAGAAACTCTTACCAGTTATGTGCATTTTAAGGACTTTGGCACAATCGGGTACTTTATCACAGTGGCCCCTAACCTTTGTGACAGCAGGGAGTGGTTTCGTGGAAGACAATTTTTCCATGGAAGGAGGGGGCTGGGGGATGGTTGAGACAGCACTGCGAGCGGTGGGGGGCGATGGGGGGTGATGGGGTACGATGGGGGGCGATGGGGGGTGATGGGGTACGATGGGGGGCGGTGGGGGACGATGGGGGGTGATGGGGGCGATGGGGGCGATGGGGGCAATGGGGTGCGATGGGGGGCGATGGGGGGCGATGGGGGCGATGGGGGCAATGGGGTGCGATGGGGGGTGATGGGGGCGATGGGGGCGATGGGGGCAATGGGGTGCGATGGGGGGCGATGGGGGGCGATGGGGGGCGATGGGGGCGATGGGGGGCGATGGGGGTGGTGGGGTGCGATGGGGGCGATGGGGGGGCGATGGGGGACGATGGGGGGCGATGGGGGCGATGGGGGGCGATGGGGGCGATGGGGGGCGATGGGGGCGATGGGGGGCGATGGGGGGCGATGGGGGCGATGGGGGCGATGGGGGGCGATGGGGGGCGATGGGGGCGATGGGGGGCGATGGGGGACGATGGGGGGCGATGGGGGCGATGGGGGCAATGGGGTGCGATGGGGGGCGATGGGGGGCGATGGGGGCGATGGGGGCGATGGGGGGCGATGGGGGTGGTGGGGGGCGATGGGGGGGCGATGGGGGACGATGGGGGGCGATGGGGGCGATGGGGGGCGATGGGGGCGATGGGGGGCGATGGGGGACGATGGGGGGCGATGGGGGCGATGGGGGACGATGGGGGGCGATGGGGGGCGATGGGGGGCGATGGGGGGCGATGGGGAGGGATAGGCAGCGGCAGATGAAGCTTCCCTCGCTCGCCCTCTGCTCACCCCCTGCTGTGCGGCCCAGTTCCTAACAGGCCAAGAACTGGTACCGGTCCACGTCCCAGGGGTTGGGAACCCCTGCTTTATCACCTGATTGTGACATGCTGGTCCTGACCCAGCACACACATGCTGTGTGACCTGGGGCAAGTCATCTGCAGTTTCTCCACCTGACCAGGGAGACCATGTTACACTGACTGGTTCTCTGTAAGGATTACCAACCTCAGATATAAAGAGTTTAATCACATTTCTGGGACAATGATATCCATTTTCCACCAAGACGTCTTAATCTGAAAAAATATGTCTACCTACTTCCTTTGTACAAGAAAAAATATTTAGGTGTCAAATAATGATGATCTCTCTATTATTAAAATTAATCAGAGGGGGTTTCCCTGGTGGCGCAGTGGTTGAGAGTCCGCCTGCCGATGCAGGGGACACGGGTTCGTGCCCCGGTCCGGGAAGATCCCACGTGCCGGGGAGAGGCTGGGCCCGTGAGCCGTGGCCGCTGAGCCTGCACGTCCGGAGCCTGTGCTCCGCAACGGGAGAGGCCACAACGGTGAGAAGCCCGCATACCGCAAAAAAAAAAAAAACTCAAGGTCCTTTCTCTTGTCCTCCTGTTTAACTATTATTTTATGATCCTACGAAGATATAAAATCTAGAGCTAGACTGATAATTATGTAGATGTTCCCCATCATTAAAAGGCATTTCACTAACAGAAATTTTATAATACCCACTCTAAACAATGACTCTGCAATTCCCGTGCGCATGAAATGAGACATTCAATCCTTTGACAAGTATTTCTCAAGGCCCTACAAAACATTGTTCTTGGTGTGGGAAAATAGCTGTAGACAAAATAGAGCAAAATAACTTGCTTTCTAGGAGGGAAACAGAAAATAGATAAAGGGGTAAATACTATGCCGTGGTATAGGTCGTGACAGGTGTTTTGAAAAAAGAGAGTGATGGGCATAAAGGAGGCTGTGCTCTTTCTGTAAACTGGTCAGCAAAACCCTCTGTGATGAGGAGGCATTGAGAAGAGGCTGCAAAACAAAAAATGATCCTGGCATGTTTGAGCATTAGCCAGGACCAGGGTGGCTGGAGCTGAGTGGGTAGGGAGGAGGGGAGAGGAAGGGGAAGAGGCCAGAGTGGCCATGGGGCAGGTCGTGAGGAGTCTTGTAGGACTTTATAAGAATCAGTACTTGACTCGGAGAACTGGAGAGTCACTGAGGGAGGGTCATGGGAGCAACGGGATAGGATCCGTGCGGCTGCAGTGCGGAGAGTGGCCTCTAGGGGGCCAAGGGCAGAGGCCCGTGCGCAGGCTGCTGCAGGGGTCCAGGTGAGCCATGATGGAGCGCTGTTGAACCTCTGTTGTTCCCTGGGTCTAATGTCACTTCTTTTGAATAACATGAATGACTTGCTCCGTAGAGGTTTTGACAAAACATAATGGAAAAGAATAAGAAAAAGAGTACGTATGTATAACTGAGTCACTCTGCTGTCCAGAAGAAATCAATACAACATTGTAAATCAACTCTACTTCAATAAATTTTTGTTTTTAAAGATCCTGTTAAAGAAGATGAAAAAACAAGCCACAGACTGGAGAAAAAAGAAGCATAAAGGTTTTTATGGTTGCTTCATCTTCCAATCATGAATATTAAATCATTAGCCAGGGTGATTGACTCAAAGTCTATGCCCTGTACCCCCCGAATTTTCACATTTCACACCCCGACACCCCACCATTCTCTATTGCAAACAAACTGGTGAGTTCAGTTGTTGACCTTGTAGACTGAGCTGTGATGACCAGCCTCACAGCTGACCCAGAGCCCCTCCATCCCTGAAGCCCTGCGACCTGACTTCTGCCTGGAGCCTCCCTACCGGGGTCCCTGCAGGGCCATGATAACTAGGTAGTTCTTCAGTGCCGGTTCTCGGCTCTGCGAGCCCTTTATATTTGGTGGCTACAAACAGAAGAACAACTTCGAGAAGGAGGAGGACTGCACAAAAACCTGCGTTGCTATTATCCCCTTCTCTGGTAACACAGGGGGCAGGACAGGGTGGGAGGGGAAGGTCTGAGGGAAGAGGTGGAGCTCAGGGGGCCGCACACCTCACGCCACCGTGTCTTTCCTCCTCGCTGCCTCCCAGGAGAAGTGGCTGCGGTGCCCTGTGAAACCGCACCCTGAGCACATCCTCCACGGGCCAGCTTGGCAGAAGGTCAAGCCTAGAAGCCCCGTCATGAGAATCTGAGCTTCCTCACATGCTCCCCTTTTTCAGATGGCAACACTGAGTCAGCCACCCTACAGAGCAAGTCTGCCCTGCTCGCGAGCACCCCACCTGGGCTTGGAAAACTCACTTCCTTCTTGTTAATCATCCTGGTCCTGGGGGTATTGTGGTTGCTCATTTCCGGGATGGTCTAGGACCTGTCAGGACATACAGTGTTCAGGCCTTGGACTTCAATGATATTAATCAGCAAACCCCTTCTTTTTGCAGAGAACATATGAACTGTGCTCCCCTGAGATTCTGAAGTCCGAGGAGGAGCCACGCAGGGCTGGGCTGTGGCTGCTTCTGAAACAGTTCGGCCTCCCCGGCTTCCTTCTCAACCCTACCCTCCTCAGCAGAGCCCTGCCTCTTTCCTTCCCCCCGTGGGTCTACTTGCTTTAGTTCTGTCTCATCCAGTCGGCTCTAAGCACCAGGAGAACAAGCCTTCCCTTTATCCCTAGCACTTAGCACAGTTCCTGGCACAAAGGAGACCGTCCATAATTACTTGAGGAAGGAAGGAAGGAATGCAGATGCACATTCCTCACAACCCGAGTAACTCTAGAATCTACAGTTTGAAGCAAGGATTCTTTTTTTTTTTGCGGTACGCGGGCCTCTCACTGTTGCGGCCTCTCCCGTTGCGGAGCACAGGCTCCGGACGCGCAGGCTCAGCGGCCATGGCTCACGGGCCCAGCCGCTCCGCGGCACGTGGGATCCTCCCGGACCGGGGCACGAACCCGCGTCCCCTGCATCGGCAGGCGGACTCTCAACCGCTGCGCCACCAGGGAAGCCCTCCCAGCCTCAGTTGTTATACACCCCGCCATGGGGACCTCATTTTCTCATGGGCATCAGGTACCAGCTCACAGAATTCATCAATAGTACAGTCTTCCCGTTTAACCGTAAGAGTTCAATGGAAAGGCCCCACTAGGCCCTGGCTTTCCGCATTGGTCCTCAGTCTTCTCCCAAGAAACCTTCTGACCAGTTCTACTGTCTTTGTCCTAAGCGACCATGCAGACTTTGGGAGATGACAATCCAAGGGTAACCCCCACACACAAAGTGTCTTTCAATTCCTGGCGCAAAATGTTGTTAAGTCCCCTCCACAAGCTTTCAGATTCTCAGGACTCAGTTTGAGGGAATCCATCTTTTTCACTCCCTACACTTTATACAGCGGCTAATAGGATGGTACTCGCTCACGGGGTCGAAGGAGAGAGGTTGGTGTGAGGATAGGAGTGTGGTCTGTAGGGCCAGAGCACCCAAGTCACCTTCCCAACTTCCCTCCGCCAGCTGGGCAAGAGCTGTGGCAATTGGCTATGTGGAAATATGAACAAGCAAGAGGATGGCTGAGAGGCAGGGCAGGATGTAGATGGTGGGCAGGGGTCCAAGACTAATGCAGGTATTCCCCGGGATGCACCGTATTTCAGTTTCATATTAGACCTTCCCAGCTGCAAGGCATTGTGATAAATGAGTTGTTCAGAACCTAGTGGGTCCTCAAAGGGAGGTGCCAGCTCTCTCAAGTAGAGCCACTTCGACAGTGTTTCATGGTCCTGCCTCTGGGAACACGTGGAATGGGGGACCTTTGGAGAACAGAGTCTAACTGTCTGATTACATACAAGGAAATTAAGGAATAGGGACCTCAAAAATCCTAGCAGTTAAATAAATGAGGACCCAGGTGGTGCTGGTTCTGTTACTCACTACCTCGTCCTCTTGGGCAAATTTCTCAATGTCTCTGAGTTTTGCTTTCTTTCATTATAAAATAAGGATAACGCTTGTACCTGTCAATGTTTACAGCCACAGAACACTGGAAACACTCTTGTTCCTAGTTGAATGAGTTGGGCTTATTACTCACTACAGCAAGAAACAACAGTCACCCTTGGGAACCACATGGTGTCTCATTAAGAGAATGTTAGAAAGGACTTACGGGACGTGGGCTTGTGTTAGGTGATTTTAGGGAGGGTTTCAGCAAGCTGGCTTCGCTCTGGATGGATGCTGTCAGGAAGTGGGGCAGTTCTATGACTATCTTAACTGTAAGAAGGGACAACTAGATAAAGGTTAGAGCTATGTTTGGTAAAGAAGCAGCTGTCATTCATATTAGGCAGGATAGGGGGATGCTTGGTCATTTTGGTGGCCTGTATAATATAGCTCTTTTGTCTGTGTTCATGCATGATTACAGGGTGTCCACTTTTTGTCTTAATCCATCATGGATACAGAATGACTTTGTCTGCTGTTAATGTTTTGCGAAACATTTATGTTCAGCAAGGGAACGTAAGACCAACTGTGGTGCCAGGTCAGCTCTTGGAAGCCAGAGGTTGCTTTCTCTTTCTTTATCAACCTCATAGCATTATGGTGAGAATTAAAAGGACATGAGGGGCTTCCCTGGCTGCCCAGTGGTTAGGACTCCACACTTCCACTGCAGGGGGCACAGGTTCGATCCCTGGTTGGGGAACTAAGATCCCGCAAGCCACGCAGTACAGCCAAAAAAGAAATAAAATTTTTAAATAAATAAATAAAAGGATATGATATTCGTAAAATGCTTCGCACAAGTGCCTGGCAGAGTAGCCCCTCAATGAATGACAGTTCTGAAAACAGTAATAGTAATACTATTAATGATAAGTTATTTAATTATTATTAAGAATTATTAATTTATAACAGTTTAATGGGAAAGAACTTGGTACTAATTAGAAGACATTGGCTTCAGCAGCTCTGGATGATGCCGTGTGATCTTGGGAAAGTCCCTTCATCTCTCTGAGCCAAGGTTCTTTCTTTGCAAAATAAAGAAAATTCTTCTCCCTTAAGAAATTCACAGTTTGTTTCTTTGTGAGGGCTACATTGATTACGGTGCTGAAGTGCTTTGAACACACCACAGACCAAAGCACGTGCCTAAAAGCACGGAGGATTTTAGTTTCCTTGCCTTCTGACTGCTTTTTAAATGCGCCGTCCACTGCATTAAAGCAAGGAGTATATGGCATTGTTTGTAGTGTCACCTTTCATAAACCCCCCTCAGGAAGTTCCTCAGTGCCCAAGGAGTATCACAGTCTGCTTCCTAAGAAGGTCCCTTTCTTCTTCCAAGGTAACCTAAAGCCCTCTTGCTGCAGAGGTAGATCTCAGCTAGGTCCAGTCCCTTGCCCACCCCACGCCCTTTATTTGACCCTCTGGTCTCTCAAAACTGTAGGCGGGAAGCGGGGATTTCTGCCGATTCTCTTTGGGATCAAGTAACCTGTTGCTCAGACATTAGGAACAATTCTTTAAGGAAGGCACTGCCTGCCCCCTGGTGGCAGCATGAGGAAGTGCGACCAGATTTCTCACGTATATATTTAATGGCTGTGTTTAGGAGAGAATTTGTTGCCACACACAACATCGAGCTTTCTTTCTTAGGAAGGAAGAAAGAGGAAAGGCCGTTGGGTAGATACCTGGGAGAGTCTGTTACAGTTTCTCTCCCTGTGGAGACCAGGCAGAGGAACCATAACGCTTGACTTTCCCAGGCAAAGACAAAGTACTTTCAGGCACCCTGAACTGCTGGGAGTGACCGCACAAAGTGTCTTTGGTCCAGAGCCTGAGCTGTCAGAGCATGAAGTTAGATGACATCCTTGGAGCCACTGGGATGAAGCAGGGCCAGGTAGACAGAGCTCAGAGCATCTACGGGGCATTTTGACAACAGCTGTTGATCACGAGTTGGCGCTGTCTTGATGCTTTGAAAAAAAATTATCTCCTAATCCATGTGGACTTTATGAAGGTAGAAGTAATTTTTTTTATTTATTTATATTTTTATTTATGGCTGTGTTGGGTCTTCATTGCTGCGCGCCGGGTTTCCCTAGTTGCAGCCAGTGGGGGCTACTCTTCGTTGCAGTGCACGGGCTTCTCATTGCAGTGGCTTCTCTTGTTGTGGAGCACGGGCTCTAGGCACGTGAGCTTCAGTAGTTGTGACTCACAAGCTCTAGAGCTCAGACTCAGTAGTTGTGACACACAGGCTTAGTTGCTCTGTGGCATGTGGGATCTTACCGGACCAGGGCTCGAACCCATGTCCCCTGCATTGGCAGGCGGATTCTTAACCACTGCGCCACCAGAGAGGGTAGAAGTGTTATTTCATGTTATTGATGAAGGAACTAAAGCTTAGAAAGATAAAATAACTTTGCCAAGGTCACTGAGCTAGGAAATGGTAGAGATGGGATTAACTTCTTTTCAAAGGTCACATAACCAATAACGGCAGGAGTCGGGATTCGAACTCAAGACTCTCTGACTTTAAAGACTGACCTCTAAAAGAGGTTTGAGAGCAACGCCATCACAGACTCTGTAGATTCACAAGAGGGGACTCAAGGTACATCACATATGGATGCTCTCCTTTTCATAGTTTTTTGCACTAAGAGGATGTAGAAAATTATTTTTCTGTGAAGACTTTTCATTTATGCCATAGGACCCAATCTGTGAGTTAGAGGAGGATGAGGGCTGGGAAAAGGTCACTGGATTTGGAAATGAGGAACTTGATGCTGACCCTGGTAAAGGCATCAAATGTCCCTGGCTGTGAGCAACAGAAACTGAGTCTGGCTATTGGAAGCAGAGAAGGAATTGGTTAGAATGGTGTGGGGATGTAGTGGGCTTCCATTCACTCTTCCTGATTGTACCCTAAGTGAGATCCTGTTGGAGTCTTTTGCTTGTAGCCAATAGCGCTGATTTAGTTTATCTCTTGGAACTGAAGGGAGTGCTAAAAAGAACCTAGCTTGGAAAGAATGGTAAACAAGGCAGAACCAAGGTCTTCTCAGGCCACCTCTGAATGAGCTCCATGCATTTTCAGGCTTCGTCGTCATTCACTGCTCAAGAGTAAAACTCCAAGGAGAGCATCTGATTGGCCACTCCTGGTCTGGGAGTAAGTCAGGAACTCTGATTGATGAGCCCCTCAACCCCTCTTGTTCTGGGTGGAGAAAGAGTCATCCCCCAAATCAAAAATCAGGCTACTATTATCGGTAAAAGGACAAATGGATGCTAGGTGACAAAACAGCAGAATAGCCCTTACACTCAGAGAGAGAGAGGTTTCCATGGAGAGAAGGGAGTTTGAATGAGTCAAAATTCCAAGTGAACAAAGCCCTATTGTATGGTAAAAGACACTGTGTTTGTTCCTGAGACTTTCTCAGATCTTCAATGTTCCCCTGATTACGGTCACCTTAGAGTGGGCATGTCTGCAGCTGACTCATATCACCTCCCATTACAAAACTTTCCGTCTTTCCTTTCTATTTCCTTTCCTCCTTTTCTTCATGATAAACATTGTTTCACACTTAGGAAATCATGTTCAAAATTTTTGATGCGTCATCTATGCTAATCTCAGATAGATGCGTGTGTGTATAACATTTAAATAACTGGGACCACATGGCTTGCTTTGGCAAGGTCTTCAGTCTGCTTTTCTGCCTTGTTTTCTCCAGTGAGTCACTTTGCCTAGCTGAACTTCAGTTTCTTCATCTGTAAAAATGGGAAAAATAACACCTAATGAATAAGATTGTTCAATAATAACAAGTTACCTTTTATTGAACACGTACTGTGAGCTCACGCCAGAGGTCACAATTTTAAACACCTTCCAAGTCAGATGAGCAATGAGAATGGAAGTCCTTGGAGTGGGAGTGGGGACAGGGGAGACAGTAGGTTTCGGTGGGGATTATGGAAACTGCAGAGATCGCTCCTCTTTACAACAAGAGAGCAGCTCTACTTAGCACAGTTCATGGTTTTCAAAGTGTGGTCCCTTGAGCGGCACCATTAGCATCCCTGGAAACATGTAAATACAGATTCTCACGTTTCGCCCCAGGGCTACTGAATAAAAGCTCTGGGGGTGGGATTCTCGAAATCTGTGTTTTAGCAAGCCCTCTAAGGGATTTGAAGCTGGCTGAGATTTGAGACCCACTTCTCTAGTTGAACTTTGCCATGGGAGTTTGCATGACTGTGTTACCAAATTGTCTACTTTTTGCAACAGATGCTAGAAATTTACTTTTATGTGAAAATCCCCCAATCTTAAACCTTGGCAGGTATTTCAAAATTTTTAAATGTACGATGTGGGCTAACATTACAATATTTTAGCCTGATTTCCAACCTCTGGTTTATGCTCTTCCCTTTAATCCTTAAAATAAGCTTACAAAACAGTTATCAGGGTACCACTTTTAAGGAAGAAGATGTAGATCTGAAAAGTGAGGTGTTGCTCCAGGTCACGTAGACAGGAAATAGCCAAACCCCTGATCCGGATCTGAATGTATTTAGTTTTAAAGGCTCTGTTCTTTTTATTTTTTATGCAGAAGCAAAAATAGATGAATGTACCTAGCACAGAGCTTAGCATCACACAAAGCTAACAGGCTTTTGCTTGCCTCTGGCCACTGACCTAATAAACTTTCTTCTCCATCCTTCAGCCCTACCCTATCCTTCTGACTCAGACTAATAATCCACATTCCTGTAAGATAGAGTCAGCCTGCAGGGGGGCCCAAGAGGGCTGGGGAGGGGTAAGGCCAAGCAGTTTCCTGGCCTGGGGAGCTGGCTAGGTGCCAGGAGAAGGCTGTCGGCAGCAGTGCCTGAGGCTGAAGGTCCAGTAGGCAGCTGGGTCCACAGACTAAGACCATTTGCTCATCCAATTGGCCTCTGCTGCCCTAGACTGAGTTCCAGGAGCCGCCCTGGGCTGTGCCCCTGCCTGGCTCCTGCGTCATGGCTGTTGACTGTTCTCTGTGCTCAGAGTAAACAGCCCTGGCCCCTCCCAACCAGGACAGGTCTCCAGTCCCCAGGCTGAACAGGGGAATTGGGGAGGCATTCTCACCTCTTTTCCCCGGGACCCATCTGTGGGGACAGTGGCTGGATGTACTTCTGTCACCAAGTCCGACTCACCTGTCATCTCAATGGTCACTGCCCCCGCCCCTTGTACCCTCCAGCAGCAAAGACCTCCTGGGGCTTAAGGACCTCAGATTTTGGATGAGGAAGGATGTTTGAAGGTTCTTCTTGCTGGGTAACTGTGTTTTGGCCTTTACCAGCTTTCATTTTAAAGCTTGGTGTATACTTATCAGTCTCCTTACTAACAGGAGACACCAGTTTTCAAGTCATCACAGCCACTGAGCTATGTATGACCTGTTATGCACCAGAGCTGGGGTTCCAGTGTCAGTCAGTTTGTATCTAGCCCTGAAGGAGGGCACAGCTGTTCCATTCAGAAACATGCCATTTGTGCTCTCAAGGGATTTTTATATTATCATCATCTTTGGAGATGACAATGTGGCAGCTCAGAACAGGGCAGTGATTCACTCGAGGTCCCTCAGCTGGCAGATGGTGGAGGTGGGTGGGAGTCAAACCCAGACCCCGTCACCCAAAGCCAGCGCAGAAGCCTCCTTGAATTACTTTCCCTACACCAGCTGTGTGCCCTAGATGTGTCACGAAGAATGTATATTTATGACGGAATGAAAAAAATAAGGGCTTGGAGGGATGGAGACTCGGGATCAAAGCTTGTCTCTACAGCTTCTCATGGGACCTTGGGTGGGAGGGTACCCCCTCTGCACATCCAGTCCATCGGTCAGGCACAGCTGATGACAGCAATATCTGTCTGTTCACAGCTTCCGGGAAGATCCATGACTCCGTGAGACATTGGACACAGAGCTGCACGCGGTGAGTCCTGAGAGAGTACCGGTGTGGAAAAGACAGGGAGGGAGAAACACACATGAAATGGCTCTAGATGTTAATAGGTGCTTCACTTTCTTTGGCCTCAGTTTCCTGTGTCCAGTCGGATGATTCATGAATAAGGTTTCCTGTAGCTCCTACTATGTGCTCTGTATCCCCACACGACAGCTCCACCATGAATCTCTAAAGAGCAATCTGCACTCTGATCTGCTGACCCCAAATCCAACCACTTCATCCTCAGCCTCCTCCCTGTGGGTCCTGCCCTTTCCTCCTCCTTTACAGACGGCGGGCATTCCCGGGAGACCCCTGAGTCTTGGAATAGGAACCCCTGAGTCTAACCCTTGGCGTCCTGCTGCCCTGCCCACGGGCCCCAGGAGGGAGGTGGGGAAGGAGGAGTGGACAAGGGTCCAGCTGCAGCTGGTCGAGCTGCACCGGCCTGGAAGCAGCTTAGGTTCCTGGTTCCCACTGGGGCCAGAGTGACACCTGATCCTGGGGGATTGTGAAATGACAGGAGGTGGCAACCGGCCCCAGGTGCCTGTTGAGTCCTCTACCCAAGCCTGCTGGGCCCCACCAATACCTCCCTCCTCCAGGCACACGGTTAAATCTCCCCATCCGGAGGTGCCTCCCTCCTGCACCATGGCTGCCTGCCGCTACCTCGCTCACCTCATGGCCACCCTCCTCCTTGGCCTGCTGCAGGGCCTCCCCCTCCTCTGGCCTCAGGTGAGGGGGGTGGGACCAGGAGCACCATGAGGGAGCCAGCAGAGGCTTAGCCTCTCTGGGGACAGAGAGGTGAGGATTCGTGGTGTGGAAACGGGGAGACCCATGAAGACTAAATGCGGGGATCCCTGGTGCCTAAATGTGGTGACCCTTGGATTGTCAGGTGTGAGGTCCAATGTGCTGGAGGTGGGGAGACCACTGAAAGCTGAAATGTGGGGAGAGACTCTGTGCTGAGGCTGGAGACACAGTGGTAGGAGGGGAACTCTGCCCAAGCTCCAAAGCTCAGCTGTGCGGTGTGGGTATCCGTGCGGGGGTCCCCTAGGGATTGAGGGCTCTGAAGCCAAGGGTTAGGTCACTCCAGCCCTCCCAAGTGTTGGGGACCCCTGCCAAGAGGTGGGGCCCTCTGAAGGCCGTAGGGGGCGCCAGGGCCAGAGACTGAGATTTCCAGCGAGAAATTGAGATTTCTCAATTCCTCCCGGGAGATTGAGATCTGGGGTCGTCAGACAGGAGGCGGGCATCCTCTGAGGGCGGGACTGAGTCCCTCACTGCCCGTCCGCCTCCCAGGCACAGGAGCAGAGAAATCAGGCGTGTGCCCCGAGCTAGAGGTGGACCTGAACTGCACGCAGGAGTGCCACATGCCCAGTGGTAACCCCGGGGGACCCACGCGGGGCGGGGGCTGGAGTGACTGCAGCTCCCGACCCAGGAGTCCCTGGCTAGGTCGAGGCGGATGGAACCAGGTCCGCCCGGGGCTCTCCCTCCCACAGCCCCAGACAAAGGCATCGCTGAAGCTCAGCAGGGGTAAAGAGAGGCATCCCCACTCCAGGCTGGATTCAATGCTCTAGAGAAGGACCCACTTCCAGGACACACTGCGGGGACATTGTTCTCAGAGGTCAGGGGACCTCCCCAGCCAGCTGGAGCTGCAGGGCCGTCCTAGGGAGAGAGCTGGATCCCAAAGCCTGGGGAGCGCATCCTTATCAGCATTCTTGCCCTGGGCTCTCCCCCAGCCCTGGGGGTAAGACTTGGGGTGCCTGGCCTGGCAAGAGTCCCTGATTCCTCTGTCCAGATGGAAATAGACTTTACAGATTTAAGAGAGCATCTTAAAGGTGTGGAGTGAACATCTGAGAGAGAAACGTTTTTGCCCAAAGTCACGCCGCCATCCCTGGCTGCACAGGCGTCCAAGCAAGGAGGTGCAGCTTTTGCCTGAGTGGTTGAAGAAATCAGGACCCCTCCCTGAGCACCCCTTCCACTTCTTCATCTTTAAAACACTCTCTTCCACTCTAAGCATTGAGGGAGAGAAAGTGTGTGAAGCTTAGGTGTCATGAAAAGTACCTGCTAGAGCTCAAGACTGCCCAGCAGGCCATGGGAGCTCCCGTCGGAGCAGGAAGGGGCCTTAGACAGCGTGGAACTCAAGCTTCTCATTTTTCAGAAGGAAAAACTGAGGACTAGAAGCTGGCATAAGACTGGGGGTCCCATGGTATTATGATCACTGTTCTCTATCCATATACAGCCCCTGTGATGCTCCCGCCTTGTGATTTCTCTGAAGATCCCCGAAGGGGCCGGGAAGGTTTGTAATCAGAGATCTCAGTCACTCGTGAGCAGGGAGGTGGGAGGTGGAAGGAGGACAGGCCCCTTGGGGGCTCCTGGGTCTGGGGGCCTCCAACCTGGCCCAGAGGGAGGAGGACCAGGAGAGGAGGACATTGGGAGAGAAAGACAGGCAGATGAGAGAGGAGCGGGGAGCAGAGAGGGGTGTCTGCTGTTCGCTGGTCTCAGGCGGACAGACTGAGGCAGGCAGCGGGGCAGGACCAGAGGGCCTCCTGAGCTGGAATCCCGGTGTGCCGTCTGCTGCTGTGGGTCCTGAGCAAGTCGCTCCACCTCTCTGAGCCTCTGCTTTCTCGCCGGCAAAATGGGATGAGAAGCCCCGATGGTGTAGGGTCGACGTGAGGCTAAACGAAATCATACATGTGAAATGTCTCAGGAGAGGGTAGACCGTCCACACACAGTGGCTTGTTTTGTGAGTCCCCCGCTCCCGACGCCCTTCTGTCCGGGGGCAGCTCGGTATTGAGAGCTCCTGCCCTTCTCAAGGGAAAGGGTGTCTTGGTGCCAGGAAGGCTGCCCCTCCCGTCCTCTGCAGCTCATCCCCAGCTGTGCGCCCCTTTGACGCTTGGCTGGGCTTGCTCCTGGGGCTTCTGGGCACTGAACCAGCTCCCTTCTCCTTGACCCTGGAAGTGGGGCACAGGGTGTGTGTGTGTGTGTGTGTGTGTGAATGGGAGATTGCTTGAATATGTGTGGATGAGTGAGTAGAGGGGGCCTTGGCGCTACACGGTTGACACTGGGAGTGAATGTATGGGAGTGAGGGAAGAGACTGTGGGTGTGTAAGCCGTCACATGTGCACTATAGTTTACAGCTTACAAAGCAGCAGAGTGCATGGTGCACAGAGGCTGAAGCCGGATTCCTGGGTTCAAATCCTGTCTCTACCTTGTGTGACTTTAGGCAAATTACTTACTCTCTTAATGCCTTGGTTTCCCTTGGTTTCCTCATCTGTTACATAAGGGAATTTTTTTTTTTTTTTTTTTTTTTTTTTTTGTGGTACGCGGGCCTCTCACTGTTGTGGGCTCTCCCGTTGCGGAGCACAGGCTCCGGACACGCAGGCTCAGCGGCCATGGCTCACGGGCCCAGCCGCTCCGCAGCATGTGGGATCCTCCCGGACCGGGGCACAAAACCGCGTCCCCTGCATCGGCAGGCGGACTCTCAACCACTGCGCCACCAAGGAAGCCCGCATAAGGGAATATTAACAATTCCTCTCGCTTTCCGTGCCGGTAGCGCTCTCGCAAAGATGGTGAACGTTCCTGAAACCCGCCGGACTTTCTGTAAGAAGTGTGGCAAGCACCAACCCCACACAGTGACACAGCATAAGAAGGGCAAGGGTTCTCTGTACGCCCAGGGAACGCGGCGGTATGACAGGAAGCAGAGTGGCTCTGGTGGGCAGACTAAGCCGATTTTCCGGAAAAAGGCTAAAACTACAAAGAAGATTGTGCTGAGGCTTGAATGTGTTGAGCCGACCTGCAGATCTAAGAGAATGCTGGCTATTAAGAGATGCAAGCATTTTGAGCTGGGAGGAGATAAGAAGAGAAAGGGCCAAGTGATCCAGTTCTGAGCTTCATATTTTGTTTTGTTATGAAGACAATAAACATTTGAGATTGTTTAAAAAAAAAAACAATTCCTCTCCTTTTCTTTTAGGATTACTGTGAGAATTAGATGAGTTAATGTACATCAAATGCTATATGCCTGGCACATAGAAGAGGCTAAGTAAGTATTAACTATTGTAATTATTACAACAAAGGACTTTGTGCAGGGAGAAGGAATATATGTCTGTTGCCTCCACTGCTTCCACAGCAACCCCACGACATGGGCAGCATGGATCTCGTGTGGCACCTGAAGACACGGGGCTCTGGGACATTTCTGGCTCCAGGTCACAAAGTTAGGAAAAGAGAGAGCTGGGACTCAAACTGGGGTCCAATAATCTCAAAACTGTTGGTGGAGAGAGCAGAGGGGAGAGACTTGCAGGCAATCTTCTTGCTCCCCTGAAATCCACTCAAGTAGGCAGCTCTTCTGTTTGTGAAACCAGGTGAAGGGTGGTGGGAGGTCATCCTCTGAAGCGTTCTTCTCCCTGCTTCCCCTCTGCCCACACCGCTTACTCCTTTTTCTACCCAGAAAAGCAGGCTTCTTGCTCCAAGCTGGACATCGCCTGCCCTCAGCTCAGCCTCTGCCTGAACCACTGCCAGGTAAACAGCACGTGTCTGGCCAGTTGAGATGCTGCCACGATGTTTGTGGGAAGGTGTCCTGTGTCACACCTGTCTTCTGAGGTTGCTGGGAGTGGGGGGAAGCACACTGATACCCAGATGTGATGACACCTGCAGGAGGTTGAAAAGGAGAACTTGGAATTCTGCTGTTTATGTATCTGCCCATTGATTTAATTTCATCCACTCAACGACTATTCACTGAGTCTCCAACACTTGCCATGCGCTGCTCTAGGTGTTAAGATGCTCTGTGAGTGAACAAATCAGACAGAAAGTTCTCTCTAGGAGGTTTATGCACTACTGGACAATAAACAAAATAAATAAGCAAGTACATTCTGTGGATGTTAGAGGGAGATCAGGGTCCTGGAGAAAAAAGAAAACAGAAAGGGCATAAGGAGTACTAGGGTGGAGGAAGGGGGCAGGGAATGGTGTTGCAGTTTCTACCTGGGAGCATGAGTAAGAGCACCACCAAGAAGGCAGCTTATGAACAGAGAGTTGTGCAAATGCCAGAGGGAGACATGAGGCCATCAGGGGAGAGTGTTATAGCCAGAGGGGGCAGCAGGTGCAAAGTGGGAGCATCTCTGGTAAGTTTCAGGAAAGGCCAGAAGGCTGGCTGTCTTTTCCTAGAATAATTGTGGATGTGTCCACTGAATTCTGCCATGGAGTGTTGCTATGAAATGGCCTAAATATTTTTCTCCCTTAGAGGTTACTTCTTTGTACCGGAATGCCTAAAACCTCTTTGCTTATCCTTGAGTTTCAGTAACTGAACAAGGATATTTTGGTATCACTCTGCATCATTTTTTCTTTTTTTTTTTTTTACCAGAACATGGAATGTTTTTTCAATCTACAGAGTTTTTTAAGGAAGTTTTCTTGTATTATGTCTTGAAATCAATTTTCTGTTCCAGTTGCTGAGTTTTCTATTTGAGAAATCAATTATGTTAGATTATCTTCACTTGTCATCCAGTAGTTGTTACAAGCATGTCTACAGGAGAAATTTAATTTCCAGCTTTGCCTTTTGCTATCTGTGTGATCTCAGACAAGTTATTTAACTTCTGTGGATATAGTTTCTATTTGGAGATAACAATGGAAACTACCTGTGTTTGGAATCCCCAAGACAACACTCAGGTTTAAATCATAAAAAGACTCCCAGGACACTAAGGTGTAATACTTAGGTTTACAGGAAATTGATACAGAGGCAAATCAACAAAGGGGAAAAATGCACGGGGTGAAGGTGGAAGAACACAGACACAAGCTTTCAAATGTCTCCTCCCTGTCCAGCCGCAAAGAATCTGCTTGCTTCCCTCAGCCCAATGCATCCGAGCAGTTGCCAACCAGGGAAGCTCGCTCCTGCCCGGGAGTCAGGTTTTTACTGTGGTCAGTCACATGGGCGTATACTGCCTGCAAGGCTGACCTCAGTTAGGGAAGCCCCAGACCCCAGAGGGAAAGCAGGCATTTCCCTTGTTTAAAACGATTAAAGAAGACAATTTAGGTGATCCTGACTTTATTTCACACTTCATGAAGTGGGAAGTCTCCATCCCCAAGGGTCCAGAGACCTGCAGAGCATCTACAAGGACCCAGAGTTAGGTTTTGGTTTGCTGCCATGGCACCCCAGGCCGGAGTGGCTCATCCTGAATCTAGATATTTATTTCAACACAGGCCTGAGGTCAGATCCAGACATTCCTACTGGGAGTTGGGTGTCATATTGATGAGCATAAGAGGAACCCTGAATCTTTGAGTATTTACCACCCAGGGGCACAGAGCTGAGCATTCTCTATTCATTAGTCTCAAATGTGTTCACAGCATCCCAAAGAAATGGAGTTGATTTTATAAACATTTTACAGATGAGGGCACCAAGGCCCAGGAACACTAAGTAATTTGCCAAACCCAGGTCCTCCTACTGTTGTTGGGGAGGAAACCTTTCCTTGCTTCCCTTCTAGGTTCCTTGGCTTGTTTGGTAAGACAAACTAGACATAAGACAGATGAGCAGGAGAAAAACAAATTTCATACGTACAGCATCCCCGAAGACCTGGGACCCAAAGATGGTCAGGCAATTGAGGCTTATATGCCATCCTGAGTGAAGGAGAAGGAAGTGAGGGTTGGGGCTCCGAGGGGAGGAAGATAAATTCCAGGAAGATGAGAAAAGCAGATATCGGATTAACAAATGTTTGCCATGCTGGGCAGGTAGATAAGTGTTACTGATACTAAGAGTTATCTGGGATTAGCTCTCTTCCTGATACAGGCCCTCTATCTAAATCCTTTAGGCAGTCAAGGGAATAGTAATTGTCTCTTCCTGAGTCTTTTGGGCCTTGAATGTCTTCAGCTCAAAATAACCAACACGCCATGTGGTATATTTTGAGGGGAGCCTGTAAATCCATTCCCCTTCATGGTGAAACATGCAGTTACAGTGCCACAGGGTCCGACATCCCAGGTAAGTTTTTCTCCAGCATAAGATGGATATCAAGGTTTTCCTCTCCCGAGGGTGTTTGCCACTGTTTGAGGGTCCTGGCAATTCACTCACATCCAGACCCGAGGGTCTCGGTAGTAACTGGGCGGGACCGAAATGGTCGTTCTGAGCCTACAAACTTGTGCACACAGCGTGGTGTGGTGCCAGCACTTCATCCTCAGGGGATGGGGAGAGACTCATGTTTGTTTTTACAAAAGAAGTCCAGTGACTTTTACTTCTCATAGGCTACCAGTGTGTGATCTTTCCAAAGAATTAAGGTAAAGGCAAAGAATTAGGAAGAGGCGCAGGTTAGTGGGAGAGAATGTGGGAGGCTTTCTGAGATTCAGCTCTTCCTGATCTTGGCTCGTCTGCTCTGCTTCCCAAGGTGCGTGGGAAAGGCAGCTTTTCTCTGTGCCTTCTACCCTTCTCCTCCACCCCGGTGAGTCTCCTCCAGGCTTGCTATCAAATTGTTGTCCTGTGGACCATTTCATAGGAGGGGAAACTGGGCCTGGGGACATACCTGTAACGGTGAGCCTGCTAGGAATGCAGCTTCTCAGGCGTCACCCAGACCTGGGGGATGAGAATGTGTATTTACTTCCACGGCCTCCCAGGCAGAGTCAAGTCTGAGAAGCACCGTTACTGGGCATTTGGCCCCAGCAGGCATGAGCAGGAAGGCTGGTTAGGTGGGGAGATTGGGCAATAAACAGGACTGAGCCCAGCTCCTCCCCTTCCTCACTCCCCTCCTCATTGCCTGTCCCACCCCTCAGCTGGGATATGAAAAGCGCTGTCAGCCCCCAGCTTTCCTCAGAAGCCCTCCTGCAAGGCCACGAACATGAGCCGGCTCTGCCTCTCCATCGCCCTTCTCGTCCTCCTGGGCACCCTGGTGACCTGCACCCCGGGGGATAAACACAAGAGCCATGCCAGAGGTAAGTCCCGGCTCACCTCTCCTCTGCAGGCTGGTGGTGGGGGGATGAGGGGAGTCCATGGACGGGGCTGGGGAGCAGGGCTGGGGTGGGTGCCGACAGCCCTCTCGGGAGTTCTCCTGGGAAGTTGGGCAGCTTAAAAACCAGGGACATTTCATGACTCTAAAAAAGAAATCATTATGCTTTCAGCTTTAAAACAAACTATCCTGCCTAACTCTACAAGACCGGGGACCCCATCTCTGAAACTCTCTATTCCTGGTCTCTGCTGTGGCCCTGAACCTCACTGTAGTGTAATAAAAAGGTCAATATTTGATCTTTCTCCCGGTTCCAAGCCCAGGCCTCCTGAAACCCATGGAATTTACTGTCTTTTGTATGGTAATGAAAGTGACCTCAGATAGCTTCAAGATGGGGCTGGACTCCAGAAAATCCCATTTGGTGATTAGAGAGTTAGAACCGTCAATCCCCAGCAACTCTGGGGAAAGGGGAGGTTACTGAGGGAGAGTTCAGCCACCAGTGGCCAATGATTCAATCAAATTGCTTACCTACTGAAACCTCAGTTAAAAATACCCCTAAACTTTGGGAATCGGAGAGCTTCCAGGGTGGTGAACATTCGAGGTGATGTGCGGGGGGACTGTCCTGAGAGGGCATGGAGGCTCTGCACCCCTCAACCCCCCTTCACCCTATGTATCTCCTCCATTCAACTGTCCCTGAGTTTTATCCTTTCTATCAATAATAACCCAGAACTGTCAGTAAAGGACTTTCCTCAGTTCTGTAAGTCGTTCTAGTACATTATTGAAAGTTGAAAGTGGGCTCCCAGAGCCCCCAGATTTATAGCCAGTTGGTCAGAAGTATGTGTGACCCAAGGGCATGTAGCTGTCATTTGAAGTGGTGGCTATCTGATGGCATTGACCTTTCAACCGCTGGGGTCGGTGTTAACTCCACGGATTTAGTGTGAAGTGAGTTGACTTGGGGGCCGCCCAGTTGGCGGTGGAGAATTGGTGGGTGTTGGTAGAGACACCACATATTTGGTGTCAGGGAAGAAATCCAGAGTCATACATCCCTGGGCTTTGGTGGCTGGGAGGAGGCTCAGGTACAGGGGAGTAAAAGTGGGGAGCAGTGCTCCCAGAAATTCTTACCAGTTATCTATATTTTAAGAGTTCCCTGCAGATGTCAGGTGCTTCATCAAATGGGTTGTAACAGGATCATATACTGACCTGGCCTTACTACTCACCTGCTCTGAGACCTGAGGTCAGTCACTTTTCTGCAATTTCCCCACCTGTACAAGAAGTAACTACCAAACAAGTTCTTACAAGGGATTATCCATCATGAATATAGAGGTTTTTTTCACATTTCACGCCCAATAATGTCCTTTTTCCACCAAGATGTCTTAGTCTGAAAAGATTTGTCTACCTACCTCCTTCCTTCAAGAAAAGATAATTAGGGGTCAATCATGACATTATTTCTCCATTATTATTGCAAGAAATGCAACACTTCTGTGACTTTGCTCTTGGGGTCAAGGCTGTGATTCTCCCAGGCTGTTAGAATATTAGTAAAACCTCAAGGCCCTTTCCCTTCCCCCCATGTCTGACTATTATTTTATTATCCTCTCAGGATACAGAATATTAGAGCTAGATTCATAATTATCCAGGCGTGTTGTTACCGAATGCACATTTGTGTGCCTGACACACAGTGAGGCCAAACAAACCGAAACGTGTGAGTTTGAAGCAGAGAAAGGTTTATTGCAGGGCCATGCAAGGAAACTAGGCTGGCTCATGCCTTAAAAACCCCAAACTCCCCCATGCTTTTCAGGGGGGCGGGGGGAGAAGTTTTTATAGGCAAAATTTGGGGTGAGAGCTGCAGGGTGTGTGACTTTCTTCTGATTGGTTGGTGGTGAGGTAACAGGGCGGTGCTCCAGGAATCCTGTGCTCAGCCAGAAGTTACCATCCTCCCCCTGGGTGGGGGCCTTAGTTCCTGCAGAAGAACTAAAGATATTGATAAGTATATTCCTTCTGGAAGAACCTGGACACTATTGTTTCTTGACTGCTTCTCCTTTGTTTCTGCATTCCCTAATCCCTCCCTGATTAGCAACTGTTTGAATCTGCCATTTGGTATTCTGGAAGGTCTAGGAGGCTGAAGCCTTTTTCCTGCAAATAAGACATGGAGGTGGAGGGCAACACAGAAAGGCTTTTGTGCCCAGAACCCCACAGGGTCCTGCTCAGTTTCAGTGCCCCCTCATCAAACACACATTTAACTAACAAAAATTTAATTATTTTCATTCTACTCAGTGTCTGTGCACTTGGCATGAGCATGAACTGGGAGATGCATTCATTTGACAAATATTTATCAAGCCCCTACAAGCCACTGTTCTTGGTATGGGGACGCAGCTGTGAATAAAACATAGCACAAGAACCAGTGCCTTCTAGAAGGAAGACAGACAATTGAGTAGGTGGAAATAGTATACCAGGTCATGGCAAGTGTCTTGAAGGTAGAGAGTGATGGGGATACACGAGGCTTGTGCTCTTTCTGTAGAGGGTCAGTGAAACCCTCTGTGATAAGGAAGCTTTGAGTAGAGGCTGCAAAAAAAACCTGCCTGGTGTGTTTGAGCCACAGTCAGGACCAGGGTGGCTGGATCTGAGTGGGTGGAGGGGAGGGGAGCGGAAGGGCATGAGGCAGAGAGGCCCCGGGGGCAGATCCTGACCAGCCTTGTAGGACTTTATAAGAATCAGAATTTGACTGTGAGAGAGATGGGGCATCACTGAGCGACCGTCATGGGAGCAATGGGATAGGATCCCAGAGGCTGCAGTGCAGAGAGTGGCCTCTAGGGGGCCAAGGGCAGAGACAGAGGCCCATGGGCAGGCTGCTGCAGGGGTCCAGGTGAGCCATGATGGAGTGTGTACCTATGTTGTTCCCCGGGTCCATCCCAGTTCTCTTGAATAACATGGATGAGTTGCTCTGTAGAGGATAATTCTGTTCCTTAATTGAACAATTAATTATCTTTCTTTTGCTGTTTCCTGATACATAAATGCAGTAGTGTGTGTTCACTATCTAAAACTTAGACAATAAAGAAAAACAGAAAAAAGTAAATCAAGATTTCCAAATCCTGCAACCCAAAGATTACGGATACATTCTTCTACTCTGAGGTCCTCATGTACAGGAGCTAATTGACTTGCTCAGCCAGAGATGAGGAGGGAACAGTGCAGCCCCGTGTCCTCTGGAAGCACAGCCTTCCCTTTCCTCACCTCCTCAGCCTCCAGAGACGAAGTGCCCCACATCCGTGGCAGGGCTGGGACTAGGGTGAGGTGAGAAGCACTCACCTCCAGCCCAGAGTTTAAAGGGAGGCTAAAAAAACCTATAATGCAGATAAATCATAATTGATTGCAATAGTGTAAAAAAGCAAAAATTAATGCAAAAATCCACCATGCACTCAATGTGAATGTTTTAAATAAAGACAGGATGTGACCCTGCACTTGCTTGACCTGCCTGTTTGCTTCACTCTAATCCTGGCCCTGCTCGGCTGAGACCAAGAGCTTTATATTGAGACCTGAATATGCCTCATTCCTGATTGCAAGTTCAAGTGAAACTACTATCTTCTATGAGATGTAATTTTCTGCTTCAGAGAGGAAATTCTTCTGTTAAATAGAGAACTGCCATTCCTTATGCTTAAGAAAGCAACTTTCTAATCGATGCCAAGGTTTTCTCATAAATGAGAGCGTTCCCTCTGCTCTCTGGACATTTATGTGATTAGCCTGTGTTTCACAGGATTTTCTTTTCGGTTAATTGAAGGGATCGAGAAGTCTATGGCTGAATAGACACATTGAATAATTCAGAGAATTTGAGTTCCTATCTTAAATGTTCGTCAAGATAGTTTACATTTTGACAACGTATGTCTAAAATATATAATTATTTTTCCAACTTCTGACCAATACACATTTAAAAACATTACGTAGAATAAATGTGTTCTTGATACACTACAGTTCTAAAAGGAAGCCATTGGGCTTCCCTGGTGGCACAGTGGTTGAGAGCCCGCCTGCCGATGCAAGGGACACGGGTTCGTGCCCCGGTCCGGGAGGATCCCACATGCCGCGGAGCGGCTGGGCCCGTGAGCCATGGCCGCTGAGCCTGCGCGTCCGGAGCCTGTGCTCCGCAACGGGAGAGGCCACAACAGTGAGAGGCCCACGTACCGCAAAAAAAATAATAATAATACGTAAATAAATAAAAGGAAGCCATTTACTTAATCTGAGGCTCCAGAAAAGAAGCATCATGTGTCCCAATGTTGGAAAACCTGACTGTGGATGTCCAGGGTGGTCCCTTGGGACTCGTCTGTTGTGCATTGGTGTGGGTGGGTGGAAGGGCTTTAATGGGCAATTGTGTCCACAGGTGATTTTTAGCTTGGACACTACCCTGGAACATTAAATTAAAATTGAATGAGTGCATCTAACAATTACTCTAATAACTAATATTTATTGAGTGGTGATCGATTGTCAGTTACTGTAATCCTCTCAACAAGTCCCTAAGGCTGGGATCATTATGCTCATTTCTATGATTAGGATGCTGTGGCTCAGAGTGGTTACTTGTCTTCCCTAAGGTCACACAGCCAAAGAGTGGGTCCTCTAAGACCTTAAAGAATATAGTCCAGGGATTTGCACTAGATGTTCCTTGAGACTTGGGGGTACTGGGGTAGGAAGGGGTGAGAGAACGGCTGGGGGTAGGTAGTGAGAGGGCTGAGGATGGGGCTCCAACCCAACACCCAGGTTTCTTTTAATAAGTTTTCCTTTGAAAGAAGGGACCTGTTGCTAAAAAAGGGATTGACACTCATATCTTCACGGCAGGAGTTTTAAGCTTTACAAAACTAATATGTCACTGGATGGAGTGCTTCTTTTACTCCACAATATGCTGCAACCATTTTCTGATGTCAATACGTATTCCTCTAAAAATGTAAATTTACTCATTGTAAAAATTGTGGTGTATTTTATTTTAAATATTTCTTCTTTCGTAATTGCAAGAGGAATATATGCTCATAAGAACTTGAGAGGATATAAAGATGTGTAAGGAAAGTTTTAAGACTCCTCTTCTCGCTATGTGTTTGTTTTTCCAAACCACCAGGCAATTCTCGAATCCTCAGGGAACACTGACCGGCTTTGCTACCGTCATACCAGTCCTAAGCCTAGGAACCTGGAAATAGTGTCAGATTCCACAGGTTAAGGACTGTGTCCCACAGGTCTCCTTTCATCTTCAGATGCCACTTACAAGTCCAGCTTGTCACCCATGCTTCTGACCAACAACTACATATCAGAGGTTCCCACGACCACCGTGGAGTTAAATTAATTTGCTAGAGCGACACAGACTCAGGGAAACGTTTTACTTACAAGATTAGCAGTTTATCATAAAAGGATACAGCTCAGGACAACCGTATGGAAAGGCTGCATAAGGCAAGGTACGGGGAAAGGGCACGGATCTTCCATGCTCTCTCTCATCAGTACACACTGCCCAAATCTGCTCCTGTTTGCCAACCAGGAAACTCTCCAAATTCAATGCTTTTGCGTTTTATGGGAGGCTTCATTACATAGTCAGGATTGGTTTAATCATTAACCTGTTGGTGACTGATAAACTTCCACCCCCGCTCTTCTCCCTGGAGGTAGGAATGTTCAACCATCTGATCAGGCACTCGTTTCCCCTGGCAACCAGTCCCCATCCTTGGGTTACCTAGGGGCTTTCCAAAAGTCACCCTCGTCACTTAACTGAAGACACATGTATTGCTCTCCTCACTTAGGAAATTCCAAGTGTTTTAGAAGCTCTGTGCCAGGATGGAACAAAGACCAAGTATATATTTCTTATTATAAATCACCATATCACACCCCTCAAAATTCTAGTATTGCCACCCCCATGAGATAGCCAAAGTAAATACTTTCTCCATCACAGCATGATTCTTTCACACTTTTTTAATAGTGGAAAATTTCAACCATACTCAAAAGTACAGAAGATTATATAATAAACCCTAAGTACACATTGTTCACTTTCAGCAATTATCAACATAGGGAGATTATTGTTTATGTGTGGCCTTTTTTTCCCCCAGAGTTTTTTTAAAGCTAATCTAAGGCATCACGCCAGTCATTCCATAAATACTTCATGAAGGGTGTATGGTTTTTTACGTCATCACCATGTCATCCTCACACCTAAGGACAGTAACAATAATGCCTCAGAATGCAGACCATTAAATGGAGGTTTCACATTTCAAGCTCTGCTAATGCCCCACCCCCAGCCCCATCATTCTATGTCAAGACACTGGTGGTTTCCGTTGCGGACCCCGTAGACCGAGCTGTGATCACCATTCTCATAACTGACCCAGATCCCGTCCCGGTCCCTGCAGCCCTGCGCCCTGACTTCTGCCTGGAGCCTCCCTACACGGGTCCCTGCAGGGCCCTGTTCCGCAGATACTTCTACAACGCCAAGTCTGGGCTCTGCGAGACCTTTGCTTACGGTGGGTGCAGAAGGAAACGGAACAACTTCCTGGATAAGGAGGACTGCATCAGCACCTGTGGTGGCCACAACGGGGCCTGGGGTAAGAAAGGGAGCGGGGCAGGATGGGAGGGGAAGGTCTGGGGAAAGAGGTGGAGCTCAGGAGGCCATACAGCATTCACACCTGCACGGTGTCTTTTCCCCCTCACTGCTGCCCAAGAGAAGTGGCTGCAGTGTCCTGTGAAACCACAGACTGAGCACATCCTCCATGCACCAGCTTGGCAGAAGGTCACAACTGGAATCGCCCTCTAGATAATCTAAGCCGCTCATCTCCTCTCCTTTTTCAGACGGGAACACTGAGGCAGCCACCCTGCACAGTGGGTCTGCAGTGCTCCTGAGTGCCCCACCTAGGCTTGGCAAACTGGTTTTTCTCTTGTTGGTTATCCTAGTGTCAGGAGTACTGTGCTTGCTCATTTCTGCGAAGGTCAAGGCTCTGTCAGCGTGTAGACTATCAAGGACAGGGGCTTCAGTGATGACAATCAACATTTCCTTTCTTCTTGCAGAGAGCCGGGCAGCTGGGCGCCTCTGAGACGGTGAAGTCCTAGGAGGCCCCACACAGGGCTGGGCTCTGGCTTCTGAAAGAGTTGAGCCTCTTCCTCTGCTTCCTTCTCGGACCTACCCTCCTCAGCAGAACCCCGCCTCTTTCCTCACCTTCATGCCCCTCTCCACCATCACGGCACTCCTTGGAGGGGGCGATGGAAGTTCTGGCATCCAGTCCTGAGTGTCAGTGGTGGCAGAGGATTTTTCAATAAAGAAACTCCTTTTCCCCACACTGATGTTGAATATTTATCTGTCTGTGGCTTAAATCTTATATTTAATAAATTCCTTTCCTAATTAAACTAACTGGAGTGGATTCTGTGGTTTGCCCCTAAGAACCTTCACCACTAGGGTCCACGGAGATGCTGGTCCTTCTCGCTAGTCTGCAGAGCAGTGGACACCTCCCCTTTTCCTGTCCTCAGACGGGGCCCTGCCAGGTATAGGAAGCACACCCATTACAGCACCGTCTACCTCTGAATGGCCACCCCAAGCTACACAAAAACCCCGGTGAGAGACACCTCAACATGAGAGCTTTCGTTCTTCAGTTCTTGGACCAGGTCACATTTGGGGGCGGGTTGCTCTCCTGGACTCTCCGAAGGAGAAAGGAAGAAGCATGAGACTCAACTGTCCACTTTTCTGAGGAACCTCCTTCCCTGAGGTCACGTGGTAGGGTGGGCATTGCCACTTCAGTTAAAGAAAAGCATCTACCCATTTAGTGAGTGCTTGCCATGTGCCAGGCTCTGTGCTTAGCATATTTCTGGCATTCTTTCATCTAATCTTCTGAGACTCCTTTGAAGATGAAATGGAGGTATGGAGATGTGCGTTGGTTTCCTGGAGTTACTGTAACAAAGCACCATGAACTGAGTGGTTTATTTATTTATTTTTATTCTCTCCCACTTCTGGAGGGTAGAAGTCTGAGATCAGGGTGTCAGCAGGGACATGCTCCCTCTGAAGGCCCTGGAGAATGATCTATTCCAGGCCATTCTCCCAGCTCCTGGAAGGCCTGGCTTGTGGCAGCATAAGTCCAGGCTTCACATGGCATTCTCCCTGTCTGTGACCTACTTTGCCCTTTTTATCAGGACACCAGTCCTATTGGATGGGGGCCCACCCTAATGAACTCTTAGTCACCACACTAAAGATCCTATTTCCAAAGAAACTCACATCCTGAGTTCCTGGGGTTAGGACTGCAACATCTCTTTTTTGGTGGGGGACGCAGTTGAACCCATCACAGTGAATAAATGGCAGGACCCTAACCATGACAGCCTAGCAGACTGCCCCAAAGCTTTTGTCCTTTGCAGGGAGGAAGATAGTTAAGAGCCCAACTCCCCAGCCAGTCTGTAAAGATCCAGAGCGTGGATCTGCCTTAATTTGCAGTTCCGAAGAAGCAGAGGGAAAGTAGTTTGCTGGGTAAGATGGGGGCGGGTAAGAAAGGGCAGGAAAGGCGGCCAACGAACACTGAGTGAGCAAGCCCACTGGCACTGTTAGGGATGAGTTCCCATGGGGGGATGGGCCAGATGGGGTCAACACCTTCCGCGTGGTTGCCTCCCCCAGGAGGTAAAATAGCATTGACATACCAACTCCCTGTGATTCATTGGTTGGGGACTTCTGGCTTCCTCTTGTGTAGCTCCAAGAAATCCCTCAGGCAAAGAGCTGCAGATACTGGCAGCTGGATGTCAGCCAGCAACACTGAGGGTGGCAGTGGTCAGTGGTCAGGTGGGCACACGTCTGCCACACTATGTGGCTTTGAACAAGTTAGTTAACCTCTCTGCACCTGTCTTCTTCCTACATGGGGTTGTTGTGAGGATAAATGAATTGGGACATGCTGAGCCCTTAGACCAGGGAGCCTGGCATGTAATTAGTGCAATTTAAACACTTGCTAGAATAATTACTGACTAAATTATGCTGTCCTCCACTGGAGGAGTGACTCCAACCTCACCTAGAAGAATTAATGCTGGAAGGCATGTGGGACAGAAACTGATCCAAAATCCTTATTTCATAGGTGAGGAATTTAGGGCCTAAGAAAGGGAAGTATCTTGCCCAGTGTCACCCAGCTAGCAACTATGAGACATTATAAGAGACTAAACCCAGGCAACATCACTCATTCCTTTGTCCACTCATCACTCTAACATGTACTGATATTTAGTGTGTGTTTTGTGATAGGAACCAGGGAAACAGTAATGACCAAATCTCTGTGAGTAGCTTCCAAATCTATGTGATTACTCACACCCACATCAGTAAATATTCTGAGTAAATATTCCCATCTCTATATTATAATTATATGCACCCTGTTGCACTAGTATGTACACTTGAAGTATTCAACAATACAGATTTTTTTTTTTTTTTTTTGGCCACACCACACGGCATGCGGAATCTTAGTTCCCCAACCCGGGATTGAACCCATGCCCCCAGAAGTGGAAGTGCTGAGTCCTAACCGCTGGCCCATCAGGGAAGTCCCAATAATATAAATTTTAATAAAGGGTAGGCTAGAGAGAAATAAGCAGAAATTTGTAGATGTTTTCTCCTGTCCCCCAGTGTACCCCACTTAGAGCATCTCTGGACCAGGACAGTCTTGACGTGCAAAGAGCTCCCTGCCCAGCCTAGAAGGCAGACATAGAGTTTCAGAAACATACGTGCTTTGAAAGCCAAGGTGGAGGCCCTGGCTGTCACCTGAGAGGTCAAGATCAGCCTCCCAGAAGAGGCAAGGTTTGAGCTGAGTCTGGAAGGGTGAATTGGATTCTACCAGAAGAGGAGAAACATGAACTTGGGGGGTAAGACAAAGAGGCAGAGATGAGAACAAAGATTCTACTTTCATCCATTTCCCAGACTGGAGTCTGTACTGGTTTCCAAGTTGCTGTTGAGCATCATGAGGAGACCCCAAAGTGTTCGTCAAAGTCCACTCAACACTGAACATAGACGGACCTGGGAGTCCCCTCGCTAGAGGGCAGAGGAAGAGGAGATACCCAGGAGGCATGAGGGAAGCACCTCATTTGCATGGGAGACCTTGTCCTAAAGCTGAGTTTCCTGCTCCCTTCTGCAAGTCCCAGCTCCTGAGGGGAGTGAGGCAGGCGCCTTTATCGTCCCTAAGAAACAGACCCATCAGAGGTGAGGGACGTAGGTGAGTGGATGTTGGAACGAAGGAGTGATTGGTGGTGGAAGGAAAACTGGGGAAGGCTTCTGAATAATTAAATGCTAGAACATTTAGCTGGTAAATACTCAACCAGCCTCAGCTTTTATACCTCCTCCTACAGAGAGCTCACTTCCTTGGGCAGCACATGCCAGCTGGCAACATTCATCAGTAGAAACTCTTTTGTCCCATTGAACAAATGAGTCCCCCTCCCATCTGGCCCTGACATCCACATTGGTCCTGACTCTGCTGCCAGGAAACCTACTGACCTATTCTGCTGTCTTTGTCCCGAGACGGTCCTACAGATACTGGGAGATGGCTGTCAGGGAAGTGGCCCCCCCCACCCCCTCTCCCACACAGTGACTTTTAGCTTCTTTCGCAACATTTGCTAAGTTCCCTCTAGCAGCTTTCAGATTCTCAGGCCTCAAAGTTGTGGAAATCCTTTTGGTTCAGCTCCCTACAATTGATGCAGAGGCTGATAGGATGGTAGCCACCCTCGGGAGGTGCCTCTTCACTGGGTTGGAGGAGAGAAGTTGGTGTAAGAATAAGAGGATGGTCAGTAGGGTTAAGTCACCCTCCTCTCTTGTTTCCCCCAGTAAGTCAAGAGCAGTGATAATCAGATAATATGAAGATATGAACAAGTGAATGAGGGTGGCTGAGAGGAGGGCGTAGGATGTAGGTGGGGCAGGAATCCAAGGCTTATGGAGGTATTTCCCAGGATGCACCACACTTCAATTTCATTATTAGACCTTCTCAGCTGCAAGGCATTGTGGGAATGACTTGTTCAGAATCCACTGGGTCCCCAGTCAAAAGGAGGTCCCAGCTGTCCCAGGTAGAGCCACTTTGACAATGTTTTCATGCCCCTACCTCTAGGAAAATGTGGGATGGATGGGCCTTTGAAGAGCAGAGCCTAACTGCCTCACTACAGATGAGGAAATTGAGGCATAGAGACCCTAAACAGCAGAGGTAGTTAAATAAGAAGGCAGGACTGATTCTGTTACTTACTACCTGATGGTCTTGGGACAATTTCTCAACATCTCTGAGTTTTACTTTCTTTAAATATAAAATAAGGATAATGCTTATACTTGTTAATGTTTCCAACCACAGACCACTGGAAACACTGACGTTCCTAGCTGAACAAGTTGGGTTTATTACTCACTGCTGCAAGGGAGAATTCCCCCACCTTGGGGAACCATATGGCTCTCATTAAGAGGATGTTAGAAAGGACTTACGGGATGTGGGCTTGTGTTAGGTGATTTTAGGGAGGGTTTCAGGAGGATGGCTTTGCTCTGAATGGATGCTGTCAGGAAGGGGGGCAGTTCTATGAATTGGTATCTTAATCTAAGAAGGGAGAACTAGATAGAGGTTAGAGCTGTATTGGGTAAAGAAGCAGCAGTCACTTGTATTAGGCAGGATAGGGGATGCTGGGTCATTTGGTGACTTGTATAATTTAGTTTATTTTTTCTGTATTCAAACATGATTACAGAGTATCCTATATTAAGATACTTATATTAGGCAGGATAGGGGATGCTTGGTCATTTGGTGACTCGTATAATTTAGTTTATTTTTTCTGTATTCAAACATGATTACAGAGTATCCTATCTTTGTCTTGATCCATCACTGACACAGAATGGCCTTGCCTGATGTTGATATTCTGTGAAATACTTAGGTTCAGCAAGGGAACATAAGGCCAACTGTGAGTGCCAAGTCGGCTTCTAGATTTCAGGAAGCTTTTCTCTTTCTCAAAACTTCTCATAGAATTATGGTGAGAATTAAGGATATAATATTAGTAGAATGTTTGTGTAAGTGCCTGGCAGAGTAACCCTTCGATGAATGGCAGCTCTGATAAGGGTAATAGAAATACTATTTAAAAATAAGTTGTTTAATTATAATTAATAAATATTAATTAACTGCAGTGTAATAGAAAAGTACTTGGTTCTAAATAGAAGTGATTGGCTTCAGTAGCTCTGAATGTTGCTGTGTGACCTTGGGCAAGTCCCTTCACCTCTCTGAACCACAGTTTCTTTCTTTGCAAAATAGGGTGATGGTATGTGCCTTAAGAAACTCACTCCTTTGGGTATCTTCAAGAGCTACGTTGATTATGATGCTGAAGTGCTTTGAATACCACAGACCAAAGTGAATTGTATAGAAATACATAGAGTTTTCGTTTTCTTGGCTCCTGACTGCTTTTTAAATGTGCCGTCAGCTGCATTAAAGAAAGGAACAAAAACCATGTTTTTTTGGTAGTGTCATCCTCTAGAAGTCCGCCCTCAGGAATCTCCCCCATTGTCCAAGGAACGTCAAAGACCTCTTCCAAATTCATCCCATTCTTCCTCCCATTGAATCTAAATCCCTCTTGCTTCAGTGACAGGCCTCACCCAGATCCAGGCTCATGCCCACCCCACCAGCCCTTTAAATGACCCTCTGGTCCCTCAGAAATGTAGGGGGACTTGGGGGCTTCTGCTGGCTCTCCTTGGGATTAAAGCCCCAAGGAACCAGACATTAGGAACCACTCTTTTTTTTTTTTTTTCTTTTGTGGTACGCGGGCCTCTCACTGCTGTGGCCTCTCCCGTTGCGGAGCACAGGCTCCGGACGCGCAGGCTCAGCGGCCATGGCTCACGGGCCCAGCCGCTCCACGGCACGTGGGATCTTCGCGGACCGGAGCACGAACCCGCGTCCCCCGCATCGGCAGGCGGACTCTCAACCACTGCGCCACCAGGGAAGCCCAGGAACCACTCTTTAAGGAAGGCACCGTCTACCCCCAGTGGCCTCTTCCTGAATCCCAACAAACCCTCCCCGCTCTTTTGGTACCTGGTTTTTAAAAATTTATTTATTTATTGGTTAATTTAAGCCATGCAGGACGGCATGTGGGATCTTAGTTCCCCGACCAGGGATCGAATCCACATCCCCTGCCCTGGAAGCATGGGATGTTAACCACTGGACCGCCAGCGAAGTCCCGGTACCTGGTTTTTAAAAGACTCTGTGTGTGTATGCGTGTGTGTGTGTGTGTGTGTGTGTGTGTGTGTGTGTACACAAAGTGGGTTAATAAATCATCAGTTAATATGAATAATTACTAGAAAATATTTACTGAGCTACTAGAGTACACAGGACAGACACAGTATCTGCTCTCTTATCGTCTATTTTCTAGCAGGAAATTATGTGAGATATTGAACAAGTGATTACTAAGGAATGTGATGCACAGGGTGTGAAGGGAGGGTTAGCAGGGGACTGGACAAGTGTGCTGGTGGTGGGAGTTGGATGGAGGGATGCCCTGAGGAAGTGAACTTTCAGCTGAGGCCTGAGGTATGAGCAAGAGGTCCTGAGAGGAAGGTGGGGAAAGTGTTCTCAGCACATGGAAAAGCAAGAGATGAATGAGGAGGAGGAGAAGGTGTGTGAGAATGTGTGGGAGGATGGGACGAGATGGCACTGGGTGTAGACTTGAAGGACCAGACCTGAGGGGCCCTGTGAGACGGGCTAAGAGTTTGGGGCTTTACCCGAGGCCACAGGAAGGACCAGGACATCTGCGGAGACCCTGGTGGAGGATGGAGGGGAGGGGCGGGGCCAAGGCAGTGGGGTCGTGATGAAACCCTGTGACCCAGATTGGGACTTGAACCCATAGTCTTTTCATTGAAATCACACACCTGGTCTCAGGACTTAATGAAGCTCAGTTTCTTTAAGTCTCATCACAGAAAGAATTCAGTGAGAGACAAAGTGATAGGTAAGAAGTGGATTTATTTAGAGAGACACACCTTCCATAGACAGAATTCGGTCTATCTCAAAATGCGAGAACGGCCTTGGGAGAAGCACACTCTACAGACAGAGTGTGGGTCATCTCAGGCGGCAAAAGGCCCCGAAATACGCGCTGGTTAGTTTTTATGGGCTGGATAATTTCAAAGTGGGAGGATTATTCCAACTATTTGGGGGAAGGGGCAGAGATTTCCAGGAATTGGGCCACCGCCCACTTTTTGACCTTTGATGGTCGGCCTTGGAACTGTCATGGAGCTGGTGGGTGTGTCATTTGGCATATGCTAATGTATTACAATGAGTGTATAATGAGGCTCAAGGTCTACTCGGAGTCGAATCTTCTGCCATCTTGGACCTAGTTGTGTCTAACCAGTTTTTGTCATGTCCTATGACTATGTCATTCTTTTAAATGTTGTACACTGCCCCCTTTCCTCCTGTTTCAGTGACAAGTGTCTAGAGGGCACACGGGAGGGGCCTGGACTCAGCAGAGAGCAGAGGCTGCAGAGGAGACAGCGAGAAGGAACAACGAACAGGCTTTGCTACGAGATTGCTCCTGGGGGCGAGGAAAGGGAAGAAGCACGGACAGCAGGCAGCTTCCTGGGAGAAGGGAGGCGAAGCAAGTCCTTGTGGGAAGGACGAAGAGTTCAGTTTGGTCATCACTGAGTTCACGGTGCCTGTAGAACATTTATGGGAAGATGTCAAGTAGACATTGACTGATCCAGGCACAGGTTAAGGAAACGCTGATTAGGGATAGAATATGTGGTGATCGAAAGCTCAGACCAGACTCCATGGCTTCCAACTCTAGCTCTGCCAACTTCCTAGCCATGTGGCCAAGTCACCTCACTTCTGTCATCGTCTGAGTTCTCTGCACAACGGGAGTCATAATAACGGCACCTACCTCTTTGGTCAGTAGTAAGGACCAAGGGGGTGACTCCATGTAAAGACTTTAGAATAGTGCCTGCACCCAGGAAGGACTGAATAACCATGTCCCACTTGAGTGCCCGCCGTGTGTGCCAGGCACTTGTCCTAGGCTTTCGGTCATGGTGGTGAAAACACAGCTTCCCGCTCTGTGGGAAATGACATTGTAGATGGTGGATACACACTCAATGATGATGAACAAGACATACTTCACATAGAAATCACTGCTAGGCAGAAAATCATGCAGAGTCCAGGGCGAAACAAAGCAGGGCTACTTCAGGCAGGTGGTTGTGAATGGAAGGAGGGAAGGAGCCATGTGAGTGGCCAGGGGATGCGGAAAGAAGAGTGAGTGCAAAGGCACCAGGGTAGGAACAAGCTCGATGAGGTGGGGAACTGAAAGGCCTGTGCAGTAGGAGAAAGTATGAGGGGAGTAGGCAGGGATTTGCTCACAGGCCATTGTAGGGCATCTAGATTGTGATTCCAGGTGCAGTGGGAATCCTCTAGAGGACTTGGAGCAGGGGAATATCATGATCTGATTTAATTTTTAAAAGGCCACTGTCCAGCAGGAGAGAATGTAACACACTAAGAATGGAGAGAGGTCCATGTTGGAGATGGAGATCTGAGATTATTCACCTAATGGAAAATGGTATAAGAGGAGTGGATGATGTAACCAGGGAGTGTGCAGAATGACAATACTAGGGGGAATACAGCTCTGCTCTTGCCTCCCCAAGTGACCCTGGAGGTGGGTCGACCCTGGAGGTGGCTCCATTTACAAGGGAGGCTGGTGCCTGGTACTGTGTAATAATGCAGATGAATAACAACCACTGTAAGAATCTGGCTTACATGGATGCTCCTTCCTTACACAATTCTACGAAGCATTCCACACTAATTCTTGGAGTACATACTGGCTGTGTGTGCACTCTGCCCCTGCCTGTCCCGTGTTGTGCTGCCTGGACTCAAGATGCCAATTCAGCCTCCATTTTCTCCTCTGTAAAGTGGGCATATGATGAAATCTACCTGCCCACCTCTCCTGACTATATGGAGGGTGAGATGAGATAAACCCTGGGAAGGGATGTTGAAGGGAGAAAGAGGCAGGTTCTTTCTTCCCTTCATTTCTCTTTTTTTTTCTTTCTTTCAACTCCTTTACATCATGGATTATATGTTTCTTTTAACTCTGTGTTTTGGCATATGCTCTTTATTTACTCATTATCAGATTTCATTGGAATCACTTGTCAGTTTCCTAGAATTTCATGTTTGATTCTTACTTTGTTTACTCTTAAAGTGCTAAATATTTATTATTGGTCTCCATCCTAAGAGCACATAGATAGCCTTATACTGACAGATTTCTCACGTATATATTTAATGGCTATGTTTAGGAGAGAATTTGTTGCCACACACAACATCGAGCTTTCTTTCTTAGGAAGGAAGAAAGAGGAAAGGCCGTTGGGTTGATACCTGGGAGAGTCTGTTACAGTTTCTCTCCCTGTGGAGACCAGGCAGAGGAACCATAACGCTTGACTTTCCCAGGCAAAGACAAAGCACTTTCAGGCACCCTGAACTGCTGGGAGTGACCGCACAAAGTGCGGTCTTTGGTCCAGAGCCTGAGCTGTCAGAGCATGAAGTTAGATGACATCCTTGGAGCCACTGGGATGAAGCAGGGCCAGGTAGACAGAGCTCAGAGCATCTACGGGGCATTTTGACAACAGCTGTTGATCATGTGTTGGCACTATCTTGGTTGCTTTTTTTTTTTTAAGTGGGATCCTCCCAGACCGGGGCACGACCCGCGTCCCCCGCACCGGCAGGCGGACTCCCAACCACTGCGCCACCAGGGAAGCCCCTCTTGGTTGCTTTTAAAAAAAATTATCTTAGTTCATGTTGACCTTATGAGGCTAGAAGTACTATTTCATGTTATAAGTGAAGAAACTGAAGCTTGGAAGGGTTAAATGACTTTGCCAAGGTCACAGAGGTGGGAAATGATAGATCTGGAATTAACCTCTTCTCCAAGGTCACATAACCAATACTGGCAGGAGTGGGATTTGAACCCAAGACTCTCTGACTTCAAAGACTGTCCTCTAAAAGAGGTTTGAAAGTTGTGTCCTCTAAGGCCCTGGTGATTCAAGAGGTGGGACTCAAAGCACTCAAATAGGAAAGCTCTGCTGTTCGTCGTTTTTATAGTTAGATGATGCAGAAAAAAATTTTTGTATAAAGAATTTGATTTGCATTTATGCCATGAGGACCTTATCTGTGAGTTAGAGGAGGATGAGGGCTGCGAAAAGGCCATTGGATTTGGAAATGAGGAATTTGATGGTGACCCTGGTAAAGGCATAAGATCTCGCTGGTTGTGAGCAACAGAAACTGAGTCTGGCTATTGGAGGCAGAGAAGGAATTTGTGACAACAGTGTGGGCATGTAGTGGTCACCCATTCTCCCTTCCTTTTTTTTTTTTTTGTTTGTTTCTGGTTTATTTTTATTTCTTCCTTAGAGATAACGGAGACTTCCATCCCATGGGGAGGGAAAACATGAAGATGAAGGGGAATGAGAAGACAGGGAGTACGGGAAGAAATGGAATCCCTGGTGGAAGAGTCCACCTTGGAAAAGAAGTGATTCTCCTCTTCACAGGGTTCCCTCAGAAATATACTCACTGACAAGGATGGAATTTGGAAGAAATTTCCATGGAAGGGACTGAAGGAGATCAGGTCATTGGCTAAGGTAGAAGCCAAGTGTGGTTCTGGAGATTTCCATAGAATGGAAACGGTTCTGAAAAACCACGGGGGAAAGATGGGCTAAAGTCGAGAATGAAAAAACAAAGAGATATGCAAGAGCTTTGAGGCTTCTCTTATTTAACGAGAGGAGCACATATGCCAATTTTGAACCAGACTTAAAATTAGATCAATATGCTAAACAAATGCTTTAGTTATATAAACCTAATACTAGTTGTTGAAGGCATCTTCTTTCATTGGTAGCAGCAAGGGATGCTATAAGTCTTCTTTAAAGTGATGTGTTAATTAAGTTCTCCTTAAAATTCTTGCTTGCATGAGGGATGCAGAAAGAAGAGTGTCTGTCTCAGCAAGTGATCATCAAGGGTCCTTCTGGGACTTCCCTGGTGGTCCAGTGGCTAAGAATCCACCTTCCAATGCAGGGGATGTGGGTTCAATCCCTGGCTGGGGAACTAAGATCCCACATGCCGTGGGGCAACTAAGCCCATGCGCCACAACTACAGAGCCCATGCGCTCTGGGGCCCGCACGCTGCAACAACTGTGCCCACATGCCACAACTAGAGAGAAGCCCATGTGCCTCAATGAGGAGCCCACATGCCACAACTAAGGCCTGACACAGCCAAAAATAAAATAAAATAAAATAAAAGGTCCTTCCATTTGTCTAGTGCTTTTCAGTTTAGAAAATATATTCACTCATATAACCTCACATGCTAGAAGGATAGGAAGGGATAACAAATCTTGAATATAAAACACACTGGAAAAATATTTCCAAAGAAGGAGAAGAATCTCTTCATACTGAGACTGGAAATGAACTGCCATTTCCAGAAAAGGTGTATAGGAAAGCATTCTCCCTTCCTAACTGTACCCTGAAGTTACATCCCATGCAGCTCAATAACAAAAAAACAAACAACCCAATCCAAAAATGGACAGAAGAACTAAATAGACATTTCTCCAAAGAAGATATACAGATTGCCCACAAACACATGAAAGAATGCTCAACATCATTAATCATTAGAGAAATGCAAATCAAAACTACAATGAGATATCATCTCACACCAGTCAGAATGGCCATCATCAAAAACTCTAGAAACAAAAAATGCTGGAGAGGGTGTGGAGAAAAGGGAACCCTCTTGCACTGCTGGTGGGAATGTAAACTGATACAGCCACTATGGAGAACAGTACGGAGGTTCCTTAAAAAACTACAAATAGAACTATCATACAACCCCGCAATCCCACTACTGGGCATATACCCTGAGAAAACCATAATTCAAAAAGAGTCATGTACCACAATGTTCATTGCAGCCTTATTTACAATAGCCAGGACATGGAAGCAACCTAAGTGTCCATCAACAGATGAATGGATAAAGAAGATGTGGCACATATATACAATGGAATATTACTCAGCCATAAAAAGAAATGAAACTGAGTTATTTGTAATGAGGTGGATAGACCTGGAGTCTGTCATACAGAGTGAAGTAAGTCAGAAGGAGAAAAACAAATACCGTATGCTAACACATATATATGGAATCTAAGAAAAAAACATGTCATGAAGAGATTAGTGGTAGGACGGGAATAAAACACAGACCTACTAGAGTATGGACCTGAGGATATGGGGAGGGGGAAGGGTAAGCTGTGACAAAGTGAGAGAGTGGCATGGACATATATACGCTACCAAATGTAAAATAGATAGCTAGAGGGAAGTAGCCGCAAGGCACAGGGAGATCAGCTCTGTGTTTTGTGACCACCTAGAGGGGTGGGATAGGGAGGGTGGGAGGGAGGGAGACACAAGAGGGAAGAGATATGGGAACATATGTATATGTATAACTGATTCACTTTGTTGTAAAGCAGAAACTAACACACCATTGTAAAACAGTTATACTCCAATAAAGATGTTAAAAAAAAAAAGTTACATCCCATTGGAATCTTCTGTTGGCAACCTATAGCGCTGATTTAGTTTAGCTCACGAAACTGAAGGTAATGCTAAAAGAACCATGCTTGGAAAGGATGGTAAACAAGACAGAACCAAGGTCTTCTCAGGCCACTTTTGAATGAGTGCCATACATTTTCAGAACTTTTGTCATTCATTGGTCAAGATTAAAATTCCAGGGAGAGGGGCTTCCCTGGTGGCGCAGTGGTTGACAGTCCGCCTGCCGATGCAGGGGACACGGGTTCATGCCCTGGTCTGGGAGGATCCCACGTGCCGCTGAGCGGCTGGGCCCGTGAGCCATGGCCGCTGGGCCTGTGCATCCGGAGCCTGCGCTCCGCAAAGGGAGAGGCCACAACAGTGAGAGGCCCGTGTACCACCAAAAAAAAAAAAAAAAAAAAAATTCCAGGGAGAGCATCTGACTGGCCACTCTTGGTCTGGGGGTAGGGCAGGAACTCTGATTGACATTCCCCTCCAACCCCACCTGTCATGGGTGGAGGAAGAGTCATTTCCCAAATCAAAATCAGGCTACTGTTATCAGAAAAAGGACAAAAGAATGCTAGCTGACAAAACAACAAAATAGCCAATACACTCAGAGAGAGAGATTTCCTTGGAGTGAAGGAAGTTTGAATGGGTCCAACAGTCCAAGAGGACAAAGCCCCATTGTACGGTGAAAGACACCCTGCTCGTTCCTGGGAATTTCTCAAATCTTCAATGTTCACTTGTTTACAGTCATCTAAGAGCAGGCACGTCTGCAGCTGACTCATATCACTTCCTGTTTCAACCTTTTCTTCTTTCCTTTCTTCCTTGATAAATATGATTTTACACTCATGAAGTCACGTTCAAATTTTTTGATGCATTATCTATACTAACCTCAGATAGAGTTCTGCGTGTGTGTGTGTGTGTGTGTAACATTGAAATAACTGCAGCCACACAACTAAAAGGTTTTGCAAGGGTCTTCCTTCTGATTTACTGCTGTTTCCTTCAGCAAGCCACTTTCCCTTAGCTGCACTTCAATTTCCTCATCTGTAAAATGAGAAGAATACCTAATTATTAAGTTTGTTATAAGATCGTTCAATAAAAACAGGTTACCTTTTACTGAACACCTACTGTGAGCCCAGCCAAGAGGTCACAATTTTAAATTCCTTCCGGGCCAGGCAAGTGATGTGGATGAAAGTATTTGGAATGGGAGTGGGGACAGGGGAGACAATGGTGGAGATGGTGGGGATTATGGAAACTGGAGAGATCGCTCCTCTCCTAACAAGAGAGCAGCTCTACTTAGCTTATTCATGGTTTTCAAAGTGTGGTCCCTTGAGCCGCACCACCAGCAGCCCCCGAAGCCTGTTACTGATTCTCACGTCCCTCCCCTCTCCTACTGAATCAAAGCTCTGGAGGTAGAGCTCTCAGAACTGTGTTTGAACAAGTCGTCTAAGTGATTCTGACGCTTGCTCAGGTTTGAGGCCCACTGTTCTAGTAGACGGTTGCCATGGAATGTTGCCAGACTGTGTTCCCAGATCGTTTCCTTTCTCTGAAAGATGCTAGAACTTTATTTCCATGTGAAATCCCCCACTCTTAAATTTAGCAACTAATTCAAACTTTTAAGATGTACTGTGTGGGCTAACAATACAATATTCTAGCCAGGTTTGCAACCTCTGGTTTATGCTTTTCCCTTTAACCCTTAAAATAACCCTACAGGGCTTCCCTGGTGGCGCAGTGGTTGAGAATCCGCCTGCCGATGCAGGAGACACGGGTTCGTGCCCTGGTCCGGGAAGATCCCACATGCCGCGGAGCAACTAAGCCCGTGAGCCATGGCCGCGGAGCCTGCGCGTCCGGAGCCTGTGCTCCGCAACGGGAGAGGCCACAACAGTGAGAGGCCCGCATACTGCAAAAAATAAAAATAAAAAAAAATAACCCTACAAAACATTCTCATGATACTCCTCCCGCCCCTTTTTCTGGCCTCGCTGCGCAGCTTGTAGGATCTTAGTTCCCTGACCTGGGATTGAACCTGGGCCCTCAGCAGTGAAAGCACGGAGTCCTAACAACTGGACCGCCAAGGAATTCCCTCATGATACCTCTTTTAAGGAAGAAGAAGATATAGGTCCAAAAAGTGAGGTGCTGTTATAAGTCACATAGCCAGGAAGTAGCCAACCCCTGATTTTGGTTTTAAAGCCTCTGCCCTTTTTACATTTTATGTAGAAGCAAACTATATGAATATACCTAGCACACAGGCTAAGCATCACAAAAGCTAAACATCACTGGCCTATGAAACTTATCCTCCATCTGTCTGCCCCACCCCAGCCTCTTGGCCTCAGACTAATCCCCATTTCTGCCAGAGAGAGTCAATCCCCAGGAGAGCCCAAGAGGGCTGGGGAGGGGTAAGGCCAAGCAGTTTCCTGGCCTGGGGAGCTGGCTAGGTGCCAGAAGAAGGCTGTCGGCAACAGTGCCTGAGGCTGAAGGTCCAGTAGGCAGCTGGGTCCACAGACTAAGACCACTTGCTCATCAAAGTGGCCTCTGCTGCCCTAGACTGAGCTCCAGGAGCCGCCCTGGGCTGTGCCCCTGCCTGGCTCCTGCGTCATGGCTGTTGACTGTTCTCTGTGCTCAGAGTAAACAGCCCTGGCCCCTCCCAACCAGGACCTGTCTCCAGTCCCCAGGCTGAACATGGGAATTGGGGAGGCATTCTCACCTCTTTTCCCCGGGACCCATCTGTGGGGACAGTGGCTGGATGTACTTCTGTCACCAGCTCCTACTTACCTGTCGTCTCAATGGTCACTGCACCCAACCCCTTCTGCCCTCTAGCAGCAAAGACCTCCTGGAGTTTACAGACCTCAGATTTTGGATCAGGAAGGACATTTGAAGATACTTCTTGCTGAGTAACTGTGTTTTGGCATTTATCAGCCTGCATGTTAAAGCTTGGTGTATACTCAGCAGTCTCGTTACTAACAGGAGACACCATCTTTGGACGACTCACAGATCTTTGGAGATGACAATGTGGCAGCTCAGAACAGGGAAGTGATTCACTCGAGGTCCCTCAGCTGGCAGATGGTGGAGGTGGGTGGGAGTCAAACCCAGACCCCGTCACCCAAAGCCAGCGCAGAAGCCTCCTTGAATTACTTTCCCTACACCAGCTGTGTGCCCTAGATGTGTCACGAAGAATGTATATTTATGACGGAATGAAAAAAATAAGGGCTTGGAGGGATGGAGACTCGGGATCAAAGCTTGTCTCTACAGCTTCTCATGGGACCTTGGGTGGGAGGGTACCCCCTCTGCACATCCAGTCCATCGGTCAGGCACAGCTGATGACAGCAATATCTGTCTGTTCACAGCTTCCGGGAAGATCCATGACTCCGTGAGACATTGGACACAGAGCTGCACGCGGTGAGTCCTGAGAGAGTACCGGTGTGGAAAAGACAGGGAGGGAGAAACACACATGAAATGGCTCTAGATGTTAATAGGTGCTTCACCTTCTTTGGCCTCAGTTTCCTGTGTCCAGTCGGATGATTCATGAATAATGTTTCCTGTAGCTCCTACTATGTGCTCTGTATCCCCACACGACAGCTCCGCCATGAATCTCTAAAGAGCAATCTGCACTCTGATCTGCTGACCCCAAATCCAACCACTTCATCCGCAGCCTCCTCCCTGTGGGTCCTGCCCTTTCCCCCTCCTTTACCGACGGCGGGCACTCCCGGGAGACCCCTGAGTCTTGGAATGGGAACCCCTGAGTCTAGCCCTTGGCCTCCTGCTGCCCTGCCCACGGGCCCCAGGAGGGAGGTGGGGAAGGAGGAGTGGACAAGGGTCCAGCTGCAGCTGGTCGAGCTGCACCGGCCTGGAAGCAGCTTAGGTTCCTGGTTCCCACTGGGGCCAGACTGACACCTGATCCTGGGGGATTGTGAAACGGCAAGAGGTTGCAGCCGGCCCGCCTGCCTTGTCCGCTGAGCCCTCTACCCGCACGGCTTCGGCCCCGCCCCTACCCCACGCCCCCCAGGAAAGCGGTTAAATCCCCCCTTCCGGGCGGCGCCTCACTCCCGCCCCGGCGAGCACCATGCCTACCTGCCGCCTCGGTCTGCTCGTCGCCGCCCTCCTCCTTGGCCTGCTGCTGGGCCTCCCCCCGGTCACAGGTGAGTGGGGCGGGGAGAGGCCTGGCGCCCAAAGGGGCCGAACCAGGAGCGCCGGGAAGGAGCGCGGCAGAAGCTTAGCCTCTCTGGGGACAGACAAGTGAGGACTCCCGGGGTGGAAGTGGGGAGTCCCATGCAGACTAAAATACGGGGATCCCTGGTGCCTAAAGGTGGTGACCCTTGGAGCTTTAGATGTGGGGTCCAGTGTGCTGGAGGTGGAGAGACACTGAAGGCTGACACATGCGCGGGGGCCGATGGGGAGACTCTTTGCTGACAGTGGAGACTCAGTGGCCAGAGGCGGGGACCCTCTCAGCCTGGACGTGGGAAGCTCCGAGACGCTTAGTTGTGCGGGGGTCCCCTAAGACTTGAGGGCTCAGAAGCCAAGAGTTAGGTCACTCCTGTCGTCCCAGGTATCGCGGACCCCGGCCCTGGAGGTGGGGCTCTCTCAAGGCTGTAGTGGGGTGTGGGGAGCAGGGACTGAGACTCAGAATTCCCGGGAGATTGAGATTTGGGGCCGTCAGACAGGAGGCGGGCATCCTCTGAGGGCGGGACTGAGTCCCTCACTGCCCGTCCGCCTCCCAGGCACAGGAGCAGGGAAATCAGGCGTGTGCCCCGAGCTACAGGGGGACCTGAACTGCACGCAGGAGTGCCTCTCGGATGCGGAATGCACGGACAATCTCAAGTGCTGCCAGGCCGGCTGCGCCACCTTCTGCCACATGCCCAATGGTAACCCCGGGGGACCCACGCCGGGCGGGGCGGGGCAGCGGGGGGGTGGGAGGAGGAGGGAGTGCTCGGTTCTGTTCCGGGATCTGGGGCGCGACCGACCCAGGGGTCCCCGACCAGGTCGAGGCGGATGGAACCAGACCAGCCCGTGCTCTCCTTCCCATGGCTCCGGTGAGACCTAGGCGTCGCTGAAGTGCAGCCAGGGGGAAGGGAGGTCCCCCACTCCTAGCGCATTCATTGCTCTGGGGCATGACGGACTTCCGGGACGCACCGCGGGGACGTTGTTCCGGAACATTGTTCTCTGAGATCAGGGGACCTGGTTCGGATTTTCCTCCTGGCTGGGTTTAGCCTCGGGGCAGCCTAGGGCTGCCCAATGGGCTGGGCCCCAAGGTCTGGGGGCGCTCCTCCCTATCAGCGTCCCTACCCTGGGGCCTCCCCAACCCCGGAGGAAGGACTTGGGACGCCTATTGGCAGGACTCCCCGAATTCCTCTGTCCAGAGGGAGACTTTCCGGGTTTAGGAGGGCACCCAGCCCAGCTTAAAGATGTGGATGTGAGCTACAAAGGAGAGAAAGGTTCTTGTCCAAGGGTCACATTGCCATCTCTGGCTGGGCAGGAGTCATAACGCAGGGGGTTCCTTTGTGCCTGAGTGGCTTGAAGAATGTCAGGACGCCTCCCAGAGCACCCCTCCCACCTCTTCATCTTGAAAACACTCTCTTCCACTCTAAGGGTTGAGTGAGAGAGAGAAAGTGTGTGACGCTGGCCTGTCATAAAGAGTACTTGCTGGAGCTCAAGAGTGTCCAGCAGGCCATGGGGGCTCCTATCAGAGCAGGAAGCTGTGGAATCCAAGCTTCTCATTTTTCAGAGGCAAAGACTGAGGACTAGAAGCTGGCATATGACTTGGATCCCAAGGTGCTGGGATCACTTGTCTTTATCCAGAAAAAAAAACCCTGTGATGCTCCCACCTTGTGATTTCTCTGAAGATGCCCCCATGGGCCGGAAAGGTTTATACTAGAGATTCAGTCACTGGTGAGCAGGGAGATGGGAGGTGGAGGGAGGACAGGCCCACCGGGGGCTCCTGGGTCTGGGGGCCTCCAACCTGGCCCAGAGGGAGGAGGACCAGGAGAGGAGGACATTGGGAGAGAAAGCCAGGCAGATGAGAGAGGAGCGGGGAGAAGAGAGGGGTGTCTGCTGTTCGCTGGTCTCAGGTGGACAGACTGAGGCGGGCAGCGGGGCAGGACCAGAGGGCCTCCTGAGCTGGAATCCCGGTGTGCCGTCTGCTGCTGTGGGTCCTGAGCAAGTCGCTCCACCTCTCTGAGCCTCTGCTTTCTCGCCGGCAAAATGGGATGAGAAGCCCCGATGGTGTAGGGTCGACGTGAGGCTAAATGAAATCATACATGTGAAATGTCTCAGGCGAGGGTAGACCGTCCACACACAGTGGCTTGTTTTGTGAGTCCCCCGCTCCCGACGCCCTTCTGTCCGGGGGCAGCTCGGTATCGAGAGCTCCTGCCCTTCTCAAGGGAAAGGGTGTCTTGGTGCCAGGAAGGCTGCCCCTCCCGTCCTCTGCAGCTCATCCCCAGCTGTGCGCCCCTTTGACGCTTGGCTGGGCTTGCTCCTGGGGCTTCTGGGCACTGAACCAGCTCCCTTCTCCTTGACCCTGGAAGTGGAGCACAGGGTGTGTGTGTGTGTGTGTGTGTGTGGACATTGGAAGGTTGGGCTCAGGTCTTGGTTTTACATATGATCAGCATTGTGCTGTTGGGTGATGTGTTCACATCTCTGGGTCTAATTTTCCTCCTCTGTAGTAGGAGCAGCGTAGAAATATCCCCTACAGAAGAGAAAGTTGATGTGGAGGTTTAAAGGAGAAAATGAATTTACACTAAGGGCTTGGTAATCAGCCCATCTCTGCGGTGTTATCTGTTCGTGTGTTAGTGGAAGAATGCTTGTCTGGGTGTGGGTGAGTGAGGTTGTATGGGGGCCTTGGTGCTACCTGGCTGTCACTGGGAGTGAATAGATGGGAGTGAGTGAAGAGATTGTGGGTGTGTAACCCCTCACACGTGCACTGCACTTTACAGCTTACAAAGCAGCAGAGTGTATGGTGCACAGACCTGAAGCCGGATTCCTGGGTTCAAATCCTGTCTCTACCCTGTATGACCTTAGGCAAATTACTTAACTTCTTGGTACCTCAGTTTCCTCATCTGCAACATGAGGAAATAGTAACAGTGCTTCGCACCCTGTTTTAGGATTATCGTGAGGATTAGATGAGTTAATATACGTCAGATGCTTAGGATAATGCCTGGCACATAGAAGCAGCTGAGTGTTAACTGCTGTCCTTACTCACTATTATTCTCATTACAAGGACTTCGACTTTGCAGGGAGAAGGAATATATGTCTGTTGCCTCCACTGCTTCCACAGCAGCCCCACAACATGGGCAGCGTGGATCTCATGTGACACCTGAAGACCTGGGGCTCTGGGAGATTTCTGGCCCCAGGTCACAAAGTTAGGAAAAGGCAGATCTGGGATGCAAACTGGGGCCCTATGATCCCAAACCACTCAGGGAGAGAGCAGAAGAAGGGAGGTTGCAGGTGATCCCCCAAAGTCCCCTGAGATCCACTCCAGCCCCCAAGAGCCACTCAGGCAGGCAGCTCTCGTGTTTGTGAACACAGCTGGGTGGTCGTGCTGTGGAGACGTGTTCAGCTCCCTGCTTCCCCTCTGCCCACCCCCCCACCCGTTTTTCCACCCAGAAAAGAAGGGTTCCTGCCCTCAGGTGGACAACGCCTTCCCCCAGCTCGGCCTCTGCCTGGACCAGTGCCAGGTGGACAGCCAGTGTCCTGGTCTGTTGAAATGCTGCCACAATGGTTGCGGGAAGGTGTCCTGTGTCACACCTGTCTTCTGAGGTAGGTGGCCTGGGGGGAGGGGTGCATTGATGCCCAGATGTGATGACACCTGCAGGAGGCTGAAAAGGAGAACCTGAGCTAACACACTGCTGTTCCCTTCTCTGTCCTTTGATTTACTTTCATCCACTCAGCAGATTCACTGAGCGTCCATCACGTGCCAAGCACTGCTCTAGGTGCTGGGGATGCTCCATGTGTGAACAAATCGGACACAAATTTCTTTCTGATGGTTTTATATGCTAGTGAAGGATAAAAAAAATAAATATGCAAGTATACTCTGAAATGTTAGCAGGAAATAAGTGGCCTGGAAAAAAAGAAAACGGAGTGGGGATAAGGAAGTGGGGATGGGGGGCGGCAGGGAGCGGTACTGCAGTTTGGTTTTTTTGTTTTTTTGGTTGCGGTACGCGGGCCTCTCACTGTTGTGGCCTCTTCCATTGCGGAGCACAGGCTCCGGACGCACAGGCCCAGCGGCCATGGCTCACGGGCCCAGCCGCTCTGCGGCATGTGGGATCTTCCCAGACCGGGGCACGAACCCGTATCCCCTGCATCGGCAGGCGGACTCTCAACCACTTGCGTCAACAGGGAAGCCCAGTACTGCAGTTTTTTCGTGGGACCTCCCAGAAGGCAGCATATGAACAGACTTGATGGAAATGATGGAAGGGGCCGCGAGCATTATCAGGGAGAATGTTACAGGCCGAGGGGGCAGCAGGTGTAACGCAGTAGCCTCCCTGGTGAGTTTCAGGAAAAGCCAGAAGGTTGGAGCCTGGTGATCAAGGAGAGGGCAATAGAGGAGAGGGTCCGAGAGGTAGGTGGTAAGCGGAGGGACCTGATAGACCGTGTAAGGACTTTGGTCTTGACCCATGGTCTTGACTCAGAGACGTCAGGCCCTTGGGAATGGACACGCTCTGACTTAGATTTGCAAAGATTGCTGAGGGTGCTGTGTGGAGGCCCTAGGGGACAGTGGCAGAAGCAGGGAGACCAGCGAGGAGGCTCCTGCAAGAGGCCAGGTGGGAGATGATGGACCAGGTGACGTAAGTGGCTGCGTTTGGGACCTATGTGAACGTAGATGGGACAATATTTGCTGATGAATTGGGCTGTGAGAAGATGTACTCCTTTTCCCCTTAACACCCGCGTAAAGAAGTCAGCGGCTGGAGGAGCAGCTGTGTGCTGGGAAGGCTGGCGGTGGCTGGATGGGTTGGGAAAGTAGGAAGCTCTTTGCATAGGCCAGTGCGAGGCAGAAGAATTGATCTTTACTCTCACCAAACAGCTTGGCTTTTCAGGACAGAGCTGGTAGAGATCAGTCAATTTCAGTTCAGTTTCTCAAATGCCCCTTTCAAGTGTGCTGAGCGCTTAGTGGCAGGCAGGGCTGCATTCAGCCCCCTCGAGGGGCTCTGAGGCCGGAAGGAAAAGATTGTGGAGCCTCTCTTTCCCCACATACAATTAAAAATGAAACAATATTAAGTCACAAAGCAAGTGTAAGAAAATAAAGAGAAGCAAAACCAAGGAACTCGCATCGTCAGGCCATTGCAGGATCCAGCACTGTGCCGCCAGCTCTGTGCCAGGCTCTGGGACAGAAGGTGACCACCACCCTTCCTCACCGAGCTTGCAGCCCAGTGGCTGAGGCAGACAGATGGACAGACACCCCCAGTGCCTGTCGTCAGTGTTGCAATGGAGGGAAGGGCTGGGTGTGACGGGGACTTAGAAGAGGAAAGCCTCACCCAGGTGGGGGTGGGGAAAGGAGGGAGCAGGCTTCCCAGAAGGGACCCTGAGCCAATCCCGAGGGATGAATGAAAGGTGGGTAGTCTGGTGAAGTACAGCAGTGGGGAGGCTGTTTCAGACAGAGGGAACCGGACAAGCAAGAACCTGGAAGGACCCTTTAGTTGAAATCTCATTGTTGCTCGTGCAATACTTTTGACTGGCAGGTCAGTGATGGAAGTCTTCACATCTATTGCCCAGATGTGAAGACTGAGACCCAGAGAGAGGGGAGGACATGCCCAAGGCCCCCAGGTTGTTAATTCAGTGCCCGAGAAAGAACCACGGTCTCCCCAGGGACCAGAGCTCTTCACCTCTTGCCTCCATCAGTGTCAGCTGCATGGCCTGGCTTTGCAGTCAGGAAGACCTGGGTTTAGATTTCAGCTCTGACAGCTCTAACTAGCCTTTTTCACCGCCCTGAACTGCAAATATTTTTCTTATATAATGGGATAAATAAGATCTTTTTGATCAGCTAACCCAGCTTAACCAGAGGAATAGGGGCATGGTGGAACTTCCTAGTGGTGGAGGATTCTTAGGGACATAAATGACAGTGGCCCCTCAGGGAGGTCACAATTGTCAGTGGGGACCGTGGTATACCCAGGTGTGTCCGGGGATGGTCAGAAGCAGAAGAGATGAGTCTAGGACCTTCCGAAAAGTTCAGGCAGAGCCCCAGGGCCTCAAGACGGTGAGGCTTTCCTGGGGGCGGGGGTAGGGAGCTAAGGGGGGATGTGATGAGGTAGGGGGAGCTTTGGCCCGGAATCTAAGCTGCAGGCATTCTTGTCCAGTATCATGGATACTGTTGTTGACGGTATTATTGTGATTTTCTTCCTCCACCTCCAGCCACCAGCCTGAGGAGTGGGCGAGTGGAAGTGTCTGCCTGGCCCTGTCTGGCTCCAGCCCAGCTGCCCTCCTCCCTTCCTGGCCTCTGTGCTCCCTCCTGAGCAGCCACAGCTGCTTCTTTTCCAACCAATAAAGTGACCACTTCCAGCACCGATGGGGCTGTGGCCTCTGTTCTTATTATTCTGGCTCATTGCTCCCACGACTCTGGGTGGAGGTGCGGGCATGGGGTTGCGGGGTGCAACCAGATCATCCAGGCACGAAGTCTGAGATCAGCTCTGACATGATGAACATAAACTCAGGGCTCATCTGTGGGTGCTGGCACTTCCCTGGGTGAATCTGCCCACCAGCCCTGTGTGGTTATTGGTTATTCTCCCAGGGTTTTGGAGGAGAGAACTGGGGCTCAGAGAGATGCTGCAATCCTTCCAAAGTCACTGGGATTCGTTGCTGGGGGTTCTGACAACAGCAGCAGCATGTACTGTGGGCCAGACACAGGGCTGGGAGATTCACTTGTGAGATCTTCTGGATCCCCCAAACAACCCTCAAACTAGTTGATGACATTCCTGTGTTACAGACTGGGACTCCACCAAGTTACTTGCTTGGGGCCACACAGAAAGAAGGTGGCAAAGCCAGGGTCCTTCGTTGTAGCTGCTTTTAAAAAATCAAACCGTTATTTAGGGCTTCCCTGGTGGCGCAGTGGTTGAGAGTCCGCCTGCCGATTCAGGGGACACGGGTTCGTGCCCCGGTCTGCAAGGGTCCCGCATGCCGCGGAGCGGCTGGGCCCGTGAGCCATGGCCACTGAGCCTGCACATCCGGAGCCTGTGCTCCGCAACGGGAGAGGCCGCGACGGTGAGAAGCCCGCGTACCACTAAAAAAAAAAAAAAAAAAAAATCAAACCGTTATTTTATATAAATAATATTCACATGGGTCAATATGCAAAAGGTAAAAAAAGAATACGCAGTGAAACATCTCTCACCCTTGACCCTCTTCCTGCACCTGCAGCCTCTCAGTTGTTTTCTACAGAGGAAACGAATGCCATCAGCTTCTTCCCAAGATAGAGCTCCAGCTCACTCCCTCTATCCCTTCTTCTCTCTGTATCCCCTCTCTTTATTCCCCCCTTCTCTCCCTTCTTTCTCTGCCTACTTTTTCTCTCCCTCTCCTTCTCACCACCCGTCTGCCTCTCTCTTCCTCTTCTCTCTATCATCTATCTCCATCTCTCCAGGGACATGTAGATATAAAATTCTCATCTATCCCACCTTTTTACAGAATTGTAGTACACTATACACCTTGTGTTGTACTTGGCTTTTTTCACTTCATATATCTTGAAGATCACTCACAGCGTAAAAGGTTTCTTCATTCATTTCTCTGGCTGTATAGTATTCCATTGTTTGGATGTATGAAGTTTATTTAACCACACTTACACTGGTGACTATTTAGTTGCTTTCAACCTTTTACAGGCTTAGATTTGAACCTGAGTCATCTGATGACACCAGAGTCCCATGCTGGTCCTACTGCAGTGATTTTTCACGTTAATCCCTGAGGTGGGGTGAGGAGGAGGCAAAGCAACGGAGTAATGGCAGAGACTCTGGCCCTCCAGGACATGGTTTATGTCCTTCCCTGCTCCTCCACCCACTGTGGAATGTGAGAGGTCAAGGCAGCTTGAGTGGGATTGTGTGGAGACAGAAAGCTGGGTGGCTTGGTGTTTGGCCAGCCTTATCTTTCTCATCCTCCTGTGGGTCTCTGCCCCAGGCCGTGAGCCAGCAAAGAAACTGGTTGTCCATCCATGCCCCTGGGGGTACGTGGGAACGAGTCTCCTGTATGAGAATGGGGGTGCTTACTCCATAAAGCTGCCTCCTGTATGAGAATGGGGGTGCTTACTGCATAAGGCTGCCTTTGGAGGTAGGTGGGTGGCAGTATCGCTTTTCTCCTAACTTTCCCTTTTCCAATCTCTATCCCTGTCCAGGCTCCAGTCTCCCCAACCCTTCTAAGCAAAAACAAAGTGATAGGCTGGGTAGAGTCGTTAGGGACTAAATGTGTGGGTACCACCCCTTCCACTTGCTCCTTGCTTTCCCCAGCTCTGCCTTCTGAAAGAGAGCCCTGGGCAGGGCCTTGTCTAACTCAGGGATGGCAGAGGTATGCCTTTGTATGCATGCCATTATTTCTTCCATCAGCACCACGCCACAAAACGCTCTCCTCCTTTCCAGGAGCCTATGTGTGGACAGCATCTCGATGGGCTATGTGTTCTGTAGCCAGACCACAGCTATGCTAGTTTGGGCTAGAAGGACTGCTCCCAGGGCCAGAAACTTGGTAACCTGCTGCCTCTCCGGAGCTCAGGGCAGGGTCTCTTCCTACCTTACTTTCTCCCATCTCCAGCAACACGCTGCTTCGCGATTGCTCTAAACCTCATCTCCAGTCCAGAGGGCTGTGTACGGTAAAACCCCGTAGAAACAAACATCTACTCTTCAGCAAAGTGCAGGTTGGTGATTGGAGGCATAATAGGAAGTTACACATGAGGGAGCCGGAGCTTAAGCCAGACCAGTAGAGGACAGCCCTGCCCGAGGAACAGCGTAAGCGGAGGCATTCCTCATTCAGGAAACCTTTTTTGAGCACTTACTATGTGTTCTGTTCTAGGTGGTGGGGATTTGACATCAAGGAGGTGAGGTGTGTGTATGTGTGTGCGCGCGCGTGTGTAGGGTGGGGGAAATAGTCACTAAATGAATGAACCAACAGGTTTAACATGTCAGGTGGTAGAAAGATTATGGCGAACTGTAAAGTTGGGTAAGAGGACTAGTGGGTCCAGGGGATGGGATAAGAGGTAGGGGGTTGTTGCTTTGCAGAGGGTATTCAGTGAAGGTCTTTCCTAAGGTGTCATTCAAGTCATGAGCTGAGTGAAGAAGGACATGAGCCACACGGAATCCACAGGAAGAGCTGTCCAGACCAAGGAAGCTTCTAGAGCTAAGGACCTGAGGTCAGAGTGCTTGAGGATCATGGCTGGAGTGCTGAGGGGTCAGGAGCACGAAGGGAGATGCAGACAAAGAAGTAGTGCGGGCTCAGATCATGGAGGGCCCTGTGGTCACTGCAAGGACTTTGCCTTTTATTCTGAGGAATTTAGGAGCCATAGGAGGGGTTTGAGCAGAGCGAGGATGTCATCTGACCTATGTTTGGAAAAGATCCTTCTGGCTGTTTTATTAAGAATAGACACTGGGGGCAATGTGGAGCAGGGAGAGCAGTCCGGCTACCCAACAGGACATAGGAGGAATGACTTTTTGGGGGCCTCTTCATCTACTAATATGTATGAGACACTCAAACTGCCAGCCCTAATGCCCCGGGAGCTAGGGCTGCACCAGCTATGATGGCTTCTGTGACTGCTGTGTGGTTCCATTTGTCCTGTCCATTGATGCAGCTTCCAAAAACTAACTCGTGAAATAATCATATTGCAAACACAACAAATACTCCCCTTCTTGCCCCATGATCACGTTTACCCAGTTGATCATTCTACTACAAATTGATGGCAAAACCGTGAGGGTGAGGAAAACAGAGTGATGGCTGACAACTCGTTAGCTCTCCATTCAGTGCTGCAACCTGTTGGTGAGGGTCTGGTTTGTTTAGCCCTTAGAGATGGTACTTGGTGGGCGCTGCAGCGCCCTCCTGAGCCACAGGACAGCATAGCATTAGTAGGCCCTGCCTGCAGAGCATAGAGGTCCTAGACCCAGAAGTCTCTGCATACCCCCCATGGCTGGGATATCAACCCCAAAGAAGCCCAGGGCCCAGCCAAACCAGGTTTATTGGGGTGAGTTCATTACATAGAAAGATGGGACCCTCTAGAGCTACTGAAACCCCATTATTTGCAGCCCTCACGTCTTGGACAGCCCTCTGGGGATTTTTCACCAGATGAACGATCCAAAGCCTGTGGTTTATTATGGGCTAGGGTTAGGTTTAGGATTATGGTTAGACTCTTGGCCCTACCAGGGGACTAGACAATGGAAGGCAGCCACCCTTTGCGATCAATCTGAAAACAACAGCCCCTCACTGATGGAAGGTTGGTACCTCACTCCACAGGCAGAGCTCCAAGTGGCCTGGATGGTGCCCACAGGACCCTCTTTAACCAACCTCCAGGTAGCAATATACACAGACTCTGGGGCAGATGCCTGGACGGGCTGAGTGATTTGGAGCATAGAATTTTCTAGATTGGCTCACTCATGATCTCTGTTGTAGGGCCAGAGACTCTGGTTTGAAATAGCATTAACCTCTCAACGTATTAATGTACAAATTAGGCATGTTCGTGCTTATCACAAGGACAGTTCTCCATTGGTCTCATCTGGTTCAGCTGTGGTACACTTGTAAGGTTTCCCTGTTATTTCTTTTCCATTTGCCTATGGGACACCATATCCCACTCTCCTAGTAGCTCTGATGTGGTTGCAGTGATTTCTCCTTGACTTTTTCCTTTTTTATGTTTGATTTATTCTTTCAACTTTTAATTTTGACATGACTTCAGACTTAAAGAAAAGTTGCAAGAATAGTGCCAAGATTTCCTGCATACTCTTTACCCAAATTCATCAAATGCTTACATTTTACCACATTTACTTTCATCTTTCTCTCTCTCTCTCTCCACACACACACACACACACACACACACCACATATTATGCTTTTCTAAAGCATGTGGAAGTGTGTTGCAGACATCCTAAGTCCTTCAGTGAAGTTCCTGAAATAAAGGCATTCTCTTAAATAACCACAGTACAATAATCAAATTCAGTAAATTAACATTGACACTGTGCTATTATCTAATCTACAGACAGGACTGGCTACCTAATTTATGGGGCACAGGGCTAAATGAAAACGTGGGTGCCATGTGGCTGCCATGGCCTTCCCTGAAATGCCATAGGGAGTGCACACGTAATGAAATTGAGCAGGACCCTGTAGGGGCTTTTGGGCATGGAAGCCTCTCTGGGTCCCCCGTTCCTTGTTTGTAGGGGACAGACTCCAGCCTCCATGATCTTCCCTAAGTCCCAAACGGCAGGTTCAAACAGTTGCTAATCAGGCAAGGCAGGGGATACAGAGACAAGGGAGGAGCAGCCAAGAAACAGTAGCGCAGGACTTCCCTTGTGGTGCAGTGGTTAAGAATCCGCCTGCCAATGCAGGGGACAAGGGTTCGTGCCCCGGTCCGGGAAGATCCCACATGCCGCAGAGCGGCTGGGCCCGTGAGCCATGGCCACTGAGCCTGCGCGTCCTGAGCCTGCGCTCCGCAATGGGAGAGGCCACAACAGTGAGAGGCCCGCGTACCGCAAAAAAAAAAAAAAAAAAAAGACAAATAGCCATTATGTCCTCCCTGATTTCCAGCTAGGCTGTGAGATCTGGCAACACCTTGCTGCCCTTCAAACCTAGGTTTTCGTTCCAGTTTTGCTATTGATTTGCTGTATGATTTTGGACAAGTCTATTTTCTACTAGAAGCTTCCATTTGTACATGTGTAAAAAGGGGGGAAGGTTACTGGGTCTGGCAGAGCTCTCTAGTCTCCACCTGCTCATCCTCTGAGTTTCCAAGCCATCCACAACTTCCTCTGGGCATTTCTGGCTCTGGAGACAGCTTTGAGGAGAGACTAAGAAGGAGGGGGGAGATGAGGGGTCCTGGGTCTGCGTGACACCGTGAGTAACACCTCAAGATTCCACTCAAGGTACCCTCTGGGTTCTACAGGGCAGAGTAATGGGCAAACAGTTGACAACAAAGAGGCACAGCATCTTCCACCGAGGTCCTTAGAAGGCAGAGGGCTCCCTGCGCTCAGCCCCGAGGGCTCTGAGTTCATTCCTGAGCACGGGAGAGCAGACACTGTTTGCTGCAAGGCACACTTGGCCATTTATAAGGACCTCTGTGGTACATGGGTCCCTAGGACAGAGCGATTCTGTTCCAGTCACTCATGTATGTCAATCTCAATCAAGGACTGAGAGGTACCAGTGGCATGGACAAGAACCAGTTGCTTCTCAGATTCGGCAGTGTTCCCGAGCTACCATATTTTCTCAAATTTAGAAGTACTCTTTGACATTATTAGTCTACCACCTTCCTATGGATGGGAAACTGAGCTCCTGAGAGGAGGATCCCTTCACCCTACCCTGTCCCGATCAGGTCATACACTCAACCAGGGGCAAAGCTGAGACTCGTATTTCAATCTCTTTATTCCCAGAGAAGTGCTCTCCCCACAGGCTGCACACCATTGATGACTTGTTGGTAATTTGGCCTGCATCACAAAGATGCACAGGACTGCAACAGGCTTCCCAGGAGGACAGAGGTGTGGAGGCAAGAGCAATGTGAATGTGGGAGACACCACACACGAGGACCACTTAGCTAGATGGTCACTCTGCAAAACCGCCAAATTAGCAGTGTTTTGGGGGTCTTCAGCCCAACCCTGCCCTGATCCTCCCCAACTTTCAACGATTCTAACGTTTTCTCCTGATGTCCTTCTGTACCAGGAGCAGGCACCAATAAACCTGTGAAGCCTCTAATGCTTTTTTTCCCACTGATGGATTGGTTCTTAAATATCATTCGATCCTCAGGTTCTGATAAAATCACTTGGAAGTACTTGAAGATTCCTGGGTTTTACTCCTAGAGCTGGCAATTTCCTAGATCTGGAGGACCCACATTTTAGACAAGCCCCTCCCCACTCTAAGTGACCCTAAGTGACCCTAATGTAGGTGTTTGCTAACAGCATTTTCAGAAATAGTTATCAGTTTAACCAGCCCTTTTTAACGAGGGAGAAACTGAGAGATGAGGAGAGGAAAGGTCTTACTCAACCAGTAAGTGGATCCCAGACTCTCTTTAGAACCTTTTGATTGAAGTCACAGCAAACAATGAGTCTATTCAAAAACAGTGTCCAGGTTTTGGTGTGCTATGGGGCTTCTCCGGCTGTAGGGCTCCCTTCTCAAGCCTGGTGCCCTCTTATCCTGCCCAGTCTTTTGGGGACTCCTTTTTTCCTTCCCCCAGACTTCTCCATGTCATTCCTCTCCCCCTCCCCTCCCCTCCTACCCCCTTCTCTTCCATCCACTTCCTTCGCAGCTGTTCCAATTACCTAACTACTGCTGCAAATAAAATTTCCCCAAACTTAGCAGTTTAAAACAACCATTTTATTTTTCTCACCATTTTGTGGGTGAGGAAATGGGAAGGACTCAGCTTGGTGGTCCCCTCTTGGAGTCTTCATAGGGTTGCATTCAGATGTCTGCTGGGACACAAAGGAAGGAAGCATAGAGATGGGATCAAAACAGAAGGATATTATGTCTAAAAAGAGGCTGAGATGGAGAAAGGGGAGAGAGATCCCAGGGTTCAGTCTGGGGAAGAGCTAAGGCCCTGGAACACTGGGAGTGGAGGAGTGGAAGCCAGCCTGGAGTGTTTATCAGGGACACAGAGAGAGCCTTGGGTCCTGAGCCAAATCCTGGTGGTGGCTCCAAGGTATCCTTATGCATTCAGAAATTAGAGCCTGTTGAGAATGAAGGACAGGACCAGCTGAGCGTCTTGGGCTCAGCTCATCTTCAGAACTAATCTTGACGTTATGTTTGTACATCTTTTCACAGGAGATTAAAAGGAAGTGGGTTTGCTCTGGGAAGCTCTAAGTCTCCTTAAAGGAAAAATGGGATTTGGATGGAAGTGAGCTGCTGGCGAAGAGTATTGTGAGAGGAAACTGATGGCCTGGAAGGGGTGCTTGGTCAGCCTGTCTGGCACTAGGCTGGATGTCCTGCGACCTCTGTGATGCTGGCCTCTGAGATTTCACCACATCTGCATCCTCCCCCACCCCTCATACTTGCCAGCTTTTATTCACAACCACGTCCCTTCCCAACCTCGGTTCCTGGAAAGCCACTGCCCAACCCTCTGCAAGGGGCATTCTTACCTCCTGATCGGAGCTGGTCCTGTCAGTACCTCGTCTGTCAAGGATGTAACCATCCAAGAATGGACCAAGCAACACCCAGACCCCCCAGCGTGGCCCTGGCGAGGATGGCAGACTAGAGCCCCTGGGACTCACCTTTTTGGGGGGCAGGTGCTCTGGCATATGGCTTGGGATTGGAAGTTGTTATTGTTTCCTTTGCAGCCGCCATAGATGAAGCTGGAGCAGGTATTATTTGTCTCATCATACCACCAACGACGGAAAAAAGCCAGGCAGGGGCCAGGTTCTTTGGGCATACTGCATATGTCTGCAGCGAGACCCCAGAGTTGAGAATTTAGAGTGTCCATGCCAAAAAAAAAAAAAAAAAAAAAAGCAACCTTTATTATCCAGATGAAACTGAACAGGTTCCTTTAACCTTTTCACATCTTGGGAGCCCAGCTCCACTGATGTATTTGCACATTTGCAGGGAAACCCCGAAGTGGAGCCGTTTGGGTGTCTGCATCCCCAGGGAACATCAGTCTCCCCCTTCCCTTCTGGTCACCGGACTCAGTGTCTCCCCTGAGAGTAAGGAGCCTCTGCTTTCATGGCTCTGTTCCTAATTTGGTATGTGCACATGACCCTCCCACGTTACCTGTCTTGTCCTTGACTTCCCCTTCTGTAAAATGGGAATGCAAAATCCCACCCTGCTTGCTTTGTTGCACAGGGCTGTCCTGAGGTGCAAGTAAGACCACCCTTGTGGCCCTCTAAGTTGTGAGTTCCTTGATTGTATCTGAATGTGCAGCTCCTAGCACAGTGTCTGACGGAGAGTAGCTGCTCAATAAATACATCCTGAATGGATAAAAGATACAGAGTGCCTTGAAAATGCCAAATTATAAGCCACTTACTCTGCCCTCCAAACCATGTCAAGGAAAGAGAATATGGGATCAGAGTCAAGGGCAAGTCCATGCAGGGAAGGCAGGGGGTAGTTTTTCAGATGGTCAAGCCCCTTTTTTTCCTGCAGTTAGCTTCTGTCCTGTTATGGGTTGAGTCCTCCTCCCCCTCACGTTCATATGTTGAAGTCTTAACCCTCAGTGCCTCAGATTGGGACCCTATTTGGAAGTAGAATTGTGGCAGATGTAATTAGTTAAGATGAGGTCATACTGGAATGGGGTGGGCCCCTAATCTAATATGACTGGTGTCCTTTAAAAAGGGTAAAGTCAAATAGATAACTAATAAGGACCTACTGTATAGCACAGGGAACTCTACTCACTATTCTGTAATGACCTATATGGAAAAAGAAGCTAAAAAATTGTGGATATTTGTATATGTAAAACTGTTTCACTTTACTGTACACCAGAAATTAACACAACATTGTAAATCAACTATACTCCAGTAAAAATTTTAAAACATAATAAAAAAATAAAAAGGGTAAATTCAGACACAGACACCTAAACCCAGGGAGGACACCATGTGAACGTGAAGATAAGAGATCTCCAGGGCTTCCCTGGTGGTGCAGTGATTAAGAATCCACCTGCCAATGCAGGGGACACAGGTTGCCCTGGTCCAGGAAGATCCCACATGCCTCGAAGCAGCTAAACCTGTGCACCACAATTACTGAGCCTGAGCTCTAGAGCCCGTGAGCCACAACTACTGAAGCCCACGAGCGTAGAGTCTGTGCTCTGCAACAAGAGAAGCCACCGCAATGAGAAGCCCACGCACAGCAAAGAAGAGTGGCCCCAGCTCGCCACACCTAGAGAAAGCCCGCGCACAACAACGAAGACCCAACGCAAGCCAAAAATAAAATAAATTGTTTTTAAAAAAAAGAGAGAGAGAGATCTCCAAGGCAGGGAACACCCAAGATTGCCCGTAAACTACCAGAAGTTAGGGGAGAGGCATGGAACAGATTCTCCCTCACCACCTGACAAAGAACCAACCTTACCAACACTTGACCTTGGACTTCTAGCCTGCAGAACTGTGAGACAATATATTTCTGTTGTTTAAGCCACCCAGTTTGTGGTGCTTTGTTACAGCAGCCCTAGCAAACTAATACAGGTGCTAACTAAACTATAAGTTCCACAAGGGTCAATCCCCACAGCTAAATAGTTAAATCCTGCTGATTTTTACCTTCTCATAGCTCACCTGTCTGCCCGTCTCTTTAACTTAAGCCTCGGTGGCTCATGCCTGGGCTGTTGAGTGAGCTTCAAACTGGTCTTCCTGCCTCAATCCTTGGCTGCTCCAATCAATCCTTCATACCGCCCACCAGAGAGAAGGACCTGGTAGATCTGAGACAAAGCTGACCATGTTATTACATAGCCACGACCTTGACTTCATGACCAAGTCTTCCATGACCCACAGACCCTTCATGATCGGGCTCCTATGTGGGGCTCTGGCCTCCTCCCCCACCACAGTCCCCTTCTGAGCTACAAGCTCCCACAACCTTCAACCCCCCATGCCACCCACACCTCCACACCATTCTCTCCACATTTCCTCTGCCACTCCTCTGTTGTTCATTAGTGATACTCTTATTCTCCCTTCAAGACCTTTCCCAGACATCAACTCCACTGTGGTGTCTCGGACTCCATTCTACACACCACACCCTCACAAGTGCCTAAATCGACCCTGCATTTTTCTACCGTGCTTCTGAGTCTTGTGTGCATGTTTGTCATTTGTTTACATCTTTGGTCTCCTCTGTGATGTTGTGAGTTTCTAGTGAGCAGGGATTGTGTCTGATTTCATCTTGGAACCCCATTCCCAGCAGGTGGTCGGACACGGTATAGGATTTTGAGGATAAAACAAAATACATCCTGACTGAACTGAATAAGTTATTCATTGAGCACCTACTATGTGCTAGATGCTTAAAGAGACAAAGGAAATGCATGACCTCTGTTATATAGGAGCTCCCAGTCATGGACGATGAATAATGTGAGCTACTATGTATCACATGCTATTACATGCCAGGCATTGCTCTGAGCACTTCACGTGCATCAGCATATTTGATCTTTCAAATAACCTTTAACATTAGTCTTTTTGTTATATGAGGCACCGCAAGGGAAAGTTGTTAATTTGCCCAAGATAAATAGGCTGGTACAAACTGGAGCCAAGATTTGAACTCAGGAAGTCTGGATTCAGAATTCCTCAATGACAGGCAAATGAACAACTTACTATCCTCCTGCCTGTCCACTCTGCTCCATTGTCAAGTCCTGTTTACTTCACCTCCTAAATGTCTCTCAAACATATTCTACTCTTCTCCATCCCCTCAGCTACCTATCTAGTCCAAGCTACCATTTTCTTTCAACCTGAAGTCCTTTAAGCCACTTCATTCCAGCTCTGTAGGCATAGTGAAAGCCACACCATGTCCCCACCTGCCTCAATGAATGTCCATTGATCTTAAGATCAAGGTGAGACCCTCGCCCATCAGACCCTACCTACCAAGAATCATTTTTCCTTGCACCAACTCATATCTGCTCTTGTTTTCTGGCATCCCTAGGCCCTACCATCGAGCCTTTGTACATGTACATTCCCTGTGCCTGGAAAGCCCTTCCATCCATTTTTTCCCCTAAATTTGCTACATCCTTCTGCACTCACCTCCAGGTCTGCTTTCTCAAGGAAGATTTCCTCAACCTCCCTGACCACACTCGTCAAATCCTATTATGGGTCTCAGAGACAATCGACAAATATTTAACTGATGAATAAAAAATCTTTGATAGTCTTAATAGATTCACAGACATAGAATACAAACTTATGGTCACCAAAAGGGAAAGGAGGGCGAGGGATAAATTAGGAGTTTGGGATTCACAGATACACCCTACTGTATATAAAATAGATAAACAACAAGGACCTACTGCATAGCACATATATAACTATATTCAATATCTTGTAATGACCTATAATAGAAAAGAAACTGAAAAAGATTTTATATATATATATATATATATCAATTTGTCATATACCTGAAACATTGTAAATAACTACAATTTGAAAAATAATCTTGATAGTCTTTTTGGAGCCCAGGGAGATGGGCATGGAGTTAAGATTGCATCAGCAAAGGACAAACCCTCTGGCCTGGAGTGGTCAGGGAAGCTTTCCTAGTGCTAAGTTGGATTTGTATAGGCAGAGGGGCAGTCAATCTGGAGCAAAAAGCCATTTTTTGCGTTTGTTAGAAATACAGATATCTCAATGATCACTTGCAGCAGCAATGTTGATATATGGTGGGCCAGCAATGGCTCCCCAGGGACTAAGAAAATCATAGGAGTGGGAAAAAAAAAGAAAAAGAAAAAAAATAAGAAGAGTGAAAAGGAGCCAAGAGGCTATCTGGTTCAATCCGACCCCTACACCTCTCTTTTGTTCAAAGAAACTGAACAAAACAAGATGAAGATAGTCCCTAATGTCATACATCACATTAGGGGCAGTGATCAATCTGAATTTCAAGTCTCCCAAGTGCAGCAATCTTTCTCAGAGACCAGCCCTTAGTGAGCCAGGGACAATGCCGGAGCAGAGGGACAGAAGTTGAGGGTGTGGGTAGAGGGGTTGGTTCCTCTGAGACTCTCAACCTTACCTTGTTGGAGGTTTAAGCATTTTCTTCCGCAGCTGAAGAAGCAACACTTCTCACGCCTTGGACATTTTTTGTCCTTTGAACATTCATCCCTTTCTTTGAATTCACAGTTATCTTGGATTCTGGGGCATCTCTCTAGGGAAGGGACTTATAACCATGAGTCTTACAAGTCACAGTACCTACCCTTCTCCAGACCCAAGGCAATTCCAGGGAGTCAGAGAAGTTTGCTTTCACTTTGCTCATCCCCAGGAGTCCTTTTCCTCAGGGACTTTCATTTATTTCCCAGCACTGCCTGCACCATCCTCCCTTCTGACTATCCCTCACTCTCTACCTAGTCCCACCCCCTAAGGCAGGATTTCTCAACCTAGCCACTAGAGGCATTTGGGCCGGATAATTATTTGATGGGTGGTGGAGGCTGTCCTGTGAATTGTAGGACATTTAGCAACATCCCTGGCCTCTACACACTAGATGCCAGTAGCACTTGTAACAACCAAAAAGGTCTCCAGACTCTGTAAGTGTCCCCCTGGAAGGCAAAATCGCCCATTGAAAGCCACTGGTCTAAGCCAGTGGGGTCATTTGGTTGAGGAGACAGTGTTTGGGAGTTCCTCTGGGGGGCGCTATTGTGCAGTGATAAATATTGTGCAGTAACAAATATTGTGCACCCTAGCAGTCAGACAGTTGGGTTTTTTAATTCTAACTCTTGATTTACCATGTACCCTCTCTGAACTTTGTTTTCTTCATTTGTAAAAAATCATTTGAGCCTTACAGAGTGGTGAGGAAGAAATAAGACAAAGTGTGTAAAGCTATAGTCATTGTCACAGATGCGCAGTAATATTAACTAACATTATAGTTATATATATAGTTAAGTGTCTACCATAAGCCGAGCACTCTTCTAAACGTTTTAAATGGATTATCTCATTTAATCCCCATAATTGTTCAACAAGGTAAATTCTATTAATATCCCCATTTTGCAGATGAGGAAACTGAAGAACATGGAATTTAAGTAACTTGACTACTAAGGGGTGGAACCGAAATTTGGACCCACCAAGTATGACTCCAGATCCCTCTCTTTAAATCCCTACTTCCTGAATGTTCAGTAAATGGTAGCAATTATCATTATTATTATACAGTCATGGAGTATTACTGTCTTAAGTTCAGAGGAACTTCTGGATATTATCCTTTAGCCCAAAGTCAAGGAACCCCTGGGGAGGCAGGGACACTTTATAGGGCTACATTTGAAAGAATCAGGAGTTGATTCTATTTTTGTTGTGGGGTGAAGGGAAGGTCCCTGAGGCTTCCCAGATTCCTATAGCCCCACCCCAAAATGCTAGATCCTGTGATTCTTCCCCCTCTCCACCAAGAAAGACCTTCCATTTCAATGGGGCTAAAGGTAGGGGTTGCCCCAGGTCTGGACGCTTGCATTCATGGAAGGGATCTTCCACAGAGAGGGAAATAGGAAGAAATATCCCAAGTATCTCCCTCCACTCCCAACCCAGGACCAGGGCTAAGGTGGTGGAAAGCAACCTGAGCCTGAGGTGCTTGTTTCTTCCTCCCAGCAATATTCCTTCACTCCAGGGCAAGGGCTGAGGCCCCAGTACTTACTGGGAAAGAACCAGTCAGTCAGACCACGTCCCTGGACATTCACTAGAAAGATGGGTAGCACCAGGATGCTCAAAAGTCCAGAAGACTCCATGCTGAAGGAAAGCTGTCTTGTCTGGTGGTTCCAGAATGTAAAAATGTCTGGCTCCCTTTGTCCAGCCTAGTCCTTGAGCAGTCAGTATCTTGGATATGAGGGCTGGAGTCAAGCCAGCCACCTCCTTTCCTGATGTGAACACTGAGTTCCTGAGATCGTCAATGTGACTAGCTGGCATCTACAGCCCACAGCCCTGGGCTAGGGTCTCTTATTGGATGGCTCTTCATCCTTAGCCCCCTCAGTTGGGGTGGGCTTTCTGGTCAACCAGGGAAAGTGGGCAAAGCTTATCTCACTTTCCAGGCTACCTTAGGAGTGAATGTCACGATCAGCAGTCTTTATCTCGATAACTTTCAGAGTTGTAGAATGTCCTCATTCTCCATTTTCCATTTTAACTGGTACACCCACTCTTGTTGGTTTGATCAATGTGTGTCTATTGATATCTTTTATTTTTAAAATAAATAAATTTATTTATTTATTTATTTATGGCTGTGTTGGGTCTTTGTTGCTGCGTGAGGGCTTTCTCTAGTTGAGGAGAGCAGGAGCTACGCTTTGTTGCGGTGCATGGGCTTCTTGTGGTGGCTTCTCTTTTTGCGCAGCATGGGCTCTAGGTGCGTGGGCTTCAGTAGTTGTAACACGTGGTCTCAGTAGTTGTGGCTCATGGGCTTTAGAGCGCAGGCTCAGTAGTTGTGGTGCACGGGTTTAGTTGCTCCGTGGCATGTAAGATCTTCCTGGACCAGGGCTCGAACCTGTGTCCCCTGCACTGGCAGGTGGATTCTTAATCACTGAGCCACTATTGATATCTTAGTATCTCTTTGTTTCTGTGGGTCTCCCATGGTCCCTATGTCTCTTTCCCTCTCCCACACTTGCCTCCCACCCTCCCTTTTCTCTTTGGGTCGGTCGTTCATATTCTGTAACAAAGACCCAGGAGTAAAGATATTGCCACAGAGTGAGGTGGGGAGGAGGAAGCAGGCTGATAGCAGAGCTTGCAGATAGTGTTTGTCAAGGTTGTGTTGTTCTGAGAGCAGGAGAGAATGTCAGAGTTTGCAGGCGGCATCTACCATCTGGTGCAAACTCCCTATTGTCTGAGGAGGAACTGTGAAGGGAGGAGACCTGCCTGAGAGACTACAACTCAATAAATGTCAATAACACAGCAGACGTGCTGGTTTCTAACTGGACTAGACGAGGAGCTGTGGGAAAGAGAGAGTGAGAGAGTGCTGGAGGACTTGCAGCTTTCCTTCAGCCACAGAACCCACGACACAAGCCAATCAGTCCTGGTTGAGGGAGAGACATTCTTCAAAGAGTAAATGTCATCTGTAGGGTCCCTATTTCCTTCCCTAATAGATGCTGCACTTTGGGGCAAAGCTTTATTCTCCAACTGTCTTACCTGATGGAGAAGCCAGACAAAAACCAGCCTTATCATCAGTGACTGATTCTATGGTCACAAAATTTAGGATCACAGATAGAGTCCCTATGGAATCTCTCATGTGGGTGTCATCCTATTGACAGTAATATTCTCAGCTAGGAATGCCTGAAGCACTCACACAGCCCATGTTTACTCATGCAGAGCCCCACAGACATTCCTTCCACCACCACCTGGGCAATGTTGTGGCTGGACCAGCCTTTGTGGTTCTTGTGATGGCTGCAGGACCCATCTCTGCAAAACCCTCAAGGAACTGTTGAAGAGAAAAACCTCAGGCCCAAAATGGCATCACTTATGCCAAAGCCCATGATACCAAGCCTAGATTTAATACCTAACCCAACTGCAGTTTTGACCTTCACCAGAAATGTAGTATTGATCAGTCTGGAATTCTCAGGTCAGCACCAATAAGGTCATCTGTCACGTGGGCTTTCTCCATTCTCCCCCTGCCCCTCCAGAAGAAGCAAACTGCATGATAAGACCCTTGGTTCTCTTCCCTCCAAAAAGTACACCCTGGCCTAAAAGTAATCCTTTCTTTTCTCTTGCTAATAGCTCCCTTGCCCCGGTCTTCTTCCTATAAAAACCTTCCATTTTTACAACCCCTCAGAGAGCCTTCTAGTTATTAAAATGGGAAGCTGCCCAATTCATCAATCATTTAATAAAGCCAGTTCAATCTTCAAATTTACTCCGTTGAATTTTATTTTTTAACAGAACTTTGCAGAACAAGATTTATTACTCACAAGTCCTGGAGGGTACATGGCAGGCCCAAGGGCCACACAGTAAGGTCACAAGCAGAGAGAGAAGAAAGTGTAAATCTGGGGGTCTGCCTTTATTAGTGTTCAACGTAGAGTGTCTAGGGTTTCAAGGGTTCACTTTTTATTGGTGAGTTTAAAGCATGAAAGCGGGAATGAGGGCGTGGAAGGGAGAAACAGGGTCACTCAAGTGGTTAGTCATCTTCAGGGGTCCCCAACCCCTGGGGACCGGTACCAGTCCACAGCCTGTTAAAAACTGGGCCGCACAGCAGGAGGTGAGAGGAGAGCGAGCGCGAGCAAAGCTTCACCTGCTGCTCCCCAGCTCTCCCCAGCATTACTGCCTGAACCATCCTCATCCCCCGCCCACCATCCGTCTGTGGAAAAACTGTCTTCCACAAAACCGGCCCCTGGTGCCAAAAAGGTTGGGGAGCACTGATCTAGGTTCTGTTGCCGATACTCGTCCTCTGTTCACCAGTGCCAAATAGAAACTCAGAGACAAGAATTTTGCGGGACGTCCCTGGTGGCACAGAGGATAAGACTCCACGCTCCCAATACAGGGGGCCCAGGTTCAATCCCTGGTCGGGGAACTCGATCCCACATGCATGCTGCAACTAAGAGTTCACATGCCACGACTAAGGACCCCACCTGCCACAACTAAGGAGTGGGCGAACTGCAACTAAGGAGCCCATGTGCCGCAACTAAGACCCCGTGCAACCAAATAAATAAATAAATAAAAGAGAGTTTAGGGTAAAGTAGAAGAGTAGCTTTTATTGCTTTGTCAGGCAAAGGGGGCCACAGTGAGCTAATGCCCTCAAGACTATGTGACCCACCCTGGAGGGGCTAGTGGGGAGTTTTATAGTGTTCGAGGAGCAGGGTGTGATCAGCTTGTGGACAATTCTGGGATTGGTTGGCCTCAAGGTGACGTTTCAGCATCAACAACCTTCTGGTTTCAACCAGTCTAGGGTCTATGTTCTTGTGGTCAGCAGTTTTCATCTGGAGGGGGTCTGCTCCCTATAAAAACAACTTAGGAATGTGTGTCAGGCCTTTATTTATATCTTTTAGGGAACTGGGAGTTTGGTGATTCTGCTATGTGGCAGAATTATAGTCTAAATTGTTACCAGTTCCCCAGCCCAACAGTTATTCTTTGTTTCTACATCTTCACATTTCCCAATCATTAACTCTTGAGTCAACATTTTACTTCAAAAGACAAGGACACAGGGACATGTACACGAGTTCAGTTACTCAGGGATTTCTAAAAGGGGAACTTCATAGATGGGGACAGCCTGGCTCCTTGTCTAGCTTCCTTGCTAGTAGCTGTGTCAAACAGCTGGCAATTTGTTCATTCAAGAGGGATGTCTTTGAAATGGATGCCTCATCAATCAAAAGCTTAACGTCAGGCACTTACGCTACAGAATCCTTTCCCACCAACTTCACAATCTCACTAGATCCCACAAAGAGACTAGGGAACAGAATTTCTAATGAACAACCAAGATGTCTTAAGCACTATTGTCCCTCTTATTCTACTACTTGCATTCTCCCAAACTCAGCCCGGGGGAGTGGAACGCTGAAATACTTAGGTGGCAGGACTCTGAGGGCCCATCAGTCCCATTTCCTCAAATTACAGATAGAGATCATATGGCCCAGAGAAGTGAAGTTTCTGACTCAATGTCACCCAGCAAGTGAGTGTCAGAAATAAAGTTAAGAGGAGTTGAGTGCCTAAGTTCTTGCCAGAGGTCATGAGGGAATCTTCTGCTATTAGTGTGGATATAATATTTTAGTATGGAGTTGAAGGTAGAGAGGAGTGGTGAGCTCATAGGGGATGAAGATCATATTTTTAGTGGAGACATAAGCTAAGGACCAAGTCTGTAAGTGTCCAAATGGTTCCCAGGCCCCCAAATAAGACTGCATTTTTCTCTAAGTTTTCTTAAAAATAAATGAAATCCCAGAATTTCTGGTTGTTCTATCCCATTCTGTCTTGATTAATTTCCAGCTTCTTCCAAGGGTTTCACTTTATAAGCAGGTGATATGAAATTTATGTCTTTGGGGCCTGGGATGAATGATGTTTTTGGCCCATTCTTTCATCTAACTTCTTGGAGAAGGCTGGGTAAGGCTCCAACAGGGTTTTTTTGTTTGTTTTTTTTTTGTTTTTGTTTTTGTTTATGTTTTTGCGGCACGCGGGCCTCTCGCTGTTGTGGCCTCTCCCGTTGCGGAGCACAGGCTCCGGACGCGCAGGCTCAGCGGCCACGGCTCACGGGTCCAGCCACTCCGCGGCACGTGGGATCTTCCCGGACCGGGGCACGAACCCGCGTCCCCCGCATCGGCAAGCGGACCCTCGACCGCTGCGCCACCGGGGAAGCCCTCCAACTGGGTTTTTGTCCCTCCTTCCCTTATCACTTCTCAGTGATGGTCATGATGCCCTACCTCTGGCTCAGCCACACTTCTGTTCTAGGACCAATCCTGTGCCCAGAATGAGGGACTCCAAATAACACCAACGTAGATGGCCTCTGTCTGGAAATTCCTGCTTCTTCATTACACCAAGACTTGTCACATGCTGACTTCCAGTCACTGGCTTTCTTTTTTTTTTTTTTTTTTAAGCTTGTTTTTATTTTTTAATTTTTAAAATTTATTTATTTTTGGCTGCGTTGGGTCTTCGTTGCTGCGCTCAGGCTTTCTCTAGTTGCGGCAAGCGGGGGCTACTCTTCCTTGCGGTGCACAGGCTTCTCATTGCGGTGGCTTCTCTTGTTGCAGAGCACAGGCTCTTGGCTTGTGGGCTTCAGTAGTTGTGGCTTGCGAGCTTTAGAGCTCAGGCTCAGTAGTTGTGGCAAATGGGCTTAGTTGCTCCGCGGCATGTGGGATCTTCCCAGACCAGGGCTCAAACCCGTGTCCCCTGCATCAGCAGGCAGATTCTTAACCACTGTGCCAGCAGGAAAGTCCTAAAATTTTTTTAAATTTTATATTGGATTATAGTTGATTAACAATGTTGTCTTAGTTTCAGGTGTCCAGTAAAGTGGTTCAGTTATACATATACATGTATCTATTCTTTTTTGAATTCTTTTCCCATTTAGGTTACCACAGAGTATTGAGCAGAGTTCCCTGTGCTATACAGTAGGCCCTTGTTGTAGAACCTAGTGTTTTGAACGTGAATAGGCCCAGAATAAACACTCAGTACATTCTGTTGGATGGGCAAGGTAGGTGGGGGATTGGTAAGTAGATATGTGGCTGGAGAAATGGCCCATAGTGTGAAGAATGGGAAGATGGTTGGATGAGTAGGAAGAAGAAATGGTGAGGGTAGCATGAATATTTAGGTGCGTGGATGCATGGATACGGATGGCTGGGTGAAAAAGTAAATTGGATTGGACATAAGGATGGATAGGTTAGTGACGCAATGAATGGGTCTATTGATGAAAGCTGTTTGAATGGAAAGTATATGAGTGATTGGTAGGTGTATGGAGGAAAGATGGATGTAGAAAAGATGGAGAAGTACATTGATAGGTATGAGAGAAGTGTGTGTGTGTGTGTGTGTGAGAGAGAGAGAGAGAGAGAGAGAGAGAGAGAAAGTAGGTAGATAAATAGGTAGAAGGAAGAAAGGCTGGGGGCTTCCCTGGTGGCACAGTGGTTGGGAGTCCGCCTGCCGATGCAGGGGACACGGGTTCGTGCCCCGGTCCGGGAAGATCCCACATGCCGCGGAGCGGCTGGGCCCGTGAGCCATGGCCGCTGAGCCTGCGCGTCCGGAGCCTGTGCTCCGCAACGGGAGAGGCCGCAACAGTGAGAGGCCCGCGTACCGCAAAAAAAGAAAAAAAAAAAGAAAGAAATCTTTTAAAAAAATTCTATCTAACCTAAAATATATATAATATATATACCATTATTGAAAGAACCAAAAATAGGCAAGTTTCCCAAACAGATTTCCATGCTAGTTTTTTGAGGTAATATGACTCAAATAGAAAAACAAACAAAAATTAAAAAAAACTATTAAACTATAGTTTAAAAAATACTATTTTTTCTTTTAACTATAGATATGAAAATTCCAAATAAACTATTTGCTAAAAGAACGAACAGGGTATTGATTCAACTATACCTTCAACATGATTAAGGTCATCTCAGGAATATGAGGATGGTTCAATGTATGAAAATTTATATAAGTTATTATACCAACAAATTAGAAGAAAAAAATCATTACATGACTAGATGCTTAAAAGATATTTGACAAAATTCGGCAGTAATTTTCAAGAGCAGCTATAAATGGATAAAGAGGAAACAACCCAAGAGCGATAAAACCTACTTACCCCAAACCCAACAGCAAATGTCATTTTATACAGCTGGAGACATTGACTTAAAATAAAGAGGGCTTCCCTGGTGGCACAGTGGTTGAGGGTCCGCCTGCCGATGCAGGGGACACGGGTTCGTGCCCCGGTCCGGGAAGATCCCACATGCCGCAGAGCGGCTGGGCCCGTGAGCCATGGCCGCTGAGCCTGCGCGTCCGGAGCCTGTGCTCCGCAACGGGAAAGGCCACAACAGTGAGAGGCCCGCGTACCACAAAAAAACAAAACAAAACATAAAATAAAGAACTGGACAAGGACAGATGCCATTGCCTTTATTTTCAACATTATTTCAGAGGTTCTACATAATATAAAAAGACAAAATTTTTTTTAAGTAAGTCATGAGGTTGGAAAAGAGTCAAATTTATCCATTTTCAGATGATATGATTAAATATAAAATCAAAGTAACCCCATTAAATATTTTTATACTTAATAAGACAATTTAGCAAAGTAGTTGGATGCAAGACAAAATTGATAGCTTTTTACTATACTACTCATAATTAATTACTTTAAAGATAACATTTTAAACTTACTAAGTATTCATTTTAGGGATTCCAGGCACCTCAGTCCACAGAGGGAACAGCACTTCGCCGTCAACGGGCAATCATCATCCTGCAGGCACCTGGGTTTCTCAATCCTGGAACAGGTTGGCGGCTTGTTTGGGCAGAAACCTGCTTTGACTTTATGGGGTAAAACAAGACACTTGACCTTGAAATACTTGACCACAGTTTGAGACAAATTGGGGGAATCTTGGGAACCCTAAATAAGGTTTTCTTCTGATTAAGCCTCTCATCCTTCCCCTTAGAGTAACAATAGAGGGGAGTAGGCAGGGTATCAACTTTCTATTTGATAAATAATTTTAATAATTATTTGAGGAACATCAAAAAGTCTTGCCATCTCTGATTTATAAAATCTGATAAGATCCCTGACTGCCCCTATAAAATTGATAGATTTGGGTAATCTAATCCCAGAGTACCAGAAGCAAGAGTATTAGAGAGTACTAAGAACTTCCTTGTTTTATAAACTGTAGACATTGAGGACCATATAGGGGGAAGTGAGTTGCCTAAGGTCACACAGAAAACCAGTAGGAAAGTTGAAGCGAGTTGAAAAGATTTTGACTCCTTTCACCATACCATGCTGTTCCTCAAAACACTGACAATCCCTGGGACAAGACCATAGTATCTTAGCACTGCTTGGGGGAATGAACAGCATCCCTAGAGGCTGGAGAGTTCACTTCTACCCCAACAGCATTTTGCTACCCATCTTTTCCCCAGCACACCTTACATGAAGTTCTGTGCAGACATAAGGACTTATTAGGATTATACCTAATGGTTATGAATTTTTTTGCATGAATAAGTGGATATTGTCACCTTGTAGGCCGTTGAAGAATGAGGCTTGGAATAAATAAGTTTTCATTGAGAAAAATGAAGAGGATACCATGCATGAGTGGCTTGGAAGAACAGCACAACAGTCTCCCAAAGCCAAGAGGGCAACATGAGAGCACTGGTTGGGCTTTAAATGGGGAAAGGTTCCCCAGAGACCTCTGGGTAACCTAAGGGGCATCCCCCGCTCCATGGGACAGCATGGCATTCTTAACATATGCCCAGTAGACTTTGGGAGGTATATCCCTAGTCCTTACCTGTCCAGGCCATGGCACAATCAAAGCCACACATGGATTCACAACATTTTTCATTTGGGGGGCAATCGAAGTCACTCTTACACGAAGCTGAACACTCCATACGGTTCTTGAAAGGGAAGAGTGGGCACTGCCCATCCTTGACTGAAATGAGAATGATGTGGGCTCCTTCAAACCCCACCCCCTCCCATCACCCTTCAAATAGGTTTCCCTTCTCTTCAAAACTAGTACCTCTTTCTGTGACATGGGTCATTCCACCCTCTCCACAGCCATCTCTAGTAGGTTGTGGAGGAATGAAATGCCTCACCGTATCATGAGATGCAATAGAAAGAGAGTTAAGCTTGGTGTTTGAAGCCCCAAAGTAAAGTCCCCATCAGGCCACTTAAGGAGTGATTTCAGTTTCCTTCTCTCTAAGATAAGATTAATTATGTGAAATCCACGCAAATCAATGTAAGTATTTTAGGGCATGTGCTTTACTTTGAATGAGTGACATGACCTGACACATTTTGAAAGAATCATGGTGGCCACTGTGTTCATAACAGACTGTAAGAAGGGAAGGACAGAAGCAAAGAGATCTGTTAGGAGGCTGTTGCAGTAATCCAGGTAAGAAGATAGCACCTCAGGTTAGGGTGACACTGTAGAGGCGGTAAGAACTGGTCAGATTCTGGATCTCTTTGCCAGGTAGATCTAAAATGACTTCCTAATAAAGGATGTTGATTAAGCAAGAGAAGCATAATTCAGAAGTTTTTTCTCACCAAGATGGGGAGAACAATGGATAGAGGTGGGAGAGCAAAGACAAGGGGTTCAGTTTGAGACAAGCTAAGTCTGATGTATTCGTGAGATCCAGACGGAGGTGTAGAGTAGGAAGTTGGAGTGTGGGAGTCAGATTTGGGCTGGAGATACAACTTTGTGAGTCACTAGGACCTATATGGTATTTAAATCAGTTCTTCAGGATTCTGTACCTGTCTCCTTTTCTCCTCATCTGATTGCAAATTCTATGACAGTAGGAAGTGTTTCTTTTCTCTTTTTCCTTCTTCTTCTCCTCTTCCTTCCCTGCCTCCTCCTCCTCCCTTCACCCTCCTCCTCACCCTCTCCCTCCCCTCCTCTTCCTTCTTCTTGCTTCAAACCTAAATTTCCTGCAAACCAGCCCAGGCTCTTTTCTCTGGCCCCTTTTTCCTTCTGGCTCCTGAGAGAAAGCCAAGGTCTTGTCCACAGCGTCATGATTCTTTACCACCTTCCACAAAGGGAAGCTTGTAGTCCTCATTGCAGACCACAGGATTTCCTTGGCCATTCAGGCTCACTGGGCCCATGGAATTAAAATTCCAGCTCTACTTCTGACCCACTGTGAATCCTTGGGCAACTAACTTTACCTCTCCCCCTTTACACTTTTCAGCCTGCCTCTCAGAATCTGAGGTCAAAATTTTAATGCTGCCTCGTAAATCACACAATGCTGCATTTTGAAGATCAATGGTCACCATCTCAGTTGTTTCCATTTAGTAAGCTCCCACTACTGTGCAGCCACCATGTCAAATCTTTGTGTCCTTGGCCATAGATAATCCTATCAACAACTCAGTGAGGTATTTGCTATTATTCCAATATTACAGGGAAGGGAACTGAAACTCAAAGAGGTGAAGAAATTTGCAGTAAGGGGGAAAAGTAGGATTACTATCCAGGTCATTTGGCTCCTAAGCTCTGTAGCACACTGTCACCCAACATTAGTGGTGATGATGGCCATTATATACACTAAGGAGTTAACCCACAGCTTTTATCTTTACCCCTCTCTACTCCACGCTCTACCCCTACTCCATGGGATTCCAGAGCTGGCCTGTCTATGCTTCATTCTTGGGTAAGTCCTCAGGTAATACTCAGCAGACCAACGCAATGAGGAAATACATGTTTCCAAAGGGTAGACCTAACTCTCAGGTCCCATTGGCCAACGTTTATCAACAGTTGATGTGCACTATCTCATTTTATGGCACAACTCTATTAGGTAAATACTATTATTATCCCCATTTTATGACAAAAAAACTGAAACTCATAAATGTAGGCAACTGATCTAAGACTACCCAGCCAGTGAATGACACAGAAGAGACTTGAATGAAGGCAGTTTAACCTCAAAGCCTGAGTCTACAACTGGGCTGGTATACTGTTTCTAGTTAGACAAGGCCCGCACATTGCCAAGGGTGTAAGTCTTACCAGTTGATGAGCAAGCCGTCATGCAGTCTTCCCTGTTGGAAAAGTTGTTGGCATTCCCAAGGCAGCCTCCATAATTAAAGGCTTTGCATACACGCCTTTTAGTGTGAAAATACCAGTGCTTGACTGTATTCCTACATTTTCCTCGGTCTAAGGGTAGCATGCAGGGTTCTAAGGGCAGGAAGCAGAGAGAGAAGAACATAAACGGTAGCCAAAAAGGAAGGCGTCAGGAGCTCAGCTTCTGTATAGTTCGCGGTGTTAACATCCAAGTCATAGAAAGCCATGGTCAGTAAAAGTTCTGGTCCTAGCTCCATATGATTACTGTATGTTGCATAACAACTCTGAGCCTCATTTCTACCTTGCAAAGGACATAACAATGTTCATATAAGAATGATTTGGAGCTGATCTTTCTTCTCCACCGCTCTGAGCTTTGAAAGAGCGAGACTTGTTCAAGAACTATACCCAAAGTGCCTAACAAAGTGCCTGGCACATGGAGAGAACGAGATACTGAGAAAGAAAAAAAGCAGTCCCTCATGTCTGGAAATTGACCTGATGCTCACAGCTAAGCCATGTTGTTCTCCTGTTGGACATAAACAATCTCACAGGACATCTACATCAAACAAAGTCACTTTGAGATGATATAGTGGGACCAAAAATAGATCACTGTAAAACCCACAAAATACCAAACACCTATGAGTGATTTGTGCTTCTCTACCAATTACAGCTTTATCCTCATTCTAGCCTGCCCTCTCTATAGATGAGATTCACTAGGATTCTCAATCACAGAATCGTCCCCATTTTCTGACAGCACCCAATCTAGGGCAAACCCCCACTTCCTTAGATCCTCCCCCAAATTACCCAATCAAAACCTCAATCCTGTACTACATTCCTCCTAACAGCTTCTTCCTGAGACGCCTCACATTGTCTTTGGTGAACATTCTCCCTCATTGCAACAAGTAATAAAATCAACTTGTTCAACTACAGGTCTGTTCCTGGTGGTCTTTGGCCAAAGGGCATTGATAACAGTTATTCGTTGAATGAATGAATCTATATAAAATGCACAGTTCCCTATTATCAGATACTTTGAGTTACCACAAAAACTCCCTGAAGGCCAAAGAATCAGAAAACACCCCCAGCCTCTGAGCTGACTGAGGTTTATACTTGCCACAGTACCAATTACACTCGCTTGACACATAGTGACCATGCAGCAAGTATTAATCACTGTGAATGATTGAACGCTGGACCAAAGAATACTAACATCAATAGTATCGGTTGATGTCCACCAGTCCTAGACTCATTGTTCGTGTTTGAGGATTAGGAGTCCCATTAGAGAAGGAGAAAAGCTTGAACCCCAGCCTCTTTGTCCTACCGTTCAAGAGAATTGTTCCACCAGTTCTGGACAGAGCAGGAAGTAGGACACCTCACAAGGCACCCCGGCTCTCAGCCTGGATGCCATTACCTTCATACGGATCCATGCACTTCCTCCCACAGGCAAAAGAGCAGCACTTCAGGTGTTCATTGCAGTTGAAATCTGTTTTGCACAAGTCTGGGGCTTTGGTACTACAGGTGAGCCTTTCTTGGGGGCACACTCCTGGCTTCTCTGTAAGAAAGAAATGTCCAAATTCACATCTTTTGAGGGTTTCAGCTCTTCTCCTCCCAAGAAAAAAGTGAATAATGAAATTTTTTCAGCCCTATCCTCTACCTTCAATTCTCAGTTCTCACTCTGATTGTATTTAGAGACTAGGTCTGCCTCACCACTCTTAGCACATTTAGGTAGATCTGAATCAGGAATCTGTGCCCAGGTAGAACCAAAGTGGAAGCATCTTGGTAACCATAAGTTTGTTTTCTGAAATCTATCAGTATGTTTCTGTTTTGTGAGTAAGTTTCACTAATATCTTTTTAAAAGTTAGCTTCCATATATGAGTGATATCATATGATACTGGTCTCTGTCTGACTTACTTCACTTAGTATGATAATCTCTAGGTCCATCCATGTTGCTGCAAATGGCATTATTTCATTCTTTTATGGCTGAGTAATATTCCGTTGTATATATGCACCACATCTTCTTTACCCATTCAGATTCCAGGGCAGGGGGTTATATAGGGACCAAGACCCTTGCCTTAAATTCAGGAGCTCCTTTCTCCTCTTAAAATTAATTATTGTAATGCCTAATTCCTCTGCCTCCCATATCTTAGTTGATAAGGGAAATTAAATAGTGAGGAGTGGTGGAAATAGGAGGCAGGAGGCCTGATTTTGGTTCTTGACTCCTTGTGAACTCAAGACCAATCTGAGTTCTAACGTATGACTTTGCAGTTATCTCTAAAGGGGAAGAAATGGTGGAGTGGAAGGAGCACTATAAATAAGACAGCTCTAGCTTAGGAGCCTGACTCCACCACAACAGCTAAATAATCTTGCGGAAAATCTCTTCCTTTGTCTGAGTTATAAATTTCCCGTCTGTGAAATGAGAATTATAATCTCTACCTTACAGGCCGTTTATAAGAATTAAAATGGTGGAGTAGGAAGACCCTGAGCTCACCTCCTCATACCAAAATGACAACTCTTTACAGAGCAAGTATGGATGAGAAAGACCAGAAGACTAGGAGAAAAGATCCACTACAACTAAAGATATAAAGAAGGAACCACAATAAGATTGGTAGGAGGGGTGGAGATATATACTCAAGACATATACCCCCAGGTGGGCAACCCACAAACAGGAGGATAATTACAATTGCAGAGATTACCACCAAGGAGTGTGGGGTCTGGACCCCACATTGGGGTCCCCAGCACAGAAGTCCTATACCAGGAAGAAAGAATGTTTGGCTTTGAAGGCCAGTGGGGCTAACTTTCAGGAGAGCCAGAGGGCTGTGAGACATAGAGATTCCACTGTTAAAGGGTTCATACAAAATCTCACATGCTCTGGGATCCAGGGCAGAAGCAGCAATTTGAAAGGAGCCTAGGTCAGAACAACCTGCTGATCTTGGAAAGCCTCCCAGAGAGGCAGGAGGCAACTGGAGCTCACCCTGGGCACATAGACACTGGGAGCAGCCATTTTTAGGAGCTTGTTCTACCACGAGGACACTGGTCCTGGAGAGCACTATTTTAGAATCCTCCCTCTAGTTTATTAGCACAAGGACACAGCTCTGCCCACCAGCCCGTTGGCACCAGCACTGGGACCCCATAGGCCAAGTGGCTAGCCAGGCAAGGATAGAGCCTCATCCACCAGTGGGCCAGATGCCTTAAGACCCCCAGAGCCCTCAGCCAACTCAGGGCCTGGCCCTGTCCACCAGACGGCCCTGGACCCAGCCCCCCTACAGTAGTGAATTAGCACTAGCCCTGGGACCCCAAGCACCCTGCAGCCAGAGACCCTGGGAACAAGCTCCACCCACCAATGAGCCAGCACTAACCCCAGGAACCCCCGGCCTCAACCATGATGTATATAAGTCATATAATTATGCTTATCCAGTGTTGTATGTCAATTATGTCTCAATAAAACTAGAAGGAAAATAAAAGAAGTAAGATGATACCCATAATGCACTTGTCACAGTGCCCAGTACCTGGTAAGAGCTTGGCAGATATGGGTTTGCTGTCTTCGTTTTTAGGGCTGGACATGGCTTCCCCATTTCAGTGTTGGTAGCAGGCAGAATTCTAAAGTTGTACCCCCAAGATTCCCATTCTCTGGTTATGGAATAAAACACTAATTTCGATACTGCTGTGAAGGGATTTTGTGATAAAGTTAAAGCCCTAAGTCTGTTGACCTTAAAACACAGAGATTATCTGAGAGGTCCCGATCCAGTCTGTTGAGTCCTTTAAAAAGAAGATTTTTTTTCTGATTGGTAGAGAAGAAGAGGTCAGAGAGATTCAAAGTATAAGAGGAATCCAACCTGCTATTCATAGCTTTGAAGATGGAGGAGGCTAATTGCTCAGGAATGAGGGTGACCTTTAAAAGTTGACAGCCAGTAAGGAAACCTCAGTCCTACAGCTGCCAGCAGTGATTCTGCTAACAGCCAGTGAGCTGGGAGAACCCTGAGTCCCATATGAGAATGGCAGCTTTGATGGACACCTTAATTTCAGCCTAGTGAGAACCTGAGCAGAGAACCTCAACACATCTTGCCAGACTTCTGACCTACAGGTAATTTGTTACGCAGCAACAGACAGCTGTTACAATGCTTAATGTGGCTCCGCGTCTCTAAACTTAGCATCTTTCTGGTGGAATCTGACCAGAGAGACATAATTCTTTTGGATACTACTGAACCTTGGAATTACAGAAGTTTAGACTTTAAAAGACCATATTTATCATTGGTATCAACTTCCTAAGTGCATAGGTTAACAACAACAACAAAAGAGGTCAAATAGGATAATATAGTAAATTGGGGGCAGGTCTGGGACTTCCAATCCATGGCTCACTCCAGAAGCTCCACTTCTTTGGTGAGGACTGGCCACTAAGAATTTTAGTGCTTTCCAACTACATTTTACTACCCTTAATGCACACTCTAAAGATGGCGTGAAGCTAAGAAGAGTAGATGGTGTCAGCACTCTCCTGTCATTCCTGAACTCATACTTTCCCGGGAGATCACATCCATTCCCACGATCCCAAATGTGATTCCCATAGCTCCCTCTAGACCTATCCTCTCTTCCAAGCTAAAGACACTTATATCCAACCACCTGGTGAAAACACCATTTGGACATCTAACAAACACCTCTGTTCCAACATGTTTAAAATGGAACTGATCACATATGTGGAATCTAAAATATGGCACAAATGAACCTATCTACAAAACAGAAACAGACTCATAGACACAGAGAACAGACTTGTGGTTGCCAAGGGGCTGAAGGGGAGGGAGAGGGATGGACTGGGAGTTTGGGGTTGGTAGATGCAACTATTACATTTAGAATGGATAGACAACAAGGTCCTACAGTATAGCACAGGGAACTATATTCAATATCCTGTGATAAACTATAATGGGAAAGAATATTTTAAAAGAATGTATATCTGTGTACAACTGAGTCACTTTGCTGTACAGCAGAGACGGGCACAGCATTGTAAATCGACTATACTTCAATTAAAAAGATAATAATAGGGCTTCCCTGGTGGCGCAGCGGTTGAGAGTCCGCCTGCCGATGCAGGGGACGCGGGTTCATGCCCCGGTTCGGGAAGATCCCACGTGCCCCGGAGCGGCTGGGCCCATGAATCATGGCCGCTGCGCCTGCGCGTCCGGAGCCTGTGCTCTGCAACGCGAGAGGCCACGACAGTGAGAGGCCCGTGTACAGCAAAAAAAAAAAAAAAGATAATAATAAAATAAAACGGAGCCAGCATCTCCCCATGCCCAATCAGCACCTTCTCTCTGTTCCCATCTTGATATTTGGCATCCACAGTTCTCATCTGTTATCAGAACCCTGAGATTCAATTCCCCTCACTTGCCATCACCCCAGCATCCTATATCAGTCATGGACTTGGGTCAATTCTACCTCCTAAATCTCTCTCCAAATCCCATCTCCTCTCCCTCTTTGCTACCACTTCTTCAGGTCAGCTCCTGACCTCCTCCCATCTCTCCCCTCAACTACTGTACCAGCCTCCTCACTGGTCCTCTGTCCTCAGTCTCCTGCCTAGTGACTGATGAATTTTCAAAAATTAAGCCTGGACAAGACACATCTCAGGAAAAGTTTGGGGAATAAATTGGTGGGGTGGGGAGCAGGTGAGGGAAGACTTGAAGGGCTCAGAGTGGGTGAGTAGGGCTAGTTCTCTGAAACCACGCAGAAGTGGCCTCATCTGACACGAGTCCTTGCTTCATGTCTAATCCTCAGTCCCCAAGAACACCTCCTAGAGAACAGCTGAAGCTTTTCTGAACCCACGTTTGACTCTGCGGCCTGGTGATGCAGATGTCTGCTCCGAAAAGAGGGAGAGAAGCAGCAGGAGAGCAACATTCCTCCGGGAGAAGGTGGAGCTCTGGCGAGGAAGGTGCCTGTGCAGGGGGGGTGAGAGAGGGCAGGGATTAGGCACAGCCAGAGAGAGACACAAGCATCTGCAGAGGAAGCTTAGGGATGATCCACCGATTTCCTCAGTTCATAGATGAGAAAACCAAGACGCATCATGCGAGGTCACGTGGCAAGTAGGGCAGGATCTTTAGTCCCAGGACCCTCCCAGTAGCCCCACACTCTGCCGGGGTGCCCTACGTTATCTACCCAGACGCTTGCCCATCGTCTTGCTCCTGGGTGAGAGGCCACACATGAAGGATCACAGGGATTTGTCTGGAAGAGTTGCAGGGCTGATTTGCCCACAGTCACTCCTGGGGCAACCCCAGGCACTAAGTGAGAATTTTTCTTTGCTCCACTGAACAAGAAACTGATGGTATGGGATTTTCAGGAGGCCCTGGGCGTATCCCATTAGGTTTTAGTGCCCCAAGTGCCAAAAAGATCCCAGATGACCTTGGGTTGACAAAGGGCTGCCTCTTATTCCTTCTGGTGTTATCCAAGCCTGGGAGCTTATGATACTTTCAGACAACCACATAAACAGACATCTTCCCCCACTCACTCAAGCCTCCATTTTCTACATGCCTCTTCCTGGCCTTTACGTATATTTTTTTAGTAATGTGAAGAACTGATAATGTCTTACTGCATTACCTCTCTTGGAGTAAATGCATTTCAAAACTAGCAAGAGAGGGAGGAAGGAAGAAAGGGAGGAAGACATAAAGGAAGGGGGGTGAGAAGAGAGAAAGAGAGAGTCTTTATGTCACATTATGCATCTGTATTATTGGGAGAACTTCAGACACTGAGAAAGAGGTAATCTTTTCCAGATCTCCAGAACCCACACTATATGGCTGCCTAAAAGTAAAGACCTATGGTAATTTATCACCTCCTTTTTTTTTTTTTTTTTTTTTTTTCAGAATTCTAACCCTGTATCCTCCCCAAATTTTACAATACTGCCTGGACTGTTCAGTAATGGGAATTATGGCCCCAAACACAGGGATCTTGATTTTGGTCACTAGTAGCTATAGCTATGTCTTAGATCTTCAGTTTCCTCATCTAGAAAATGGAAATAATACAATCTACCTAGAAGCTTTGTCTCATTGTGAGTGTTAGATGAGATGGCATGAAGATTACTTAGGAAGTGGTATGGAATGGTCAAAAATGTCATGTTTGGGGCTTCCCTGGTGGCACAGTGGTTGAGAATCCGCCTGCCGCTGCAGGGGACGAGGGTTCGTGCCCCAGTCCGGGAAGATCCCACATGCCGCGGAGCGGCTGGGCCCGTGAGCCATGGCCGCTGAGCCTGCGCGTCCAGAGCCTGTGCCCCGCAACGGGAGAGGCCACAGCAGTGAGAAGCCCGCGTACCGCAAAAAAAAAAAAAAAATCATTTTTGGAGTTGGACCTGAGTTCACTTCCAGGATCTCTCACATACCAGCTATGTGGTCCCATTGGTTCAGTCACCTAACCTCACTGAGCCTCAGTTTTTCTTAAAGGAAATAATAATAAGCCCACTTCATAGACCTGAGAATTAATTGAACAATTGTGTAAAGCATGATGACTGGCATATAATTAGTGCTTGATATATTTTAGTCAGTTAACGACACAGTGAATGCAAAAAATGGTACCTATTACCCTTTTAGCTTTTGAGTCTGCTAGTCAAAGACTGTATATCATTACTTCAGTTCCCCCAAAAGATTAGGCAAAAAGTCCTATGATGCCTTAAAGTCTTATGATCAAGTCACCCTTTTGGTTTGAAATTTTACCACTTAACCTAGTAACACCTATTAACCACTCTTGAAAGTTAGTTGATCAGATTAGCCTGTAGTCAGTTAGTAGGAAGCAGAGCTCCTGGGATGGGGTAAAGGGAGGGACGTAGATTAATAAGATTGCCAAATATAATACAAGATGTCCAGTTATAATTTTTAGTATATATATCCCATGCAATGTAAGGACTGTGGTTATACTAAAAATTATTCATTGTTTATCTAACATTCAAATTTAGGGGACTTCCCTGGTGGCGCAGTGGTTGAGAGAGTCTGCCTGCTGATGCGGGGGGCACGGGTCCGAGACCTGGTCCAGGAGAATCCCACATGCCGCAGAGCAGCTGTGCCCGTGCGCCCCAGCTGCTGAGCCCACGTGCCACAACTACTGAAGCCCCCACGCCTGGGGCCCGTGCTCCTCAACAAGAGGAGCCATTGCAGTGAGAAGCCCGCGCACCATAGCGAGGAGAAACCCCCCTCGCAGCAACTAGAGAAGGCCCACGCACAGCGACGAAGGCCCAACGCAGCCAAAAGTAAATAAATTAAATAAACAAATTTAATTGGTCATTATGTATTTGTATTTGTTAAATCAGGCAACTTTAAAACAGAATAAATCCATTTCCATTGGAGGGGGATCTGCTTGGGCAAGAGAATTAGAATTCAGAAGTGTGATGTTTGCCACAGGGATGTATATTGGAACGTTGATCCCAACTGAAAAATGAATTCAGTCTTTTTATGGGAGAAAGTCATCTGATTTGGCTGATTGAGGACTGATTTCCTAATTAGATGATTTGGTTAACATTTTTCCATAAATATAATGAGTTAAATCTGTAGCATCAAAGATTTTTTAAAATATATTTAGAGAATGCAATAAGATCAATGCATTGTACGAAATATATGTTGTCAAAGTCTACCAAGTTAACAGTATTCAAACTTTCCAACATTTACAGAATGTATAAGATTACATAAGGTGTCTAAGTGAAAGAGTAATGGGTGTAAGCAATAACATTCTTGATCATTTGGTAAGTGCTGGTAAAGCCTTTCTGGTAAACTTTCCAGAAATTAAGAAAATCATTTGTGGCTTGTGATCAGTATTCTAATTATCAGGAAACAAATTATTTTTAAGTGTAAGGTTTCAAATTCTATGCCTTAATAAAAATTGAAAGAGGGGTTAATCAAACTGTTTCTTAATATTTAATTAGATCATTAAATAATTTTTGATTATTCAGTATTATGATGTGATTTTTGGCTACTTGCTAGAGGTTCAAAGCACCAAGTGACATACCTATAACAAAACTCCTTTTGTTTCCGTGTACTTACGTTTCATTAAGGGGTGCATTACCTAAGGAATTTTGTTTATCAATAAATTTTTTAATTTATCTGTAGTTTCAATGTATTTATTTACATATTCATTATTATTATGTTATTTAAATAACAAATGTAATGAAAAATCAATCCAGAAGAAAACATTTTATTCCTAAGGTCTTGTGGTCACAGTGAATGAAAAAATTAAATTTTAATTTACACTCATGTTCTTATTGCATAGCAGTATGAAAAGGTCATGAATAAAAGGCTTTTGAGCATAAGACTGTATTTCATCAGGTTAAAAGCCTGTGGGGTAAGAGGAATGGAAATAGGAGTTCAAGGAGAAGAAAAAGTGTTTTAAATTTTCCAACTGTTCAAGTGCTTTTCACATGTTTTTTAAATGAATGATGGTGGGTATCAAATTAGTATGGTGTTTTGGTTCATTTGTTAAAGTTATGTCGCAGATTTTTTAAAATATTAACATTTACAACATGTTTGCATTATGCATTTGAGATTCATTCGTGTTGTGGTGTGTTTGTTTGGTACCATTTTATTGCTGAGTCGTAGTCCATTATATGGATGTCCCACGGGTTGTTTAACCATTCACTCACGGGTTAATGGACATTTGGGTTTTTTCCAGTGTGGGTGATTATGAATAAACCCCCTACAAACATTTGCATACAGGTCTTTGCATGCACTTAAGCTATCGTTTCTCTTGGGTAAATACCAGTGAGTGGGATTGCTGGGTTATATGACAAGTATATGTTTATAAGAAACTGCTAAGCTGTTTTCCAAAGTAGCTGTACCATTTTGCATTTCCACTAGTAGTGGATGAGAGTCCCACTTGTTCCACGTACTTGCTAGCACTTAGTATTGTAAAATTTGTTTTTATTGAAGTATAGTTGATTTACAATGTCACATTAGTTTCAGCTGTACAGCACAATGATTCAGTTATACATATAAATATATATGTTATATATATATTGGTTAAGACAAAATATTGAGTATACTTTCCTGTTCTATGTAGTAGGTCCTTGTTGGTTATCTATTTTATATATAGTAGTGTATATATGTTAATGTAAATGTTTTTATTTTAATTATTCTAAAGATTCATAGTGGTAAGACTGCAAGACATTTTAAGAGATTAAAGTAATTAACTTAAATTTCTGGGACACTAAGAATCTAAGTCACCCAGAATGATGGCAGGGAGATTTCTGCTATTTCCCAGCTTTCCTTAGGACAGTTTCAAACCCAGTGCAATCCTAGGTTCCTGAGCCTGGTTGGTCAGGAGTTTCCCCAGAGCCCCATCATTGAACCTACCTCTTTGCCCAGCTTCGCCTCGTGGCAGAGATTGCTCTTGGCAGTAAACCGAGGAGCATTTTGCAATCGAAAGGTCTACAGATGGCCAGCAGCTGGGGGAACATGTGCATTTCCAGGTTACAATCTTTGGAACAATAGGTAAAAGTCCCACTAAGGCTCCACTACGTCCCACTATGCTATTGCTTCCCTACTGGGAGCAAACCCAGCCCTGGTTCCAAGGCTGAGAGCTCTTTGTTCACATATTCTTCATCCCAATGGCGTGGTGTGTCTCCTGCATGGCTACTCAACCAGGAACGTTCCTTGAGCCTCGGTCCCTGAGCAGAAGACCGTGAGGAAGACACTTAGCTCTGTGGGTCTCTTTAATACACCTTGCCCTAAGTTCAGGCAGAGTAAATAGATGTCTCTTCCAAAGACCTAACCTGAAAAACTCCTACTCGGTGATCTACATTCTGATACTGAGGAAGGGCAGTGGCTAAGGGTGGGGCACAGAGCACTGTTTATGACCATAGTGTGGTTTAAATATCTTAAATCTTTCTAATTCTTTTGTCTCTTTAACCTATCAATAATTGAAAAAGGTGCGTTGAGGGCTCTCAATACAGCCATAGATTTCTCAATTTATGCTTGTAATTTCATCAATGTTTGCTTAATATATCCTGATTCTATTGATTTAGGTAAATACAAATGCATTCCTGGTGAACTGAATCTTTTATCATTATATGGTGACCTTTTCTCTATCCCTAAAATAAATATTCATCTTAGAGTTTTCTATTGCCTGATATTAATCAAACTATACCTTTTTTTTTTTTGGTTTGCAATTACCTAGACTTTTTTCTATCTTTTTGCTTTCAACCTTTCCATGCACTTATGTGTCTTTTTTAAAATTGAGGTATAGTTGATTTACAATATTATATTAGTTTCACGTGTACAACATAGTGATTCAAATTTTTATAGATTATGCTCCATTTATAGTTATTGGCTATATTCCCTGTGCTGTGCAATATATTCTTGTAGCTTATTTATTTTATACATAGTAGTTTGTATCTCTTAGTCCCCTACGCTTATCTTGCCCTTGCCCCTCCCCACTTCCCTCTCCCCATTAGTTAACACTAGTTTGTTGTTTATATCTGTGAATCCTTTTTTTTGACTGCACCACACAGCTTACAGAATCTTAGTTCCTGACCAGGGATTGGGCCCGGGTCCATGACAGTGAAAGTGCCAAGTCCTAACCACTGGATCGCCAGGGAATTCCCCAAGTAAGTCTTTTATCTTTTTTGTTATATTCACTAGTTTTTTTTTTTAGATTCCACATATAAGTGATATCATACAGTATTTGTCTTTCTCTGTCTGACTTATTTCATTGAGTATAATATTCTCTAGGTCCATCCACGTTGCTGCAAATGGCAGAATTTCATTCATTTTTAACGGCTGAGTAATATTCCATTGTGTATATATACCACATCTTCTTTATCCATTCATCTGTTAATGGACATATGGGTTGTTTCCATATCTTGGCAATTGTAAGTCATACTGCAATGAACTTTGAAGTGCATGTATCTTTTCAAATTAGTGTTTTCATTTTTTCAAGATATATACCCAGGAGTGGAATTGCTGGATCATATGGTAATTCTATTTTTAGTTTTTTTGAGAAACCTCCATATCATTTTCCACAGTGGCTGCACTAACTTACATTCCCACCAACAGTGCACAGGTTTCCCTTTTCTCCACATCCTCACCAACATTTGTGATTTGTAGACTTTTTGATGATAGTCATTCTGACAGCTGTGAGCTGATACCTCATTGTTGTTTTGATCTGCACTTGTCTAACAATCAGTGATGCTGAGCATCTCTTTGTGTGCCTGTTGGCCCTCTGAATGTCTTCTCTGGAAAAATGTCTATTCAGGCCTTCTACCTAATTTTTGATTGGGTTGTTTGTTTGTTTGATACTGAGTTGTATGAGCTGTTTGTTTATTTTTCGATATTAACCTCTTGTTGACCATATCATTTGCAAATATTTTCTCCCAGTCCATAGGTTGTCTTTTTGTTTTGTCTCTAGTTTCCTTTGCTCTGCAAAAGCTTTTATGTTTAATTAGGTCCCATTTGTTTATTTTTGTTTCTATTTCTTTTGCCATAGGACACAGATCCAAAACAACATTGTTATGAGTTATGTCAAAGAGCGTTTGCCAATGTTCTCTTCTAGGAGTTTTATGGTTTCAGGTCTTGCATTTAGGTCTTTAATCTATTTTGAGTTTAGTTTTGTGTGTGGCGTGAGCAAATGTTGTCATTGTTTTATGTGTGCTCTGCTGTTTCTCTTGACTTTTTTCCCCATTTTTCTTGTTTTCTTAAACTGTGTGCAGTTTTTTTTGTTTGTGAGATCTTATATTTAATGGAACCTTAACTTTAACGGTTTATAATTACGTGATCGAGAAGATCATTTTAGGTTGGAAATTTGGATGACTTCTTAGCTTCATGAGCTTAGCTGTCCAAATCTCTCCTCAGGTTTCCAAAGTTCTCAGCCAACATTTCTTTAAATAAGTTTTCTAGCCCTTTCTCCCTCTCTTTTCCTTCTGGGATTCCAACAATGCATACACGTTTTCTTTTAATTGTGTCCCATAAATCCTATAAATGTTCTTCATTCTTTTTTCTTTTTGTTCCTCTGATTGGATAATTTCAGTTGATCTGTGTTCTAGCTGTGTTCTAGCTAACTTCCACTTGGCCATCTCTGCTTTTGAAGCTCTCCGTTCATTTCTCCAGTTCTGTCATTGTATTCTTCAGCTCCAAAATTTCTGTTTGGTCCTTTTTTTTTTTTTTTTTCCTTTTCTCTTTGTTGAACTTCTCCTTTTATTCTTATATTGCTTTCCTGATTTTGTTAAATTTTTTATCCATGTTCTCTTGTAGCTCTCCAAGCATCTTTAGAACAAAATTTTTAATTCTCTGTTGGGCAATTCCTGGATTTCCATTTCTTTGGGGCCATTTACAGGAGTTACACTCTCTTCCTTTGGTGGAGTCAGTTTCCTGATTCTTCATGTTCTCTGTAGCCTTGCTTAGGTATCTGAGCATTTGAAGAAGCAGTCAATAATTCCAGACTTTTCCTTTACTGAAGTCAGTCAGTAGACTTTCACCCACAAGTAGGGTCATGATTGAGGATGCTGTGACCCTAGGTCTAGTGGTGCAGGGTGCCATTTGCAAGGGCATGTAATGGCACCAGGTCCAGAGAGGGCATGATATTTCTTTGGTTCAAGCTGATAGGGTTCACAACATCAACAGCTGTGTGGTCCTTGGCAAGCACAGCAGGGGTCTGCAGTGGCTGCAAAGGCTATTGGAGTCCTCAGCAGCACCTCCAGGTCCAGCAGATAGGGACCAGGACAAGCAGTGGTGATGGTCAGAGCCAGTGATATGCATACACTTGGCTTCAGGGGCCAGGTGCAGGTGCTTGTATAGAGGCAGTGACTGGTGCAGACACACACATAGCAGTGGGAGCCAGAGCATGCAGCAAGGACTGGGATCAACTATGGGCTCACTGGCAGCTACAGGGATCCTGGCTGTTGGCACGCACTACCACAGCTGCTGGGTATTACCATGGGCACATGGCAGTGGAAGCCTGTAATAACGGTTGGGCTGGGGGGTATGCAGTTGCACAGCTGGAGGGGCCATCTGCAGATGGGTGCAGTGGTGCAGGGCAGTGACTGAAGATAGAGCTTGATCTAGGAAGACTTTCACCCACAAGTAGGGTCATGATTGAGGGCGCTGTGGCCCTAGCAGCTGCAGGGGGCCCTGGCTGTCAGTGTGTTCCCCCACAGCTTCACTGCGTCCCCTGGGTTGTGCACACTGCAGTGGAGGCCCTTGATGGGCATCAGACCAGCGGCATGCGAGTGCACAGCTGAAGGGGCCAGCCCGGAGCATGCGCACTGCATTGAAGGTCAGCCGCAGGGGTCGAGGTTGGCATCCTGCAGTTGTGAAGCTACAGAGGCCTGGGCTGGATACCAGTGCAGTTTCTGGCCTCCACTGGGGACAAAGGAGATAAGGAGTGGGGAGGGACTCAAGTGTCTGGTGTCAGTGTATGCAATACCTGTGTGGCAAAAGCTAGTGAAACCTGCAGGGGTCTGTGGCAGATATGCTGGCCTTTGGTTTCTTTGTGGGTGAAGTCTGCTAGGTTTGTCTGCAGAGCAGGTCACCGTCCACCAAGATCACATCTACTGTGTGGCTGCTACTGGCAGCCCCTGCTTTCTTCTTTGTTTCTAGCTGTCTGTCTGTGTCTCAGCTTTGCCTGTCTGGGCAGGGTGAACCCAAAGCTGGACTTTTACGAGGTGTCCCAAAAGGCTAGGGAAGTTGGTCACTCACCCTGCCCTTTCTTTTCTGGGGAGGGGAACTCTTTCTAGCTGGGAGATTTCCTCTCAGTACTGGGTACTGAGTAGTACCAGCTTGGGGGATGGGATGAGGCAGGCCGTCCTCCTTTCTCCTTTTTTTAAAATTTTTTTTCTTTTTTTATTGAAGTATAGTTGATTTACAATGTTGTGTTAGTTTCTAGTGTACAGCAAAGTGATTCAGTTATATTTATATTTATATGTAAGATATCACTTATATGTGGAATCTAAAATATGCTACAAAATGAACTTATTTACAAAACAGAAACAGACTCACAGATATAGGAAACAAACTTAGGGTTCCCTTCTCTTCTCACGCGGTCCTTCTCAGGTTTTCTGCATTGCTCAGTTTTCTTAAGCGGACTCCAGATCTCTCCCAGAGCTGTTTTTGTTCATGGATAGCTGTCTAATTATTGTTCTTTGTGGGGGAACAGAGGATGGGATCCTATGTCACTATTTTATTGACATCATTCTGTATCTATATGTTTTGATATGTCATATTTTCATTCTTCAGTTCACAATATTTCCTATCATGATTTCCTTTTGACCCATGGTTCCTTAGAATTGCCTTGTTTAATTTTTAATCATATGGATAATCTTCCAGTTATTTCATTTTATTTATTTCTAGCTTATTTCCACAGTGGTCAGTTTGAATTTCCACTGTAGTCAGTTTGATTTCAATTTATTGACATTCGTTGAGACATTTTTAATGCTCAGGTGCTCTGGGAAAGAAAGTATATTCCACGGCAATGCTGAATTCTTTTTGATATGTTGATTAGTCACTTTTTTATTTATATTGTTCAAATCTTCTATATCCTTGCTGATTGTGGGGGGTAGGGAGCAGGCTGGTCTTCCTCGTTTATCAGTTACGGAGAGAAGTATGTTAAAATTGTCAGCTGGTCAATCATTCTTCTGGCCATGGCAGGCCAGTTTACTAGGGACCGATCCTTCCGGCAAAGACAAAATGAGATCCCCTGGGGGACTCCCAGTCCACACCTTTGAATACCAATCACCACCTACTTCCAGAGCGGGTTAACTCCAGGCTTTGAAGTTAGACAAACAAGTACAAAGGTTCAGTGTGTTCTTAGCACACTTGGGGGGTGAATGCGAGTATTCTACCTGCCAAGTGATTCCAGAGATTTTTCTCAACCGCTTCTTCTTCTAATTGTTCAGCAGGGAACAGTTCATTGCTTTTGTCCTAAGGCAATCATCCCCTGCTGGCCCAGGAGAACACTAAGGACCTGTCCTCCGGCACGCATCTCACGTAATGCTCTTTCTACACAGTGCCCCCTCCAACCTTATTACCCACCAGACCCCTTCCTTGAAGCACATCTTGGGCCCCTGACATAGATGTATTTCAGGAAACTCAAGTACAAAGGTGTTGGAGAAAGGGGTCTGTATATTCATTCATCATCAACTTGCTGAGTGAATTTGAATAGGTTCAGTCACCTGTCCGTGCCTCTTTGTTCTCCTTTGCTCATTTTGGCAAACAATACTTATTCTCTGTAGGTTTTATGGGTATAGCAACACAGACCAAAAAGGAAAAGTTGGCAAATTAGAAATGCTAGGGTCATAGAGCTTAATACCAAACTCATGATGCAGCCTTTTCTGCACATTCATCTGTTGCTATTGGAGGCGGAGGGAGGATAGGGTAGCAAAGCTTTCGTGTCTTCAAGTTCCCTTTCCTCTCCCACCAAGACTATATTTAATCTGGTCGAGAAGGAAAAATAACTATCAGAGGACACAGGGACGGGGAAGGGCAAGCTGGGACGAAGTGAAAGCATGGGCATGGACATAGACGCACTACCAAATGTAAAATAGCTAGCTAGTTGGAAGCAGCCGCAAAGCACAGGGAGACCAGCTTGGTGCTTTGCGACCACCTAGAGGGGTGGGATAGGGAGGGCGGGAGGGAGACGCAAGAGGGAGGGGATGTGGGGATACATGTATACGTGTAGCTGATTCACTTTGCGATATAGCAGAAATAACACACCATCGTAAAGCAATTATACTCCAATGAAGATGTTAAAAAGAAAAAAGAAAAGTAACTATCGTTTGAGGTATTCCAGATCCTCTCTATCCTTCAAGGTAGGAGCAAGCATCTCTTCTTCCAGGAAACCTGATACCACAACACATACCAACTCCTCTGTCTTCTATACTTTAATGCACTGACTGCCTGTCCATTGGCTCCTCCTTGTCATGTCTCATCCTGGTTTCTACCTGTTTGGATCATACGACTTAACCCCTTCTTGGGGTTATATGCCAACAGATAGAGTTAGTGACACCCCCATGTATGTAGTGTGGCCCTTGCCACCGTCTTGGGTACATAGTCCACTGTAACCCTCTGAAGGTTGCTTATTCTTTCTAGGAGTATTTACATTTGAAAATATCCCTGTAGATCCCCAATGATTGAATAAATAACGGTGATACATTCGATATTGTCCGGGAAGAGAACTAAGGAGGTCAGGGGCATTTCCTTTCCATTCTAGACCATTGGTCTTATCACCTTTAGGTAAGATTACAATTCCATGGATTAGTTAAATCACAAGTCTGAAATAATGGGAGAAAGGCTGCCCCAAGTTATGGGGTTCTCAGAGGAACAGTGTTTTCTGTAGTCTTAAGAACATCCAGGGATGTCAGTCAATGGACAAAGAAGAGTAGAATCCAGAATTCTTGGCTAAGGACATCAAGCCCCCAAAGGGTGAGAAGGCAAGGAGATCCAAACTGGGAGACAGAAGTTGAGGGCTTGGGTAAAGTGGGGCAGGGGTGGTCAGTGAACGAAATGGAACTATGGAAGAAGAAACAGAGGTCTGGTTTACTGTCACAGATTTTTTGTCGAGGAATTAAAGCTGATAACATAGTAGCTTAGGGAAGAGGGTTGGCAGAGACATTGCCCTGGACCCACTCGCCTACCCAGAGCTGAGACAAGAGGATGACCCTACTGGAGGTCATGGCACATTCTTCCAAGGCCTCCCAGGTATCCTCCGACTCTCACTGGTGCTTTGTGGGCTCAACAGTGGACAGCATGTTGCTGATTTTGTGATCCGCACTGCTGCTCACTGGACGAGAGAAGGGGTAGGTACTCAGTAGTCACACAATCCAGAGAAACATGTTTCTTTTAAACGTAACAGATCCTCCCAAACCCTAGGGGCAGAGATGTGTTCTATGGTGTAGGGAATGCTCACACAAGGCTTCTCCTGGGATATTTTAAGTCAACCATGAGCAAGGAGACATAAATGTCAGACTTCCTGAAGTTTGGATAAATCAGGTAGACCCATAGGTGGACAGCGGGGACGCTGAAATGGATGAAGACGCAGGGGTGCCCAGGTTGGATTGCACATTGGAACTGGGGATGCTGAGTCTCCTGCTGTCCATCTCCCCACCATCTGGGAGTCCACAGTCTTTGAGAACAAAATGGCAAGGAAAAGGTGCTTCTTAGGTCCTACCGTTTTCCTTGAGGAGCATGCAGACATCTCCACAGAAGGCACTGCAGCAATGATGACAAGTCTGACACTGTGTGAAACTTGCAGCTGGTGGCACACTGCTCATTAGCGGGAATCTTGTTGCAGGGCTTCAGTTTCAGCTTTGGTTCAACTTAGAAGGAGTATATGAGCACTGACTCCCAGAAAAAGTTTCTCTCACTATTATCAGCCCCTCCAAGAACCCAGGACCCACTCCATTGATTTCTCTTCTTCCTCTCCCTGCCTAAGGATCTAGGTGGGATTTTTGGTGCCTGGTGTCAAGATCCTGCTCCCACCCCTGCCCCCAACAAACCCAGCCACCGTGAAGTCACCCCCATGGAATTTAAACTCACAGAGCCTAGGGACTTCCCTGTTGGCGCAATGGTTAAGACTCTGCGCTCCCAATGCAGGGGGCATGGGTTCGATCCCCGGTCGGGGAACTAGATCCCACATGCATGTCACAACTAAGAGTTTGCATGCCACAACTAAGGAGCCCACCTGCCGCAACTAAGAAGACTGCCTGCCACACTTAATACACGGGGCAACCAAATAAATAAATAAATATTTTTTAAATAAATAAATAAAATAAACTCACAGAGCCTGGGTCTTGAAACCCAAGTCTCAGAACAAAGAGTCCCAAGAGATGTTCTAGTGCCCCACTCTCATTTCACAGAGTAGGAGGAACAGAATCCCAGAGCAAGGAAAAAATCTGCCTTGGAGCTCCACTGTTCCACCTCTGGCAGAAATGGCCCACAAACCTAGACCTAGTTCTTTGCCAGAAACACTTTTTTTTTTGGCCGCCCCGCACAGCTATGCAGGATCTGATCAGGGATGGAACCTGCACCCCCTACAGTGGAAGCGCAGAGTCCTAACCACTGGACTGCCAGGGAAGTCCCCCTTCCCTAGAAACCTTTATCACTAGTTATTTACCTACTATTCTCCCCTCAATTTTACTATTTCAATTTTTGTACACTAGCGGTTCCAAATTTCTCTTCATCGAGCATGTGTTTTATTTCTCCTCTCCATACCCAATGTTCTGAAATATTCAGGTCCACAAACAGGGCGTATTTCAAGAAATAATTAATAGTCCTTTTCCAGTGTGCTGCTCATCCTTGGAACTCCTGAGAATATAAACTGCTGGTAGCTCAAGCTAAGCTCTGGACTTTATGGAGGTTTCCACTGCTAAGTATCCTCCCGACAAAAACACCATATACACACATTAAAAAAAAATGCGTATTTGTAGCAACAGGAGACCCTCAAGCTTGAGAACTAAACACTCAGCTTCCCTCAGGTGTTTTGGCTTTAAAAAAGAGCCAATGCTTTTATCGACACCAGCCCCTGGTTCTTCTCTGCAATTGGACTGAGAAAGGTTCTTTTGTTCCTTACTCACTCTCATTTTGAAGCCCAGCCAGAATATCTACTGTAAGATGGAAATTCAAGGGAAGAATCCACTCTTTCTTTCCAGCTTCCCGAAACTGGCAGTATTGTCACGTAGGAGAGCGTCAGCAACTGGAGACCCAACCACTTCATAATGTTGATCTTGGACATCTGAGGGTGAGTCTGGCAGGAGACCCAGAATTTGGGCCAGGCTCTGCAGGGAGTAGAGAAGGGTTTCAGAGTGGGGAGTTGGGAGATCATGTGACTGGGGTCTCACTGCCCCATCTGTTTCTACCTCTTCTTTTTTGTCCACCATTCCTGGTCTGGGCTTTGACGTCTCATGAAGTACTTCTCTTATACTTTATACTTCTCTCATCGCAGAAATGAATTCTTTGTAGCTTTATCATTTTTCATTTTAGCAATTTGAAAAACACAGAAAAGTATGAAGAAAAGTAATGAAGTGTTATCAGTTATCCATTAACTAGATATAGATACTAGGGTCATTTATCTTTCATAAAAGAGAGCTGTAAACTCCCAAATTTTAAAAATTGTAATCCGGGGGCTTCCCTGGTGGCGCAGTGGTTGAGAATCCGCCTGCCGATGCAGGGGACACGGGTTCGTGCCCCGCTCCAGGAAGATCCCACATGCCGCGGAGCACCTAAGCCCGTGAGCCATGGCCGCTGGGCCTGCGCGTCCGGAGCCTGTGCTCCGCAACGGGAGAGGCCATAGCAGTGAGAGGCCCGCATACAGCAAAAAAAAAAAAAAAAAAATTGTAATCCGATGATAAGCCATAATGGAAAAGAATATTTTAAAAAAGAATGTATGTATATGTATAACTGAATCGCTTTGCTTTACAGCAGTAATTAACACAACATTGTAAAACAACTATACTTCAATTTTTTTAAATTTAGTTCATTAATTCCCCAAAAAATCTTGTACCTATTTATTATATAAATATTTTACTGACAAAAACCACGTTCTAGTTTCATGGTGAGAAGGCTTGATGGAAAAAAAGGAATTGCAGAAATAATGATTGAAACAACTGAAATAATGATTAATATTTCAAAAGTGTGACACCAAATGCCATTTTTATTATTAAGGCCTTGGAGTCTTTCTCAAATTTTAAGGCATAATCTATTCCATTTTCCTCTAGTTTTACTATGCTTTGAGTTTTCTTAATCTGATTTAACTTTTTAATCTGCCTGAATTTTATATTTAGTTGAGGGGAATATCTGATATCTTGCTCAGTCCTTGTGGGTCATGAGGTGACCTTGAAAGTGGAAGGCTCACGTCAAGGGCAGTGGACGAGAAAGAGCCTGGATATTCTACGGCTTTGTGGTGCTATCAGACTTGTTCTGGATACCTAAATCCTGAATCTGTGCATGTAAAGCAATTAACCTCTCTTATTTAAGCTACCGTTTTCTTTGTTGTCGCTGTTACATGTAGTTGAAACTAATCCAAACTGATACACCAGCCGAACTATACATTAAGATAAGGGTAGGGGCTTCCCTGGTGGCGCAGTGGTTGAGAATCTGCCTACCAATGCAGGGGACACGGGATCGAGCCCTGGTCTGGGAAGATCTCACATGCTGCGGAGCAGCTAGGCCCGTGCGCCACAACTACTGAGCCTGCGCGTCTGGAGCCTGTGCTCCGCAACAAGAGAGGCCGCAATAGTGAGAGGCCCGCGCACCGCGATGAAGAGAGGCTCTGGCTCACGGCAACTAGAGAAAGCCGGCGCACAGAAACGAAAACCCAACACAGCCAAAAATAAATAATAATTAAGTTAAGGGTAGAATGAAATGTCAAATTTTTAAAATTTACTTTATTTAGTTAGTTCTCAAGTACCCTCTCTCAGGAAGCCCCCCTATAGGGTATATATTACCAAAATGAGGTTGTTAAGAAAGACAGAGAGATGGGGTTTGGAAACAGGATCTTTAATCCAGGGGAAAGTAAAATACTACTATAATGGTGAGGGGAAATCGCCAGTGACACTCCATAGTGGGGAGCCTGGAGCCCCACTCCTGAAGGATGTTTACCTGAGCCCCTGAGCCATTGTCTCTTTTCATTATTCTGAGCTCTAAGGCACTAACCAGTTTTCTACTAGGACTTAGTCTCTTGCCTGGCCTTGGGCTTTGCTATATCACATTCCTGAGCCTTTCTTCAGGCTGTAAATTGATAGGTGTGACTCAGCTATCAGCTGAGACTGACTCATCCATCTAAGTGAGACTGTCTTGTCCTCTGGACCAGGAAGAGCCACAAGCCTGGATATATAGTAGGTACCCCTCATCCAGGAGAAGTTGTATTTTTTAAATGATCTTCAAGATACTGATGACAAATGGTAGAAATTCAGATATAATTGGGGGAAACAATATGGGCATGAAAGCCTGCCTTGTATTACCTGAAATCTCAGGATACGAGGAAAATTTACCCGGGTAAAACTGACAGGCAGACAAATCTGACCCGGCAGAAATAAGAGGCTACTAGGGATGGCAGAAGAGGAATCATTCTGGAAGCTCTGAGTACCTGCCTTGAGGTCAGAAACTCTTTCCGTAATGACAGTAGATGTCAGCTTCTTACCAGGGGGTGCTTGTTCCATGGGACAGAGTGATGTGGAGGCCAGGGTCTTACTTAAGGAGTCTGGCTTTGCATAAATAGGCAGGTCAGAGACTGCCCTGTGTTCACCAAATCCCCTTTCCTGTTCTTGCTGGACATACAACTAGACTATATTTCTTAGCCTTCTTTGCAAATAGGTGGGACCATATGACTACATTATGGCAAATAGAATGTGGAGAGAAACAGTAAACCCCACTTCTATGCCTGGCCCTTCTGTATGAGCCCCTGTACTACCTTTCTTCTCCCAGCTGCTGGCTGGATGCAGAAGAGGTCCTAGGAGACAGTGGAGCTATAGATGGGAGGAGCCAGGGTCCTTGGATCACGACATGGGTGGCTGTTCACTGATCACCCTCAGAGAAATGTCTTGTGAATAAGGATAAACGTTCACCGTGTTAACCCCATGAGATTTTTATAAATCTCTGTATTTTTGCTACAGCCATGAGCGTACCTGACTAATACCTTGTTCTAACTAGAAGGCAGAGTTGGGTGCCTGTGCCCGTGATGGGATGGGAAAAACTTTGGAGGCTATTGGGGACTATAATGAAAGAAATGAAGTTACAGGGATGAAGTACCAAAAAATACAGAGCCCTCAGGTTGGTGGATCCGTTTATTTGGCAAAGACTTGTGCCTTCTCAGGATAGAGAGGTCAAGGAGAGAGCAAAGAGGTCCTCAGCTGGAGAGAGTGGGTATCCCAACAGAGAACAAGGCAGCCCTCTTCTTGACCACACAGTCAACCTCCAGCCCACACTAGTCGGGGGTCAGCTAGAATCTAGGGTTTTAGCATGAATTTAAAGGGTTCTCTGCAAGAGAAAAGTTAAGTGGTTAAAAGTCAGGGAACCCTGGGGGACATCGACTCTCAAACTTAATAGCACCCTTAGCCACAGTTAATGGGAACAGGAATTCTTCCTGTAAGATCAGGAGTTACCCACCCCCCTTTTTTTTTTTTGCCACACAATGCAGCTTGTGGAATTTTTGTTCCCCGACCAGGGATTGAACCCAGGCCCTCAGCAGTGAGAGCACGAAGTCCCAACCACTAGACCACCAGGGAATTCCCAGGAGTTATCCACTTTTCATCAACTTCTCTCAAGAGATTTGCCAATTGAGGAGACAGGTAGAGACCAGGTCTTCTTGGGCTTGGCTGAGATAAGGGGCCAATGGAGAGGCCAGACCAAGGAGGCAATAACTGGGACCTTGGACAAGGGAGGGATGAACAAACCAATGGGTGATGTTTGGGGGGAATTGAATGAGAGTGAAAAGAAATGTGAAGGCTCCGATGCTGGTACGTTGGTTTAATTTACAGTCAGTGGCAGCTTAGGTGTGGAGGGAGGAGTGTGTTGCCTTATGCTGCCTATTTCTGTGACCAGGATTTAGGTGACTGTGTCTTCTGTTCCAGGCCATAGCTTCTGAACAAGGGTGAGGAGCAGTGAGGAAGCATCCCCAGGCCCAACCTTCCCCCCCCCGAACAACTCACTCATTGTCCAAGCAGATGTCGCCACAGTAGGTCCAGCAGCATGTATGATTTGGAAAGGAACATCTCTTTGCTTTAGTGCACCTTTTTAAACAATACGTTAATGATGGAGGCTGTACCCAGCACTGGTCAATATCTCTTAGTTCAGCTGGAATTGAGACGGTAGAATTTGGCAGTGTCCATCCCCCCACAACTTAGAGAAGAGTCCCTTCTCAAGCTTAAAAATCCCTGAGCTCTAAGCAACAAAGTATTTTTCTGCTTCTGAGGAGAATCCCTTCTGTGAATTCTAGCCAGTGGCTTTTTTACAGAAGACCATCCTGATGTGACATGACTTCCCTCTTTCCACATGTTCCCACAGCATTGCAGGCCTTTGGGTTCTCTCTAAGTTCCCTAAAGATGGGACCTAGGACAACCCCATCACAGATGACACCGCCTCACCAAGTCCGTTCCCATATGACTTTAGATTTCAGGGTCTGCAATATTTTCTAGTTCCAATTTCCATACCCGATTTTCAAATTGGAAAACTGAGCCAGGGGAGAATAGGAACCTACTTTTTCCTCTTTCTATTCACTTCGCTGATGATACCACCTAAGCACTCAGCCTCTCCCCGAATTCCACATCATTCACTGACCCATAATCCTCCCTTGAGGTCACTTCATTATTCCATTTTCTTATCACATGACCCCCAAACTTTCACTCATAAGGACCCCTTATTTGTCTTTTCCATTTTTTCATATTCTAAAAGATCCTTCCCCTCAAACTAAACGAATGTGTTAAATATTATCCTTTTGGTATTCATCCAAGGCTCACTCAGATCAGGCACAGAGATTCTGAAAATATGAGCTCAGAGGGAAGTTCTGTGTTGGTGTTTCCTCTACCCAAGATGGTCTGACATTGGCAAATATTGCTTCCTGCTAGCTTATGGAATGTGGGCAAAAGCTACATTCCCTCTCGATGTACCCAGTATTGCTTTCAGAACCAGGAGATGAAGCTTGAAACGATGCCAGATTGGGAACATTCAACCTAATCTTTCTTGGATGTCTCCGCTTAAAAGAAGGTTCCGGTCCTTTAAAGGGTGATCCTAGAAATGTAGGCCCTGACTCGGTTATGGCAGACATCCCAGGCCTGGGCAGAGCACCCTCCTCCCTTGCCCCACCACCTACAGAAAGGTCTGTTCTTGAGGCCTCCCAGCACGGGCAGAAGCGTCACGACCTCGTAGGTGAGCGCGATGAGGAGGAGAGCCCAGAGCTTCATGGTAGTTTCTGCGCGTGTTTGGGTTAGGTTTTGGCAGAAGACAGGTCTTTCCCCGATGCTGCTAGAGGTAGAAAAGGAATTCAGGGGAATAGGGTAGGAGAGAAAGAGAAAGTGCTTGTGAATACTGTGTTATTCTTTCTCCTACTTTCCCTTTCCACCCACTGGCACCTACCTATATAGCAAGCTAGCCATTGGCTTCCCCGGGCTTCTTCCCCATCTCACATTATGTACCCCTTCCTTTACAAAGCTATTTCTTTTAAAAACACATTGGCTTTTTTCTGATCAAAAAGCAATAAATCTTCAGGTTGTAACATTTTTTAAATACAAAGAGCAAATGAATAAGCATTAATAATTCCACCACCCAGAGATAACCGTATACGTGTATACTTTTATGTTGTAGTCATTATGTTTATGAAATTGGAAGAGTAGAACACATGGGGCTTCCCTGGTGGCGCAGGGGTTGAGAGTCTGCCTGCCAATGCAGGGGACACGGGTTCGTGCCCCGGTCCGGGAAGATCCCACATGCCGCAGAGTGGCTGGGCCCGTGAGCCATGGCCGCTGAGCCTGCGCGTCCAGGAGCCTGTGCTCCGCAACGGGAGAGGCCACAACAGTGAGAGGCCCATGTACCGCCAAAAAAAAAAAAGAGTAGAACACATGAAGTGTCCTGATTTGTTAATTAAGAACATAGGTAACAGGATGATACAATGGAAGTTTTAGTTGAGACCTTAAGACAGAGTGGTAGATAGATTACTCAGCAGGACTTGAGAAAAATTGCTAACCAAACTTAAACTTAAAAACAAAACTTTCACACAACATTGTGAAACAACTATACTCCAATAAAAATTAATAAACATTTTTTTAAAGTAAAAATTTTTAAAAAGTTTTAATAAACTTTCATCTACATAGATGATTTCAAGTTGAAGGAGTTACAAGAGAGGATTTTGAAGGAGATCTTATTAGTCAAAAGCTTTGCCAAGGGAAGTAGAGATACTGCCTTCTGATTCCAAGTTGGGAGAATATGCTTTGTGGATACTACTCAGAGCTTACAGTGTGTCCCCAAAAGTTTTCAGGGACACCATAGACTTGTGATCGAGTCCTGACTAAAGACTCTAAAGGGTGGGGAATTTGGCTAATGTGACCTGTAGTAGCAGAGAAGAGGGCTACAGTTCGGGAAGTATCTGAATTGTAAATGGCCTGATGCCATTTTGTGTCTCCAATGAACCCTTGAAATCTCCCATGAAAGAGGACCAGGGGACTTCCCTGGCAGCCCAGGGGTGAAGACTCCACTCTTCCACTGCAGAGGGCCTGAGTTCCATCCCTGGTTGGGGAACTAAGATCCCACATGCTGCACGGTGTGGCCCCCCAAAAAAGTAAAATAAAATATTAGAAGAAGAAGAAAAGAAAAATGGGGAAAACATTTCTTAAAGAAAGAAAGAAGGGAAGGAGGGAGGGAGGAAAGAGAAAGAAGGAAGAAAGAAAGAAAGGAAGGAAGGACGAAAGAAAGGGATAGAGGAACGGAGGAAGGGAGGAAGAAAGAAAGGGAGGAAGGGAGGAAGGGGGAAAGAAAGGGGACCAGAAGCACACCAGCCTGTGATCACATCTATTGTGTAAGAACTCTCACTCTCTCTTACTGGTGCTTCCTCCCTCCACTACCCAGGAGCCAGAAATTTTTTAAGCCAGTTGGAGGTGAAGGAACAGAATCACAAAGAGCTCAAGAGAAAAATGTTGGCCACATTCTCTTCCATAACTGGAGCCTCTGAGAAAAAGGAGGGTCCACAGTTCTAAACAATTTATGAAGTTGTGGCTAATTTCATGGGCCTGCACATTTTAATTATATGGTTGAGAAGATGTTTTGTGACTGAAGTCACAGAAGTTGTGGGGACCTACCTAAGTTTTCCTGAAGAAGCAAGGAAATAACTAGCTATCCTGAATAATGTCTAACAGAACAAGGGAGACCAAAAAAAATATGATCACATTACACAAGTCATGCCAACAATCCAATGATAAATATTATGATCATTCCCCATGTCATGAAGACCCAAATATTTCCAATTTATTTTTGTTATATAAATTTCCTGATGAACCTCCTTCTAGCTAAAGCTTTGTCACATAGATTATTATTTTTTTTAGTATGGGTCAATAGAAAAAGATTGCTCTGCAAAAGATGTTGTCCGTTTCAGGCTTTGAATAATTGCTGCCCCATTTTCTCACTAAGGATTGGGTTGTATTTCCACCACCAAGACATCAAATGTATGTGTCTCTACCTCCTGTCTTTGAGGCAAATTGGATTTAGGAGAGACAAGAGTAAGAGAAGGAGATAAGAGTAAGAGAAGGAGAACAGCCCTTAAAAGGTAAAAGATCAGATGTTTGGGAGCTTCCACTCAGCTGCTTATATCTGCGCTCCAACCTTCTCCATTTAGAACCCACACTCTTGCCAGTTTGCTTCAGCATGGCTTGGTGAAGGAAAATTGCTAAGTTCACCTACTGACTCATTGACCATTGGGCAATGTTTATACCAAGGGATACAACTTAATTGATGAAGCTCTAGGCCAAAGGAGAAATATCTTTGAACACATTGGGCTTCCAGAAATCCTGTAAATCACTCACATTTTTTGCACCGGAAAGCCAGCTAGCAGTAGTAGAATTCCCAGTCCTTGAGCTTGGCTCAGAGTGTTCTCTGATCCTCTGAAGGCACCAGCACATAGCAAGACAGATGTGTAAGGCAGATGCTCTGTTATCCACTTACTGGCAGGGGTATGAGGTATGCGGTAACTGGGTGAAGATGTGCACGGATTGGGATGGGCCTCTGGATTCCTGACACCTGCCTCCTGCACACAGAAGGAGGAAGCCTGGCACCCAGGCTTCCTGGGTGACAGACACACAATAAATCCAAAGCACTGTGTTCTATGAAGCTGTTTATTTGTATTCAGAAACCTCATTAGGGACCCAAGTTTTCCAGAGTTTTGAGATCTGTTCATTTAAAAGGCCTCACTCTTAGTCCGGTTTTCTGAGTTTCTCACTTGCCCCTAAAGGGTGTTCAGGATCCTGGAGATGCCCAATACCTTTCTTTGCACACCTCAGGTGCACTAAATGATCCCAGGGAAGAAAAACATCATCCTGCCCAGGCTGGGTACCACTCACATACAGAAGTCTGGGTGAATTCTTTGGCCATCCTGAGATAGGGTGTATGATGATGAAAAGGTCACTAAGCATCACAAAGACACAAATCTATTGCCCCCCTCCCCCAAATTCAGGATGCTGGGTTTTCCAGATGTTAAAGGAGAGAGTAGTGGATTTTGAGTCAGGGATGCTGGTATCTTGTTTAATCTCTGCCCCTTATTCCTATGGCACTTCAGACAGTTCCCGTCACCTCTCTCTCAATTTTCTTATTTGAACAACAGGGAATAATCCTCACCTCGCGGGCATAATCCTCACCTCGCTGGAATAGTGTTGATGCCACCTGGGCAGGGAACTCATCCAAGCAAGCCACAAGTAAAAGCTCATGCCTCAAGACCCTTACTCCCACCTACCTCTGAAAGTGTCTGAGTTGAGTGTCTGTAGTAACAGGCTGACAGCTTTTTATCTGGCCTCTTCCTACTGGGGGAGGTAGGGGGCTGGTGGGGGGGTGTGGCCTGGAACAAGGGGCAGGAGAGAAGAAAAAGCAGGTTCAAAGGCTGAGAACTTAAAGGTGATTTTTTTGCGGCCAATCTTTCATTCCCACTCAGGAACATAGTGGTATATCGCAGACTCTTTGATACTCACCCAACCAGAAGTCCTGGATTTTCTTTGATGTGAGCAATATCTCCTACTAAGCCAGGAGGAACATTGTGTTCCTGGATTGCAGCTCTGGTCACCCCCAACCGACTCAAGTCTAGAGTCTTTATCTGATGCAGCTGGGTTCGTCCACAGGTAGTGAGTGGAGGACAGTCTGTATGTCTATTTTCCTTTGACTTGTGGGTGCTGTTTAATCCTTCTCTGTATTGATTGCCCTTTGCTAATTAAGGCACAACATCATCTCCCACCGAATGGCCTATGGCTTTTATGTGAATAAATAGAGACTGAATAAGAAACACTTTAGAAATGATAGATGACCACTTTAGAAAAGATAGATTTGAAGTGATCAAATCACTTCAACGTGAGATGCGTGGAGACTAGACCCTGGGACGCAGAGTGGGAGGTCCCCAGGAGGACTCTTCTTAAACTGGGTCCATTCTCCTCATCCTCCTTGAGAGGTTCAGCTTACTGTCTCTTTACAATGAAGAAAATGAATCCCAGGGAAGTTAAATGACATGTTCAAGGTCAAAAGAGAGTGAGAAGTCATGATCCGGCTAGAGGAGGAGGTTTCCTCCGTGCTCCCTGTTTGCTTGCTTCTCGTGCATGTGCTGAGTCTGTCCACAGGGAAGGGAGTGCCTGTGCTGACCCTGACTCTCCCCGACTCCATCACCCACCAATAAGGCTGCTCTTGTAATGGGGCCTGGAATGGGATGCCAGGACCTGCGACTCAGTGCATTCCTTTAACTGAGTGGTTGCCCACATTTCCCCAATCCTCCTTCTTATGGTTTCATTCCTCCTCTTCTGCTTTTTTTTTTTAATCCAGAGGGAAGCCACAGGGTGGAGGGACGGGAGGTACGTGGTAATGCGACTGCGGATTAATTGGCATAGGATGGCTCTGGGTCTTGCCCATGGTTTCATGGTGAGTCCGTGGAAATTCATCACTGGGCTGCAGAGTCCCTACTACTCTGCACAATCACCACTCCTCTGAAATGTTCCTGGGACTAAGTCCAGAGACTGGGTCAAAACGTGTGGCCGGTTGGGACGTGGGTTCAGGTGTGAAGAATTCAGGTGGGCGGGCCCTGCTGGAGGAAGGGATGCGGTGTTTTGCTCCAGTCCAGAGCTTCCTGCTGAGCATCAATGAAGGAGACATCAGAGGCAGGACATGCCTCCATCGGGCTAGGGTCTCTGACCCACCGCAGAAGCATCACAGGGCTCCTGGTACTGAAGGATCTCCTCCATTCTGCTAAGAGCTGCCCATGCACAAAAGGAGCTTAGGAAAGAGGTCATGATCCACCACCAACTCAGACATCATTGGAGGTAGTTGGGTGCTAAGAGCACGCTGTACAGAAACTCTTATTTGGTGCTCTCTCAGATAGCCTCACTCTCCCAATGCTTGGCTATGCCCCAAACAACCTGGAAGAAACTATTAAGAGAGGCAAAGTTACCTGCCAGGGACCACATAGGGAAGGACCTCACATGTCCAAGACCAGGGCTTCCTACCACGTGGATATACCGTGGGTGTCAGGCTGACCTATTCCTTGCCACTGGCATGAACACCATGGGCCATGAATTTTACTGGAAGCAGTTGCCCTTCTCCCTTGTGGTAACTGGTACCCTGACCCTCTCTGACAGTCCACCCTGCCCTAGAGAAGTTAGAAGCTACACCTAGAATGCTATGGCTATGCCTGAACACCACTGCATGTTCTGTTTTTATTGGAACAATTGTATGCCTCTATAATATGTAGATGGGAGGAACTGGGGGGTCCCATGGAAGACCTTGAAATTTTTGGAGGCAAAGGAAGAAACAATGCAGATTCTTCCATGATCTGGGTCTCCAAAATGTCAAGTCCAGCCTGCAGAGAATCGCAGATCAGCACTGATCTGTTTCCGACCAACCCACAGCCTCACAGTTGCAATGACTTTTGCATGATTTGTTCTCTTCTCTTGCTCCTTCTCTATGTCAAGCATATGGAAGGACTCTAGAAATATCCTCCTCATCTCATACATCATGATGTTGGTCAACTCCTTTGGCTGCCCCCAGTGTTCACAGGTGGGTTCATACTGGTCAGCAAAGTGTGCCCATCCCACTTCTGGTAGCTGTCTATGTCATAACAGACCCAGAATGCCTAATTAAGAAGCTAAAGGAAGGTATCTGGAATGTAAGAGTTGGGTTTAGCTGCTGACTGTAAGATCTACCACCAAGAAATGTCCATCAGCCCAAATATAATTAGAATGGGCATGACATGAAGTATTCAAGGAAGACTTTTTCTCCAGAAGATGTTCCTAAGTCTAAAATTACATTATTTAGGAGTATATCCATCAGTTATTATAGTGTCCAGTGTCTTGGCTTGGAAAGAGTTCACTGCCTGAAAACCACTGGTGAGAGGGTATGAGAAGGTAGAAGTAAGAATCTAAATTAGAAGGCACCAAGCATCTGATATCTGAGACTATTCTGAATCATATTTGCTGGGTCTATGACGGTCCTTTTTGTTGTTGTTGATTCAGGTTTTCTTTTTGAAAAACCCTAAAACTCAAACTTTCTCTCTCTTACTGTTTTTACTTTTTGTATTTTACTTTTGGTCCCTTAGCTTCTTACATTATTTTTCTCAATTCCTATTATAGTTTAATTGAATTTATTCTGTCCTAAGTGTCTTGTAACAGTCTTTATTTCTAAGATGACTTTTATCTTTTTCTTCAATTTTTTATGTTCTATCAACCTCTTATTTCACGTCTTCCTGTTTTTTTGTCTACTTATGTGCTGAGTTTTAAAATTTCTGACTCAAGGTATTTTTTCATACATTAAAATGTTTATTTAGAAATATGTAATTAAAGTTGCAGTGCTGGGGCTTCCCTGGTGGTGCAGTGGTTAAGAATCTGCCTGCCAATGCAGCAGACATGGGTTCGAGCCCTGGTCCGGGAAGATCCCACAGGTCACGGAGCAACTAAGCCCATGCACCACAACTACTGAGCCAGAGTTCTAGAGCCCGTGAGCCACAACTACTGAAGCCTGTGCACCTAGAGCCCGTGCTCCACAATAAGAAAAGCCACCGCAATTAGAAGCCCACGTACCACAACAAAGAGTAGCTCCCGCTCACCGCAACTAGAGAAAGCCCCGTGCACAGCAACAAAGACCCAACGCAGCAAAAATTTAATTAATTAATTACTTTTTTTTTCAAAAGTTGCAGTGGTGTATTACCTTTCTTTTTGGACTCAAGGTTGTTCTAGTGGGAGAATTTTTTTTCCAGCAGAAATGTTTCAATTTTCACTTTTTGTTTTCTTTAATAGTACTTTACATTGAAGTTGTCTGCTATTTTTCCATTAACTTTGTAACATTTTATTTTAATAAACCAGCAGTAACAGTGTTATGCTCAAATTATTCTTGGCTTTGGCCACTAGGAGCTCTTTCAGGTGGGCTCCTGTTTCCCATTATTTTGATTTTTGGTTTTCATTAAATTCTGACCTCAAAAGATGCCCCAGTCTCATCTTGTATTTTCCAAGCCCAGTTCTAAAATCAGTCATTTCTCTAAGAAGCCTTGGCCCATGTACTGAAGAATGGTATTTAGAACCAAGATCTGGGCTCTTTGTGTGTTTATTGCTACTGTGGTATCACTGCTTCTAGGCGTCTTCAGCAGACATAGCTAAGAAATATATGTATGTATAACTAATCCATGTATACATATGTGTCCATAAGTATATCTGCATGTGTCTCTGTGTGTGTGTGTATATATATATATATAAAAGCTGAACATCAGTTCATATTGATATCTCTGATTTTAATCCAGTACCCCAGGGTTCATTCTAGCATTTTCCTTTTGCTTATTTGTAACTTCTCCAACAGGAACCTGGCTCCTATCTAAGTTACTTACTTATCTGTTCAATCTTTTATACATGTAACGTAGTTTTAGAATTGTTTACCCATACCCTGGTAAAAACAAATTCACCAGAGACAAATTCACTGCTCTCTGAAAAATTGAAAGAAAGGGCTGCTTGCCAATAACCCTCATTAAAATAGCATGCAAGAAATAAACTTCTATTCTGTGAAGCCCATGACTTAGCCTATTCGTTATAAGGTAATCAAATGGGGAAGCAAGAGTTGGAAGCAAGAGTTGGAAACTTATGTACCCTATAGGATGGGAAAAATATAGGGGGGGGGGGAGATTCAAGGGTAGTGGAATGAAGTGGAAAAAAGCCAAAGACCACTGCTCGCAAATGAGTTTATTTGCCAAGGATTTACTCCTGCCCAGCCCTCAGTGAGAACAGCAGTGTCCCACTGGTGTCCCAGTGGGAGGTTAGGGTTTTAGCTGTCTTTCGGTGATTATCTACAAGAGAAAAAGGTTAGATGCTTAGAGGCTATGAAACTCTGAGAAGGAGGAATTCATTCCCAAGCTTAATATTACTCATCTTCACCAGACCTTGGAACAGGAATACTTCATGTAACAACAGAAATTGTCTACTTTTGACTAGGGAGTTATTGGTTCATTAAGCAGAGAAAGGTAGAGATTTGGGGCCTGGCTGAGCTAACGGGGCTCATGGAAAAGTCTGACTCTGGAAACAATGGCTAGAAATCTGGACTAGAAAAACAGGAAAAGAGCAAACTGTTGAAAAATGCAAGGCAGACAGCACAGGCATTGATTATATAATGAAAGAAGCAAGGTGCCCCAAGCTGATATCTTGGTCTATTTGCCAGTGAATTCCCTTCCAGGTTTAGGGGACATCGTCTTCTGCTATTTTTGTGCCTAGGATTTGGGGTTCCTCAGTCCTCTGTTTAGGGATAACAGCATCTGAGAAGAAGGTGAGAATCAGTGAAGACATAGACCCAACCATGCATCTCCAAACTCACTGTGTTTTCCCAGCAGATGTTTCCACAGTACGTCCAGCAACATGTGTGATTTATTTCTACACATTTAAAGGTTCTAGAACACTTCTTGGCACATTCTTGGACTGTTGGCCGTCCCCAGCACTCCTGAAGTAACAATTCCCCCCTGAAATTGAGACGAGATGATAAGAAGCTGACAGGGGCTACATAGCAAGTGTGGGAAGAGAAGCCCTTCATAAGCTCAACAGCCCCTCCTAGAATCCCAGCCCCAAGTCTCCACCAAGGTATCTGCCTTCTAAGAGAAATCCCCTTCCTTATCCTCCTCATTGCATTTTCACTGACCCCATCGCATCTTCACTGACCACTTTGCCTTCTCTGCTCCCCAAGTCCTACAGTGTTGCAGGCTTCTGAGTCCTCTTCGAGCATCCTAGAGGTAGGACTCTGTATAGTCCCAGCATTCATGTGCCCTCCTACAAAATTTACATTTTTATAATGGGAGATCTCAGAGCCTGAGATATCCTCTAGCCTCATTATCACACCTTTTTCATAGTGTGGGAAGCTAGACCACGGAGAGTAAGGAAGAGATTCTCCCCACTTTTCTTCCCCTCCTTGCTGACCCTGCCTTTAATAACTCAGCCTCTCCCCAAATTCTTATCTCTCTCACCTAATTTTCTTGGCTCCCCCCATTGATTTCATTTTCTCATCATATGGTCCCCATGATTGCCCCACTAAGGCCCCATCTCATATCTCTTTTCTATCTTTTCACATTCTGAAATATCCTACCACTAAATTAACGGTATGTATCTAGAAATGCTCATTTTGTACTCTTCGAAGTGCACACAGGTAGGACACAGAGCTTCTGGAAGAATGGGAAAATATGGCAGCTCTGTACTGGTGCCCCCTCCCCTTCAAAGATAGCTGACTTGGGAAAATATTATATCCTTATAATTTAAGGAATGTATCTAAAAGCTGACAGATACACATCGCTACTTTCAAAGTTGGAAAAAGAAGCATTAAAGGACTTTGAAGGACTTCAGCTTGATAATTTCTTGGATCTCTGTGTATAGAAAGGTAACTGATGCCTTTCCAGGTGATCCAGGGAAGGTGAGTCCTGAGTCAGATGTGCCAGGCACGATACTTCTTCTTTTGTCCAGAAACAAGCACAGCCCCGTCACCCCTTTTGACCCCCAATCCAGCCTCATCACCTGCAGTTATGTTTTTCCTTAATTCCTCCCAGCACAGACAGCAGTACCATACAGAGGAACATCATGAGTAGAGGTGTCCAGCACTTCATGCTGTTGACCATATACGTCTGAATAGGTGTTGTCAGGAGTTTTTCCTTCCCAGTTGTTGCCAGAGATCAAAAGACATAAAGAGAGTTGTAAAGCAAGAGGAAATTCTCATAGAATTTCTTTACAGTTTATCTTCTAGTTATTGTTCCTTGCCCTCCAGCACTCAGTCACAGTTACACACCAAAGCTGGACACAGACTTTGCTAAAAAGTGTCTCTCCACCTCAAGCTTCATGCCTTCCTTTTGCAGGGAAACCTTTTTTTTTTTTTTTTTTTTTTTTTACTGTGTTACCCTCCCTTGATTAAAAAATAATTCAAATTCAGCTTACAAAATTGTTTTATTTATTTATTTATTTATTTGGCTGTGTTGGGTTTTCATTGCTGCGCACGGGCTTTCTCTAGTTGCGGCTAGCGGGGGCTACTCTTCATTGCGGTGCGCAAGCTTCTCACTTGAGGTGGCTTCTCTTGTTGCGGAGCACCGGCTCTAGGCGTGCGGGCTTCAGTAGCTGTGGTTCACGGGCTCCAGAGCACAGGCTCAGTAGTTGTGGCGCACGGGCTTAGTTGCTCCGCGGCATGTGGGATCTTCTCGGACCAGGGCTCAAACCTGTGTCCCCTGCGTTGGCAGAAGGATTCTTAACCACTGCGCCACCAGGGAAGTCCCACAAAATTGTTTTAATTCTTTTTTTTTTTTTGAGCTGACGTTGGTTTATAACATTATATGTTTCACATGTACAGTATTATATTTTGACTTCCATATACACTACAGCATGCTTGCCACCAAAAGTTTAGTTCCCAGGGGCTTCCCTGGGAAGCCCCTTCTCACTTTAATTAAAGTGACTGCTTTAAGCCAGGCACTATTCTAAGTACCGAGGATACAGTCATGAACAAAACTGGCAAAATTCCCTGCCCTCATAAAGCTTAATCCTAGTAGAGGGGTCAGATAATAAACAAGATACATAAAAGAAATACATAACAATTGATGGCTCTCAGTGTGCAGGAGAGAAGATAAGAGAGGGTCTAGCACCTGGAATACAGAATATGAAAAATAAGTGCTGGCTATTATTTTAGGCAGATCACTGGTGGTGAGATTTGGGGTTCTGAAAGAATAGGTTAAGTACTGTTCCAAAAAATTCCCTCTCCCCACTCCTTTCTCACCCCCAACCTGGTGCTCCAAGCTCCTGAAGCCAAACAGAAAGGAAGACAAAAAAGCAAAAACAAAGGAGAAGTCTGGGTACTGTGAATTAAACAGTCACAGTGGAGTAACTGTCTCTTTCCCTCCAAGTAACCAATTTTCCCTCAGAGTCTTTATTTTTGCGTCAAAGTTTTCAATGAAGCAGAAGATAAATTATATGAATTGATTGAAATTCCCTCAGATGCTCAAAAGCAGACACAGTACCTAGAGACATTTTAAAATTTGCAAAATTCTCTAGCTAGTTCTCCTCTTGGCATGTGTTACAAATTATAAAATAGGAAAATTAAATTTGAGGCACATGGACCATTTGATGGGTTGCCTTTAACTTTTAAAAAAACTATTATTTGGAAATAATTTCCAAGTTACAAGAGTAAAAATAGTGTAAAGAACACTACATACCATTTGCTCAGTTTCACCTATTTTAAGAATTTACCACTAGGGACTTCCCTGGTGGCGCAGTGGGATAGGATTCTGCATTCCCAGTGCAGGGGGCCCGGGTTCGATCCCTGGTCAGGGAACTAGATTCCACATGCATGCTGCAACTGAGGAGCCAGCGAGCCACAGCTAAGGAGCTGGCAAGACACAGCTAAGGAGCCTGTGAGCCACAGTTGAGGGGCCCCACCTGCCACAACTAAGACCCAGTACAACCAAATAAATAAATAAATAAATAAATTTTTAAAAAAGAATTTACCCCTAATTGCTTTCTCTCTCTCCCTCTGTTGTTGTTTTTTCCCTTAACAATTTGAGGGTAAGTATCATAGATCATGTTCATTATTTAGGAATAATACTTCAGTGAGTATTAACAATAGGGACATTGTCTTCTGTGATCACAGTACAACTATCCACTTCATGAAATTTAACATTTCCAAAATATTTTTATCAAATCTATCATCAGTATTCCATTTTATAAATTCACCCAATAATGCCCTTTGTCTTTTATGACATTGACATTTTTGAAGAATATAGGCAATTTTTTCTTTTAATTAAACATTCTTCATGTGGGGTTTGTTTGAAATTTCTTCATGATTAGTTGCAGGTTATACATTCTCACTAGGAATACTCTGTAGACAGCACATAGTGTCCTCAGGGTATCACATGGGAAGGGACACAGTGCCATCCATGTCATTTTTCTCTGTCTCAGTTTCTCGGTTTGAACAAGGACAATTACTTCTTTTCTAGAGGGGTAGTGTTGGCAGGATCTGAGGGCATGATTTGGACACAAGCCACAGATGAAAGCATTTTCAGGCTCACATTTCCAGCCCCAAGACTCTGACCTTCACCTACCTCTGAAGATGTTCAAGTTGGAAATACCAGCATTTATTTGCCTGATGGCTCTTCTTCCTGGTCTCTGGGAACCACCAAGCCCCTGCACAGGGTGAAGCTGATGAGCAGAACAGAGCTCAAAGCCTCAAAATGTAATCATGGTTCTGGTTGTGGCAGATCTGGGCGTTCTGCCCGTTAAGTTGGGTACGTACAGAACATTGTCACTGAATTCCTATTCAAAGAGTACTTTCCTTTTTTGTTTTTGCTTCAGGTAATACAGGTAGAAGCAGAACACTGTAGAATTGCAGGAGCCTCCCCTCCCCCCAACACACACATTTCCTGGATGTCTGGGTGATTGTGTAGGCAGGGAAGGATCTGTGTATCTATTTTTCTCTAACATTTGTGTGATGACTTTTGTAAAGTCCTATCCATCTCTATGTTGATTTCTCCATGGCTACATCACCCTAACACTACCTTATCACAATGTCTTGTGGGTTTTGATCTAATGAAAAAAGAGAACTCTGCCAAGAGAGCTGGGAAAGACCACCTAATATGGAGATTTAGAACACAGACTTAACCTGGATTCAAATCCTAGCTCCCAATTACTTTGGGCAAGTCACTAATCCTCTCTGTGCATTAGTTTCCTCATTTGCAAAGTGGGGATAATAACAGTACTTTCCTCATAGGGTTGTTGTGAGGGTTACGTGAATGATTATTTGTTAAGCACTTAGAACCAATGTCTGGCATACAGACAGTGCTATGTAAGGTTTGTTCAATAAACAAATGAGACACCAACGAAGTGGCAAGCATCACCCAGTTTAACACCAAGTTCACTACCTGTCAGATATTTAACATATATTAACTAATACTCTCAATGACCCTATGAGTTTAGTACTACTATAATTCCTATTTTACAGATACAGAAACTGAGGCACAGGGGAGTTAAGTAACTTGCCCAAAGCCACACAGCTAGTAAGTGCCAGGTACAGGATTTAAAAAGAAGTGGGTCCAGAGCCATCCATGCATGCAATGTATGCCAGACAGTGTAGCCCCCAGTTCTCTTGGGGGCTACAACATATCTTTGACCTTAACCTCTTCATAGGGCCCCTCATCACTTCATCCCATTTACTTCTCTCTGTAGAAAAAAATAATTTCTTTCCAGAATATCATTTGTTGCTTTTGCACTATTAAAAGAACATCCCATGCTTAGTGCATAAATCTTGCAAATCTATGAAAATGACAAAGAAATTTTAAAATTTAATTTTGTCACCCTGTGCTAACATTTTTTTGTGTGTGTACATATATATATACACACAGACACACATATATTTTATATATACACACATACATTTGTGTATATCCATATATATGTATCAATATATACATACATAAGACAAAAAAGCTATAAGGCACATAGAAAATAAATGGAAAATGACAAGTGTTCCTCCCCATCGATAAATACTTTAACTGTAAACAAATTAAACTCTCTAATCAAAATATAAAGATTGGCAGAATAGATAAAAACACATGAACCATATGCTGTCTACAAGAGACTCACTTTTGATCCAAACAGATTGAAGGTGAAAGGATGGGAAAAGATGTTCCATGCACATAGTAACCAAAATAGAGCAGGGTGGCTATACTAATATCAGACAAAATAGATCTTAAATCAAAAAAGGTTACAAGAGACAAAGAGGACAATATATATTAATAAAAGGTTCAATACCACAAGAAGGTACAACAATTATAAACATCTAGGCACCTACTGATAATCATCAAAATATATGAAGCAAAAACTGACAGAATCGAGGTGAAAGATAGAGACGGTTCTACAATAATGATCGGATACTTCCATCCCCACCCTCGATAATAGATACAACAACTAAGCAGAAGATAAGTTAGGATAATAGAGGACTTAAGCAACACAGTAAAACAACTAGATCTAACAGACATACACAGAGCACTCAACCCAACAACAACATACATTCTTCTCAAGGGCACTTGGGACATTTTCCATGAGAGACCACATGTTTTAAATCACAAATTAAGTCTCAGTAGATTTTAAAAGATAGATATTATCCAACCACAACAGGATGAAGTTAGAAATCAATAACAGAGGTAAAACTGGAAAATTCACAAATCTGTGGAAATTAAGCAACATACTTTTAAACAACCACTGGACCAGAGGAAAATTAGAAAATACTTAGAGATAAATGAAAACAAAAACACAACAAATCAAAATTTATGTAACACAGCAAAAGCTGTGCTAACAAGGAAATTTATAGCTTTAAATGCTTACATTTAAAAATGAGAGGAGCTTCCCAGGTGGTGCAGTGGTTGAGAGTCTGCCTGCCGATGCAGGGGATGCGGGTTTGTGCCCCAGTCCAGGAAGATCCCACGTGCTGCGGAGCGCCTGGACCCATGAGCCATGGCCACTGAGCCTGCGTGTCTGGAGACTGTGCTCCGCGGCGGGAGAGGCCACAGCAGTGAGAGGCCCGTGTACAGCAAAAAAAAAAAAAAAAAAAAAAGGGAAAAATTAGAAAGATTTCAAATGAACAACTTAACTTTACAACTTGATCTAGAAAAATAAGAGCAAAGTAAACCCAAAGCTAGCAGAAAGAAGGAAATAATAAAGATGAAGCAGAGATAAACAAAATAGAAAAATAATAGGGAAAAAATCAATGAAGCCAAAAGTTGGTTCTTTGAAAAGATCAACAAGATTAACAAACATGTCACTAGATGGACTAAGAAAAGAAGAGAGACTACCCAAACTACGGACTTCAGAAATGAAAGTGTGCCCGCTGCTACCGATTCTAAAGAAATAAAAAGCATTATACCAGTACTAGGAACAATAAATAGGATAACCTAAATGAAATGGACAAATTCCTAGAAACACAAACTCTACCAAGACTAAATCTTGCAGGATAGAAAATCTGGATAGATGAAAAACTAGTAAGGAGTTTGACTCAGTAATCAAAAATTCTCCCAGCAAGAAAAGCCCCAGATCTGATGGCATCACTGGTGAATTCTACCATATATTTAAAGAACTGATATCAATCCTGCTCAAACTTTTTCAAAAAATTGAAGAGGAGGGAACACTTCCTAACTCATTTTATGAAGCCAGTATTACACTGATACCATATCCAAAGAGATTACAAGAAAAGAAGAATACAGACCAATATCCCTTATGAACATTAATGCAAAACTCCACAACAAAATACTAGCAAACTGAATTAAGCAGCATATTAAGAGGATCATACATTATGATTGGGTGAGATTTATTCCTAAAAATGTAAAGGTGATTCAACATATGAAAATCAATCACTGTAATACACCACATTAACAGAATGAAGGAGAAAAAACAACATAATCATCTCAATTGATTCAGAAAAAGCATTTGACAAATTTCAACACCCTTTCATAATAAAAGCACCCAACAAACTAGGGACAGAAGGACAAAACTTCAACATAATAAAAGCATGTATGTGGGCTTCCCTGGTGGCGCAGTGGTTGAGAGTCCGCCTGCCGGTGCAGGGGACGCGGGTTCGTGCCCCGGTCCAGGAAGATCCCACATGCTGCGGAGCGGCTGGGCCCGTGAGCTGTGGCCGCTGAGCCGCACGCCCAGAGCCTGTGCTCCGCCACGGGAGAGGCCACCACAGTGAGAGGCCTGCGTACCGCCAAAAAAAAAAAAAAAAAAAAAAAAAAAACCAAAAGCATGTATGAAACACCCAGAGCAAAAATCATAATCAATGGTGAAAGACTGAAAGCTTTTCCTCTTAGATCAGGACGAGAAGGATGCCTGCTTTCACCACTTCTATTCAACATAGTACTGGAAATTCTAGCTAGAGCAATTAGGGAAGAAAAAGAAATAAAAGACAACCAAATAGGAAAAGAAGAAGTACATCTATCTCTTTGCAGATTATATGATCTTATATGTATAAAATCCCAAAGATTCCACACACACACACAAAAATCTGTTAGAGCTAATAAATGAATTCAGCAAAGGAGCTGGATACAAAGTCAGTGCACAAAAATCAGATGCAATTCTATACACTAACAATGAACAACCTTAAAAGGAAATTATGAGAACAATTTCATTTACAATAAAATCAAAAAGAAGAAAACACTTAGGGAGTAACTTAACCAAGGCAGTGAAAGACTTTACAATGAAAACTACAGAACATTGTTGAAAGAAATTGAGAAGACACAAATAAATGGAAACGTATCCCATGTTCATAGATTGGAAAAATTAATATTGTTAAGATGTCAATATTATTCAGTGATCTACAGATTCAATATAATCCTTTTTTAAAATCCTAATAGTGTTTTTACAGAAATAGAAAACCCCATCCTAAAGTTCATATAGTATCTCAAAGAACTCCAAATAGCCAAAATAATTTTGAAAAAGAAAGATAAAGCTGGAGGACTCACAGTTCTTGATTTTAAAACTTAATGCAAAGCTATAATAATCAAAACAGTGAGATAATGGCATAAAGGCAGCATATAGACTAATAGAACAGAAGAAAGAGCCCAGAAATAAACCTTTGCATATACTGTCAAATAATTTTCTGATAAGGGTGCCAAGAGCATTCAATGGGAAAGGACAGTCTTTTCAACACATAGTGCTGGAAAAACTTGATATTCACATGCAAAAGAATGAAGTTGACCCCTTACCTAACACCACATATATGACTTAAATCAAAATAGATTAAAGACATAAATGTCTTTATGTAGTTTATAAACTATAAATCTCTTAGAAAAAAACCTAGGCAAAATCTTCATGACATTGGATTTGGCAACAGTTACTTGGATATGGCATCAAAAGCACAGGTAACTGGCTTCCTTGGTGGCGCAGTGGTTGAGAGTCCGCCTGCCGATTCAGGGGACACGGGTTCATGCCCTGGTCTGGGAAGATCCCACATGCTACGGAGCAGCTGGGCCCATGAGCCATGGCCGCTGGGCCTGCACGTCTGGAGCCTGTGCCCTGCAATGGGAGAGGCCACAACAGTGAGAGGCCCACGTACCGAAAAAAAAAAAAAAAAAAAAAAAAAAAAGAAGGTGTGATACATATATATGATGAAATACTACTTAGCCATAAAAAAGAATGAAATAATGCCATTTGCAGCAACATGGATGGACCTAGAGATTATCATACTCAGTAAAGTAAGTCAGAAAGAGAGAGACAAATATCATATGATGTCGCTTATATGTGGAATCTAAAATATGATACAAATGAACTTATTTACAAAACAGAAACAGACTCACAGACATAGAAAACAAATTTATGGTTACCAAAGGGGAAAGGAGAGGAGGGGATAAATTAGGAGTTTGGGATTAGCAGATACAAACTACTATATACAAAATAAGTAAACAATGAGGTCTCACTGTATAGCACAGGGAACTATATTCAATATCCTGTAATAAACCATAATGGAAAAGAATATGAAAAAGAATATATACATATATGTATAACTGAATCACTTTGCTATACACCAGAATCTAACACAGCATTGTAAATCAACTCCAGTTTTAAAAAAGGACTTCCCTGGTGGCGCAGTGGTTAAGAATCCGCCTGCCAATGCAGGGGACACGGGTTCAAGCCCTGGTTGGGGAAGATCCCACATGCCGTGGAGCAACTAAGCCTGTGCGCCACAACTACTGAGCCTGCCCTCTAGAGCTTGTGTGCCACCACTACTGAAGCCCTCGTGCCTAGAGCCTGTGCTCCACAACAAGAGGAGCCACCGCAATGAGAAGCCCGCGCACCGCAACGAAGAGTAGCCCCCACTCGCCGCAACTAGAGAAAGCCCGCGCGCAGCAACACAGCCAAAAAATTTTTAATTATGTATTTAATTAATTAATTTTTTTAAAAAAACAGACACTATCCTAAAAGGGAAACTTAAGAATCTTTCATTTTAAATCAGGAATCAGACAAGAACATACACTATCACCCCTTCTGCACAATCATGTTTGGAAGTCCTGACTGGCACGAGGCCTTAAAAAGGGCATAAAGTTCAAAGAGGAAAAATACAACAGTCATTATTTGCAGATAATGTTGAATACATTGAACACTGAAAAGAACCCACCCGAAATTATGATAAACAATGGGAGAGTTTAGCAAGGTAAACAGATCAATATACAAAAGTCATTTATCTACATTAGCAACAAACGAAAAGAAATAATTAAAAAGTTAGGATACTATTTACAATTTTACTTTAATAATTCAGACCTCCAGGAATAAATATAACAAAGGCATGCCAGAACTATGTGGAAAAATGGGTTAAAGTTTTGTGAAAGGATTTTAACAAGATCTAGATAGAGGAGAGATGTAACAAGGTCAGGATTAGGGGGGTGATGAGGGTGTGCGTTTGAAAACACCACCCGGCCCTGGAGTGGGCGTGGCTGGGAGGGGCTTGGATTTCTGCCAAAGCCCCTTGATTGGAGTACACAGTGTAAGGCCAGTCACAGCTTGCCTTCTCCTCTAAGCTGTCCCTGGTCACAGCTTTGGCGGGGACTTACCCACCCATCTCACCAGCAGCATGAAGCCTGCACTGCTTTTCCAGCTCCTGTTGTTGACTTGCTTAGCACCACAGCTGGTGTCTGGGAGTCCCAAGCAACATTTTTTGAGTACGTGCTGGGTCTGGGCCCAGGGGAGGGAAGAAGCATCTGGAGAGATGAGAGGATGTGAGGGCTGGGCACGTCTCGTAAGAAAACTACAGTATCATGTTCAAGAGTCCAAGTTTTATTGTCAGCAATATCTAGGTTTGAACCCCCGTTCTGATGCTTACTGGGTGATCTTGGGCAAAGTGTCTGGACCTTGGATTTTATTTTTGTGATGGCTACAACGATAGTGGGATAGTTGGGAGAAGAAACAGAGGTAATATGTGCAGACATAGAGCACCCTTACTGGACCATGGTAAGTGCTCAGTAAGTACTAACTACTGTAAATGTTACCAGCTCCATCATCCAGCTTCTTCTTGCTAGCCCTGGTTCCTTCATGGATGCTTGGGCCAACTTTTCAAGCATTAAAACAGAAAGGAAAGTTCAATTGGTAGAACTCAAGGTGGAACCTACATAATCTCAGCCTTGGAGGATGTTTTGGGAGGAAAGGAAACAAAGTCTTGCATTTCATTTCCCACATTAAACATTCAGAGGTACCTGCACAATTATCAGTGATTAGTATCAACGGGAAGGTGTAGAGTCCATCTCCGCAGCCACTGTTGCCCAGCTCCAACCAAACAAAAGCTCTGGCCACAGTTACACTGATGACCAAAACCAAATGGAAAATGAGCTGTTATTCATCATACCTGCACTGTTCCATAGGGAGAGTATTTTCAGAGTATTGGGGGCTCAGAACAGGGCTATGTGTAGGATTTCATGTGTCTGGGGAGGCAAGGTCCTGTTTTAGGGTTCTCAGAGAGAGCATGCAGGTTTATAAGACTGAGGATGGCTAAGCAAGCTGCAAGAGAACAGGGGTATCCAGGGTAGAGTTAACTAGAGAACCAAGGACTAAAATTTGAGGAGAGACACAAGAGGCTTTATGAAAGACTGGTGAGTACTGTAGCGAGATACCCAGAAGAGCAGGCAAAACTTGAGGTCAACCTCTCTGAGATTCCTGGCTCATGGACTCCTTTTCCACACTGTTCCATTGAGCCCCAGGCTCTCCAAAGTGGGGATCAGTTCCAATTTCTTGCACTGATCCAGTGAGCTAAGGGATGACAGGGAGGTGCAAGGTGAGGGCTGAGTACTGGTCTCTGCTTAACTGTCAACAGCTGGGGCCTCGGCTTCTTACCCACCATCTCTGGTGTCATTTGCTGTTACAATTCTAGCCCCAACTTTGCTCATCACTTATTCCTTTCAGATCAGCATGATATCCTACAGATCCTCTTATAATTGCAAGTATCTTCAGAGCAATAAATCAACAAAGGCTCCTCCTATGACATTTGCCCCAAAGAGAAGTCAGAAGGTACAAAACTAGATATGGCTGGGCTTGGATAAAAAGGTTCATGGGGTTCATTCTTAATTCCTTAGATTTCAGGAACAGAGAGAATATTGTGAGTTGGAGCCTCTGGGATCTGGTGGAGGTACTCTTGGCTTTGACCTGACTACTGGCGGATGGGGTAACGGGATGTCAGCATGAAATGCTTATTCTTCTCTAACAGTAGGAAGTGGGGGACCCTGGGCTTCCCTGGTGGCGCAGTGGTTAAGAGTCCACCTGCCAATGCAGGGGACACAGGTTCGAGCCCTGGCCCGGGAAGATCCCACATGCTGCGGAGCAACTAAGCCCATGAGCCACAACTACTGAGCCCGCGAGCCACAACTACTGAAGCCCGCGCACCTAGAGCCCATGCTCCGCAACAAGAGAAGCCACCGCAATGAGAAGCCCACGCACCGCAACGAAGAGTAGCCCCCGCTCGCCGCAACTAGAGAAAGCCCGTGCACAGCAACAAAAACCCAACACAGCCAAAAATAAAATAAATTAAATAAATTAATTTTTTTAAAAAAACACACAAAAAAAGTTATTTAAAAAAGAAAGTGGGGGACCCTGGTGCTCTGGCCTCCTCATCACTAGAGACCCGGGAAGAAGAAGCAGCTGATCTTTGCACCCCATTCTGAAACACCCATCCTTCTCCCCATTAAAGAAGTCACCCCCAGAACTCATTTGTGATTTGGGTTCTAGCATTCTGATGCCAATAACTTGAGTGTGCTGTGCAGTCTTCATCCTTTTCAAAAATCAACCCTTTCACTCGTTCTTCCTATATGCAAATAACCCATGTTAGGTGAAACCCTAGGATAAACTACATTGTTTGCTTGAGACTACACAATGAACCAGTGCAAATGGACCCCCACACCCCTCTCTTGCTCACCACGCACACCGTTCATTCCCTTGAACTGGACTTAACCAGGGTCTGTGAGGACTTGGCATCTGATCTGCAAGGATGATGAATGACCCGTGGGTGTAGGATTCTCCCAAACTGTCTTTGATCAAATATCCAAGCCCTGGTTTTCCCTGCTGAGAACTCAGAGGAAGACAGCGGCTAACGACAAAATCTTATTCCACCTCCCTGTGTCCACATGAAAGGGATCAGGGTGGCTGGTCCTCTGGCAGTTCCCTGGGCTTTTGGAGTTCTTAATGTCACTCCAACCTGTTGTTTAGGCCCTTCTCTTTCTTGTTCTGTGTTCCAGGGTATATCTTGGAACCTCCACCCTGCAGATCAGATCCTGAAAACTGTACTCATTTCTGCACATTGCAGGAAGATTGCCATCCAGGATTTCAGTGCTGTTCTGCCTTCTGTGGCATAGTCTGTACATTAAACAAAAATGTAAACTGTAAAAGGTAAGGAGCTTCTCCTGCCCAGCCCTGACCTTAGAGCTGCTGGTGGGAGCTCGACAGAAGAGTCTCTTACCAGACAATAGATCTCTTTTCCTCTCTAACATTCTCTTTCTCATTACCAAGAATAATTTCCATAAATGTCCTGATGAAAAGAGGCTTCCTCCACTCCTGAACTACATAATCATTCTCTCCCTATCACCACATCTGTCAATCTCTGTATCAGCCTCTCTGAACACACCAATAAACCCCTCCATCCACAGACCCTGCCCTGTCCCAGAATCCACCTTTATCCCAGGGTCTGGGACACTATACCTGGAGCCCCGACACCAGAATCCCAAAGCAACTTTGTTCTGTTTTTGCTTGCCCTCTTTTGCCAAACACCATTCTTTGTCCCCCCCATGTTCCTGGGCTCTGAAGATCCTCCAGCCCAAGGGACCCTTTGGTTACTTGCCCAGGCATTAGCACTGGCCCCAACTCTATGGAGAGAACTCCCAAAACAGAAAAGGTATTACAGGCCTGATGAAATGTCTGGTTTCTAATCCTATCTTGCAACAATGTCTTTCTATGACCTTGAGGAAGACAGTTCCCCATGCTTGCTTTTCATTTTCTCATGAAGAAAATGGGGACTCTTTTTTTCCAGCCTTGCAAGATTGTTATGGAGGTCCAAATGAGGTCTCAAAAGACCCACAAGGCAGGAGACTCAACCAGCGAGCTTCTAAACTGTCTTATTCTCTGCTATATACTCTGCCTTGAGCATAGTAGCCCACATAGTACCTTGTCTCTGAGACAAGGTCCAGAGGGATCAAGTATGGGCCCAGAACCAGATACCTGGACCCACATCCTGGCTCCACCATTTCTTGGCTGAGTGATTAGTTAGTCAGCCACTCTCTGGACAGCAGCTTCCCCATCTTAAAAACTGGAACAACAAGAGTGAGATTAAAATAGATAACCTATGTAATTTCTAAAAACATCACTTGATGCATAATTACTCAGTAAATTTTAGCGATGAGCTAACCACTTCTCTCTCAAGACTGGCCCTTGCAACTTAACTCCATGTCTTTCAAGGCTCCACATTGGAAGGCACAAGCCTAAGTCTGACTCTTTGTTGTCACTGGGTTCTTTGAGGTTCTGCTTTCCCTATGGCATGAGGACTTAGCTTCACGGTCTCGTTTCAATGATGGAAGCAATGGAAAATTTTTAAATGATATCTCTAAGAACAAAACTTCACCAGATAACATTAGAAAATCTTTTTCTTCTACAGACCCAAATCCAAGACCTTGAGAAACACCAGGGCTGGCAAGTGAGGCATGTCTCCCAGAGCATGTTGTAAGTATCAGGGTTGGACCTGGGCTTTCCCAGACAAGTTTTCCCCAGTTTTCCTTCTCCAGCCTCTCTAGGGACTCAAATATTCCCACAAGGTCAGAAGAGCCTTTTGTCATTGGTGGCCCCCTCCTGCACAGTTCCCCTCCTGGGGCTATGTCCTTACTCCTTGGGGCAGGATGTGGTCCAGGGTGAGTTCTGCAACACAGAACAGCATAAGGAGGCAGGGTCATGGCCCAAGGGGGAGCACAGGACACTCAGATCTGAGCTTTTGCCAGGGAACAGTGTCTGCCAGCCTCCGGGTCGACAGCGCCCTAGGCAAGGAGTCAGGCTGAGCCCTTCACACTGTGTGGCCTTGGTCAGCTCACTCTACATCTCTGAGACCATCAGCTTCCTCACGGGAAAGATGAAGAGGACATCCATACCTCGGGTTTTGTGAGGATTACACGAGGTCACGTGGAATGGAAGAACTTGGTCATTGCAATGATTCTGCAAAAGTTAGAAGTTGCCAGCAACTCATTCTTTCTGGGTTCCAGATTTTTCCTCTTTAAAAAAAGGGGGATTGTCTTTATTATTTTACCAATGTTACAAGAAAGGTGAGCAAAATGGAGTCTTCTGTAACTCTGCCACCAGAAGGAAGCTACTCTTTATATCTTGGTAGAATTTGTTTTAGACTGGGGAGAAATTAGGAGCTTAGGGTCTTCTAACAGTCCTTCTGAAGTCACCAGAGTTTCCAAGTTAGAACCGTGGTATTTCAGCTTAGAAACCCTGTACAAAGGAGTCCAAAAAATAGTAGCAAGCAGAGGCCAGTAGAGGTGTTGAAGTGCATGAGGACCACTTTCACCCTTGCTCAGGCCCTGATGAGCCAACCATACTAAATTCCTCTGCACCTTATAATAATTAACTGCCCAGGTCACACACTGGCCAGCAATCAATGCATCAGCATTGTGACCTAATCCAGGGCCTATGCAGCATTCACTGTGAGATCTGTTAGATCCACGTGTCACAGTGTTTGTTCTCCCCGATCCTGCAGCCTGTCCTCTGCAGAAGGGTTCCCCTCAACTGACCATTCCTGCCCTGGAGACCCTGGTGTTGGCTGGGAAGATCAGGTGAGGTAGGAGATGGCAGTGCCAATGAGGGCCTGAAAAAAATACTGATCTTATTCCCAGCAAGTGCAGTGTTGAGCTTCCTGTGGTGACCGGGCATGGAGGACAGAATAGCTCAAGCAGATCTGATCACAATCTTCCAGGAGACTTGGGCTCTGGTGGGAGTAGTCAAGGGCTTCCAACTTTGTCAGTGAGAAGTAACATTTTTAGCCAAGTTGTGCTTCACCTCATGGGGTCCTCACAGCAAACATAATACCCAGGTTACAGACAAGGGAACCGAGAATCATAGAGTTAAAGTAATATGCCCAGCGCTAGCCAACTGGTCAGTGGTGGAGCTGGATTACAAACCCAAGGCTTGGGATGCCTTAGTCCCAAAGGATTGTTTCCTTGGGTGGCTTAGTTCACTTCTGCTGAGTAGATTCTCACACTTCCTGTTTTCACTGATGCTTTTCCTCCTGCTTTCAACTCGGGCCTCATGACTCCTCATTTCCTTTCAGGCTTAGAAACCAGCCTCACTGAACTTGGTCTTTCTCCAAGGCCCCAGGCACTCTCTCCCTCTGTCCTCTAACTCAAGCTTTTATCTCTGCCCGGAATGTTTTTCTCCCACTTTTCAACAAACTCCCACTCGTGCTTCAAGTTTCATATGAAATAAAAATCTCCATGGAAGCTTCACCAATTCACCCCAGACAGAATGGTTCTCCTTTTCTTTTCACAGAAGCTTATCTTGGCCCTACTTTAAACTTTATCACATTATACTGTAATTGTTTAAGTTAGTATTTTCTCATCCTAGAGTATGAGGCCCATAAAAGTAGGAACTGTGTCTGACTTCTCTGCCACGGTACCCTAAAACGCAAAACCATGCCTTGCATATAGTGAGGACATCATTCTGACTTTTCAAATGGGCTGAGAAGCAGGCTGGCAAGGTGTAGCCTAATCCTAACACTTCATGAATTTTTCTCACAAAGACAATCTTCACTGGCTAGTCCAGAAGCCCTCAGATACCAGCCGTCTACCTCAATTTTGTCTGCTGGACTCAGCTGTTTTACAAATTCTTTTTCTTAAAAGCAAATTTATATTTGATTTGGAAAATAGAATAGGAGGGAAAATAAACAAAAAATAAGCGTGGGAATATCCCATTCAGAGGGGGAGGACTAGGATAGACTAAGGGCTAGGGCTAGGGGTCCTGGCTGCTCTGGCACTCAGTCCGGCTCTGCCCTTGCTGACCTGGAGATGCTGAGTATTTCCAAGTCCTCAAGGCTCCAACCTCTTCATCTGTAAATAGAGCTGAATAATACCTACCACAGGTGTGTCATGAGACAAAATGAGATGGCACGGGCAAAGCACATACCACAGTGTCTGGCAGAGAGTCTCAGGAAAATGTTACTATCATTATTTGTGTCTTCCCAAACTTTCATTTATCCAAAATTCTTGTTTTATAAAGGAATCAACATGTACATTCCACCTTAAACTCTATGTTTTTAAACTTTTCTTCTAGGTTCCATATAAATTAACTCCCAAAGAAGACAAGTATCGTGTCTCTGATCTCTGAAATATCTTCTCAGATGGAACAAGGCATATTTGTGGAAAGTACTCCATCCCTGAAAGATCATGTGATTAAATCAGATGATAAAAGCTCAGCTAATTTAACAATGATCTCGATTTCTCTACGAAACCTCCAGCAGCTGTGGAAGATGTTGCTTCCCTCTGCAAGTCCCATGTAAATGTTACCAACTTGGAAATTGTGGTCACCTCCTCCCATGATTCCACTTTGCCCCAATCACACCTCCTCCAAATGAAGTTTTCCCAAGATAAATGTATCACCATTCCATGTCCTACTCCTTTCTTCTAATATCTGACACACTGCTAATCTGGCTGATCCCTGGTAACCCCTGGCTCAGAGCTGGAAACATTGTTCAGAAAACTCTGCAGCCTCCTTTATCACCATGAGTTGACCAGATGTGGTTCAAGTTGATCTAATGAGCCAGGCCTCTCACATTAAGGTTGGCCCATTCAAACTACAGCTGTCACTGTCTTAATCATCTAATCTTGATCTGTCTGTTACCACAGGCACTGGTCACAGGAGTCTATTTAAGTGTAAATTTATATTAATTACAATTCAATGAAATAAAATATTCTATCAACTCCTCAGTCTCACTAATCACATTGCAAGTGTTTGATAATCTCATGTGACTTGTGGCTAATATATTAAACAATGCAGACATAGAACATTTCCATCACTGCAGAAAAAGTTCTATTGGAAAGCATTGCATTGGGCTTTATAAAGCTGATGTCTAAATAATAGTTGCTAATTAAAAATCATGACATCAGATGAATGGATAAAGAAGATGTGGCACATATATACAATGGAATATTACTCGACCGTAAAAAGAAATGAAATTGAGTTATTTGTAGTGAGGTGGATGAACCTAGAGACTGTCATACAGAGTGAAGTAAGTCAGAAAGAAAAACAAATACCATATGCTACCACATATATATGGAATCTAAAAAAAAAAAAAAAGGTTCTGATGAACTTAGGGGCAGGACAGGAATAAAGACGCAGACACAGAGAATGCACTTGAGGACACAGGAAGGGGGAAGTGTAAGCTGGGACAAAGTGAGAGTGGCATGGACATATCTACACTACCAAATGTAAAATAGATAGCTGGTGGGAAGCAGCCGCATAGCACAGAGAGATCAGCTCGGTGCTTTTTGTCCACCTAGAGCGGTGGGATAGGGAGGATAGGAGGGAGACGCAAGAGGGAGGAGATATGGATATGTATGTATATGTATAACTGATTCGCTTTGTTATACAGCAGAAACTAACATTATTGGAGCAATTATACTCCAATAAAGATGTTAAAAAAAATCATGATGTCAGAATTTTACAAGGGTTGAATATTATAGAAGTTTTTCTTACATTTAGTATATTGGTATTTAGTTCCAATTATTCATAAAGGAATAAAATTTGAAGATATGTACTAATTGTTGAAGCATGTATTTGAACTTTTTACTCAGGGCATAAGAGTGTGATATGAAAAGAGCCTGAGGCAGGAACAGGTAGTGAAGGGACTTGGGAAATGGAGCTCTCCTATTTCATAGGCACCCACAATATGGATTTCCAACTGAAGGAACTGGAGATGATACAGGAATGGACCCATGTTTCTGGAGGATTAAGTGGGTGTTGGACTGGAGGACCCATAGGCATCACACCAAGTGAAGATCATTACTAAAAGATGTGCTGATGAAATAATGATGTGGTCAAAGATGTTCATCAATATTACTTATGAATATAAAATATTTGAATCAGATTTAATACTCAAAAGGAGGAGACTACTTATGTAACTTATAGTAGACCAATGGTGTGAAATGAATGTATTTATGATAGGCTATGGAGTGGGACTTCTGTTGTCTCATAGATTTTAGTTGAGATTTCACAGCCAAAGACAATCATCGATGTTCCAAACTCATTCTATGAAGGCAGCCTCACCCTGATACCAAAATTTGACAAAGATAAAGAAAATTATAGGTTATTTTTAAAAAGAAAGAAAGAAAATCACAGGCCAATATTACTGAAGAACATAGATGCAAAAAATCCTCAACAAAATATTAGCAAACAGAATTCAACAATACATTAAAACAATCATGTACCATAATCAGATGAGATTTATCCCGGGGATGCAAAGGTGGTTCAATATCCACATCAGGGACTTCCCTGGTGGTGCAGTGGTTAAGAATCCGCCTGCCAGTGCAGGGGACACGGGTTCATTCCCTGGTCCAGGAAGATCCCACATGCCGTGGAGCCACTAAGCCCACGCACCACAACTACTGAGCCTGCACTCTAGAGCCCATGAGCCACAACTATTGAGCCCGCGTGCCACAACTACTGAAACTCACATGCCTAGAGCCCATGCTCCACAACTAGAGAAGCCACTACAATGAGAAGCCCACGCACCACAACAAAGAGTATTCCCCGCCCACCACAACTAGAGAAAGCCCGTGTGCCACAACAAAGACGCAACGTAGCCAAAAAAGAAGAGTAAAGGGAATGTGGGGTGGGGAAGGGACAGAGTGGGAAGTTAGGGTTAGTCGATGCAAATTATTATATAGAGAATGGATATACAACAAGGTCCTACTGTATAGCACAGGGAACTATATTCAATATCCTGTGATAAACCATAATGGGAAAGAATACAAATAAGAATGTACATGCGTATATATATGTATAACTGAATCATTTTGCTGTACAGCAGAAATTAATGCAACATTGTAAATCAGCTATACTTCAATTTAAAAAAAAAAAAAGAGTAAAGGGAATGTGGTGAAGCCAAAGGAGGGGTCAGAGCCTTAGCCCTGGCTGGAATCTGGGACTCTTCTAATGGGAATTTTACTATGTCCTTTTGTATCCTGTCAGCACATCCTGATTGAAACAAAATTCCCCCTTTAATTCAACCAGAACTAAGTGAGTATCTGCCTATGAACAAAGAATTACCTCAGTCAAAGATCCTACATGAGAGGTTGACTACTGTACAGGATGCTATATATAAAGGTATGGAATGATTCTGAAGATTTTGAAGAAGGTGTATTGATTCAAGATAGAAGTAACTATAGTAGTGTATCAGTAGCGCTGAGTTGCTTAAGAAAACTTTAATGCAGTAATCAGTCAGGGAACCTGTCCTAGAAAGTGGATGCCCAAGAAAGGAGTTGATTGCTGAAACTTTTCATTAGACAAATCCGGAGAATCTTTTGGTGCAGTGGTGGAGAGAGCTATTTAGCCTGAAGTCAGCAAGTAGTATTAGGCTCATAAATAAAATGAATAAATAAAATCTCTTGCATCTGCAAGGGAGCAGAAAGTACTCAGAGTGAGACTGGAAGGAAATTCTGTACAGAGTTTATGAATTAGATCCCTTCCCAATTAACCTTGTGACTCAGCCTGGGACATTTCCAAATGAGACTTGATGGAAAAAGGTCAGAAGCCTTGGGCCACAGTCCTAAGGGAGAATTACATAAGGTGTATACAGTAATGAGTACAGTGGTGAGATAAAGTAAGATCCTTAGAGCATGTCTAGGAGAGTTAGATGGTTCACAACAAATCAAGGAGCTTTTTCTGAAGCTTAAAGGCTAAAAACTCCCTGGGTCCACAGGTGTCTGCTTGGAATTCCCTCATTCACCATAGTCATGTAATATATGGTGGTCACAAGGGATGAATTACTGGGGTAAACAGTAAATGAAGGGTATAAGGATGAACGCCTGTGTTTGGATATCCCAGAAGTTACAAGGACACCAACACAACTCAAGCAGCCTTCATAGGAAGATATATGAAGAGAGACATGGAATTTTAATCGTTGATTCTTCCAAAATTTTGCAAACAATTGGCACGAGATGTCCCAATTGCATCGAGTGCGCCACTGATGTCAAGTGCATCACTCATGGAAGTGCCTTCCCCCATCCATCTTACCTTTTGGCTTCGTCATTCATAGCTCTTATAACCTAGCAGCTGAGAGCTGGGACTGCAGACAGTCAGCTTCTGAACTCCTGTATATTGTGAGATTCCTACTTAGAAAATTGCACAGGTGCCCTCACATACCTCTTTGGTCAAAAAGCTGTACTTATAACCACCGCATGCTCCTTTATGAACTTCTGACAGCTGAGGATGTCAAGTTCAAAGTAGCATCTGGATAGTTGTTCAGAGAAATGCCCAATTTCCTTGGGTTCAGCACCTTATACTACAGTAAAAAAGCCTGGAAGTATTACTTTGGTGGGGGAGTAACTGGAACCCAAAGGGTCTCTTTCTCTAAAAGACTCCAAAAAACCCACAACAAAACAAATAAAATCCCAACAACTAAGACTTATTAAATGCTAACTTTGGGTCAGATACTGTATACGTGTTATCAGTCCACTCCATGGGCCCCAGTGTTTGTCAAAGAAGAGGAGATATGTGTACCAGAGTCTGGGAAGAAAAGCAGGTCCACAATAGCCCAAACCCTAGAGGCTGGCCCCAGACTCCTTGACTGCAAAGGAATTCATGGTTCCACCTAATGTCAAATCTGTGCCCACATTTCTCCCTATGGAACCAACAAATTGGCATCGAGCTTCTCATGGCTAGACTCAACCATGTCTGAGCCCACATCTCCAGCATAACAGTGCCAAGCAGCTGAAATACTTCTCCCCAACCCACAGCCCACTGTTTTATTCGTTTTTTGCCGTTATTAACATCATACCAGATTTATTTCCTTTTTTACCCTCAAACTCATGGTTGGACACAGACGCAATTCATGCTCCTTCCTCTGCCCAGTTCTAGACCCAGAAGGATTCTGTACAATCATCTGGTCTAATCCCTGCATTTTACAGTTAGAATAATTAAAGCCCAGAGAAGGGCTTCCCTGGTGGCGCAGTGGTTGAGAGCCCACCTGCCGACGCAGAGGACACGGGTTCGTGCCCCGGTCCGGGAAGATCCCACATGCCGCGGAGCTGCTGGGCCCGTGAGCCATGGCCGCAGAGCCTGTGCGTCCAGAGCCTGTGCTCTCAACGGGAGAGGCCACAACGGTGAGAGGCCCGCATACCGCAAAAAAAAAAAAAAAAAAAAAAAAAAAGCCCAGGGAAAAGGAGGATGGATTCAAAGCCACTTAGATAAAAAGTGGTCTTGATAGAATCAAAGTAAATTATCTTGGGTCTTGTTTTGTTCTAATGAGTTTGATGTGCCTGGCACAGCATTTGACACAGAAGCATGCAGTACACTCCCCTTGATCTCAGACCTCTTATCACATAGTGTCCATCCATACTCTAATAGGCAGAGCTCCTCCATCGTAGCACATACAACACAATCATATTTGAGAATGTCATCTTCCCTCTTCTCTAGTATCCCAGCTTTCAAGACTCATCTGGGAACTCATGCTGAAAGATAATACATGAGGAGCCATGGCCAGGACAGCAGTTGGAATTCCATGAAGTTCTGATAGTGTTAGTTCATGGTGGTCCCCTTCCAGGAACATGCTTCCTGACTGGTGAATTTGTCTGTGCTGTTGGCATGTCTGTTCCCACCATCAGCTGGTGTCAGTTTATTAAGCTCGGATCAAACACAAAGTACCTAATTACTCCCCTGGACCATTTTGCAGAAAACTGTCCACTCAGTGGAGTCAGAGATGGGTCCCACCATCTTTTCTCATCATTTAGGTGCTCCCTCCTGGACTGGGAACAAAACTGTGGGTTTGTTTTGTTTCTTGTTTTTATTTTTGGCTGCTTAGGGTCGTAGTTGTGGCACACGGGATCTATCATCCTGCAGGCTCTTCAGTGTGGCACGTGGGCTCTGTAGTTGCAGTGCACAGGCTTAGTTGCCCCATGGGATGTGGGATCTTAGTTCCCCCACCAGGGATGGAACCCACATCGCCTGCATTGGAAGGCAGATTCTTAACCACTGGACCACCAAGGAAGTCCCAAAATTGTGGGTTTTGACTTCAGGAAGAGTATACCTCCTAGGGCATTAGGAAATCCTAACCTAGAGTCTAGCCTCACAATATTCTAAGTTTCTTTCAGGGTAAAGGCTAAGGCAAGAATATAGCCTCTCCTGGGGGTCCCACCACTGCTCTTACCATCTTTTCTAGTCATCTGTAGCAGCAAGTAAAGCACCAAGAAGGGTTCAGATGAACCTCCTGCCTGATGCTATTGGGAGAAGGTGGGAGATATCTTCTCTGAGATGAGACTATTCTTTTATGTAAATTCTTGGTGGCTCTACTTGCATTTAGTTCCCATTTCCCCCACTTCACTACCTTTCAGCCACTGGGGCAGAACAGGATGTGCCAGGTACCCAACCATGAAGCTAATGAACCGAGGGGACCTTGAGTCTCCAAAGCCCCTTCTCACCTTCCAATCAGCATGGTGTCCTGGAAAAAAAAGTAATTTAATATGAAGACCTGGGTTCAAGCTAGCTTATGGGTTTATTCATTTATTTTTTGCTACTCAATCTGGTTTCAGAAGGATTTAAGGCAACTTAGCAAGATTCATAACACAACGTATTTTTAAAAATAAATTTAGCCGATATAAGACAGAGCAAAGGAGATAAAAGGATAATAAAGTATGTTAGAACCATGAAGGAAGCTATGAGATGTCTTAAATTGGCTGTAAGCTTTTACAACAGCAACACAATAAGGGAGCACAATCAGTTACAAAGTTTAGAATAAGCATGAAGGTGGACCTTGACCCAAGAAGATACTCAAGAAAAGTAGATATATTTATGGTAGTAAATGGTGAGAGAGACAAGCTCTTTTTTTTTTTTTTATTAGAATGCAACTTTTTGTTTTTCTCAAGGGAACAATAGAGCCATAAACATTAGCAAAGAATGAGTTATCTTTGCAGTTTCATGTATTTGAACCAGATATGGCTCATACTGGTGATGGTCCCTTGTCATAAGTTTGTTCCTTCTGCATAATCTTCAGTTCAAGCTAAAATTACTAATTACTGAAAAATCAGATTAATGTATTAAATTGTTTTCATAATAATACAGCAAGGAAAATATTTCTGGAATATATGGAGTGTCACTTGTGCACCATGAAATAATGAACATTTAGAAATAGATTCAACGTTGAAAGACCTAAATTTCAGGGAACAGCTCCACATATTACAATTCCAAATATTTATTAAAACACATCAATTCAATAGAAAGTCTAGAATTGTGATGTTTCTAATTCATTTTTATTATCCTGAATATTACCACCATCCACCCCCCCCCCAAAGAAAGGCAAATCGTAACAAAATGGAAAAAAAATATTTAGGCTGATAAGGTAGCAAATAACCTAAATAATTTTTTTCTCTCCAATAGGATTTTAGGGCTTTCTTATTTTACACGAGACAACACTGGGGTGGAAAAACACAGAACGCTTTTTTTGTACACATTTGTTCAAAATAGTAATAGCAATAATGTATTCAATTTATACATGTATTCAATTTATGATTATGTATGTGAAAGCAATGATACCAGAGACAAGAGGGAGGATTTAGGATTATTTTGCTATTATAAGATACTCATACTACCTATGAACTGCTATTGTGTTATTTGCAAGTGAACTTGGACTATTATAAATGTGTATTGCAAACTCTAGGGCAACCACTAAAAAAAGTTTAAAAAAATACAACTTGGGGGCTTCCCTGGTGGCACAGTGGTTGAGAATCTGCCTGCTAATGCAGGGGACACGGGTTTGAGCCCTGGTCTGGGAAGATCCCACATGCCGCCAAGCAACTAGGCCCGTGAGCCACAACTACTGAGCCTGCGCGTCTGGAGCCTGTGCTCCGCAACAAGAGAGGCCGTGATAGTGAGAGGCCCATGCACCGGGATGAAGAGTGGTCCCCGCTTGCCACAACTAGAGAAAGCCCTTGCACAGAAACGAAGACCCAACACAGCAAAAATAAATAAATTAATTAATAAACTCCTACCCCCAACATCTTCTAAAAAAAAGAAAGAAAAAATAGGAACAAGAACAAGGGAAACAAGTATAAAACAGTGAATATATAGTAGATGTTAATCCAATATATCAGTAATCACTCTGAATGTAAATGGATTAAACGCATTAGTTAAAAGCCAAAGATGGTCAGAGTAGATTGAAAACAAGACCCAACTTGTTGTCTGCAAGAAACCACTTTAAATATAAAGATACATATAGATTAAAAGTAAATACATGGAGAAAGGTTTATCATACTAACACTAATCAAAAGAAAGCAGGAGACTGGATCTTAAATGTTCTCATAACAAAAAAGAACTGATAATTAGGTGATGTGTTGGAAGTGTTAGCTAATGCTAATGGTGATGATCATATTGAATACAGAAGTATATCAAATTAACACATTGTATATTAAACTTACACAATGTTATCTATCAACTACATCTCAATTTCAAAAAGAAAGAAAGAGGGACTTCCCTGGCAGTCCAGTGGTTAAGACTTTGCCTTCCAATGAAGGGGGTGCAGGCTAGATCCCTGGTCAGGAAGCTAAGATCCCACATGCTTCGCAGTCAAAAAACCAAAACATAAAACAGAGGCGATATTGTAACAAATTCAATAGACTTTAAAAATGGTCCACATCAAAAAAAAAAATCTAAAAGAAGAAAGCAAGCAAGCAAGCAAGCAGGAGTAGCTATAATAATTGCAGACAAAGTAGACTTCACAGCAAGGAAAGCTATCTGGGGTAAAGAGAGGCATTACATAATTATAAAGGAGTCAATACTTCAAGAAGATATAACAGGGCTTCCCTGGTGGCACAGTGGTTGAGAGTCCGCCTGCTGATGCAGGGGACGCAGGTTCGTGCCCCGGTCCAGGAGGATCCCACGTGCCGCGGAGTGGCTGGGCCCATGAGCCATGGCCGCTGAGCCTGCGTGTCCAGAGCCTGTGCTCCACGACAGGAGAGGCCACAACAGTGAGAGGCCCGCGTACTGCAAAAAATAATAATAATAATAATAGGAGGAAAATTGGAAAATCCACAAGTATGTGGAATTTAAATAACACATTACTGAATAATCAATAGGTCAAAGAAGAAATCAAAAGAGAAATTGGAAAGTATCTCAAAACAAATGAAAATGGAACCACAAAATACCAAAACTTACGGGATGCAGCAAAAGCAGTTCTAAGAGGGAAGTATTTACAGTAATAAATGTGTACATTAAGCAAAAAGAAAGATCTTAAATAAACAACCTAATTTCACACTTCAAGGAACTAGAAAAAGAAGAACAAACTATGCCCAAACTTAGCAGAAGGAAGGAAACAATAAAGATTAGAGCAGAAATATGTGAACTAGACAAGGGAAAAGTACAACAAAACTAAGAGTTACTTTTTATGAGATGAAAAACAAGATTGATGAAGTTTTAGCTAGACTATCCAAGAAAAAAAAAAGAAGACTCAAATGAAGGAGGAGACATTGCAACTGATACCACACAAATACAAAGGATCATAAGAGAGTACTATAAATATTTACACATCAAAAATCCAGACAGCCTAGAAGAAAGGGATAATTCCTAGAAATATGCAACCTACTGAGACCAAATCATGAAGAAATAGAAAATCTGAGCAGAACAATAATGAGAAAGGAGATTGAATCAGCAAACCAAAAAACTTCCAATAAAGAAAAGTCCAGGACCAGATGGCTTCACAGGTGAATTCTACAAAACATTTAAAGAAGAATTAATATAAATCCCTCTCAAACTCTTCAAAATTTAAGAAAAGAAGAAGAGGGAACACTTCCAAACTCATTTTACAAGGCCAGCATTACCTTCACTCCAAAACCAGATAAGAACACAACAAGAAAAGAAAGCTATAGGCCAATATTCCTCATAAGCATAGACGCAAAAATCCTCAACAACATACTAGCAAACCAAATTCAAGAACACATTAAAAAGATCATAGAGCATGATCAAGTGGAATTTGTCCCTGGGATGCATGATGGTTCAACATTTGCAAATCAATAAATGTTATATACCATATTAACAGAATGAAGGATAAAAATCACATGATCATCTGAAAAGATGTAAAAAAGTATTTGACAAAATTGAACATCCTTTCATTTCAAAAATGCTCTACAAATTGAATATAGAAGAAATGCACCTTAATGAAATAAAGATCATATATGACAAGCCCATAAATAATATCATACTCAACAGTGAAAAGTTAGAAGATTTTCCTCTAAGATCAGGAACAAGACAAGGGTGCCCACTTTCACCACTCATATTCAACATACTGGAAGTCCTAGCTAGAGCAGTTAGGCAAGAAAAAGAAATAAAATTCGTCCCGATTGGAAGAAAGAAGTTAAATTGTCTGTTTGCAGATGATATGATGTTATTTAGAGAAAACCCGAAAGACTCCACAAAAAGAACTGTTAGAATTCAGTAAAGTTTCAGGATACAAAATCAACATACAAAAATCAGTTGCACTTCTAAACACTTACAATGAAATATCTGAAAAAGAAATAAAGAAAGCAATCCCAATTACAATAGCTTAAATAGAATTTTTTTAAACTTAGGAATAAATTTAACCAAGAGGTGAAATATATGTACATTGAAAGCCATAAAACATCAATGAAAGAAACTGAAGAAGACACAAATTAATGGAAAGATAGCTCATACTTATGGATCAGAAGAATTAATACTGTTAAAATGTCCATACTACCTGTGATATTTTGATTTATAATAAACATTTGTTCTCATCTTGATCCACAGTTCCTGGCTCACATCTCCCAAAATGCTTAGAATTTCTTAAGTGAAAAGAGCAATGGGAGCATCTCTTGTTGTAATATTTGATCTTTTGTCCTCAGTCCCTGAAATCACTCCAGATCCACAAAGGTGAATAAGTGTCTTATTATTTACAATAACCTCCTTTCCACTATAGGTGAGTTTATGTTAAGTTATTTTGGATGTCCTTAGGTAACACAAGAATGGAAGCTGATTGCCAAGGGAACCAACCAAGTGATTAGAGGGTTGAAACTTCTGCCCCACCCTCTGACCTCCAGGGAAGGAAAAAGGGTTGGAGATTGAGTTCAATTACTAATAGCTAAAATTTAATCAATCATGCCTATGTAATGAAGCCTCCATAAAAATCCCTGAACTGCAGGGTTCTCAGTGCATCTGGGCTGGTGAACACATGGAGGTGCTGGGAGAGCGGTGTGCTGGGAAAGATCATGGAAGCTCCACATCCCTTCCTACACACATTGCCCTATGCATTTCTTCCATCCAGTTGTTCCTTAACTATACCCTTTAAAATAAACCAGTATTATAGTAAGTAAACTGTTTTCAAGAGTTCTGTGAGCCACTCTAGCATATTAATTGAAACCAAGGAGAGGGTTATGGGAATTTCCAATTTATAGCCAGTTGTCAAAAGCACCGCTAACAACATTGACTTGCCATTGGTATCTGACATGGGGAGAGGGGGTGCGGTCTTGTGAGACTGAGCCCTTAACCTGTATGATCTGATGATATTTCCAGGTAGATAATGTCAGAGTTAGTTAAACTGTAGGACACCCTGCTGGTGTTACAGAACTGTTTGATGTGTTGAAATACAAACACACACACACACACACACACACACACACACACACACACACACACACACACCTGGTCTCAGAAGTGAAGCAGTGTTATGGTAGAGCGGAGAGAGTAAAGAATACACAGGAGGAGTGTGCTTTTCCCTTTTACTACCCAAAGTGATTTATAGTTTCCATGCAATCCTTATCAAAATTCCAATGTCATTTTTCACAGAAATAGAATAAAAAATCCTAAAATTTATATGGACCACAAAAGATCCCAAATAGCAAAAACAACCTTGAATAAGAAAAACAGATCTGGAGACTTCCTTGATGGTGCAGTGGTTAAGAATCCACCTGCCAATGCAGGGGACACAGGTTTGAGCCCTGGTCCGGGAAGATCCCACATGTCACGGAACAACTAAGTCCATGCGTGACGACTACTGAGCCAGCTCTCTAGAGCTCGTGTGCCACAACTACTGAAACCCATGTGCCTAGGGCCCATCGTCTGCAGCAAGAGAAGCCACTGCAATGAGAAGCCCATGCACTGCAACAAAGAGTAGCCCCCACTCACCACAACTAGAGAAAGCCCACACCCAGCAATGAAAACCCAATGCAGCCAAAAAATAAACAAAGAAATTTATTTTTTTAAAAAAAGAAAAAGAAAAACAAATCTGGTGGCATCACACTTCCTGATTTCAAACAAAGCTATTGTAATCAAAACATTATTGTACTTGCATAAAAACAGACACATAGACCAATGGAACAGTATCAAGAACCCAGAAATAACCCGTAAAGGATCAACTTGACATAGGAACCAAGAATACACACTCAGAAAAGAATAGTCTTTTCAATAAATGATGTTAGGGAAACTACATATTCACATGCAAAACTATGAAATAGGACCCCTATCTTACAACACTCTCAAAAATTAACTTGAAACTGATAAGGACTTTAACATAAAACTTGAAACTGCGAAACTCCCAGAAGAAAGCATAAGGAGAAATCTCCTTGGATATAACAACAAAAGTGTTAGGGGAACCACTGACTGAAACCACCCACCCTGGCCAGGCACTACAGTAACCATTTGCATGAGTTATCTTGCAACAGGAGGTCCTGGTAAGGAACATGGAACTAACAAGCCACCACCAACCAGAAGAATTCGGGAAAGGTTAAAAGGAGAGAGGAGACACCAGTCCATATGTCCTACCAACCTCCCAGAATCCTCCTCACTGGAATCGATCTTGGCTGAGTGATGCACAGGCCACCAGGAAGGACCCTGAGTCAGAATGATTGGCCAGAGACAACCCGGAAACTAACCCTATTACCATAAAACCCGAGACTGAGAGCCAAGTGGCAGAGCAGTCTTCCTGGGTTCCCTTACCCTCCTGCTCTCCACCCAGGTGCCCCTTCCCAATAAAGTCTCTTGCTTTGTCAGCACCTGTGTCTCCTCAGACAATTCATTTTCGAGTGTTAGACAAGAGCCCACTCTCGGGCCCTGGAAGGGTCCCCCTTCCTTCAACAAAAGCACAAGCAACAAAAGAAAAAATAAAAAAGCTCTACACAACAAAGGAAACAATCAACAAAATGAAAAGGTAACCTACGGAATGAGAGAAAATATTTGCAAACTATATATCTCGTAAAGAGTTAATATCCAAAATATATAAGGAAATCACACAATTCATTAGGGGGAAAAACCCAAAACATCTGATTTTAAAAAGGACAAGGTCCTGACAAGACATTTGTCCAAGAAGACATACAAATGAACAAGTATATGAAAGGGTCATAAACATCACTACTCATTAATGAAATGCTTATGCTTGACATAAGATTAGTATATAATATGAATAACATTTTATACATCAGAAACAAATAGAAAGAAATGTAACGTTTGAAGATAACTTTTACAATAATATCAAAAATATAAATAAGATTGCAAGACCTGTATGGTAAATATCATAAACCTTTCTTGGCAGATATTAATGAAAACCAGTATAGAAGAACTGTATACCAAAGACAATACTGTAAGGATGTCATTCTCCTCAAAGTGATCTGTAAATCCAATTCAATTCAAATCAATAACCAAGATGGGTCTTCTGAAGTACTTAACAAATTGTCTCTAAAATATATGAGCAGATTCAAACAAGTACTAATCAAGGAAGGGAGGGGATGCAGAAACAAGGGAGGAGCAGTCAAGAAACAATAGTGCAGCCTTGGGGCAGGTTCCTGGTTCCTCCATAAGGAATATATATAACAATATCTTTGAGTTCTTCTTCAGGAACTAAGGCCCCCACCTAGATGGAGGATGGGTAACCTCAGGCTGAGCACAAGATTCCTGAAGGACCATCCAGTTACCTCACCACCAACCAATCAGAAGAAAGCCTCACATCCTGCAGCCTTCACCCCAAATTTTGCCTATAAAAACTTTTCCCCCAGAACCATTGGGGAGTTTGGGGGTTTTGAGCACGAGCCATCCATTCTCCTTGCTTGGCCCCACAATAAACTTTTCTCCGCTCCAAAAAAAAATAAAATGTATATGAGAATGCAAAATCCTAAAATAATGCAAAATTCAAGCAATTAAGAATGGTTTTGGAGCAGGAATATACAGTGTAGTGAAATAAAGAGTTCAGAAACTGAATAAAAGAGGCACTCATCATTAAATGGGTCTGGAAGCATTGAAAAAATGAAATCATATCTTTATTTTATATCTTACCAAAAATAATCAACTTCAGGTGGCTTAAAGTTTCAAATGTGAAAGTCAAAATTTCAAAAGTCTTACAAGAAGACAGAACAAAGGTGTCCCACATTCCTAGGTAATAGAGTGTCATGAGTTCACATCTTGTGTCCACTACATAATAGATGTGTGACCTTGTACATATACTTAACCTCAGCCTCAGTTTCTTCATCTGTAAGTGATGATCGTAATTGCACTTAACTCATGGGGTGCATGTGATAATTTAGTGAGATAGAAACAGATATAGATATAGATATAAGGCTTTAAATAGTGTTTTGCCTGAAGGAATTACTATAGGGGTTAGCTACTCTCGGGCTGCACTCCGCAGGCCTGCAAGGCCTGTACTTGCTCAGCTTCAAGACTGAAGAAAGAGCCCAGAGTCAGCAACAGAGACATCTGTTTAATGGAGAGGGGGATTTACACGGCTGAAGCAAGGTCCTGGAGTGACACCCCATCATATGCAGCAGACAGCGGGCAGGACATGGAAGCAGTCTTCACTCTGGGGGCCAGCAGGGGGTGGGGAGTTTAGCAGTTAAAGGGGGAATTGACTGTCAGGTTGGCTTATCGGTTACCAGGTAAACTAGCAAAGGGGCATGTCCTTCACCACCCCTTTGATAAGAACAGTCACTAGCTGGGGCTGGGGGCAAGTATGTAGGAAGGTCAGTCCTGTGAGTAGGGTGTAGGTGAAGCAGGCACTGGTCAAGCAGGGGATGTACAGAGAGCAAGAGAACAGCCATCTTGAATGACCTGACCATACAGCTACTATCATTACTACTGTGTTTATTACATTCTTTCTGTTGTACCAGGATGAGTCTCTTCCTTGCTGTAGAAAGGTAAGGTGAGGAAAGGAAGCAATCCCTTTTTAATTCAATGCTCCAATGGTTCTACCCTCCATGGTTAAATGTACCCAGAAGCTCTGCATTCTAGATAAACATGAGACTCACTATCAGGAGTCTAATCAGCTTGGGACCTTCTGCTTCATGGCTGGATACCCAAGTACTCACCGTCCAACTCAATACCTGGAAGTGCCCAGTCCTGGCCCTTGGGGTAAGTGGGCTCAGCCCTCTCAAGTATCAGGTCCAAAATATAACACCAGTTGATACCAAGACTCTCCTACTTGCCGCTAGCTACACCATGAAGTCTACTGAGCTGGGATTTCTTTTGGGGCTCTTCGCCTTCTTCTTGCTGACTACCCCACTAATGGGTGGTGTTACTAGGATTTCTGAGAAAATATGTGGAAAACTCAAAGGTATGAAACTGAAACAGAAAATAAATCCAAAGACTAATTATGAAGGAGGAAGAAAGAGTTAGAAAAAACTTGATATCCAGGTGGTCCAGGAAGGTCCTTTTTTTGTGTCAATACCCCAAAACTCTTACTACTTTGACTTGGGGCATTATCTACTCTAGGCATCTGATGAGAAAAAAAAACAAACTATGACACCAATAAGTCCTTTCCGGAGGGGACTCTCTTTTGTAGGAGGTGCAAAGAATTAGAAGTATTCTGAATTAGGGGTTTCATGGCAAATTTCAAAGATTTCAGGCCATTCAAGAGTATGTACCGAGATGAGAGGGAAAAAAAAAAAAGGAAAACTGAACAGACTGAGGCATTTTCAATATCTAGGCTCTGGGGGAGTAGAGAATGCTTGAACATATGGTCGCTGTTCAGAGGAGCTCAACATGCAGATGTGAAAGGCAATGATGTTTTCTTCCACAGCTAATGTGTACAGGCTCAAGTGCTTCCATAACATGGGGAGATAGCACAGTCTACACTGTGAGTCAGACACCCCAAATTTTGGCCCTGCCGCTTAGCAAATATGTACACTTGTTCAAGTCACTCAATCCCTTACCACCCCTTAGCTTCAGTTTCCCTTGTGTTAAACATAGATCAGAAAAATGCCTGTATCAGAGTGTGTTTGTATAAAATACGATTATGTATGTAACTGTATTTAAATAGTTACTTTTACCAAGGAATATATTCCAGTCTGGCTGCTTGAATGGGATGAACAAGGATCTCTGGGTTGCCAATACAACCACGTTGAATAAAAACAGAAGATTTGCCTCTGGCAAGGGGACAGGGGGAGAGATGACAGGGTATGAGGGTGAAAGAGCATCACCTCCAGGGTTATGCACCTTGGTATGTATCCTGTGTCAAGTAGCAGACACAGTTACCTCAAACTGGGGGCATGGTTAGTATAGTGAGTCTATGAAAACTGGAGGGTGAGCATTGTATGTCCTATATAGGCAGTTAAGAGGAGAGAAAGATGAAAGTATAGAGAAGCAGGAGATTGTGCTTTAATAAAATGTAAGATGTGACAGGTAAACCTCATTACTTTGCACAAGATACTTGATAGAACTTCCTTTTTCACTGCTCACTATGTCTCCAAGTCACTGCTCAGGACCAGAACCTAGAGTTTTAATCAATTTCCATGCCCAAGGGCAACCTTGCCAAGTGATCCTAATACCAAGAGAAAACCAAATGCCTTTCAGTGACCTTGAATAGGGAATATCTCCAGACTAATGTGAGAAATTTTTAAGGGCCTGAGAAGACAACTCTCTATTTCCCCCTAACTCAATGGGAACCTCTCATGCAGATCCCTGCTTAATGGACTACCAATTTGGCAGCTGCTTTGAAATTCACCTTAGATATTTCTACAACAAAACTTCCAAAAGATGTGAAAGTTTTGTCTACTCTGGCTGTGATGGCAATCTTAACAACTACAAGCTTAAAATAGAATGTCAAGTAGCCTGCGATGAAGAGTACAAAGCCGCAGTGAAGTAAGGAATTCAATCTTGCCCTTGGTCCTTGGGGAGAGGAAATGGAGAGGCTCTGAGATCCCAGGACAAACCCTGGTTTGGGATGGGAACAGGGAGGATTGTCATAATCAAAAGGTTTAATAGTTGGGTTGGATCTCAGAATCACTTGTCAGTTTGCAGTTAGGAAATCAAAAGTCCAGAGAGAAAATAATAGCCATCATTTATTGGATAATTACCATGTGCTGGGTACTACACTAAGTAATTTGCATATATTGATAGAATTTAAAACCAAAAACACCCTAAGATAGATGTGTACCATTATTTTTATATGGCAGATGAGGAAACCACGTCCAGTAGAGGCAACTAACTGGCCCAAGATCACATTATTAAATGACATGGCAAGATTTCTAAACAAATGTGATCATCCAGGGCTGGATCATCTTACGCGATCATCTTACGTGATCACCCAGACCCAAGCTTGAGTTCCCAGACCTGTGAACTTCCCATAGCAACATACTGTTTCATACAGCTAAGCTCCCAGCCCACACTGCTCCATTTCCAAGTCACAGGAACTAGAAAGAGGTCCGCGGAGGTAACCGCTATGGCATGGCTGATTTCCGCTACGGCATGGCTGATTTTTCCATGTCTCAATCATGGCTGATTTCCAGGAAACTGAGATGGAGCGTGCCCTTGGGAGTAACTCAAAAGCAGAAATTTTGTTTTATTTATTTAATATCCCCAGTGACTTTTAAAAAATTTTTTTGATGTGGACTATTTTTTAAAGTCTTCATTGGATTTGTTACTATATTGCTTCTGTTTTATGTTTTGGTTTTTTGGCCCGAGGCATGTGGGATCTTAGCTCCCTGACCAAGGATCAAACCTGCACCCCCTGCATTGGAAGGTGAAGTCTTCACCACTGGACCACCAGGGAAGTCCCTCCTGGTGACTCTTCGCAGTTCCTGGCACATAGAAGACAATGACTAAATTTTGAGGGAATGAAAGAATGAGAGATTAATGGAAGAATGAGAGCTTAATCAATGGAAGAGGAAGGATATTGAAAGAGATGGCATCCTCTGGGCTTCCCCTGAGATAAACATGACTTAAATCAGTAGAGGGAGACTTTCCAAAACCTATAACACAGGTCTGTTTTTTTGTTTGTTTTTTTGTTTTGCTTAAACAGGTCTAGTGGATTGAAAGTTTAAAAATTCTGGAGCTTCTTGACACACCGTCTGAAACACAGATGTAGGAAAAATCAGACCAATTTTAAGATCTTTGTGAGTTTCATAATCCTTGAAACTTGCATCCATTTGCTATTTTCCTGACTGCAGTGTTGTGTTTCCTGAGAACTAGTGTATGATCATTAAAATGAAAGAACTTTATGTGTCAGCCCTTCCTCCTCTCTGAATATCCTCCCCCAGCCCGCCACCACCTTATCCGGAGCTGAAATGTGAGCTGGTCCTGGCCATTACTCCCCTCTCCCCACTGATCCATTCCTTGCACATGTACTCAATGCTTACACTGTTACAGGTGTGATGAGCCAAATACAGATAGGTTTGTATCACTTTGCCTCTCAGGTTGTGTAATTAGTAGAACTAAAGTACCAAATCTGTGCTACTCTTTGTCCTGAAAATCAAACCAAGCAGTGAACCTGACACTTAAGGGAAATGTTCTTGCACTCATAACAAATTTTTCTCTGTGTTGTTTTCTGATTCATGTTCACCAAACCAGGAGTCCCGATTAGTTAAACTAACTTGCTGACATAATCTCTATTTATCATAGTTATTTGGACATTTTTTAGTACCTTCATCATGGACATTTGACTTGGCTCCTCTCCGTCTTTCTGGGAAAAGAACCCTCAGCTTCAATTCAGTGACTGTGTTTTAGCTCCCAAGAGAATGGTCATCCTAAAACTGTTTTGCAAGTCTTCTGAATATAATGCTGCAAGGGTCGGCATGACCATGGTCTTCCCAGCTGTGGGATACTCAGCTTGGCCATCTCATCTCTGAATTTCTTCAGGCATCCCTTCCCTGCACAGCTTCCCTGTCCATCTTATTGACCAAGTCCAATCCCTCACCTGTGAATCACATCCTGGACCACTGGTGGCTAGGGCCAATGTCAGAGGCACTGTGAACCAGTGAGATCTTGTAACTAGACATGTAAGTCTGGTGTCTGCTCCATCTTAAGCATAAGAAAACCAGTCCGTTAAGCAGAGACAATTTTTTGCAAAAATTCTGATTACTTCAAAATCAGACCCTCATCCAGATAGGGTTTACTCTGAACATGTGTACATTCGAACTTTGGTGAAGACTCTAGAATTATAAGTCATTCTTGAGCCCCATCAGCTGCAGGAGACATGCTATGGACCCTGAAATATAGGGACTAGGTTAATCTGACTGGTCCACATAAATGAAAGTTCTGAGATTTTCCTATCATGAGTCATGAAGCTGGGTGTCCCAGAAGTGGAAAGTTTGTTGGAGACAAAATAACATATATACCCATAGTCTGTTTGCTCCCTCATTCAGTCAACTCCTGGAAAAGCCAGAGAAGTAAAAAGAAGGTATATAAATATTAATAACTAAAGTCAAGACTAAGAATCCTGTGAAGAAAGAGGGCAATTTTATCTTGGAGAGATACAATTGTCTCGATGCCTAAGACAGAGAGCGGGGCACCAAAGGTGGGAGAATGAGTTGCGTGACAGCTTTTGAGTTGTGTTATTCTCCCCAACACAAAAATCTGAGTCTGTCAGTGTCTGCTCCCTTACCAAAGCAATAACAGCCCCAAGATACTGCTAGGGCAACTGAGAGGACGTAGTGGTGGTCTCAGAGCCCAGCTAGAGTAAGGGGTGTATAAAAACAGGTGCAACTGGACTAGCCAGACACAGAGCTTATTGTTTTCCCTTCTTCCTATACACACTGAGGGATAGATAACTGAACCTAAGAGAAAAAAAAAATTTCCATAGAAAACACATCAAGGGCAGAAGATATGTTCCCTGAGCATGCAGGGGAATAGTGTTATTCAGGAAGTAGCAAACGGGTGTAAATAAGCCCAGATTGTATTATCGTGAGTCTCTGGCTGGAATTTTCCACCATCCACTTTAAATCAACCAAGAGAAGTGCCAGGTAAGAGATTTGGGATTTGGCCCGTTTTCCCAACACTGCTTCGTCCCTCTCACCCCAACCCATCCGCCACATACATACACAATAAAAGCAAAAACTGCTCATATTCCGATGGACAAATGATCACAAACAAATTTTACCACAAACATGTCAACAAAGAGAAACAACAAGCTAACTAACCAATAGGAAATAACCCTGAATTAATTGAAGAGATAAATGAAATAGACATAATTAATATTCTCAATAATATCTCAATAGATAAGAATGCATATTGATATGTTAAGCAGGAACATATATTAACAAAGAAAAACCAACAAAAACTACAGGGTTTGGAAAATTTAATAGGTAATGTAAATGACACAACAGCTGAGATAAATCAAAAGCAAACAGCCAAAGTACGAATTAGTGATGGTCGAAGATTAGGTCGAGGAGCCCTCACAAATATCAGAAAAGAATAAAGAAGTTTTGTTGTTGCTGCTGTTGTCGTGGCCAAGCCACTCGGCTTGTGGGATCTCAGTTCCCCGACCAGGGACTGAACCCCAACCATGGCAGTGAAAGCACCAAGTCCTAACCACTGGACAGCCAGGGAATTCCCAGAACTTTAAAATATAAAAATTAAGGTGGGGGGGGCTTCCCTGGTGGCACAGTGGTTGAGAGTCCGCCTGCCGATGCAAGGGACACGGGTTCATGCCCCAGTCCGGGAAGATCCCACATGCCACGGAGCGGCTGGGCCCGTGAGCCATGGCCGTTGAGCCTGAGCATCTGGAGCCTGTGCTCTGCAATGGGAGAGGTCACAACAGTGAGAGGCCCGCATACTGCCCAAAATATATATATATATATATACACACACACATTTTTTCCTCTCTGAACAAATTTTTTTAATTAATTTATTTATTAATTTTTGGCTGCATTGGGTCTTTGTTGCTGCACATGGGCTTTCTCTCATTGCAGGCGAGCAGGGGCTACTCTTTGTTGCATTGCTTCTCATTGCAGTGGCTTCTCCTGTTATGGAGCATGGGCCCTATATCACATGGGCTTCAGTAGTTGTGGCACGCAGAGTCAGTGGTTGTGCCTTGCAGGGTCTAGAGCACAGGCTCAGTAGTTGTGGTGCACAGGCTTAGTTGCCCCGGAACATGTGGGATCTTCCCAGACTACAGCTTGAACCCGTGTCTCCTGCATTGGCAGGCAGTTTCTTAACCACTGCACCACCAGGGAAGTCCCTGTTCTCACCAATTTTTAATCTTACTGATTCCACTGTCCTTGTAATACAGGCAGACCATTACAACTTCCCATAAATCCATGAATTAGATTGTCCTTGCTTCCAGGTAAAGTCGACAAGGACAGATATTTCCTCAAGCTCTTGCCACTTGGAAAATTTTCATTCCTCGTTGTCCTTCAGGGTAATGGAGCTATAAATGTTGAAGCAGTTGTTTTCAATCGGTCCTAACACACATACACAGAAGGACTGTGCAAATCAGACCCTTTTTTTACCATTAGTCATCTGGTTTTTGAGAATTCCTGAAGAAACCATAAGTGTGGATTTCAAATACTGTGACAACACAACACAACACAACAAGAAGAGTATATTTCATGGGCTGAGAGTGTAATTTGCTTTCTCATAAAATTTACTTGTGCCTTTGGGCCATGTCATAACTGGTCTAATGTAGACTCCTTCCTTATTTAAATAGACTTCTAATGGGTTTACTAGGTACTCCAAGCTTTTCTCAAGCATCCTTCTTTTAAAAGTTTTATCCAGACAAAGCAGGGAGTTAATGACCCTCACTGTTTTCCACCCCATAACATTTTCACCCAGTGTCTTAGACCTCACACACTGAAATGGAACATTTCATCTTCTCTCCCTGAGGACCTGCAGTTCTGAACATTCACTCCCATGCTTGCTCATGATCAAACAAGAACTTCGGGAACCCAATATTTAAATAATGGTGCCATCAGATAGCCCTTCTTCTGAACACAGAGGGGAAAAATACAAGGCATGCAGCACTCTGGAATATATTTATTCCTTCATCATAGCCTACGGCGTCTCCCACCCAGCCCTGCCACTATTCAGCCTTGTCCTAATAAGGACAATGGAGCTGGTGATCAGGAGAAGTAAAGATGTTGACCTTGCTGGAACCATGGAACCAGAACCTTCAGATACCTTTTACTCCAGACTTTGGCCCTGATCTTTCTCCATACTGTGGAGAATGTACTCCAGCCAACACAAGATACTTAGCCTCTACCCACTGACTATTAAATCAGATTCCAAGTCTTTTATACAGTTTAATTATGAAAGCCTTAAAAAAAAAGGAATTATGCCTCGTTTGGCTTCCTCTAACAATATATGACCTAGCATAGCAGAGAAACTAATTGTATATTGATTACATTATCAACACAGGACTGGATCATAATGATACTCTAGAACTCAAGTATGCAAAAACATTTAAAGGTTATCAGAAATTTTAAAACATAAGTTTAACATTTTTCAAAAATAATGTTCCACCTAGATCTATATCAAGGTTGCTTATATTTGCTGCCACAGAGAATATATATTATTAATCATATGGAGATGTGGAGTCATAATATATATAACATAATTGTTATAGTCTATGCATTACAAGCTAAAATGTTTTAATCCTTTCTCACTCATAATGTCCAAGTACAAAATAATAATTTATCCCCTTAGTAAAAAGAAAATATCCTGGCACCAAAAGATAACAGAATTAAGATTTGCCCGGGACTTCCCTGGTGGTCCAGTGATTAAGACTCCAAGCTTCCAATGCAGCAGGAGTGGGTTCGATCCCTGATGAGAGAACTAAGATTCCATGTGCTGCGTGGCAAGGCCAAAGAATTAAAAAAAAAAAAAAAATGCCCAATATGAACAAAAATCCCTGAACATTAAAAGCCTAGATTCTCTGACTCTTATCCAAATACTCACAGCTCCCCATTCTCCCATTCATGAGTTGTTCCTGCCCACACTTATAGGAAAGAAAGGACACAATGATTGAGAGTCCAATATGTGGAGGGAAAGTTCTGCAAAGAAAAATTGGGGTGCTATTACCAGATGGAGGATAGTGAACAAAATCAAAAATACTCACTACATTCCACCCCTTGACTCTTTAACTCATATGCACTGTTTTCCATTCATAAACTTTTTAAGGCTTATGATTTAAATGGCCAAAAGCATTTCACACAACCCCAAAAGAGACCATTGGAAGTCCCGTTCATTACCTCAACTACCTTCAGAGCTAGGGTTTTATAGGTAAAGTCCCTTCTCTTTTAGCACTGCCTGAATCCTGCCAGGAAGTTCTGCAACCAAGGTATCTAATGGCAAGTTTCAACATCAACCAACATATCTTAAATAAAACAGTAAGTAAAATGGAAAAGAGGGAATTTCAGTTAATTCTATAATACAAGCAAGGAAAAATAGGTAGATATTTGTGCTGTATCTTATAAGGCTGTAACTTGTTTTAAGAACATTCCTCCTCCAAATATTGTACATTCCATATTGCCCCACCTTTGGCCAGAACCTGTTTAATTGGGCTCTTTACACATTGGGTAACCCAAAGTAACATTCTAGACAGAAAAAATATGAGCTCATGGTGGGACTTCCTGGGTAGTTTTTAATCTTTCCATCTTTCAGGCTTTCATGCTTTCTAACTTCCATGAACCTTTACCACCTCAGATAATGTACAATACATGCTCTAGGGCTTCAGAGTCCCTTCGGTTAAGCATATCTACCCTGATAGTCAGGCTCATTCACTTTAGATAAAAATATAATCCTTCTTTTCCTGCTTTACCAGGTGAAAGAGAATTCCAATTGAGCCCATAAATGTGGGTTAAGCAAGCTGTGACACCACAGAAAAAAGAGGCTTAGCTGGAAGTGAAATATAACTGCAATGAAATTGCCTGGTCCAATACAAAGTCCTTCCCTCTAATGGAATGCTACTGGGTACATGAGTGTCTCAAGCATTTCTCAAGAACTTTCAATTGTTAGTTTTCTACTAGACAGAACAGAAAATGCAATGGAAAAAAATAAAGGAAATTTAATGACCCTCATTGTTTTCTGCCTCACACCTCTTTCATCTAAAATTTTGTGCTGTATGCTTTACACTGAAATGGAACATCTCACTTTCTTCCCCCAGAGACATGCAGGGCAGGACTTTCATTGCACATGATAACAGATACTTCATGCAAAACACCAAGGTTTCCAGCATCCTGGGGGATATTTATTCAATTCATTATAGCCTAGACCCTCTTCCATTCAGTTTTCCTTCTCCTTATTGGGAGCTGGGCTAGTTAGTAAGTTAAACAAAAATGTTGACACTGTTGGAACCATGGAGCAAGGCACCTCCAGACTCCTGGCCCAACAGTGAGGAATAGACATCAAGAGTTTAGCTTCTACTAGGTAGATCTTAAATATTCTCACAACACACACACACACACACACACACACACACACACACACACACAAATGGTATTATATGAGGTGATGGATGTTAATTTGCTATCACTTCACAGTGTATACATATATCAAAACATCACGGTGCACACCTTAAATATAATTTTTATTTATCAACTGTACTTCAATAAAGCTGGGGGGGATAGGCCTGACTAGTCACCTCATGTTTCTACATTTCAAGCTTTTTATCTTCTATTAAACTTTACTGCTTAATACAGTGGTATTATGCAATTCAGTGTTTGCTTCACTTACCCTATTGTGATACATTAACCCCATCTTTTCCTGATATGGTCAACTGAATAAAATTGAGGATCCAGAAATAAATTCTTACATTTTTGATCAATTGATTTCCAACAAAGGGGCCAAGATAATTCAATGGAGAACTCAGTAGTTTTTTCAACACGTGGTGCTGGGACAATAGGATATACACATACAAAAGAGTAAAATTGGACCTCTACCTCACATCATATACAATAACTAACACAAAATGGATCAAAGACCTAAATGTAAGAGCCAAAACTATAAAACTCTTAGAAGAAAACACACAGAGGAAATCTTTGTCACCTTGGGTTAGGCAATGGTTTGTTAGAATGACACTAAAAGTACAAGTGACAAAAGAAAAAATAGATACATTGGTCTTCATCAATTTTTAAAAATTGTGCTTTAAAGGGCACTATCAAGAAAGAGGAGGGGCTTCCCTGGTGGCGCAGTGGTTGAGAATCCGCCTGCCGATGCAGGAGACACGGGTTCGTGCCCTGGTCCGGGAAGATCCCACATGCCGCGGAGCAACTAAGCCCGTGAGCCATGGCCGCTGGGCCTGCGCGTCCGGAGCCTGTGCTCCGCAACGGGAGAGGCCACAACAGTGAGAGGCCCGCATACCGCAAAAAAAAAAAAAAAAAAAAAAAAAAAAAAAAAAAAAAAAAAGAAAGTGGAGGGGGGCTTCCCTGGTGGCGCAGTGGTTGAGAATCTGCCTGCTAATGCAGGGGACACGGTTCGAGCCCTGGTCTGGGAGGATCCCACATGCCATGGAGCAACTGGGCCCATGAGCCACAACTACTGAGCCTGCACCTTTGGAGCCTGTACTCCGCAACAAGAGAGGCTGCGATAGTGAGAGGCCCGTGCACCGTGATGAAGAGTGGCCCCCGTTTGCCACAACTAGAGAAAGCCCTCACACAGAAATGAAGACCTAACACAGCAAAAATAAACAAATTAATTCATAAACTACTACTCCTAAAAAAAAAAGAAAGTGGAGGGAATTTGCTAGAGGTCCAGTGGTTACGATTCCATGCTTCCACTGCAGGGGGCACGGGTTTGATGCCTGGTTGGGGAACTAAGATCCTGCAAGCCCTGCAGTCAGCCAAAAAAAAAAGTTTTATTCATAACTGCCAAAAAATGGAAATAAACCAGATGTCCATCAGTTGATGAATGGGTAAACAAAATGTGCTATATTCATACAATGGAATATTATTTAGCAATAAAAAGGAATGAAGTACTGATACATGCTACAACATGGATGAACCTTAAAAATATGTTAAGATGGGGCACAGAGATGCTTCTGGAAGAAATAGCACAATGACTGACCAAGGAGAACCCCAAGTTCAGTTCAAACTCATACTGGTTGGTGATGGTGTTACTGGAAAAACTATTTTCATGAAACATCATTTGGTGAATTTGAGAAGTATGTAGCTACCTTGTGCGTTGAGGTCCATCCCCTTGTGTTCCATACCAGCAGAGGATCTATTAAGTTCAATGTATGGTCAGTTGGTCAGAAGAAATCTGGTGGACTGAGAGATGGCTATTATATCTAAGCCCAGTGTGCATTATAATATTGGATGTAACATCAAGAATTACTTACAAGAATGTGCTTAACTGCCATGGAGATCTCATAGGAGTATGTAAAACACCCCCACTGTGCTGTGTGGCAACAAAGTGGATATTAAGAACAGGAAAGGTAAGATAAAATTGTCTTACACTAAAAAAGAATATTCAGGGACTTCCCTGGTGGTGCAGTGGTTAAGAATCTGCCTGCCAATGCAGGGGACACAGGTTCGAGCCCTAGTCCAGGAAGATCCCACATGCCACAGAGCAACTAAGCCTGTGCACCACAACTACTGAGCCTCGCGCTCTAGAGCCCACCAGCCACAACTACTGAGCCCACGTGCCGCAACTACTGAAGCCCGCGCGCTTAGAGCCCGTGCTCCTCAGCAAGAGAAGCCACCACAATGAGAAGCCCACACACTGCAACGAAGAGTAGCCCCCTGCTCGCTGCGACTAGAGAAAGCCTGCGTGCAACAGCGAAGACTCAATGCAGCCAAATAAATAAATAAATATTTTTTTAAAAAAAGAAATTTCAGTACTATGAAATTTCTGTCCTAAGTAAATTCAACTTTGAAAAGCCCTTCCTCTGGCTGGCTAGAAAATTAATTAGAGACCCTAACTTGGAGTTTGTGGCATGCCTACTCTTGCCCTACCAGACTGTCATGCACATGGCTTTGGCTGTGTAACAGGAGCATGACTGAGAGTTTGCTCAGACAACTGTCATCCAAATGAGGATGACGACCTGTGAGAAAATGAGTCGGAGAACAATGTCAGAAGTCTAGTTTTACAGGCAACTGTCCTATGATGTCAGTGGTGCAGCATGTTTGCCACTTTATTATTATAAAAGTTGAGCAGGATATGTGCTTAACCTTTGGGGTGCTGAAGGAGAAGGACAGGCTTCAGAGTGAATGTGGCAGTTTTTAAAATACCTTATTTTTTCTTTTTTGGACCTGCATATTTAGCTGTTTTAGAATGCAGCTGTTTATTCCTTTAGTGTCGAATAGAAGACTGCTACTATCACATCACAATATTCAGTGGTGAAATCTTGTTACTGTCATTCCTCCCTTTCGTTTAGAATCAGAATAAAGTTTTATTTCAAATATCTTTTTTAAAAAAGAAAGAGAGGGGGCTTCCCTGGTGGCACAGTGGTTGAGAGTCCGCCTGCCAATGCAGGGGACACGGGTTCGTGCCCTGGTCCGGGAAGATCCCACATGCCGCGGAGCGGCTGGGCCCGTGAGCCATGGCCGCTGAGCCTGGGCGTCGGGAGTCTTTGCTCCGCAACGGGAGAGGCCACAACAGCGAGAGGCCCGCATACCACAAAAAAAAAAAAAAAAAAAAAAAAGAGAGAGAAAAGGAAAGGAAAGATTAACTGAAAGAATCCAGACACAAAAGGCCTTAAATTGTATGATTCCATTTATGTGAAATATACAGACAAGGCAAATTTATAGCGACAGAAAGTAGATTAGGGCAATGGGAGAATGGTGTATGAGTTTTCTTTCTGGGGTGGTGAAAATGTTCTGGAATTAAATAGTGGTGATGGTTGCACAATTTGTGACTGTGCTAAAAAACTATTAAATTTGTGAGTATGTAAATTTTATCTCAATTTTTTAAAAACAGTGTGGTAGTTGTACAGGAATAAAAACATTCATAGACAAATGAGATAGAAAATCCAGAAAGTGATCCAAGTATAATTGAGAAAATGATGAAGTAGCATTTCAAATCAAGGGAAATTTTATATATCTTTCAATAAATGATCAGACAATTTGCCGTTCATTTGATACGGTAGTCAAATTAGATCCCTACTCCACACATTTATACAAAAATAAATATCAAATATATTAAGGTTGTAAATGTAAAAAAAATAAAATGATAAATAGAAGAAAATATATGAAAACATTTTTCTAAATTTGGAGTGATAGAGGACTTTCTAAGACAGAAAACTCAGAAGCCCCTATGTTTGTTTGTGTGTTCATGTATTTATGAATGATAGATTTCATCATATAACTATATGTATATAATTATATAAACATTAAAAGTACACAATTGAAGAAACCACAACAGGATGAGAGGGCAAATAATACCCTGGGAGAAAACACAGCAAATTAAGACTCATAATTTATAAAGTACTCTCATAAATCAGTAAGAAAAAAAAAAATCCCAAGATAAAAATAACCAAAGTGTAAGAAGAGGCAAGGCAATTTACAAATTCAAAATGTTACCATGCTAAAATAATCTCATCCCCACTAGTAGTCAGGGAAATATAAGTTAATGGTCTGCCATTTTTCACCCTTTAAATTTACAGATAAATGAGCGTTGGCAAGGCTGTGATGATCTGGGTAATATCTGCTGAATTTTATAATGTATAATACATGCTTTTGACCCCGAAGCTCACCTCTAAAAATTTGTCACAGAAATAATTGTACATAAAGATCCACGTTCGAGAATATTCACTACAGCATTATTTGTAATTATCTATCAAAAACAATCTACTATGTTCATAGCAGCACTATTTAAGACTCCACGCTCCCAGTGCAGGGGGCATGAGTTCAATCCCTGGTCAGGGGAAGATACCACATGCTGCGTGGCACGGTCAAAAAAAAGAGAGAGAGAGAGAGAGACAAATAACATATGATATCACTTATATGTGAAATCTATTAATAAAACAAGACAAATGAACATATCTACAAAATAGAAACAGACTCACAGGCACAGAGAACAGACCTGTAGTTGCCAAGGGGGAGGGGGGAGGGAAGGACTGGGAATCTGGGATTAGCAGATGCAAACTTATATATAGGATGGGTAAACAACAAGGTCCTACTGTATAGCAAAGGGAACTATATTCAATATCCCATGATAAACCATAATGGAAAAGAATATGAGGGAATTCCCTGGTGGTCCAGTGGTTAAGAATCTGCCTTCCAATACAGGGGGTGTGGGTTTGATCCCTGGTCAGGGAACTAAGATCCCACGTGCTGTGCCGCACAGCCAAAAAGAAAAAAAAAAAGAATATGAAAAAGAATATTTACATACACACACACATATATATACATATATATATAACTGAATCACTTTGCTATACAGCAGAAATTAACACCACATTATAAATCAACTATATTTCGATAAAATCTTAAAAAACTATCTAATTGGCCATTAATACCAAAAAATTAAATTATGATACATTGATGTAATCCATGTAGCTATTTTAAAAGCTCAGCAATATAATGTTAAGGGATAAAAGTAAGTCCCAGGGCTTCCCTGGTGGCGTAGTGCTTAAGAATCTGCCTGCCTAGGGCTTCCCTGGTGGCGCAGTGGTTGAGAATCCGCCTGCCGATGCAGGGGACACGGGTTCGTGCCCTGGTCCGGGAGGATCCCACGTGCCGCGGAGCGGCTGGGCCCGTGAGCCATGGCCGCTGGGCCTGCGCGTCCGGAGCCTGTGCTCCGCAACGGGAGAGGCCACAGCAGTGAGAGGCCCGCATACCGCAAAAAAAAAAAAAAAAAAAAAAAAAAAAAGAATCTGCCTGCCTATTGAAAGTCAGCCCTCGACACAAGGGTTTGTTTTGAATTTTTCTTTAAAAAAAAAAAAAAGAAAACAAAAGAAAAAAAGAAAAAAGAATCTGCCTGCCAATGCCGGGGACACGGGTTCAAGCTCTGGTCCGGGAAGATCCCACATGCCGTGGGGCAACTAATCACATGCGCCACAATTAGTGAGCCTGCGCTCTAGAACCCACGAGCCACAACTACTGAAGCCCACAGGCTTAGAGCCCAGGCTCTGCAACAGGAGAAGCCACCACAATGAGAAGCCCGCGCACCGCAATGAAGACACAACACAGCCAAGAATAAATAAATTAAAAAAAAAAAAAAAGTCCCAGATGCATCTGCACAGCATTTCAATTACGTCTTTGGTTTTTTTAAACTAAGACAGAAGCTCTCTTAATGAAACCCACTTAATGAATTAATTGGCATTCCATTTCCTGTATAAAATATACTGACTGATTTGTTCCCACCTCGGGAGGCATGGGTAGTAGACGACTAAAACATAATTTACCCTCAAAATGGTGATTCTAGCATTTGGAGGAACGAAGAACACTGAAACCTAGAAATAGGTTCCTAAGCATATGGGGAAAAGTTGGAGATTGAAGGGCGGGATTGAGAGAAGTGACTTTCTTTACTTTCTCCAAGTCAATAAAGAAGTTGATAGGGAGGGGCTTCCCTGGCAGTCCAGTGGTTAAGATTCCACGCTCCTAATGCAGGGGGCACAGGTTCGATCCCTGATCTGGGAACTGAGATCCCGCATGCTGCCTGGTGTGGCCAAAAAATAAAATAAAATAAACCATCTATAGATTTCAAATATTAAAATTTTTTAATAAAATAAATAAAAATAAAGACTTTTTTTAAAAAAGAAATTGAGAGGGATAGATACCTTTTTATTTTTCTGTAATTTTAAAATATGTTTCTTTTAAGGGGTTTAAAAGATACAGAAAATGATTAACAAATGTTTGATCAAACTTACCAGTATAATCATTCATCTCACCAGTAAAATCGGCATTTATTTAAACTGCACGCATGTTTACAAATGAAGTTAGGCATTTTGCTATGTACTGAGTCCGTTTGAGTAATTTCATTTTATGGAGATTTTTATGCTTTTAACCATAAAAACACACACAAAACATTTCCTAGTAAATTTTTCATCTCCTCCATGTTTGAGTTCTATACTTTTCACATTCTTTGTATTGAAGTTGTTTATTTCTTCTGTTTTTCTTAACCATGCTTGTCAAAGTTTTGTCATGTTAATGGTGCTTTTAAAGTACAAACTTTTCATTTTGGGGGGCAGTTTTAGTGTTTCTTTTTTTCTAATTCATTCATTTCAATTACTATCCTCATCAATATCTTATTTTATATGTATTTTGCTATTTTCCTTCCAGTTTAATTTCAAGGCTACATTAACTGATTTTCCAATGTTTACATTTATGTATTAAAGCATGGATAAATAATTCATTTACAACTGCTCATTATTGAGATATCGATGTGATGCTGACGTCCTGAGCCATGAGTCATCATGATTCCTTGATGTGGAGGTGAGATTGGGAGGCTGAGGTTCACCACAGAGCTTTGACAAACCGTGACCTTGCAAGCTACATGGCTGGGTACCCAAGCACTTTCTGTCCTGCTCACTAGGCTAATTCTGGATGCACCAAAACCATGCCCAGGCATGGGCCCCGAGGAGACGGAATCAGAGAGATGGGTTCAACTCCTCTCAAGAGAAGGAGCTCTGCCCCCAATATATAATATCAGCCCAGTCCAGGACTCTCCTAATCGACTATCGGCAACACCATGAAGTCTGAACGGATTCACTTTTCTCTGTGCCTCATCCTTTCCATGGCCCTCCACACACTTTCAGGTTTCATCTTTCCTCCAGCTCTCAGAAGACAATTGTGTGAAAGTGGACATCTTGGAAGTAAGGCAAAATAGGAGGGGACACCCAGGAGGACACTGTGAAGGAGAAGGGGGTCTAGGCAGCCCAGAGGCTGTTGCTGCCAATAAGCAGGAATCAAGTCCTCCTTCTATCTCAAAACGTATGGCTCTAGAGCATCTGATTTGGGGAGTTACACTGAGTTCTGTGCCTGAGGACAGGAGAAGGAGGAAGACAGAAAATACAATCGACTTAAGTTTTTTCCAAGAGATTTCAGTGTAAGAGGAGTGGAGATTATGAAAATCGGGTCGATATCTGGAGTGTCCAGGAAATTCCTTTATTGGTGGGATGTATGTGTGTGAGTGAGAGTGTGTGTGTGTGTGTGTGTGTGTGTGTGTATGTGTGTGTATTAGGTGAGTTTCAATTCTATTTAACACATACGTACAGGACCACTGTGTTATATTCCACAGATACAGGGAAGCAGAAGCCATTATTCACAGACTTAGGGCACTCACATTCTACTTATTTAAATTAATTTGCTTGATTCACATTCTGATGGACATGCATGAAATACTCAGGGTAAACAGAGCAAATTCCTCATTGTGGATAAGGGCTGTAGTTGAACTTCCAGAAGACTGATATTAACTCCTTCTTTGTCTCCAATATGGTCATCATTGCTCCTGCTCTAACCACTGATCTCCATGGTCTCAGTGAGACAAGGTGAGTATGAATGGGTAGGCCAAAAGGGAGGCTGGATGGAGGAAGACACAGACTCCGGCGGAGGAGAGGAACATCTTCTGCCAGACTGGGCATTTTAAGCCTACCCTTCTGGAGTAGATGGAGAAGGTCAAAGGCCTTTTTAGCTTGTATGTTTGCAGAGACACTATGGAGGCGAAAGTCAGGGCTCTGACCTGTGTCCCTGGAGGAGCAGATGAGATGTTCACCTCTGGTGACATGGGAAAGCATGTGGAGAATCAGGAAGTGAGATACATTTAAAATCCAGGAGGAGTACTGTGATAAATGGAGAAAGCCTCAGGTCTTTCCTGCTTTCATCTCTAAGGTAGTAGAGCTACCTTACTGTCCTTCTCCAGCTGTGTATCTGAGTCACAGACCCAGGCTCCAACTAGAATCATTGCCCCATATCACATATGCAGCGAAATTTATGCTCAAGTAAATCTCCCAGTGTTCAAGGATCAGGCAGATTCCTGTGGGTTGATGAGCATTAGTAGGCTGAGTCCGTGAGGAGAAGAATGCCAACTTGGCCACAGAAAAGATAACCTGACTCTGGCATTCTCCTGTGCAGATGTCTGCAACTACCCTCCAATGGCCGGCACCTGTAAGTTAACTTTGACCAGATACTACTACAACACCTTGACACACATGTGCGAGCCCTTCGTGTTCACTGGCTGCGGAGGCAACAGAAACAACTTTAAACAAAAATATATCTGTGAAAAATTTTGTCTTCCTGAAAGGTAGATCTCTCAGCCACCCCCTCCTTCAATTCCAACTACACCAAATACTAGGAACCATGGTTTGTAGGGGTTTTTGAAATTTAATTTATTTATTTGGTTCTGCTGGGTCTCAGTTGCAGCTGGAGGGCTCCTTAGTTGTGGCTCACTGGCTCCTTAGTTGTGGCATGTGAACTCTTAGTTGCAGCATGCATGTGGGATCTAGTTCCCTGACCAGGGATCAAACCGGGCTCCCTGCATTGGGAGTGCAGAGTCTTACCCACTGGACCACCAGGGAAGTCCCGAGACCTCAGATTTTTGGATCAGGAAGGAAGTTTGAAGGCACTTCTTGCTGAGTAACTGTGTTTTGGCATTTACCAGCCTGCACGTTAGAGCTTGATGTATACTCATCAGTCGCCTTACTAACAGTATACACCATTTTTGGACCACTCACACATGTTTTTTTAATATATATATTTTATTTACTTATTTATTTATTTAGTTGAACTGGGTCTTAGTTGCAGCAGGCAGGCTCCTTAGTTGCATCTCGTCAGCCCCTTAGTTGTGGCATACGAACTCTTAGTTGCGTCATGCGTGTGGAATCTAGTTCCCTGATCAGGGATCAAACTCCGGCCCCCTGCACTGGGAGCACACAGTCTTAACCACTGTGCCACCAGTGAAGTCCTGGAACCATGGTTTTTCCAGAAAAATCGAGTAAGAGGTCAGGAGAAATGGAGCAAGGTGACAAGACATTATACTTGGGCTGGGGACAGTCAGTTATAGGCACAAATTTCAATGTCTCAAGTCATTTAGTCCAACGAAACTCTTAAAATTGTCAAGATTGAGGCCCAGAGAAGTTAATGACTTGCTAAGCTCATTTAGAAAAATGACATAGATCCAGACCCTCTGAGTTCTTCCCCCAGCATGTCACCACTACCATGATGGCCTCAGATCTTGGAGATCCTGTCCAACACCATATGGTTGCACAGTTAAAAGAGAAGTTATGGGAGTGTGGAGAGTAGGCAAAGACAAATACCACGGTTCAATATCTATAGTGAATGGCTAAACTATAGACATGTTCAAGAGCAGAAACATCACTTTATTAACTTGTCTCTCCTCAGGGTCTAACAGTATATTTGCTCACTAATATTTTACGGATAGATGTATGGATCAGGAGAGATTATTAGTATTAAAAACAGCTATGAAGTTCTGCTAACGTGTAAAGGACCTATTGATTCTTCCAATGACTGTATGAATCACTAAATTTGTTTATTTGTTAACAGTGACAGAAGTTAAGGAGAATCAGCTTAATACGACAGAAGGAAGAAACAAGGAAAAAGAAATATTCTTCATAAAGAATTATGCCCAAATTATTCTGAGTAAATAAATTGGAATATATTGCTTGAAGGTTTTTGAATTCAGAATTCTTACTAATTTCCTTGCCCAGCTCTGTCTTTCATGCTGATTAGATATATAACATTTTAACTGAAAAATTCTTGTATGTCAGCCCTGATCTAAATTCACTCACCTCTCCCATCCTAGACTCCTCCAACATAAACAAGTGACCTCTCCGAGGTACCAACCTACCCGTGTAATGAGTCAGTCTCTATAAAGGCAATCAGTGTTGCTATCTCCTTGGCATGACCTTCCAAAACTGAGTTTGTTTCTATATTTTGTCACTGACCCCAGTGGATTTCCATGTAAGTGGCACAAAAATAATCATCATTAAATTATTTCCTCTGGGGCTTCCCTGGTGGCGCAGTGGTTGAGAGTCTGCCTGCCGATGCAGGGGCAGGGGACGCGGGTTCGTGCCCTGGTCCAGAAGATCCCATATGGCATGGAGCGGCTGGGCCCCTGAGCCATGGCCGCTGAGGCTGCGCGTCCGGAGCCTGTGCTCCGCAACGAGAGAGGCCACAACAGTGAGAGGCTCACGTACCGCAAAAAAAAAAAAAAATTATTTCCTCTGCCCCCAATCAACGAGCATCCAACCCCCAACAATGCTCATATGCTAGGGAAATATCTCTGGTGCCCCAAGGGCCAGCAATACAGAAATTGTGACTTTACACCTGGGGAGTACAAGTCTTAAACCAAGCTGAACCTCTACAGTCAGAGTATAGAAGATCATTCCCCTTTGCCCTAACTGCCTTATTCATAGTCTCATCAAGGACCCAGCCTCACAAATGAGTTCAGAGATATGAATAGAGCAGGTCAATATGCTACAGGCCATAAACAGCAGGGGGAACTATAGCTTAGGGTAAAGCCACATGTGAATGTGCTGAACCCTGCCTCTGGACTATGGGGAACAGCATTGGAGAAAACTCAGCAGTTGGAAGAAAGCATAGGTTAGAGATGTCACCATAGCCCCTCACCCAGGAATTACTCCTTTGCAGAAAAGGACAAATGAAACTAGAAAGTAGCCTCTGGGTGTTGAGTCAGAGTCTAGTATCCTGAAAGTTCTGAGTCCATATAAAATATTGTTCCAGGCCTGACATCATGGGTATAACCTACCTGGTACCCATTCATGGGTTCTGAAGACTTTCCTCCCTCTGACTATTGTGAAACAGTGTTATATAAAGACTCAAGTATCATTTCCTTGAAAGTCTCTCAGAACTATATTCTGGTATTCCAAAGAATGACTCTTGTGAATTTTTTTAATTAAATGGGTGGGGGGAAAAAAGAATATAAGAAGGACAATTTTTTAAAAAAGTCAGCAGCACCAGCACTCCCTGGGAGCTTGTTAGAAATGCAGACCCTGGGCCCCAGCTGAGAACAGTGGAATTTGCATCAAGACCCCTTGGGGGAATTCCCACAAAAAAAACAAAACAAAACAAAAAACCACTTGTCCATGTATATTCTCATTTCACAAGTACTAACCTGTGAAAAATCAGGAAGCTGTCAGGAAAGGAGATCTAGCTGACATAACTTATTTCTCTCTTTTTTTCTTTTGGCCACGTGTTATGTGGGATCTTAGTTTCCCCAACCAGGGATCAAACCCATGCCCCCTGCAGTGGAAGCATGGAGTCTTAACCACTGGACCCTCAAGGAAGTCCCTAACATAACTTCCTTTTTTTTTTTAATGTTTATTTATTTATTATTTACTTATTTATGTTGGCAGCACACGGGATCTTCATTGTGTCACGCGGACTTTTAGTTGCAGCATGCATGCAGGATCTAGTTTCCCCGACCAGGGATCAAACCCGGGCCCCCTGCACTGGGAGCGCAGTCTTACCCACTGGACCACCAGGGAATTCCCTGACATTACTTCTTAGAATGAAAGTTTCTCCTGCATCAGTCATCTGTGACTTGGACCCATAAAATGTGAAAGGCAATCTTATCTGCAAGCCCAAGAAGTGTTGCAAAAAGACAAAGGCTTTGTCACCTAAAACACTTATTGGCTTCATTGAAATAAAATTGAAAATAAAAGCCTTTGAAACCATTTGGCAAAGATCATGGGAAACAGCAAAAGCCTTGTTAAATGTTTAAAAATTAATAAATAGTTAAGGAAACAGAATACTTTATTAAAAATCACGTCTCTCTTGGGCTTCCCTGGTGGCGCAGTGGTTGAGAGTCCGCCTGCCGATGCAGGGGACGCGGGTTCGTGCCCCGGTCCGGGAGGATCCCACATGCCGCGGAGCGGCTGGGCCCGTGAGCCATGGCCGCTGAGCCTGCGCGTCCGGAGTCTGTGCTCCGCAACGGGAGCGGCCACAACAGTGAGAGGCCCGCGTACGGGAAAAAAAAAAAAAAAAAAAAAAAAATCACGTCTCTCTATGACATACTGTCGAATGACAAACTCCAATATTACAGAACCACGATTTCTACCCATATCAACTCTTGCGATGGTTATCTATGGGCCAGGAGATCTTCCTCTTTGAACTGTCTGTATTGTTTGGATACCTCAACAATGATTATGCAGTTTTTTCAAAAGAAAATAAACTGGAAAAGGAAGAGATGAAGGAAGGGGGAGGGGGAGGAGAAAAGGAATAACAAAAAAGACTCATGACCCCAAGCATATAAACAGCTCTGAACATAAGGGGAAACTAAAGAAGAAAAACGGTAAAAGCTGGATGAACATTTCAGATTACTGAATTAGGATGCGACTTCCCTGGCAGTCCAGTGGTTAAGACTCCATGCTTCCACTGCAGCGGGGCAGGGGTTTGATCCCCGGTCAGGGAACTAAAATCTGGCTTGCCACACTGCACGGCCAAAAAAAAGAAAAAAGAAAAGAAAAGAAGTTTATTGAATTGGGCTCACAGATCCTTGTAGCTGAGAGGGGCTTTTGATGCTGAAAACTTGGCCTCTGCACACTGATGCCAAATGGAATCTCGGAGAGTTTTGGGTGAAGTAGAAAAGAATAGCTTTATTGTTTTTCCAGGCAAAGGCGGGGAGGGGAATTTGGTGAGGAGTGAGTTGCTGATAAGGGTCAGGGTGTGTGAAGGGCCTGTTTAATCTGGCCTCAGGCAGTCTCCTGAAGAGCTTTTGTGGTTCTCCAGGTTCTCAAACTATGATCTTCTCTCTGGAATGAAGAATGACTCATCAAGTAGTTTACCTTCCATTTGTTGGGGGTTTTAGTTCTGCAGAAGAGCTCAAAGATATTGTTATGTGTATCCCTTGAGGCAGAACTGGGAACCTGCCCCAAGGCTGCACTACTGGTTTCTGGGCTACTCCTCCCTTGTCCGTGCATCCCCTCCCTTCCCTGATTAACAACTGTTTGAATCTGCCCTTTGGGACTCAGGGAAGGTCATGGAGGCTGAAGCCTATTACCAAGAAATGGGGGGACACAGAAAGGCTTCTGTGCCCAGAAGCCACAGGGTCCTGCTCCGTTTCATTTTCACAAACTTCTAATTCAGAGATCCCCAAACCAGATCAGCTACTAGAATCCCCTGAGGAGCACTTTAAAAATAACCACTAATAAAAAAAAAAAACAAGCAGCTTCTTTGGCCTCCCTAGTTTTGACCTACTGAATCAAAATATCTGGGATGGGGGACCTCCCTGGTGGCACAGTGGTTGAGAATCTGCCTGCCAATGCAGGGGACACGGGTTCAAGCCCTGGTCGGGGAAGATCCCACATGCCACGGAGCAACTAAGCCCGTGAACCACATCTACTGAGCCCACGTGCCACAACTGCTAAAGCCCCCTAGAGCTGGTGCTCCACGAAGACCCAACACAGCCGTAAATAAATAAATGTTTATCTATATCTGGGATGGGATTTGGAAATCTGTACATTAAAAAGCCTACTTGAGTACCGATGACCATTGAACCAGGCCAGGGTTAAGGGAACTGACCCTCCACACAGTAGAAAATTGGAGTATAACTTACAGACAGCCCTCCCTATACGAAGCTCCTCTGGATCCACAGTCCCATATCCTGTGATTCAACCAACCAGCACCGCAGTGTTTACTATTGGAAAAAATCCACACTTAAGTGGACCCACACAGTTCAAAACCATGTTGTTCAAGGGTAAACTGTAATTCTGTTCTAAAACCAGACCTGACAACCACTAACTGGCTTTCTGTCTCCATGGACTTGCCTATTCTAGATATTTCGTTGGAATGTGGCCTTTTGTGTCTGGCTTCTTTCATTTACCATGATGTTTTCCAGGCTCATCCAGGCTGTAACATACGTCAGTACTTCATTCCTTTTAAGGCCAAATAATATTCCATTGGATGGATATGCTCTATTTTGTTTATCCATCTATCCACTGATGGACATTTGGGTTGCTTCCAGCTTTGGGCAATTGTAAATAGAGTATCAATGAGCATTCATGTGCAAGTTTTTGTTTAAACGCCTGTTTTCAATTCCTTTAGGTATATGCCTGAGGATGGAATTGCTGGGTCATAGGGTAATTCTATATTTCACTTTTTGAGTAAATACCAAACTTTTTCCTTTTTTAATGTGGCTACTAGAAAATTTGAAATGCAAATGTGGCTTGCAATATATTTCTATTGGAGAGTGCTGCTCTAGATATTTCTTTCTGCCTAAGAATTCTAACTGGTATTAACCTCTCATATATGTATACACCACCTTCCTCCAAACAGGATTTGAGGAACTTAATACTATAAAACAGATACCATAAAACTGAAAAATCATTGAACTGAGAGTAAAAAAAAAAAAAAAGGCAGAGACAATAAAAGAGGGTAGAGAAACTG